>NC_090023.1:149192912-149941662 GCF_037176765.1 Anolis sagrei
AGAAGACAATGAAGACATTCCTTATAGAGGTCTGCATCGACAAAACATTTTAGGCTTCACCTATGTCTTGATTCAGGTTTATGCTTTATTAATAAATAGAGAGGGGAGAAGATTCACGTATATACACAAAAGCTAGTGTACAAGCCAGGGTAGAACTATAGACATATTCCCAGCCATTCAAAGAAACACGATGTAAAATGTGCTTGGGAAATTGGAAACCGGCAGAAGAGCCATTAGACCCAAGGTTCTCAAACATCACATGACTTTGGATTATGTGGCTGTCTTGAGAAACAACACAGATTCTTCCAGTGGACTTCCTGCTGAGAGACCGATTGCCAGCAACCCCCAGGACCCAGGACCCATCAAGGACCCTGTTTACCCATTTGATTGACTTTTCAGCTTCCAAGCCTCACTCCTTGTGTAGAGATCATAATCTGTAAAAAATAAAAGAGATACTTAGCCCTCAGTTTCCACAGATTCTTCATCCATTAATTCAACAGCCCTTAAAAGGCAACCATAAGGCTGACATGGTCCTTGATGAAAATGAGTTTGACACCCCTGGCCTTGAGCAATATTTTCCAGGTATTTGGGCAACTGTCAAGAAAAATAATTTGATCTGAAGTGGAAAGATCAGTGACCAGGGATCATAATCATTGGAATTAGACAAGATGAATGCCTTTAATGGAGTGAAGACCCTATTAGAGACTGGAACATTCACGTAAAAAGGTTTAACATGTTTTGTTAACTATTTGTGAACTTGAAAACTTAATCTATTTACATTAATCTTTAATGGGGAATTTTTAATGTGTTCATTTGCTATTACATTAATCATGAACATGAGTGCATAGGACAACCAGTGAAAATGGCATATAAAATTATGGTTTCTGGTGTTATCTAAAGTAGCATATTTTGTTTTCAGTTCCTTCAAAAGTGCTCTTTAGATATTTTAATTTATCATCTACATCCTGGTAGTTTCCAAATGCTCATGGATTCTACAGCCTGATTGCGGAGCTGGAGAAGGTGGGATTTGACACATCTGGAAAATGCCAGGTTGTGGAAAGAAATTTTAAAGCAAACTATCTAACTGTTATGTGATTTCAGCTTCCACAATTTCATGGGTTCAAGGTCTTGGCATGCCTTGACTCTAAAGGATTGAATGAGATACAAACGAGCTGAAGGCAAAGAACAGGTTTTATTCACTTGGCCAAAGTGGACGTCAGGAGAATTTAGGCTCTCAAATCAGACAGAAGGGCAATGGATACATACAGAGACATTTATAAGAATTTGACACCTATTCAAAACAATGGAATTTTGCCATCCTGTGTACCGATTGGTGCCAGCTAGGATCCATGCACTGATTGGTTGATGTGTGCCATCTCTCACTCCAGCTGATGGGAACTTTAATAAACTTTAATAAACTGGGTGTTGGTATACTTGAATGGATTTCCAGGAAGAGACAAGGGTAGGGCATTGGACAACCTCCGTGATCTTTCAGTTCTGCCTAAGGATTAGTTTGTTAGATACTTGGAGGTATTGTCAGGAGATTATGCCTGCTTCCTGAACGGATGATGGGATTTGCCCTGTGTTGCCCCTGGTGTGTATGTGCATGCTTGTGCAACTTATAGATTGTAGCATACCCACATTTAAGCTGCAAAGAGAAGTGAGTAATACATTAATAATAATCATAATAATGATAACAACAATAGGAGGTTGTCTGTGGAGGTTAGCTGGACTGGATTTCTGTGGGAAAGGTCACCCACAAACTCAATCACTGGGACCCTTAGGCTTGGGGTCCTTTTTGGTGTCCCAGGGTTTTGATAATATAACTATCTACTCAATTAATACTTTACGTGCTCTGTCTCTTTACTCTGCCCCTACTCTCCTTTAGGAAGACATATGCAGTTCATGTGTTCTGTAATAATAGGTCTTGTTACAAAGCAAATTTTGACCCAAATGACCAAAACTTTGTTGAAATACCCATGAAAGTATTTTTAAAGCTTTATTACATTTTAGATTGCCTCCAATTACTATTTATTTATTTATTTATTTAAAACATTTATATTCCACCCTTCTCACCCTGCAGGGGACTCAGGGCGGAGCACAACATATGTACGGCAAACATTCAATGCTGGGACATAAAACCATAAATATATACAAACATTAAAATCACTGATATTCACATTAAAGGTTGCTTAAAACTGTTTTTGAATTGTCATTTCCTCATAGTAAAAATGTCTTAAGCTTCCAAAGAGGTAGTCAAGTTAGTCTCCAGCATTAAAAAAAAGAGGAAGGGGCAGGCCCGTAGCCAGGATTTCATTTCAGGGGGAGGGGGGGGGTAAAAAAATTTTCAGAGGGGGTTTCGGGGGGGGGCTGAGTTTCAGGGGGGGGCTGAGTCTGAGTGAAAGAGGGTCTAGCCTAGCAAACGTTTTGTATCATTACCCCAATACCCCCATGCATATGGGATTTATTGAGTATGGTGATCAGATCATGATATGAATAAACATAACAGTTTAAATAATGCACCAGTAAGGCCTTTTCGCGAACCACCATGAGAATTTCGGGGGGGGGGGCTGAAGCCCCCCGAGCCCCCCCCCCGGCTACATGCCAGGGAAGGGGAGAAGTTGGTGGTGGAGAAAAACAAAATGTGGTGTCACCTGCAAGATTTACCGATTTTTATTTTAGCATGAGCCTTTGTGTATATAAACCCACTTCTTCAAATGCAGTACAGGGCTATATTAAAGCCCCAGATTATAAAGAATATAGTTGTGAGAGTCGGATAAAAGGATAGAAGGAACCAAACCTTATGTTATTTATTTTTTTACTGTATTTGTATACCATCTTTCTCATCCCGTAGGCGACTCAAGGTGGTTAACAGGGCAAAATTCAATGCTTACAATGTCAAAAATGTTTATTCTATGTTATGTTATAAAAACAGAACATATGATAAAAACTAAACAAATCAATAAAATATAAATTCATAGTGTCTCCTTCTTTAAAACGTTGTCTGGACTCATTGTCTAGTGGTTCCATTTTCCTGTATCAGTTACTCTGCATTTGCAAATGCTTGTTCAAAAAGCCACATCTTGACTTTTTTCCGGAATGTTAAAAGGGAGATGGCCAATCTAATATCTATACAGAAGGTGTTCCACAGCTGAGGGGTCACCACCTGTCTCTTTGAAGGTAAAAATGCCTTGCTTTAAATGTTCAAAGCGCTGGGTGAGGTGATACAGGTCTTTCAGATTTTTACTGTGGTCATCTGCTTAACAAAAGACAGTTTTCCAGGGTTCAAAACTCTCTTAAATGTATTGTTGTATTCTCCTTTTCACCTTATATCCTTTTTTTTAAGCTGTAAGATACTACAGTGGCTACTTCTTTGAAAACAGCTGAGCGTTGCAAAGTCTAACCACACAGGCTCTGGGAATTTGGGCTCACCCCAAGTCCTCCAAGCCTAAATTGTACATCCCTTACCCAATTTGGACTTGGGAATTTAGCAAAACATTTTTAACTTCCAATATAAAAGGCAACTCATGAAGGGGAAAGAAGACACTTCTTTTCTTTACATATTCCAGTTTAAAATAAGCAAAACAGGCTGTGCTACTCAAGCCCTTCATGCCCTTGGAAGAGGTCACTGCCAAAAGTAAGATGCTGGATTTCACATCTGCTCTGTTGACAAGCAACCAAATGGACCATTTTGGGCAGCAGAAGGCTGCTTTGGCATCTGTGACCTTTCTGCTCCCACCCCTCTGAACTCAGGAGGGAAGGACAGCAGAAGGATGCTTTTCACTTTGCTGGTGGATGGGTCAAATTCTTGGCTGTCTACAAGCCTATTAACAGAAGGTTATCATTTCAGTTCCCTGCTTGGTTCTCTAACATAACCTTCTTGGATCAACAGCCTGATCTGCTGTTCTGTCTTTCTCTTGGCATAGCTAGAAACTATTTAACAAGCTGTAATTTGTTTGTGTGAGCTCGTTATCTTTAAAGAGCATGCCGTTAGAGACATTACAAGCATGGCTGCAAAATAAATTTGGAGCTCCTAACAGATGGGAAGAGGGTTCCAGCTCGTGTTAGATGGTGAAAATTTACCATGAAAATGCTGATTTGGGGGATAGACCTAGATTCAGCCCCGAGCCTGGAGGCTCAGTTTTCAATGTTGACCAGAGACTTTGTTGCACGGGGCAGGCAAATTTGCATTCCTCCCACATGGAATCTTCCTGTTCTTAAGCTATTGATGGGAAAAATGAATCAATAGCTAGCAATCCCACAACGTTCCCATCACCTAACTTGATACAATGGGTCTCCTCTGCTTCTGTGCCAGATTTCTAGCAGTAAAGTGACTCCAGGGAGGCAGGATTCTCCTCATCTGCTCCTCACTATTCCCAAAATGACTATTTTCCTTTGATTTTCTTTTTATATTTGCTCTTTTGTTTTTAAATACTGGAATTGTGCCATTGTGTTAAAATAGTGTTTAAAAGAGATGATGTTTCAAATTCCAAGATAGTTTTCCATACAGGCAGGTGGTTCTACCTCAACTGACCTGGCAAATATTGTGACTTTTTAAAAAGCCAACTGTTGTATGTCAGCCTTGACAAGATTTTAGATTTACACACTTTAGTTGAAAAGTGCAGTCTAGTATAGACTATATGACAGAAGGTTTGAGATAATGGTATAAGTCCAACTGGTTGTCATAACTTGGATAGACTTGTTGGAATGGAATGTATCCAAGTTTTTACTTCTAATTCAGCAATGGATTCAATAGAGCTGCTCTAACTGGGAGTAATTTTTTTTGGATATTGGAATACCTGTGTTTGCAAATTGCCATGTTTCACACAGTCTGAGCTCTGCAAGCACAGCATTCTTTCCAGTGAAGCATAGAGTGTTTGAGAATTGGGACATTCGTAGGGATACCTAGATGCTCATTTATAATGCTATTGTCCTTCTAAATCTATTGTACATCTGTGAAACATGGACTATCTACAAATGTAACTCACAATTTCTGAAAAGTATTGCTTTTGAAAAATCCTTCAAATCTCTTGGGAAGACTGATGGAAATGCCAGCATTCTGAAAGAAGCAAAGGCCACCACCTTCAAAGCGACTATTCTCCACCATCAACTTTCCTGGACTGGCACATTGTCCAAATGTCCGATCACCATCTCCCAAAGCAGTTACTTTGTTCTCAACAGAAAAACAGAAAATGGAATGTCAATGGACAAAAAAGAGTTTTAAAGATGGGCTTAAAGCTAACCTAAAAATGTGATATAAACATCAAGAACTGGGAAGCCTGAGCACTCAAATATTGTAAGAAGATCCGCTTTTACCAACAATGCTATGGATTTTGAAGAGACCAAAGGAAGTTACGTGCCAAGAGGAAGGCACATCAAGCAAACCCATGCTGGGATTGCCTTCCATCTGGAAATGTATGTCCTCATTGTGAAAGATCATGTGGATCCAGAGTAGGTCTTCATAGTCATTTACAGACCCACCACCAAGACTCTATATGTGAAAGACAGTAACACTCAATCATAAGTGATTGCCCATGACCAAATAATCAGAGAAGTAGCCTCTTGCATATATACCGCAAGATGTGCCTCTTTACTGCTTTATTGAGGAGCATGAGAGATTTCAATAGCTGTCATGGCTTCTTCATCTCCCTGTGATGGCTCTTCTCCCTCTCCCCTGCTTGCCCAACTATATGCACATTTTTTACAAAGGGAGATGAGGCGACCAGAAAAAAACTTCTGCTGTTTGGGATGTGGATATTCAGCCATTTGAAAGGAAGTACAGAACACCTGACACATCCCCAGGTTTCTAAGCTCACCCATTCTACCCTGGTAACTGACAGCCCTTTCAAGGAAGAAGCTCCTGAGTACTTAATAATACAGAATTAACAACCTGACAATAGGCAAGGCACTTGCTCAGGCATTAGTAAGAAAACAGAGTGACACCTTACATGAAAAGCTACTTGAATGCCATTTAAACTTGTCACATTGCGGAAAATAGAGCTGCAAATTGATAAAAAAATATAATCAGGGTTGTTCATTATGCAAGCGAAATGTCTAATTTTCTTAAATTGCATCCATTTTTCACATGTTAAAACAAGAGAGCTTCTTTGACTGAAGAAATAATGACAAAGAGGAATTCTGGGTGGCCTCTGCCAGTTAACCCACTCGGGACAATAAGGATCTTAGGAACCAAGGCCGTAGTAGTTTTGGAAGGGTAAGACACTCCAAAAACATGCTATTCTCTGCAACATAGCAAATTATTTGAGTACTTGATCCATTTATACACATTTTATATACATAGTTATCTCTGAACATTTGTAAATTTTACTTTTGCAAATTTGTTTATTTGTGGAATTGATTAAAATGTTATCTCTAGGAATCTCGATGTCCTCAGTGAGACTTTATGATCCACATGCAGTTCCTAGACGATTCTGCTGAAAACATATCACCTACCCAGCTGCTTTTTACTCTTGAAATGAAAGGCTCTTGAAGATGGAGAAATGCCTACATTCTCTTTGTTATGTGGTTGTCAGACCTCAGGAATCTGCTTGAGATCTTAGGGAATCGTTGTGCTTCTTGGGCTTCTAGGCAAATAGACCAATCTCAGGGTAAACAAGGACTGGGAGAGGAGAACATTTTATTGTGTAAGGTGACTTTAAAGCCTGGAGCAAACCCTTTTGTTAGTAAATGCTTTGATGCAAGTGTGTTCTAAATCCTTTCTAAATCCTCATCTAACCATTTTCAGTTAACAGTACATAAGAAATGATTTTATATATGTTATGCAACATTTGGAGCGTGCTATGATCAATATCTATGCATTAGTAGTAGTACTTTTGATGTATACAGGGTAAGTTCTCTGAAAATCTGAACCCAACATTTGCTCAGGAAATCCACACGGTGTCAGTCTCTCATGAGCACACATTATTTTGCAATGTTTATGCAACAGCCTGACCCCATGACTTTACAACGGTTTGTCCATTGATTTCTTTCTTTTTTGTTTCTACTCTAGATTTCTTTTCTTTTCTTTTTAAATAAATTTTATTACGTGTATATCTGTCTACATGTACATAAAATTGTGGGTGGATAGGGTAAAACATGGATAAAAGGGTTAGATTGGGGTGTAGGTAGGTTGTGGGTAGTGTGTGTCTATAGGGGAGGGAATGGACAAATAGGAAAGTTCATAGGAACTGGGGAGGAGAAAAATGGGGGGAGGGATCATTGAAGGGGTTTTTGTTGACTTCCAAATCTCCTTCTCTGCGGCTTCCAATGGAATATGTTCCTGTCTCTGATGCTCTCATTGATCTTCTTTTTCTCTCTTCTTCCCATTCGGTTGTGTTTTCCTGTTTCTCTTCAAGGTAATTTCCTAATTTCGGACTGTGTTAAACATTCCACAACTTTTTTAACCCTCAAATTCCACCAAGTATTCATCAAATAATTTCCAGTCAGTTTTCTTTTCTTGATTCAGTTTTTTTTACTTTTAATGTAACTTTAAAAACTTTTAAATAAAGTTAATTTTTAAAGGCTATTTGGGAAGCCATGCTCAAGGCTGGGAAACTTGCCAGCCTTGCATTATTCCCAACTGACCTCATGAATGGGGCCAGTTGTGAACTGCATGGGACTGTGCCTGGGGGCAGGAGAGAGACCTGAAGGGCAGGAACAACTTGGTCATCAGCCAGGTGTTCCTCCTTCTTTTCCAGGTGCCACAAAGTCATAAGGCTGTCTCCACCACTGGGAACAGCCTCTTTGCGCCCCTTCCACCTCTCGGTTTGGCCCAGGGGGTTCCAGATTCCTTCAGATCTTTTCACACAGGTGGGTTTATGTGGCAATTCTAACGTACCATTGAATCGATTGTGCACTTCAATTTTGTCAATGTAATTTACGATCTTATCAGAAAGGCCGCCTGGCTTCTGGTGAAGAAAGAGGGAGCAATGGGACGGATCAGTTGCCCTGCACACAGCTCCTTCTCACAATATCTCTAGTGACACGTGGAAAGTGTCACCCTCACAAGAAGGCTCCATGCTGGCTCCATTGTAGCCAGCACAACATGGGAAGTCTCTTGTATTGGTATGAACATGTCCAGTGAGGGCAGGGCCTACTCTGGAAGTCACACAATGTTGTTTGATGTCCGACATCAACCTCCATCTCTCTGATAGGATAAAAGTGTCATAGGACACTGATTTCACCCTGTCTGATGAGGTCGTTACTAAAAAAGGTGTGCATTAGACTTGAGTAAATATGATATTATGGCACTTGGTGTATAAGTTTAGATAAACTACTACCATCACTATATTGTTTGTAGTCTTGACTTATCTGAACACTTTCCCACACTTCATTCATTTTATCATTCTCAGCTACTCCTAGTATTACAGTTAAAAGAAGGGTACCCATATTGTCATCAAGGATCTATAAGGCAGTGCTGCCTTATAGTAGTAGTGCTGCCAGTAGTAGTAACAAAATAGTGTTGTCTGTAGTACCACACAATTATAATGCTATAAATCACTGCCATCCTACTTTATTTATTTATTTACAGTATTTGTATTCCGCCTTTCTCACCCCGCAGGGGACTCAGGGCGTATTACAATGTACATATGCAGGGAAACATTCAATGCCATAGACACACAACACATATAGACAGACAGTCAGAGGCTATTTAACATTCCAATTTTTTCTGGCCACCAGGGGAGCTGTTGCTTCACCATCCACCTGCGACACTGATGAATTACTTCCTCATTCCCTGCATTCTTGTTGGAGATATTTTACGGCCTGGTAAATTAGTTAAATTAGCCTCCCCAAAAAGTGGTACCTAAATTTCCTACTTGACAGATGCAACTGTCTTTCGGGTTGCAAAGGTTGACAACAAGCTACACAAAATTGGTCAGAAGCTCACTCCAACCCGGGCTGGTTTTGAACTCATGACCTTCGGTCAGTAGTGATCTTAACGCAGCCGATACCCAGCTAGCTATGCCACAGTCCCAGTCTTTGTTGTTTGGGAAAGCACTAGAAGAGTTGTCTGCTGCAAATTCTAAATTCCTTCTATCAACTGCAAATCTCAAGGTTCCAAAAGATGTTGCTATGGCAGTTAAAGTGGAATTTAGTTTTATAATTGTGTAGTGTTAAAGGAGCAATTATAATAAATATCATTGACTTTTATTGAAGATTGTTGTTCTTACTTTTATTGTATCATTGAAATAACAGCAACAACAGCAAGAGCAAAGATTATATTTGAAGCCATCTCCTTGACCACTGGGTTCATAACAGCCTAGAAATGTACAGGGTTAGTCAAAATGAATAGGCCAATAAGAAAATTAATTGTAGCCGAATGTATGTTTACTGTAACCAAACCACAGCTACGTAGCGACAGATAAACTATCAAAGTTTTTTTTGAGCAACACACATGTACGTTAATGCCGCTAGGCGTCGCTAGGAGTCGCTGTTTTCAAAATGGCGGAATCAGGCAAAGAGAAGGCCTTTTGTGTGATGACATTTGCTAAAACAATGTCAGTAATTACGGCCCAGCGAGAATTTCGAGCCAAGTATGGCAAGGAACCACCTCATCGACATTCCATTGCGAGGTGGGTAAAGCAATTTGAGGAGACGGGCTGCTTATGCAAGGGTAAAACCACAGGACGACCGCGTGTCTCCGAAGACACAGTGGAATCCATTCGTGCATCCTTTCAACGAAGTCCCCAGAAGTCGACAAATCGTGTTGCCATGGAATTGAACGTTCCGCAAAAAACTGTGTGGCGCGTGTTACGCAAACGTTTGCAGTTCAAGCTGTATAAATTGCAAATGGTGCAGGCTTTGAAAAAAGGTGACTATTCGAAACGACACGATTTTTGCGAATCAATGCAGCGAAGACTAGAGGAGGAAGGCTTTGCCAACAGACTGGTCTTCAGTGACGAGGCAACGTTTCACCTGTGCGGGAAGGTCAATAGGCATAATCTCCGCTTTTGGGGATCTGAAAATCCTCATGCCGTATTGGAACATGTAAGGGATTCGCCGAAGGTAAACGTTTTCTGTGCAATAACCAACCGTCACGTGTTTGGCCCATTCTTTTTCGCGGAGAAAACCGTAACAGGCATAGTGTACGCTGACATGTTGTCTGAATGGTTGATGCCACAGTTAGAAGAGAAAGTGCCCGATTTCGTATTCCAACAGGACGGTGCCCCTCCGCATTGGCACAACAGTGTACGCGAGTACCTCAACGAACACCTTCCCAGACGTTGGATTGGCCGTGCTGGAGTGACTGATCTTCCATTCCTCCTGTGGCCCCCCAGGTCCCCCGACCTCACACCATGCGACTTTTCTCTCTGGGGGTATGTGAAAGACACTGTGTTCCGACCTCCATTACCGCTGACCTTGGACGACTTAAAACAGCGCATATGTGCTGCATTCGATGCCATTACGTCGGATGTGCTGCAACGGATGTGGAATGAACTGGACTATCGCTTGGACGTCTTCCGTGTCACACGGGGCGCCCATATCGAACATCTCTGAAGGTGAGACAAAACTTTGATAATTTATCTGTCGATACGTAGCTGTAGTTTGGTTACAATAAACATACATTCGTCTAAAATTAATTTTCTTATTGGCCTATTCATTTTGACTAACCCTGTATTTTTTGTCTTTCCTAAACTCTTGGGTTAGGAAAAAAAATCATTGCCCTCTAATGAAGTTAAGTCCAGATAATTTATTACTAATTGGATGAACAGAATTATTTTTGGTACGCAAGGGAAAGCTTATTGCTCAGCGTAAAAGATTCTGCTGTAGTTGTTTGTAAATCCAAATTGTAAGTGACAGTCCAGTGTTAGTCTTTAATGTTTAACCACAACAGGAAATGACCTTCCTTGCCATCGCTGAGATCTATTTTTGTGATAGTTTTCCATGGGAAAATACTGGAGGAGGATGGAAGGGAAGGGAGGGAATGTGGAGATATCAAATCTGGCAAAAGTTATTTATGTGACAGGAAAGTGCAAAGATAATCACTGTAGCATAAAGTCCTTTCATGAGATCTTCTTTTTCCAGGATCATCACCACAGGAACTAGTGTTGTTTTGTTTTCATCCAAATAGCAGTTATATACATTTTATTAAGACAGAATTTTAGCTTTTTGTGTGTATCTCGAAGTGAATTTTAGTTGTTGGCTGCTCATACACTTGAGTTTCAATGTCCTTTTATGGTTTAATTATCCTTTTGTTTTTTATCTTGAACTTTATTATTATTAGCCAATTTCTTTCTGGTGGAAAGACAAAATATAGATTTTAAATTTATTTATACATTTTTATATATTTTTTCAATGAACAGGTGATGTGCAACAGCAAATTTAATTTATATTTACACTGAAGTGTGTTTCGTGCCCTAGATTTCCCTTGGCATCAAAATAAATTGTCAGTCAAATTATCTTCATATTATCTTTCACTACCTTCATTAGTGAGCTGCTTCTGCCATATTTTTTGTGTCGAAGAACGGCAGTGCCTCTGTGTTTACGCTTCAAAGCTGTTCCTTTCTTTCAGGTCAGTGTTTGCTGCTGGAGCTTTGCCTCTTTGAATTTCTTGCAGTCACATTTGACAGGTAGGTTCTTGCAGTCACCAGCTTCTGCTTGGCAATAACATGGATTCGTTTGCAGTTTGATTTTGCCAGATGCAATTTTAATATTTGATGCCCTGCCTTCTGCAATACTCTAGTCCAGGGATCCTAAAACTTTTTAAACGGAGGGCCAGGTCACAGTCCCTCAAACTTTTGGAGGGCCGGATTATAATTTGAAAGAAAAAAAAACTTGAATGAATTCCTATGCACACTGCCCATATCTTATTTGTAGTGCAAAAAACACTTTAAAACAATACAATAATTAAAATGAAGAACAATTTTAACAAATATAAACTTATTAATATTTCACTGGGAAGTGTGAGTCTGCTTTTGGCTGATGAGATAGGATTGTTGTTGTTGTGTGCTTTCAAATTATTTCAGACTTAGGTTGACCCTGAATGAGGACTGGGTAAATGACCTTGGAGGGCCGTATCTGGCCCCCAGGCTTAGTTTGAGGACCTCTGCATGAGTCCATCTAGCTTTCAATGATTTTCTACCTGGTCCTTCTGTAAGATTGTACAGGCTTCCCAACTATTCTGAATGAGGTTGAAGAATGTGTACTATCTTTACAAGGATTGTGAAGAGCCTCTGGCTCCTAATGAAATAAGACAACACCATTTTCTCACCACTGTAGTGTGCCAGAGGAAGGAGCAGCTAGCCCAGACTTCCTGTGTTTCAGTGCTAACATTGCTGAAGACTAGAAGATGATATTGGGGGTTGCCAGGTCAACAAAGAGTGGATGATATAAGTTGCTGATAGGCCACCACATTGTATAAAAATATAATAGACCCATATATTTTGTGAGTTCATGATACATGGTTTCAGTTATATGTGAATATCCAACTGTGGAAAAAGGAAAGGAGCAGTTGCCTTTACTTGTTGTCCAGTCTCTTGGGGTTCATTCCTGGCATCCTGGCTTTAATAGATTCCAGTAGAGACACACAGAGATTGAAGACAAAATCTGAGATCTGTATTGTTGAATGAGAAAATGCTGCTAGAACTCGGCCATACAGTCCTGAAACCACACAACACCCCAGAAACAGAGATCATATATTGATCCCTTGGCCGAAGAAGAATGTCACGGAAAGAACCTCCAAATCAGACAGGCCTGGACAAATGTGCATTTATACATTAATCAACTAAAGTTTGGCTTAATGGTTTCAGCAAAAATAACATTTTAATTCTGTCTTGTAAAACTGTACACTTGAAAAAGGGCACTTCAGCCTGTAACATATGTTTTAAGGAAGAAAGAAAGCCTTTCATATCTTTTCTATCATAGTGAAAATCAAAGCAAACATCTGACGTGTTCATCTAATTTTTCCTTCACTGGTGGGTTAATCCCTATTGCAAATGCCCAGGGAAGTCTAAGGTAAGAACAATTCTCATAGGAATAATCCTGGTATGGAGACTGTTATGAGAAATTTAGATTATTTTGAAAACATATATCAATTTTAACTTTGTGTACATTCCATTTTATCAGCCACTTTGATTACTATTTCCCCCTCATTTCTCTCCCAATAATAATAATAATAATAATAATAATCATCATCATCATCATCATCTTTATTTGTACCCCGACCCATCTCCCCAAGGGACTCGGGGTGGCATAAATAAATACAGCAACATATATAAAATAAAACAAATATAATAATATGCAATATAATATAATATAACATAATATTATAGGGATAAATGGTCAGTTGATGACTTCTGTTGACCAAAGTAATCTGTTTCCTTGTGTAAATGTTAGCCATTTTTCTTACGCTTGTGCCTCTGAGGGGGTTTGGAAAACACAGAGAACAAAAGGTTGTTGTAGGTTTTTTCGGGCTATATGGCTCTCCTGACGTTTCGCCTGCATCTATGGCAAGCATCCTCAGAGGTAGTGAGGTCTGTTGGAACTAGGAAAAAGGGTTTATAAATCTGTGGAATGACCAGGGTAGGACAAAGGACTCTTGTCTGCTGGAGCTAGGTGTGAATGTTTCAACTGACCACCTTGATTAGCATTAGCCTGACAGTGCCTGGAGCAATCTTTTGTTGAGGGGTGATTAGATGTCCTAGCTCCAGCAGGCAAGAGTCCTTTGTCCTACCCTGGTCATTCCACAGATATATAAACCCCTTTTCCTAGTTCCAACAGACCTCACTACCTCTGAGGATGCTTGCCATAGATGCAGGCGAAACGTCAGGAGAGAATGCCTCTAGACCATAGCCATATAGCCCGAAAAAAACCTACAACAACCCAATGATCCCGGCCATGAAAGCCTTTGACAATACAGAGAACAAAGCCAGTGACAAGAAAGCAATAGAGTAAAAGCGCAGTATTAATGTCATGTTATTTTACCATAGACTTTTCAAATAGATGTTCTCTCTTTTGATGGCTTTGCTTAAATATTTCATGAAACCAAAACTAGTTCAGGAACCTCAAGTAGCTTTTTTATTAAAGTGATTTTCTAGAGCAGACTTGGCATAATGTTTCTGGGCTGGGGACAGCCAGGAATCTGTCAAACCTTTTCCTCCATTTCCTCGGATTTAATTGGCTGGGACACATTGCCCTTGTGCTTCAAGGCATCCCACTAAGTCAAAGATCACATGCTTCTGAACTGGTATTGGAACTAAAGAGCTTTCTCCAGAGATTAATCTGGTAACATCTTTTGGATCTGGTCCAAAAAGGGAAAACTACTTTGCATTCATGCACTGAAAGAGAAATGATCAAAAACTATTTAGAAATGATTGTGGATGAGTGATGACATTGAGATCTGTATTTTTAACACTCAAAAATGCAAGTCCCAAAGACTTTTAAAGACTCAAACGTGGTAGCAAGCAAGTAACGTACTTGTCTCTGTGAAATGGTGACAAATTATACTAGTTTTTTGTGGCCCTTTGTCCCTCTAGAGCAGGCATGGGCAAACTCTGGCCCTCTGGGTGTTATGAATTTCAACTCCCACAATTCCTAACAGCCCGTAAATTGAAGTCCAAAACACTTGGAGGGCCAGAGTTTGCCCATGCCTGCTCTAGACCCACTGGACTGCTATTTTGGGGTCTTTTAGAAAAGATAAATTGTTTCTCTTGGAAGTCTAACAATTCAATCTTTAAATAATTTGCAGTGCCCTCCTGCACTGTTTTAAATCAAAAGAGAGAGAGAAGAGAAAGGACACTGGTGTTTTTGTTTATATTTTTAGTTAATTGATATCTGGCCTCTCTCTTTGTAGAGTATTTAAGGACTCCACTTACACATGGCTCTAACTACAAACTACTATTTATCCTATCATCTGCTATGGGCCCCTAAAGATTACACACAAAAATGTTAACTTCTATTCTGAACATCTCAAATAGAATTTGAAGCTTAAATTGGCTGATGTGATGTGAAATGATGGCCCTGGAGTTGAAATTGGGAAGAATGACGAGACATGGAAATGCAATAAGGTAGGAACTGATAACTTTAATTATGGCATAGGAAATATTGTCATGTGTCTTCAAGTTGGCCTATCATTTTCTTGACAATGATGTTTCCAAAGCTATGAGTATGTGTCTTGGCCAAGATCACCTTATGAGTTATGGCCTGAGACAGGTATTCCAAACTTTGGTCTCTCACTCAATGCACTATGTCACGCTTGCTCTCTTTCTCGTTCCTGCATTTTAGAAGTGATATCAGAGGAATACTACGCTTTTACTTATTTATTTATTCCATATCAAAAGCATTGCATAAATTAGTATAAAACAGATAAAAATAGAAGGAGCACAAGCTAATTATCTTTTAACTAAAAATGGGCAGCAGCAACGGCATTGTCTGTAGCCTCCAACAATCTTTCCTCTGTACATGAGGCAGGGCATAGTGGACAAGCATACAGATGCAGAGTTGTCTGTTCTGCTCCACAGTCACACAAGGTGGGGGAGTCTTTTAGGTAGTGGCATTTTGCCAGGTTGTCTTTTAATCTGCCCACTCTGCTTCTGAGTCTAATATGGACTGCCAACAGGTATAAACTGGTTGCTCTCTTTAAAGAAATGATCAACACACTACAGCTACTTGCTGAGACTCATCAAAGCAGCAGAGAACATGACATCCTGCACAGAAAGGAGGGAGAATTGATTCTATATAACCAAGAGGAAGAAAATGCTCGTAAAAAAAGGATTTGTTGCTCAGGTGTTTACAGGAACATTTGTTGAAAACAAGCTCTAAATACAAGGATTTAAATTCTAGAGAAACTGAAGAAAAGGAGCAGAATAACATATGAAAACAAACAACACTTTAAATGTGCGGGAAACAAACAAGATGAACCTGAAGTTCTGGTGCAGGAAGGTAAATATGATTTTATAGGCATATTGAAAATGGTGGAGTGACTCCCATGATTGAGCTATAACAATTGCAGAATATAACCTGTTGAAAAAGAATAGATGGGAAAGAAAAGGAGAGGAAAAAACATTTTATGTCAAAGACAGCTATACAAGTGATCAAATTCTTCCAGTGAACAGCATTTGGGAAAAATAAATGGAGAAAGAAATAACACAGTTATGTGGTAGGAATTTATTACAGGCTATCAAGCTAAAATTGGTTTTTCTGAAAGAACTCTTAGAAATTTCAAGAATCAAAACTTGGTAGTTATGGAGGAGTTCAATTACAGGCAGTTCCCAAGTTAAAAAACAAGATAGGTTCTGTAGTTTGTTCTTAAGATGAATTTGTATGTAAGTCAGAACAGATACATTTTAACATGTAGCTCTGCTTTGAGTAGCATAGGGAAGGGTTAACAACACCCCCGTGGGGTTTGTTTTGCTGTCTGTGCCCCCGTTCAGAAGATTTCATCTCACTTTGTTTCTGTGATAATTGGATTTTGAAACATTTGGCTGTCGTGGAAACGAGAATTGATAACAAAGCTTCAGTGAAGACCTCTTTCCCCATTCTCTTTCAGGAAGGAATTTTCCTTCCAAGAGGGAGATTTCTCTCACTTCCTGTTGTCTCACCCCTGTTCTTGATTATGTATTTTTTGGAAGTCAGATGTTTGTAACTTGGGGGCCGCCTGTACTTACATATATGTAGGTAGACCAGCGCTGCTCAGCATAGGCTGTCCAACAAATTCCTGATGTGTCTTGCAGATAATTTTCTCTTTCCAAATAGGAAGGAATAACAGGACCAACAATGCAGGACTTGATCCTATTGAACAAGGAGGAGGTGGTCACTGGAATCACTGGATACGACACAGACACTATAATGCGGTTCAAAGCCAGGGAAGAGATGGAGGTGACCACAAAACACATACCCCCCACTAGTGTGCATCAAGCCAGAAACAGTATGTTAAAAAACACCAGAAAGTTCAGAACAAGCTAGATAATGCACTACAGTTGATCCAAATATATTCCATGCAGGGCTATATACTCTGATTTTCTGCAGCACATCAACTCATCTTAGAGGACCTGCATTTTTCTGCAGCTGTCTAGCCACATATATTGTGATTCCCAGATTCAGTCCAGTAGATATTGTGTTCACTGCCCGAGCCTCATACTAGTTCCTGGGGTGTTTATTTGGATCCAGCACCGCAAAACCAGTGTATTTTAATCCACTTGCAAACTGTATTATAGTGTCTGTGTACAACCACTCAAAGGTGGGACTTTTGGGATGAGTGATAAACACAAAGTATAGTCAAACACAAACCTCAAATTTCTGGAAGTTTTATTTCATAAAGCTCAGATAAACATTGGACAATATACCATGGCCAGAAATACTAAAAGAAAAAGACACCAAGAATGGGTTTGATTTTGTGAAAAAGGAATTGCTAAAAGCAAAATGATAAACTATAAAACCATAAAAGAAAAAATGAGAATTTGCATCTGGATTTCAAGTCAAATCTGATAAAAAGTTAGCCAAGAATTATTTTAGTAATCTGAATCAGTTATAAATT
Source organism: Anolis sagrei (assembly GCF_037176765.1). Classification (NCBI taxonomy): domain Eukaryota; kingdom Metazoa; phylum Chordata; class Lepidosauria; order Squamata; family Anolidae; genus Anolis; species Anolis sagrei. The sequence continues at coordinate 149,210,386 of NC_090023.1, forward strand.
TGCAGAGTCACATGAACTTCATTCCTGGCTATTCCAAGGACGTGCTGCATTGAAAGGACAGAACTTTTTGCCATTATTTCTGCGAAATCTTGGGAAATGGGAAGTTGCCCATATCTTCAAAAAAGCCCAAACATTTAAAATAAAAGGAATAAAAGAAGATCCAGGAAATTACAATCCAGCCAGTCTGGCCTCAATGTCAGGAAAATTATTTGAACAGATTATACAAATGTCTGTTTGCAAGTATTTTGATGACAGTGCAGTCATTCGTTGGAGGCAGCATGTGCTTGTCAAGAACAAATCTTGAGATATATATATTTCAGGTTGCTAGTTTAGCAGATGGTAGGAATGCTGTGTGGATGTCATTTATCTTGATTTCAACAAAATATTTGATAAGGTCCCTCATGATGTTTTGATTAGCAAACTAACTAAATATGGATTCGATGGAAACACAAACAGATGGATCCATAATTGATTAGAAAACTGTGCTCAAAGAGTTGTCATCAGTGGCTGTGCTTCAAAATGGAAGGTAAACTCAAGGAGAGAGCCATAGGCTTCTGTACTGAGGCCAAAGGGCTGATGGTCTTCAATAATTTTTATCAATGATTTAGGTGATGGAATGGAGGGTATCTCTATCAAATTTGTGGAGGGGTAGCTAATCTAGATAGGAAATTTATGAAATGAATAAAAAGAAAGTCAATAGAAACAAATGCAAAATTTTACATTTAGGCCAAAAAATCCAAATGGTTCATCAGTATTACATGCGAAAAAAGACCTCGGAGTAATTGTTGATTGTAAGTTGAACATGCACCAATAGTAAATGGTTGTAGCAAAGAAGGAAATTGCTATTTTAGCCTGCATTAATAGAAGCATAGTTTCCAATCTGAAGGAAATAATTGCATTATATTCTGTGCTGGTTAGGTATAATCTGGAGTACTGTGTTCAGTTTTGGGTGCCTGATTTTAAGATTCATATAAACAAATTGAAGCAAATTCAGAGAAGGGCAATTATGATGATAAGAGCTATGGAGAACGAAACACATGAGTAGAGATCGTTTAACTTGGTGAAGAGAAGACTGAGGGTTGACATGATCACACTCTTTCAATACTTCAAGGGTTGCCAAAAAGATGAGACTGCAGGCTTGTTCTCTGCTGCCTCAAAGGATTACACTACATCTAATGGCTTCAAGTTACAGAAGAACAGATTTTGATTGAACATTAGAAGCTTTTTCTTGACAGTGGGAAAAGTTCAGCAATCAATTGCTTAGAGCAGGGTTTCTCAAACCTTTTCAGTTGCGAAGCTCTTTTTGAAATAGAAGTTTTTTTTGTGGAGCCCCAAGAAATGTTTATATATTTTATTATATATTATATATGATGTATGTATATCAGGCATGGGCATACTTTTTAATCAACACAAACTTGATAGCATTTCAGTGGAAGACCCGGGGGCATCTGGTCTAACCCCTTTCTGCCATACAGGAAAAGCACAATCAAAGCACCCACACCAATGGCCATCCAGCCTTCGTAATAATAATAATAAACAAATAGTAAACAAAGTTTTGGAACACAATACACCAGATCCTTTCCCCCTTTCCTTGCCTACTTCCAAAATCCTATTTCCCTCCCACTGCTCAGGGGATGCTTTGATTGTGCTTCGATTGCATGGCAGAAGGAGGTTTTCTTTTCCACAATTGTGGAAAAGAAAAAAGTTTGGATGTCACAATTCCAGGTGAAGTTGCACTGAGGAAAAACAACAGGAAAAACTCAGCTGTTATCAGGACCTCAAAATCGAATGGCAAAGGCTCTGGCATAAACCAGTACAGGTGGTCCCAGTGGTCATTGGCACACTGGGTGCTGTGTCAAAAGATCTCAGTCGGCATTTGGAAACAATAAACATTGACAAAATCACGATCTGTCAACTCCAAAAGGCCACCTTACTTGGATCTGCACACATCATTCGAAAATATATCACACAGGCCTAGGTGCTTGGGAATTGTTCGACTTCTGATTTTGTGATACGAAATCCAGCATATAGATCTCATTTGCTGTGACATACTGTGTTTTTGTATCAGTAAAATAATAATAATAATAATAATAATAATAATATAATAAGAGCAAACCCAGGGGCCATCCAGCCCAACCTCCTTCTGCCATGCAGTCGAAGCACAATCAAAGCCTCCCCTGAGCAGTGGGAGGGAAATAGGATTTTGGAAGCAGGCAAGGTAAGGGGGAAAGGATCTGGGCAGTGAGGAAGATTAGGAAAAAGGCTTTTGGAGTCAAGGGAGTTGAGGAAAAAAGCCTTTGGAGCAAGGGAGGGGAGGAAAAGGATTTTTGTGGACAAGGGAGGAAGGGCGGAAAGGCTTTTGGCAGTAAGGAGGCCAAGGGAAAAAAGGCTTTTGGGGGCGAGGGAGGTGGGGGAGGGGAGGAACAGGAAAGAGGAGGCAAAATTGGAGGGGAAGGAGAAGGAGGAAAGTGTGGAGCCCCTCAATATGTTTTGTGGAGCCCCAAGGACTCCGTGGAGCACACTTTGAGAACAACTGGCTTAGAGAGATAATGAGGTCTCCTTCTCTGGATGTCTTCAAAAAGAGTCTGAACAACTACCTGCTGAAGATGTTACATCTGGACTTCCTGCATTGAGCAGGGGTTGGACCTAAAGGCCCATAGGGACCCTTCCAACTACATGAGTCTATGATTTAGTCCATGGTCTCCTGAGATACATCACCATAAAATTGGGGAGGAAGCAAGAAAGAAGTGGGTGTTAGCTGTGGTAAAATGATGAAATGAGCATTAACTATCAGTCAGCTTTTAAGAAAAGAAGAGGAAATATATGGCAGTCTGGATGTTATCTCATTGTAACTTTCAGCAGCCATATGGTAAGGATTGATTGGGTTTGGAGTTTGAATACATGTGGAGGTCCACCCATTTCTTCCCTATTTAGTGAATAGAGATAACCAGGTTTGGAGTTCAGTTGTGAGCTTGGGTGATGATCTAAAATCTTCATCCCCAAGACCTAAGCGTGAACATAATACCAGGAACAGAAAGCTTTCCATTGAATCCTTGAATATTTTCAACAATTATACACCTTTCCCCTCCAGCATTTTCCTCTATAACAGCATCCACTATGTGAATTTTGAAAAGTAAGACTCATAACATAACCTGATGAGAAATCATGTTCACCCAACTGAAACAGGGGTGTTTAAAAACAAAAATGACAGTGTTAAAAATTCTGTCAAATGCAGTTGTATTATTAATGCATTTCATGGAGTTGTATTATTATTACATTTCAATATGAGGAAAACTATTGGAATGGAAAATGCTGCTGGGATATCATTTTTCTGTTTGGATTATTTTAAGTATTGTGCCTCCACAACTTTTCAGCAAGGAAGTATCAATTTACCGAGGAATGTTTGGACTGAATAGTCCCCACAAGGCACGGCTTTCTCTGCAGAGGTTCTTTATTTTATCCATTGGTGAAATATGGAAGGGAATTTCTGAACGAGGGAGTTGTGGTAACCATTGCAGCAGCACCAAAAGCTTGATTTCCCACAAAAACGTTGCTCTAGGGAGAATTTTAAGTTCACTGTGTGAACCACTAGGTTAAAGTAGAAGTGTCTCAAAAGCAATGCTCCCTCTGGCTGTTCTGGTGAAGTGGCCTCCCACAGTCTTGTGCATGTAGCCCATAGTCTCCATGGCAAGACATTTTAGCTCCCCGGAGTCACATCTTTTAAGGAGACGAATCCAAACAGGCTATATACTTCCCATAATTGCTAATGTTTTAGTAACTTTTTTTGGGAAGGGTGAGTTGATGTTAGCCTGCTTGCTATTAAATCCATGTAGGCATGCCTTTTCTGAACTCTAGTTCACATAACAATGATATTATTTCTCTTAACCTGGGAGTGGTTTGTGGCTTTGAGAGGCAAAGTAGGCTGAAGGGAGAAGTGGTGGCAGGCTTCTCAGAAAAAGGAAAGAAAGAAAGAAAGAAAGAAATAGGGAAGAAGGATGAGGGTAGCAGAGAAGGAAGTGCAGAAATGCTTTTTCAATGACTCATAGCTCTTGAAGCCCCTTGAATCCACCAGCAGGCTCATTAGATGGGCAAAAGTGCCAATTGTATAATGCTCCTATTTCACTTGCGGTACGTAGTCCACTGGCTTCAATCCCATGATGTTGATTTACTTCTGGTGGGGCTCTGTGCTGCGAGTGAAGTGGGAGCATGGTAAGCCACTGTCACGGCAACACAGGAGGCTTCTCATGTTGTATAGGCAACAAAGGGGGTGGGGTAGCCAGGCAATACTACTGTCCTGTCTTTTAGAAGGAAACTTAAGACTTGGCTATGGGTCCAGGTATTTGACTAGTGAATAGCAGCAAGTGGAAAGAAGACTTAGGCAACTCGTGACAATGAATTGATCCAGACTTGGATTTGGTGTTTAACTGGTGTGTTTACTCAATTGTTTTTAATTAACTGTTTTAATGTTTTTAGTTTATTTGTTGAATGTTTTATGATGGTGATGGCATCGTATGATGCTTGTTGTGAGGCTGCCCTGAGTCCCCCCTCCCCCTAGGGGTGAGCAGGGTGAGGTACAAATATAGGAAATAATAAAATAAATCAATAATGCGGGGCACGGAGTGATGGGTTACTCCCACTGGGCCCTGCCAGATTAGCTGTGATGTGTGGCGAATCCTACCCCTAATATGATGAAGTCATAGGTGTCTATTTAGTAGTAAGACCAACTGTCTCCAGTGGAACTTACTCCCCCTTGTACTTGTACTGTAGTAATTGTAAGTTTCAGGAGATGTCTTTAGGCAAGGCTATGGATTAGAGCACTGCTTCTTCAAATGTGGGTCGCTTCAGCTCAATGTTGTGGTCATGAATAATTTGGAAACAGTAAAAAGTTTCTGAACATCATCTATTTACACAAATTTATTAGCAAGAATGTGCCGTGTTTACAGCGGATTCAGCAGAAAATGCTTCAGCTGTACTCCACAAAAAAGAAAATCAGCCTATGTAGCAAGCCTTTCAAATGCTGATTTAGTATCGGTAAATGTTTTAAGATCTATTTTATATTCCCAAAGTCACATAAAAATGTCTCAGGTAGAAAGGGTGGAGCCTGGGTTGCTTCTTTGTCTAGCTAACCAAATGCATGCAAAAGGGATCCCTTTAGTTTCAGGAGGCAGGGTGGCATGGCAGGACAAGGTATTGGTGGCCTTCCCCAGTGGAAACAGAGAAGAAACAGAGGAGGGGAGAGTACAATCTGACTACTGAGAACTCAACATTGACTTCAGTGGTTCTTGCTCCCTACGGAACTCTCAAGGTATCCATGCTGATTTAGGAGTGTGAACAAGTGTGCAAGTTACGATGGCAAGGGCTGAGCACACACACACATGCACACTTTTGTCTAGAAATAGTGATGTTTTTGCGGTCAGTCTGGACATTGGAATGATGGGGAAGCTGAGGCAGAACATCCCCAGTGTAGGTTGGAAACAAAAAAATGGAAAACATTTGACCCAAAAGAAGCTGCTGCAAAAAAACATGGGGGCAAAACAACAACACTTTTTAAACTGTTAAAACGAGTTGCTGATCACAGCAGAGTAGAGGAGTGGTGATCAAAGCTGACTGCTTATGTCATATGGATTGAAAATCTAAAGACAGGAAGAATTAGAAAATATACTATAACATTAGCTTTTCGGATTGTCTGACAGAATATATACAGATCCAAACTGACAGTGTAGGCAATCATGATCATCATGATAAGGTCTCAGCCAATGTCTTCCAGCAAACCATGATACAATGAAGTAGAAGTAATATACAATGGTTGTCAGTACATTTCACCCATTGTACGCCTCTCTCTGGGATCAGGAAATATATGAAAGGTGTATGACACCCTGCACCTCACCCCAAACCTAGCCACGGTATGAACTAGAACTCTGGTACACAGAAACCACTCAATGCAAGTATTTTTCTTGATGCATGGGGATTAATATGACAACAGGAGACACCATTATTTAACTTGATGAAAGACTACTCCTGTCCCACCAGCCATTCAAGGTACACACAGTTGGTGTAGACAGAAGCATATATCTTATTATGAATTTCTGTGGTTAAAATATTGTTTCATTTTTGAGATATTTTTCATTTTATCGTTAATTTTTAAAACATATAGATTGCCAAGAGATTTTTCTTTGCTCCACTTTGAGAATTTAATATAAATATGTGCATCACATGCTTTGCAAATAACCATTTAGTTAACAGTATCCATGAATGATTCATAGTTCCTCTATACATAATGCATAATTAAATCATGGGCTGATGGAGTGGAATTTATTAATTGTGAATACACATGTGTTACCATGATACTAATTTATTTCTTTCCATTTTATTGGCATATTGTTCACTCATCTGTGACTGCCTGCTTTGTCGCATTATGCTGGAGCCATAACATGTTGTTCAAATCATCTGGACATTTGGATAAGACATTTGCTCACTGATGGGAACAATATGTATTTAGCAGGAAGACTTAATGTAAATTATTATACAATGAACATTAGCATAGTACTCTGTATCATCTCATTAAAAGCTATGCTGATGAACTATGTTGACTTTACATAAAGGCGGGAAGTTTATTAAAACACTGGAAGGAGATTCTTTCACTAGGGACTGACATTTTGGAAAACACGCAGATAGCAACAATCTATGGAAGTTGCATGAGAGCTGCTCCATACCTGAGAATTTAGTGTCATTTCCCATATTGGAAAAGAAATTTGATTGTATCTGAGGAGGTAAGCATCTCTGACAATGGGACTGACTTCACAGTCAAGATCTATTCCAACCTCAAATGACTGGAATGGAGTAAGGAGTAGGAAAGGAAATTGGTACGGGGCTTGGTCCTTTGCATCTGTCTACGAGCAATCAACTTCTCAGACTGGAAGAGTGCAGTTGATTTGGATCCTCCATGGCCAACACCAACATAGTTATTCGAAATCATAAGGAACTCTTTCATACCACATACAGATAAGACTCCAGTTCCACTTTAACTACTATGCCTGAACCCTGTGTTATCCTGGCTTTGTAGCTTGATGCGTGGCACTAGAGCTCTCGGTCTGAGAATTCTGTATATCCCTTCTTTAAACCACTGATTCAAAATTCCATAGATGTTGTCATAGCACTGTAATCGTATAGTGTGAACCCTGATCACTATAGTGATCTCATCAGACTGTCTTACTTTTAACGGCATGCACCAAATCTTCTATAGTTTTATGACAGAACCTACCAGCTCCTATCCCATGACGCTGAACTACTTCCGGCAGGGCTCCGTCATAAAACTATAGAAGATAGGCAGCAACACGGGAGGCTTCTCATGTTGCCTTTGAAACAATGCGGGGAAGCTAGGTGGTGGATACTTCCCCTCAGGAGATGGAGCAACCAGTGAGTTGGGCAATGCAAGGCGAGGATGATGGGTTGTCCATACCCCCCAACAAGCACCACCAGATTTGTCAAGATGTGTGGTAATTCTGGCTGCCGATCTGATGAGGTCAGTAGTCTTTACTGTTAGATTTCACTTAACCTTTAATGCAGTTTATTCTTCTACAGCAATGGTTCCCAATCTTTTTTTGACCCAGGACCACTCTCCAACATTAGTACCAAAAGGATTACGAACCAGTTTAGATTTGGTTGGTTATTCGGGGTGCTGATTCAGAACATTGCATTGGATAGACTGCATGAGCTCTAGTTTCTGATACAGAACGTATGTCATCCAGTATTCTGCTCACCCACAGAAAACCATATTTAATAATCTAGAGCTGATGTGGTAGTAGTAATCTTTCGTGGGTAGTCAGCCACTCCCCTATCGACATGCCCATTGCCTCGTCACTATAGGAGAGTTTCACAAGACAAGTCACTCTCATTACTGCATGCTTTCGAGGCAACTCTGTAGTAATGGTGAGGACGTGGACCATATTTTCATTCTTGTGGACCACTGGTGGTCCACAGGTCACAGGTTGGGAACCACTGTTCTACAGGGTTATAGCTGTTTTAAATTCCCAAAATGACAGAGAACACAACATGGTTTTTTATATTACCCCAGAATGTACTGAGTATTGTTTGAAAGTCTTCCCACTTACAAAAGCTTCCTGAACATTCTGGTGAAGTCATCATTCTGACATATACATGTTTCATTTTGATACTGATGTTGATATTCAAGCAAATATCCCTCTCTGTGTGCATTCTGAAGAGGTATAGTCTCTACCAAATATTCTTTTTACAAGATTATTCTAAGTACTCAAAGACCTGGCATAATCAAGTTCTCAGGGAAGCTCACATTTCTAATTGACTCTCGGGGCTCGGTTCTTTTGCTGTGAGAGTAACATGAATTCTTGTGGTTCTGTCTTGTGGTGCTTGGTTCAGTAATAAATATGGAAACCACATGTGACCGATGGGAACAATTCTTTTGGAAGGGTACAAGGTTTAGAATTTTGTAGCTGACTGGGCTACAAAAGATTAAGATGATAGTCCAGTGCACATCTACTCAGATGTAAGCAGTGGATGTTTTATTTAACATTTTTTCCAGGTTATTGTGTATTGGATGGCAGTTTTGACCAATACTGAAGAGACAGCATGGATGATATTTGGATTCAGGGTAACTGATTCTTGTTAGCATTACATACATGAATTAGTTTTAGTAGTAGATACTAGATCTTTCAATAGGGAGGCAAATGTATGGATTTTGTCAAGCTATTAGCATACAAAATCATCACCGCCACCACTACCTTGGAAAACAGTAACTATATGGCTTTCTAACAATGAGAGAGAACATTTATTCAAATTTAAAAGCTATGTTACACCTCTTTTATATGTGGAAAAAACATTTGTTTTGTTTTATATGCAATCTCCATGTATTTAAATGCAACATATTGTTGTAGGTTTTTTCGGGCTATATGGCCATGTTCTAGAGCAGTGGTTCTCAACTTTGGGTCCCCAGATGTTTTTGGCCTACATCTCCCAGAAATCCCAGCCAGTTTACCAGCTGTTAGGATTTCTGGGAGGTGAAGGCCAAAAACATCTGGGGACCCCAGGTTGAGAACCACTGTTCTAGAGGCATTCTCTCGTGACTTTTCACCTGCATCTATGGCAAGCATCCTCAGAGGTAGTGAGGATGCTTGCCATAGATGCAGGCAAAACGTCAGGAGAGAATGCCTGTAGAACATGGCCATATAGCCTGAAAAAACCTACAACAACCCAGTGATTCCAGCCATGAAAGCCTTCGACAATAAATGCAATGTATTAATTAGTGAAAAGTCAGATGATAAACTAAAAATATTTAATCAGGTAAAAGGGATTTCTGTTCCAGGCACAATGTAGGGAAAGGTTGCTTGCAAGAACTCCAGGGATATAAATGAGAGCTGCACAACAGCAGCGTCCATCAAGTTATTGGCACTTCTGAAGGATTGTATTCAGACTATTTTGCAGAGGAAGGACAAGCAGACAAAGGCAGCTACTTTTGCTTTGATCATTTTCTGTTCTCTCGTTTACTCCACTTCATTGCAGTTGCTTCACATATTTGTCTTAGGTACACTTGTTAATTAAGGGGAAAATGCTTGTTTTGAGTACTCATGATCAAGATGCTATTGCCTGAGGCAAAGCCATTGGCTACAAGTACTCCAGCACAACCAATGCAATTTCAGCATTCCCTAGGAACCATGCTGGATAGCAGATCTCTGCCTTTGAACTACTATTTGAATGCTCAGCATCCCATTTGGCAGAGGGGCAAGAATACTAGCACTCTACAGCCCAGATTGCTAAACAAATAGCTGCATTTTAGAAATACACATAATGGAAGGAGTTTCAGCAGATTTTGAAGAACAATGGAGATGCTCTTGACTTACAGTAGATAAATTGGTACCATAAAGTATTTACTTTCTGTCATGGAATACCAGCTTTGATTTCCAGGAACATATCTCAGGATAGCGATACTTGCTATCTTAGACCTATTTTTTAAAAAATCCAGTTAAACATAATATTTAAAAGACCTTACTCCAGCTCATCATGCTGAAATATATTTTAAATATTTCTTTCTGCCTCAAAATGAGTTAATCTTGTGTTCAAATGATGAATTTTCCATGGAACATGGGCATGTATTCATTTCTATTTATTTAATTCAAGGAATTTGTATTCTGACTTTCTACTAAAAATATACAGCAGTCAAGTTGGCTCCCAGCAAAAAAGCAATTAATCATACGTAGGTACATTATAAAATAACTAAATAAACATAAACAGATTGCATTACAGATAAAATCAAAATAAAGTATTAGGATCAGTCAGAAAAACTTTTTAGGCTTAATGCATGCCTACATAAAACAACATGGCACGTTGCGCTATATTGTCAGTTCTCAGTAATTATATTCTATTCCAGTGAATTTTATTTCTTTCCTAGTCCACTGGATGCTGAGGGATGGATGCCAAATATTCATGACTCTCTCCAGTACAGGATATACAGTGTGATCCCCATATCTGTGGGGTACCTATCTCTTGAGGAGATTAATAGAATTGGATATTGTCAAATCTAATCTATTTTCTCACATTAGCAAGCCAGGACATTCTTACTTCATTTTAAGTCTCTCTTGACCCAGTTCTTCAGTATAGAAACTACAAAAGAGCAATATCGAACCACTCATAACCGGCTCCAGAAGCTCTATACCAAATGTCCCTATTACATGAAATAGATGCTTATTAGGTGCAGAAGAATGGCCTTTAGGTGGGATTTTATGGTACTATCTAGGTGACTTGAGCTGCAGTTTTAAATCTTGCTGAAAGACTTATGGATTTAGTTTCACTGGAAGACAGCCTTTTCTCACATATCCCAGCCCATAGTTTAATTATCATAATTGGATTTATTGCCATAAGTGAACATGTTGGGAACATGAGAGAGGACCTTTTTGTAGCCACACTTTGTTTATGGAATTCCCTTTAGCAGTGTTAGACTGGTCTGCTCCTTGTTTGGTTTGATAAGGGCAATTATTTATTTCGTATCAAAAGCATTGCATAAATTAGTATAAAACTGATAAAAAATAGGAGCGCAGGCGGCTAAATATCCTTTTACCAAAAGCGGGCAACAGCAATGGTATTGTCTGTAGCCCCCAACGACTCTTCCTCTGTACATGAGGCACGGCACAGTGGACAAACATACAGATGCAGAGTTGTCTGTTCTGCTCCACACAAGGTGTGGGATTCTTTTAGGTAGTGCCATTTTGCCAGTTTGTCTTTTGATTTGCCCACTCCACTTCTGAGTCTGTTCAGGGATTTCCAAGTTGCCCATTCTTGGTTTGCCCCTGGAGGAAGACCCTCGTGGGGGGCTATCCATATGGGGTTTCCTGGTTTAGCTGCCCAGAGGAATACCCTTTCTGTTGCTGGGGGGACACCAAGAGGAGTGGTAGTTCCCATAAAGCTTTCCCTTGATTTGAATCTATTGGGAGGAGGCTGGAAGCCATGCAGTGGGTGTCTTTCACAGTGTCCAACCTTATTTCTCTCACATTTAGCAGCAACTTCCCATCGCACATCGGGGCGGGGGGGGGGGGGGAGAGGCAATGCCAGCTAGCTTGTAGAGTTTATCAACAGTTGTAGGTTTAAGACATCCTGTGATTACTCTGCATGTTTCATTCAATGTCAGGGGTGGTTTGAATGCAATATTCCTGCTTCTTGGCAGGGGGTTGGACTGGATGGCCCATGAGGTCTCTTCCAACTCTTTGATTCTATGATTCTATGAATGCTATGTTCACCTGCTTTGCATGGGCAAAGGTATGGAAAATGTTTTCATTCTGTGTGGTCTTTTTTAAAGGTTGATTACACTCTGAAATATAGCCCTGTTCATAATTTGATTTGTTGTTGTGCTTTTTTAAATGCTAAGTACACTGTTTTGGAAGACACTATGACAGAAAATGGTTCCTAAATATATCAACAGAAAGTCAATATTTTCTATTAATTTTTATTTACATGGGTATATTTATTTTTGTGTGCATTTGCAATGAACTGCACTGTAGTTATCATTATTTTGGTGGGTGGAGGACTTAAGTCAGTTTTCATGTGAACATGAACTATTTGACCTACCGCTTCATCACACGGTCTTCGGTCCTAGAACACTTCCGGGATGGTTCCTCAACGGAGCCTGCCAGATGCCATCACACACAGTAAGGCTACTTCTGGCCGGGCTCCATAGAGGAAGAGTCCTGGTAATGTACTTGGATGCTTCCCTGAGAACACAGGAGGCTTCCCGTCTTCTCATTGAGAAGAATGGGGGAAGGGTCCAAGCAGGCGTGTAGCCGGGGGGGGGGGGGGGGGCTTGAGGGGCTTCAGCCCTCCCCTGAAATTCTCATGGTGGTTTGCGAAAAGGCCTTACTGGTGCATTATTTAAACTGTTATGTTTATTCATATCATGATCTGATCACCATACTCAATATATCCCATATGCATGGGGGTATTGGGGTAACGATACAAAAGGTTTGCTAGGATAGACGCATTTTCACTCAGACTCAGCCTCCCCTTGAAACTCAGCCCCCCCCCGAAACCCTCCCCTGAAAAAAAATTCAGCCCCCTCCGAAATGAAATCCTGGCTACGGGCCTGGGTCCAAGATTTTTTCCTGCTGCCTGCCAGATTTTCCATGCTGCATGGCGAATCCCCCCACTGTCACCCAGCTTTAGAACCTCCATCTGATGAGATCCCTATATTGTATTTTTTATGAAATTCCTCCAAGTTAGTGCAATTTTCTGGTTCCCATTGGTATAATGTTGGGGTGGGTGGTGGGTGGGTGGTTCAGGAGGCCTTGGTTTCTTTTATAAATCATTTTCACATGTCTCATACACTTCTTTTATTCTTTCTAAGCAACTGGGCTTTGACCTCCACTTTCCTAACATTGTTTAGCCTGCATAGAAAAATCTGTGAAACAAGAGATAACACACAGTATTATGAAATACACGATGACCCATACTTGTAATAACAGAGTGTAATTAATTTCAACCTTGCCTCGGTGATAAATTAGGGACTAGGAATGGCTTTTGTCTACTGCAACCTGCAAGAAAGAAAGTTTGACATCATTTACTGAGATTTCATATGATACCACAATCTCCAATCTTGGAACAAAATTAGAAAATGGAGAAACATGTTTGCTTTGATCCCAGCGCCTGTGCTTTTATGGTTTTGTAAAGCAATACAATGACTGAAGTGACAATGAAAAAACCTATTCAATGAGATATCTAAGAACGTGTACGTTTGGATGACTCGGAGGTTAGAGCAAAATAAAAATATTAAGTTTTCTGATATCTTATACGTAGTTACCTTAAAATCAAACCAATTAAGGTACAGACTTGTGCTGTTAGAGTATTCTTACTGTATAAATTTAGACAGGGCTTTCCCTCATGCAGAGGAATGATAACTGTTTTGTTTTACCTGACAGGTTCAGTTCAGTTCAGGATAGGAGGCACATTTCAGAATTTAGGTGGCAAACTGGCATTGAAACAGGACCATCACCTTTGATTATGGCTCTTATCACACAACATTGTGCCCAACCTGCTTTAAGTCTACCACCGCCCTACAATTAACCCATTCTTACCAATAGTCCCAGATCATGCCATGGTTCCATCGCTTGCCTGGTGTGATGAGTCTGTTTGGCTTCTGCACCAGCATGAAGAGATATCAGAAAGTGGGATTCTCCTCCTTTCCCACTCTCTGTAGTACTAATTCAGTGATTTAAAGTTTTTATTTTTGCTAACTTTCACAGAAATTGCAAAGTTGCTTTATTTTTTATATGGAAATATATATATATATATATATATATATATATATATATATATATGAATTGAGGTAGGACAGAATTACAAGACTAATTGGTAGCATGCCTGTAAAACCACAAATCAGCTGAAAATCAAAGTTGCGTAAATATGGAAAGGTGTCATAGTAAGGGTGATCATCCCAGTATGTTGCCACTGTCTATGATTGTGGGAATGGCATGCGATGGCAGCTTTGTGAAATAAGATTCCTTATGTATCTGGCTGCTGTGATGGAGTGGATAAGGTCCAACAAACTGAGGCTTAGACTGGTCAGTCTTGAGGCCGATCAGGGTATAGGGTAGCAACCTGTGCTGGCTGGGAGGGCCTTCACACAGTAAAAACTTGTGTGCCAGCTGCAACCGTACCTTGAAAAGCCTAACTTGGCCATGGTGGTTCACACCTTAGTTACCTCCAGAATGGACTACTGTAATGCACTCTATGTGGGGATGCTTCTGAAGATAACTCAGAAACTTCAGTTAGTGCAGAGATCAGCAGCCAGGTTTTTAACTTCAGGGAGCATACTACGCCCCTATTAAAGCAGCTACACTGGCTTCTGACTAGTCTCCAAGCCCAATTCAAAGTGCAGGTTATCACCTTTAAAGCCCTATGTCATATGTTCCATAGTTGATGGTGGTTGGTGGTGGTAGACCTGGCAGTTGGTAATGGAAGGGTTAATGTAAGTCTTGCTTCTAAAGGGCTGAGCAGTTTGTAAGTAACATTTTACAGGTAAAAGCAATTAAGGGTGGAGGTGTGCTAGAGATGGGTTGCAGCTGGATGTTACTGGATTTAAGGAGCTAACTTTAGACTGATTTTGGGAGAAAAAGTATTTGTTATATTTTGGTGGTGGATGCTGCTGGTTTTCCCCCCAGATCTGTTGGATTTTTTTTGGCATCCTGACCTGTCTCCTGTAATCTTGGAATCCTGGAACCTTGAACCTTTGGACTGGCTTTTGAATACGGTATAGACTCTTGATCCTTGGACTCTGTTATTGAACTCTTGGCCTGGACTCTTTTGACTATGAAGTTATTTTTGCTATCAGTTTTTTTTATTCTGTAGCTGTGTGCTATCTTTGTGTTTTAAATTTTGGTCTATTAAAACAACCAGCAAGTAAGTGCTGTTTTAATTAAACTATTTGATAAAACTGGAAGTTTGGTTCATCTCTACTTAAACAAGGTAGAGTCCTGGCAACGTGACACCCTACATGCTTTGGGTCCAACCTATCTTCAAGACCACATCTCCTTCTATTAGCCAGCATGGGCTTTGAGATCTTCGGGGGAGGCCCTTCTCTCGGTCCCACCACCATCCCAAGCATGGTTGGTGGGGACGGGAGAGAGGGGCTTTTTGGTAGTGGCCCCCTGGAGAGATTAGGTTAGCCCCCTTGCTTCAAACCTTCCAATCTAGTTTAAAAACATGGCTTTTCAAACAGGCCTTTGATCTCGAGTGGATTTTAAGGGCAGTCTGAGGATTTACTGTTGGCATTGCCTCTGTATAGGCTGTGTCAATTGAAAAAAAGGCCAAACATTTGGAACCGGACACGC
This sequence comes from Anolis sagrei, assembly GCF_037176765.1. Lineage (NCBI taxonomy): Eukaryota > Metazoa > Chordata > Lepidosauria > Squamata > Anolidae > Anolis > Anolis sagrei. The sequence goes on from NC_090023.1 coordinate 149,225,730, forward strand.
TAAACCATTACAAAGCAATATCCAGAGTTTGCTCTGTTCTTGTGATCAGGATGTTTCCTGGGGTTATGACAAAATAGCTTTCTTTCAACTGCTTTTCCCCTGTTGCCTTGGTTCGCCCCCATAGTCCTGCATTCCATGCAACCAAATGGAATGTTGTTTTTGGGCCCAGTTGCTGAATCTCATCTATCCAAAATGACTGTCCTCTTTGTTGGAGCCGGCCAATACAAATACTGTGGTTGGGACCAATTCAAGGAAGTCATGCCCCAATGCTGATTTTCATTGAGATCAGCATTTTGTTAGGTTAGCTTCACGAATAAAAATATTGATGCCTGGCAGACTGACCAGAGTTTATTTTGATTATCTTGCCCTATGCTATTAGGTCAGGACCAATGTTATTTTACTTAAACCAAGTGCTATTGAATTAAAGAGACATTCTGATCTCCTAGGTATAGGAAAGCAGTGTTGACAATTTTCTTGACTATAACAAGTTGTGACCTGTCGTCACAGAATTATTTATTAACATGAGAACAAGTGAGACATTAAAAGATCTTCAATTATTTTATTGTAACACCTAGGCAATATATTTTATGTATCCAAAGATATCTACAACTATGGGTCAATGCAGTTGTGGTGTAGTTTGAGATGGGATTATTTCTCCTTAGCTTCTTATGTGATTGTCTCCAGACATCCTGTTTGTCCGTCCCCCCCCCCCCCCCTGTTTCTTGACCTACCCACCCATATTTTAGAATAAATGGATTGTCCACCATTTTGGAAAATTATTTTCAACTGCATTACAAATGGTTATAAAAAGGAGCACCTTAAAAAAGAATTCGTTCTGTAAATGTATGTAATTAAATCTTTGAACATCCTCTATCTACGTTCAACATTGCATAGGCTTAGGAAATACTGTGCTTAGTTATAAAGGGGCTTTGGGTATCTGACAGGTTCAGTTCCCAGACTATTTTTTTTTCTCACTTTCCAAATGCAGACCAAAACATTTTTGTGTTGCCAGACTTTTGCATATTTATGAAGGTTGGCTTTTAAAGCTGGTATGAAGTTTTTAAAGTGTTTGCCTAGAGCTAATTTTGATGCAATTTGGAATTTTCAGAATTTACTGATTCAACTTATGTAGTGTTTGCTTTTAAATCTTATATGTATACTTTTATTAATCTTGTATTTTAAAACTTGTATAATTTTAATATGTTCTTAGCTGCCTGAGGTCCCATTGTCAGAAGAAAGGCAAAATATAATTAAAGATAAATAATTAACCCCCCAGTCTGTGGCTGCTCAAGTTCTATTATATTCAGTGGTCTTGTAAAATGGTACCCCTTATATAAAATGGCAAATTATTTAAAATTATATATTATATAATTATATTATAATTTTTTATAAATTTATATTTTATAAAAATTATATTAAATGAGAAGACAGGAAAGCTTAGAGAAGATAATTATGCTGGGAGAAAAGGAAGAGGGGCTGACCAAGGGCAAGATGGATGGCATCCTTGAAGTGACTGGCTTGACCTTGATGGAGCTGGGGGTGGTGACGGCTGACAGGGAACTCTGGCGTGGGCTGGTCCATGAGATCATGAAGAGTCGGAAGCGACTGAATGAATGAACAACAAATATAAAATGGCAAACAAAACAATGCTTTTTTGGATTTTAAAAAAATTAATATGTGGTTGGTTGAAACAATGGATACAGAATCCATGTGTGTGTTTAGAAAGCCACCTGTACTTATTAGCTAATTTTATTTTTAAAATCATTTTCCCCAGTGAATCTAGAATGTCTTTTGAGTATGATGAAAGTACTGTTCATTTTGTGTGGTTTCCATTTCACTTTCACTATTGTAGTCTCCTGCCCATACATAGTGCAGGGAATTATGATTATTTTGATAAGTAAACAGTGATTGAAAACTGTGATTTGGATTTCCAGATCCCAAAGAGCAGCTGTAAACCAGCATTTCCAGATTCTTTCCCTGCAAAGAATCCTAAAAGGATCCCATGTCTGATGACCGTGAACGTTGCTGATACATCCAACAGAACCAGGAGGACCACGTTCCTCTCTCATCTGCCAAATGCAATGTCTTAATTTTTTCTCATTTGAATTACTGTGAGATACTTTTAAAGGTCTTCTATTCATTGGATCATGATTCATAGGACCTATTGGTAGTCAACAATAACAACAAATACTCTGTCTTTGGAATGTGGTCAGGAACCCAATGTGTTACATTCAGAGTGTTGACAGGAGTTCAGTGTCATAGACATACAACATATATAGACAGACACACAGAGGCTATTTAACTTTCCAGCTTTCATGAGGGTATTCTGGCCACCAGGGGAGCTGTCACTTCACCATCCATTTGAGACACTGATGGAGTACTTCCTCATTCTTTGCTTGCTTGCTGGAGATTTTATGGCAACGTAAATTAGTTAAATTAGCCTCCCCGCATAAGCAGTACCTAAATTTCCTACTTGACAGATGCAACTGTCCTTCGGGCTGCAAAGATTGACAGCAAGCTACACACAATGGTCAGAAGCTCACTTCGACCTGGGCTGGCTTCGAACTCATGACCTTTTGATCAGTAGTGATCTTAATGCAGCTGACTCCCAGCCAGCTATGCCACAGTCCCGGAATGGTGTGCTGTAAAAGAAAGAAGCAAGAATCAGTAGACAAGTCCATCTGTTCTGGTCCATTTAAATACACATGAATATTTCCCCCATTATATTCTTTCTTGCATGTTGAAAGGAAAAGAAATTCTCACAAGAAAATTCTCCAAGAAAAAAGAAGACGTGAAGCAATTTCTTTCTGACAGAGTGAAATCCTTTTCTCTCTCTGAAATTCTCAAATACACACATGCTCAAAAGCTCAAAAACTGTGTCAGCAGGAGCAATCACTTCTAGATTTTTATAGCCCTGCAGCTCATCTTGTAACAGAGCTCATAACTTCTGATCTTCTGAAATGAATATAAGTTTACTGTCAAAGTGTAGCTACAGTTATAACTTACTTCTCTTAACAGCATCATCTCCAAAAGACCTTTTATTTAGAATTAAGTGAGGCCTTGTCTCATGTTTCCTGGAAAAGATTCTGGATGTTATAAATTGAGCTGCTTGTGGAGGTTATGTCAAAATAGTCCAGCAATTGTGAAAAAAATAACTGGGAAAAATAATTTGCTGACAGTGAGAAAGCTTGCCTTCCATATATCTTCCTATGCTGGCTCTCTGCACTGTCTTGTGTCAAATTTCCAGCTGAACGACAGCATGATTTTCAGACATTTCTGACAACTTTCACATTGTGTCAGGGAATCTACAGTTTGATCTGGCAACCTCTCCACTTGGGGCCAATCATGCGCAGAGTTTTCACCATACAGGAGAATTATGGTGCTACTACTCTCAGCATTGGACTGGCCAGAAAACTAAAGAAAACTGGTATTTGAGCCTGGCATTCTGCAGCAATGTGTTGCTTTGAGCAGTTTGCAAATTTGTATATATTTATGATTTTATGTCCTGGCATTGAATGTTTGCCGTATATATGCTGTGCTCTGCCCTGAGTCCCCTGCGGGGTGAGAAGGGCAGAATATAAATATTTTTTAAAAAATAAATAATACACAATGCTCTCCAACATTTCACAAATGGAAATCAGGATATGTGTGGCCAAGCAACATCAGAGTGGGGCCAAGATGGCAAAAGATATTCATGAAGAAGAAGACACAAGCTAGGAGAGGTGCAGCATCTTAAACCTACTGGGAAAGGCAAGATTCTTCCCTGTTCTTCTCTCCTGAATTACTTAAGTACAAAATCTCTGAACAGAGAATGGAGCCGAGGACAAAGAGAGGAAGTGGGAAGAAGAATGAGAAACTGGGACATTTTAAAAGCAGCTGAAAAGGCAGGACAACACAAATTTAATCAGGGCTTTTCCTGCCAAAGTGAGACAGCAGGAGGGCATGAGTTTGGTTGCCAACTTTTCTATGGCTGTACTGTCGAAGGTTTTCGCCACCAGAATCACTGGAGTGCTGTGTGGTTTCTGGTCTGTATGGCTGTGTTCTAACAGCATCTTTTTGTGACGTTTCACTTGCATCTGTGGCTGGCATCTTCAGAAGTATTTTCTGTGGCTATCTCAGAAGTAAGGCTAAGGAGAGGCTGAAATAGAAGGGGCAAAATCTCTGAGGTCCAGGCCTTTGGTAACCTGAATAGTGAGAAAAAAATAGTAAATTACAAAATAAAAATTTCTATTTCAACAACCCAGGGACCGACTATAATGTTTGTTGCAAAATCTCTGCCTATCCAAGGCTTCTGCAATGTAGGGATGGAAAGTATATTTAAATATACCGTATTTCACTGAGTCTAAGGTGCCATCGAATATAATGGCTTCAAATTACAGAAAGGAGATTTCACCTGAACATTAGTAAGAACTTCATAATTGTGAGAGCTGTTCAGCAGTGGAACTCTCTGCTCTGGAGTGTGGTGGAGGCTCCTTCTTTGGAGGCTTTTAAACAGAGGCTGGATGGCCATCTGTCGGGACTGCCTTGAATGCGATTTTCCTGCTTCTTGGCAGGGAGTTGGACTGGATGGCCCATGAGGTCTCTTCCAACTTTATGATTCTATAATTTTATGAAAAGGCACACATCCCTTTTCAAAATTTTCAACTTTTGAAAAAATAATTTTCTTTTTTAAGAATTTCCTCTGCATGCACAATACCTTATTTTCATTTCAACCCAGTAGTCATGTTGTGAGAGTTGTGCTGAAATAGAACAGGAATTCATGAGCAATACCTGTGGCTGGGATAGATTCGTCTCAAATCTCATAACAGAATATGTGATTTACCTATACAGCTGCTATGACAAAATTTATTTTACCATTACTTTCATTTTAAAACAAATAGGACACACTTGCCCTTTAAAACAAAAAGCCAGTATTAGTGTACAGTACTATTATACATTCTATGCATATATATATATATATATATATATATACACACAAATATACACATACATACATACATATACATATATATAGTGCTACTTATGAATTTTCTTGATCTCCTTTTAGATCATGTGCTAAGCAATAAATAATTCGCACTATTGAAACCAGCATAAAAATTAGCCTGAAGCAATATAAAGTACATATCTGAAATATATTTACATTTCTAAAATACTGTTCACACACATACACACTATTTTGGCAATGCAAAAATTATGTGGTTTTAAATTTTATTTTTTTCTAATAATATAATTGCTTAATGGTTCAGGCTAGTATCCATAATAAAGTTTAGTCTTCACCTACAAGGACTTGGAGAAAGTAGAACAAATGATAAACAGAACAACTGGGCACACAGAACAGGTAAAACCAGATAACTAATTTGGGTGAATGTTCAGAACTAATTCAGTTGAATTTAAGTTCAAAAGGACCAGCTAAAATGCATTACAGAATGCTAAAGGTGTTTGAAGATACTGTGTCAAAGTTTATCTTATCTTTGAGATTTCTGTTTTAGGACATTATCACATGGGGTTCTGAAAATGGGTCTAGAATTAGAAACCCATTTTGGTTTGAGCTGCAGCAAACCCCTGCAAGACTCTCTTTTTATCGCACCAATCCATTCCTCAAGTGCTTGAGAAACCTGCATGTGCTTTTAGCTTACTGCAACTGCTGGGATTTCCCCCCTCCTAAACTGTGCATTCCCCTGTTCATCCATGCCTTCCCCCCTTTCCCTAAAAGAATTGCACAACTTTGTGAGTTCAAACTATTGTGAGACTGGGGTTTTGCAACTAATTATTCTGCAGGTTCACAAGCACTAACCCCTTAAATATTTATAAAAACAGAAAAATATATTTTGCATTTACTAGCCTTTCCCTGTTTTGTATTTCTGCAAGGGGGATGTCTGTTTCACATTGCCAAACAAGCTGAGGCTGAGGTTTGCAGCAGCTAGTTTTCTAATTGCTGGGACATTTGCAAAACAAAAACAAAGAAAGGTTAGCAAACTGTATGGAAATGTCTAATCTAGAAAGAAAATCCCAATCAATGGCTGGAAGTAGCAGCAAAACTGTAGAGTTCCATGATTTGTACTTTAAAGAAGCAAACAATACAAATGAGGGAAATTATGGCTTTGCTCACCGGAAGTTAAATCAGGGTCCTCAAACTAAGGCTCGAGGGCCGCATACGGCCCTCTTAGGTCATTTAGCCAGCCCTTGCTCAGGGTCAACCTAAGTCTGAAAGAACTTGAAAACACACAATAACAACAACAACAATCCTATCTCATCAGCCAAAAGCAGGCCCACACTTCCCATTTAAATACTAATAAGTTTATATTTGTTAAAATTGTTCTTCATTTTAATTATTGTATTGTTTTAAAGTGTTTTTGCACTACAAATAAGATATGTGCAGTGTGCATAGAAATTCATTCATGTTTCTTTCACATTATAATCCGGCCCTCCAACAATTTGAAGAACTGTGACTTGGCCTTCTGTTTAAAAAAGTTTGAGGACCCCTGAGTTAAATGACTAGTACTATAGTCATAGGGAAGTGAGGCCCACAATAATAATAATGATAATGATGATGTTGATGATGATGATGATGATAATCTTTATTTATACCCCGCCACCATCTCCTCCAATGGGGACTCGGAGCGGCTTACATTGGGCCAAGCCCAAACAACAGATTACAATACAAAAAATACAAAATTACAATAAAATAAACAACATAACATTAAAGTATAAAACATCAAAGCATATAAACAATATACATAAAACATAAGAACCAAATATAAGGACAAAGAGCAGGCAGCATGTACATAAAACGATTTATAAATTCCAGGTGAGATAAAGGGGTAAAACGATTGTAAGGAGGACTCATGGAGAGATGGGATAATAAACAAGCCTACGTACAAGGGGGGGAGAAACTCCTGGGACAAGAACGCTGAAGGAGCAGTAGCATGAAGTTGTGTGACATATCATAGTTCCTAAATTCACTGCTGAAGCACTTTTGCATTACTGCATCACCTGAACACAGTTTCAAGGCACTTTCAGCTGCCTAAAAGTGAGAGTTCCCCATTTTTTTTTTGAAAAATACTCCTTCAACATGAGTTGAAGTTTGGTTCAGAGTGACTCCACAAGGACTTCTATTTGTGACTGAGGAGCGACAAACCTGTGCTATCAGCTACATGTGATCATGTCCCTGGCTATTAGTTGAGGGTGCCAGACGATTGGAGACAGATATTGTCTTTATGTACCGAAAGACAGAACAGGGGAATTGTAGACTGATCAGCCTGATGTTGGAGCCAGGCAGAATTTTAGAGCAGGTTATTTAGTACTTGATCTATGAGCGCCCAGAAACACTGCACTGATTTACCAGGAGCCAGTTTCAGTTTATCCTCCCTGTAGGTTTGTCATGATCTCTTCTTCCACTGAAATACAGCCTTCTCTACGATTTACTGTGACAACCCTAGCATTGTTTGCAATCTTGAAATCTGCTGCCATGATCCTTTGCTTTCTACATGGGCGTTAAATAATTGTCTCCTCTTGGCGTATCCTTGAGTTTGCCCCCCTCATCTACTGTTGAAGGTTGTACACTCCTTGCAGCAGGAACTTTTCCTTGCCTGCTTGCTTTCTCTGGCTTTCCAGGTACATAAATGGTAACGGTGTCTACCTGTATCATGCGGAAACCAAAGCACACCAATTAATTGTAATTAGGTGTTTGTCAGTGTGTTTTTATACCTATTCGAATTGTTGGATTAATGTAATGCAACGCTCTTTCAAAGTGCCTATGGCAGAAAAAAAATGTTTAAAACAAAATCTTAAAACAAATCCTTGCAATTTTTTTAAAAAAAAGGGATTATGAACTCTCGAAATAGGGGTCTATTAAGACTTCTCAAGCTGTGTACGTCCAATCAGATGACACGGATTCATAAATCACTTCAGAGAAGCCGGTGCTTAAATTACTGGATGAGTTTTTTCCTCCTCAACTGCAACAAAATGTCAACTACCTGGGGATATATTTATCTTTATTTGTTCATGGATGACACATAGATTCTCAATATGAGAAGGATGGTATATGTATGTTATTCTGAAACACTCTCTATATAAATCTCTTACAGCTGTTCCCTATAATTTACTAGAATTGATTATTCTCTTCACTGATTAGCCACTTTCAGCCCTTCACATCCTCTGCTGTAAATTGAAGACAGAGCCATATTTCAATGGGAGAAGAGATCATTACAAACCTTCGGGGAGATTTATTTATTCACTGTAAGTTAGCAGTTCTTCCTGAATTTGAGTTTGCAGTCAGTCTTCAATCTCTATCTATCTATCTATCTATCTATCTATCTATCTATCTATCTATCACATTACAGAAAATGCCCAAAATATGGTGACTGTTGACATTCCCAGATAATTTTTTTTGAATGTTTGAGAAGAGAAATATATTTTGCTATTTCCCAGACATATACAAGTGAAACTTGACAGTCACATTTAGGTATCTGTCATCTTTCTTCAATGTATCTTGGATGTTTTTTAATTGGATACGGAAGACACACTGGAAGAGTTATCATTGCTTGTGATGTGTAGATGACTCTCCTACTCTTCAATTAAATTGTTTTTGTAGGTCTTTGTAGTGCTCCAAGAACACTGTTTGGCCAGAGACAATAAGGGGACAAAGGAAATGAGAGTAAGTACTACAAACAATGCTCATTTGTACTACAAACAGGTGGTTTCAATGTCAATGAGATAATAATAATAATAATAATAATAATAATAATAATAACTTTATTTATACCCCGCTCCATCTCCCCCAGGGGGACTCGGGGTGGCTTACATGAGGCCATGCCCATCAATACAGTAAACACAATATTACACAAAAGTATAACACAATATAACACAAGGCATAACAGAACTAAAAAACATAAAATGCAAAACCTAAATAATAAGCGAGACAGCAGTATAAAATCGGACATTAAACACATAGAAATTGCATAGGGCAAGGCCGAATTTAAGGATAAACATTTAAAATTTTAAAACACTGGGAGATTAGGCAATGGAAATTATTGGGGAAGGGAGATCCGGATTGAGGAAGGAATTAATTGCACGAACCATAAAATAAAGTGCTTCTGAGGTCATTTGTGCGAAATTTGGTCAGGGAGTATCTTACATTCAATCATTGAAGACACATTGGAATGGTCAATCCATTCCAGCAGGCATGTAGCCGGGGGGGGGGGGGGCTTGAGGGGCTTCAGCCCGCCCCCCAAAATCTCAGGGTGGTCCAGAAGAAGGCCTTACTGGTACATTATTTAAACTGTTATGTTTATTCATATCATGATCTGATCACCATGCTCAATATATCTCATATGCATGGGGGTACTGGGGTAACGATACAAAAGGTTTGCTAGGGTAGATCCTCAGCCCCCCAAATCAAACTCAGCCCTCCTCCCCCCGAATGAAAATCCTGGCTACGGGCCTGCATTCCAAGTTTAAATCTGACTTTTATAGAAGCTATCCAAGGGCCCATATCTATTTTTGCCAATAGGGATCTGCATTGTGGATTGTTTCTTTAAAACCCAAAGCAAATTTATTGACCCATTTATATAGGGGACACCAGCGGTCATGTACCACTGTCCCTCAAGCAGCAATAGCTACAAAAAGTCGCACACATATCATTGTCCTGTTTGCAATAAATAAATAAATATGCATTGGTTCTTGGGATAGAACTATGCCATAAATATGAGATGATGTATGTATATCTCTTTCCTGTTGCAAACATAACTTTGAAGCCAATAGATGAATTGTGGATGTTGGGCGGGGGAAAATCAATAGCTTACTTCATGCAGTATTTCTAGACAGATAGGTTTAAAGTCTTTACAACAAAACCACTCCTTTCTCTTCCCTAATCATCATAGCACAGGCATCTTCATCCATCTCTCTCCCTCTTTCTCGCTCCCTCTCCCAGTGCTCTATCAAACATGCACTAAGACTTGTCACAAAGTATAAAACAAAAAAGCCCTTCCAGAAGGCCTTCCATACATCCTGGAACCACTGAAAAACACCGAGTTAATTGGTGACAAACAAGGAGGGCAAAGCCTGTGTTGGATGGTTTAGCTCAAATGGAAAATGTTGTACTCAATCATTATTATTACTGTCTTTGTAATTTTAATGCTATTTTGACATAGGATGGAATCAGAAGAAGTGAAATGTTTACCATATCATCTAATAAACAGGATAATTATGTGTCAAACATATTTTCTGGATATGGGTGGGCTGTGGCTTGAAAGTGCTTCACCTTCTCCCTAAGTTCTATATTCATAACACTTTAAGTGCCTCTCCCCTCCCCCTAAGGAGATTTGGGCCCTTCCTCTAGATTATCTACAAACCACATGTTGGAAGCTACTCAGTGACTCAGGCAACTATTTCAAATGCGATTAACAAGGAATAAATCCCACTGAACTCAGTGGGTGCTTCTTCTGAATAAGCGCTGAGCAGTCGATGCTAGATTATTGAGATGTAGGATTACTGCCAAGATGGATTTTTATTGGGTGGAACAGAATTATCCTGTTGCTCCGAACTGAAGGATGTGAAGCCAGAAGCAATATAACGAAACAATTCTTGTTATGAGTACATATTCAATCATGAGATCATAATGCACTTCACAACTGGGAATAAGCATCATATGGGTTTTAGTGCTTTGCGTTTTGTAGTGCCATGCAAATATGACCATGAAAAGCAAAGGATTGTGTTGTGAAACTTAATAAAGCATTACTTCTCAACTAGGGAATCTTGGTTCTTCTCAAGGACACATGTGGTGTGACTGTCTAAGACCTAGGGTGGTATAATGGCTAGTGCATTTCAGTATGATTGGGAACAGCCAGGTTCATCTCCTTCCCTATGCCCCTCTCACTCTGGCACAAAGCTCAGAAGTGACATTGGGCTTATCTTGATCTTTTAGCCTGGCTTGCTTTTCGGTATTCAGAAGACAAAATGGAGGGAGGGGATAATTTACTGTGAGCTTGTTGGAAGAAGGGCAAGATAAATGTAATAAACGGTGTCCTCACTATCTCACCTCAAGTATTGCAGTATCCTTTTGGACAACAACTAAGGACATGGACATTTTTGGGGAACATCTCCCAGATTCTCCCTGGAAGCATAGTTACTGCCTTTTTGCTTTCTTTCTCTCCTTGTAATAATCTTATTAGAACCAGTTTTATTATTTTACACCAGTGTCATGTATTAACTAGTCCAATTTGTGCCCCTACTCACCATTATACTATCCGAGAGTCTGGGTCAGTCTGTGATGGACCCAATCAGAAGAAGAAGACATACCTGGCATTGGTGATGCGGTTGCTTCTGTCTTCTTTCCAGGTTCTGTGGGCCTTTGAATTTGACAAAGCAGATCCATTGGCAATGAGATATAAGGCCTATATTTGCAGCTTGCATTGTGATTGCATAAGGAGGCTATGGCATGTGGGTGTGTCACAAAGCATTGGTTGTCAGATGGGACACAATATATAGCTGATAGGCTGCAGTTGATTTATTGGATTGCATGCTATGGAGGACAGGCTGCTTTACAATCTGGAGGGTGTGCAAAGTGTCAGTAAAACCCATCCAAAATAGCGAACCAAAATAGAGAAGTCAAATGTCTCTCACTGAGAGAAGGGCTGGTGACAGCTGTAACAGAAATGCTAGACAAGGCAAGCTTTTGACTGAGCACAGCTTTTTAGGCACAGATACCCTCTCGTCCAAATCCCTCTCAAGTGTTTCGATCAAAGCCACAAAAACGCCTTTGAGAAGCTTAAGGCCCAGAGCTCCTTCCCTTCCTCCATTTCTCTCTTTTGGTCCAGGACATTATCATGCCTGTGCAGGCTGGGAAGAAAACATTACCTCTGGTCTTCCTCTGCTGGCAATGTTCTCTGCAAGAGCACATTTAGAAGGCCGGTGTCCCTTCAGTAGCATTCTGGTCTGCTTTTTTCACCAAGGCTTACCAAACAAACAAAGAGAAAAATACTCTGGAATGCACTGCCTCTAACATTTCACAGCTGAATGTAGGGATAGGTTTATGTAGTTACAACCCCTAGGTTTCATTCCAGAATCACTGTCAGTGTGCAGCTTCTTGCCACTCCAAGGAAGACTCCTCTCACATTGATGAGGAAGCCAGTGGATCTTGCAATTTTCTGAAAAAAGTTTCTGAAGCTGGGTAACTATACCATAGTGTTATCAAAAATTGTCCCCCATCCTCTAATACTAATAACTATAAATCTATGACATATTTTTAGAACTTGTCTGGGTCTCAGCCAAGCTCAGCCACAACCCAAACCCAAACATTCCTTGGAGGATTAATCTGGTCAACTCTTTTTGTGATTCTGAAGAAGCCCTCTTTTCCTCTCTTCCCTGTTAAGACTCAAGATTGACCTGCTAAGAGTCAAAATTAACCTTTCCCTCAGTTCTCAAGTCCCATCATCTCAGCCTCAAGAGAAATAAAAATTAAAAGATAAAATTCCCTTAACCCTGTCACCTCAAGAAACACCTATATCTCCTTCTCTACCTCCCTCCCTCTCTATATATAATCATAAATTTTCTTAATTAACAAATTAAGAAAATTAATTAACAAATTAAGACATCCAGCAGACTTTCTGACAGGCCTGCTGGATGTCTCTTTCTTTGGTGTGTTAGTAACTGTACCATAATGTTATTGAAATACTCCTTTTGTAGAGATTATTCCAAGATTGCAAAATTCATTCGTGCTAAATACCCAGTCCGGACAATAGGCCTGCACCCTTAGAGGTGGACACAGCCACAAACCTTTAATTTTAAATTGCACCAATCCCAGCTGTTCCCACTTCCTCTTTGCCCTTTGTGATGTCAGGAGAAAGTCTCAGCCAATGAGAAGGTGGATCCTAGGAGACACATCTCCTGACCAACCAGGGGAAGGAGTTGGAGGTTTGAATAGCTGCCAAACTTTATAAAATGTATGGGTTATGTCAGTTCTTTTGACAATTAAGCTGTTCTGTCATCTATCTGGCCAGGTGAATAAATCTCTGTCCCCATTTACACTGCCATATAATGCAGTTCAATGTAGTTAAACTGCATTAAATGACTCTACACTGAACATATAATGTAGTTTCAAACTGCACTGTGTGGCAATGTAGATGGGGCCTAATGTAATGTAAAATTCTGGTGAATCTGGTTATACCTCTAGAACAGTTACAGCAGAAACAAATGTCATGTTAGGGACACAGTTTTGTCCTTTCACAAAGGTTAGCTTGATTGGTTTCCTTTTATAGTGGGAATCCCACTATATGTTTTGTAATTTGAATTTATTGACAAATACCACTGAGGTAGAGGCTGAGAGCTTGGAGCACAGTTATTGTCTCACATTAGATCTCCAGAGATGAGCCTCCAACCTACCAAAAGTCTTTAGCAGGTATGAGTAAACTCTTTCCTTAATCTCAATAACCATAGCCATATTTTTAGTATCTACCTCTCTCTTGCCCTCTTCCCATCTAGATTCCATAACTCAAAGCTGAGAATGGGGAAGATGCACCCCTACCCTCTTCTGATTGATGTCTCCTAGTCACAACTTCCCAGAGCTACCTCTATCACAAAGAAATCAGCAGTACATATTGTGGGACATTACTGTTGATTATCCTGGACCATTTATATTTCCTTTCTCAACTAGGACTAATGGTGATTGGCTTGAAAGCAGGTAAACATCATCAGGTTTGTTCAAAGAGCTGGTCCTAACAATTTTATAACACTGGATGGACACTTACTGGCAGGCCCGTAGCCAGGATTTCGATGGGGGGGGGGGGGCTGAGTTTTTTTCAGGGGGAGTTTCGGGGGTGGGGGTGGGCTGAGTTTCGGTGGGGGCTGAGTCTGAGTGAAAGAGGGTCTACCCTAGCAAACCTTTTGTATCATTACCCCAATACCCCCATGCATATGAGATATATTGAGTATGGTGATCAGATCATGATATGAATAAACATAACAGTTCAAATAATGCACCAGTAAGGCCTTTTCGCGAACCACCATGAGAATTTGGGGGGGGGGGGGCTGAAGCCCCTCAACCCCCCCCCCCCCCCGGCTACATACCTGTTTGCTGGCCTTTTGTGTTTGAGCTGGTACTTGTGGTGCCCCCTTCTGGGAATCTATGGAGATAGAGTATCAGATCACTGCTGCAAAATGTGAGTTAACGCTGGCATCGGATATGATAGTAGCTGTTATTATAGACTGGCAACATTGGCACAATGTCAAACGAGGGATTGCTAGAAAGGATTCACATACATGTAAAATAAGACAACCTTAACCTCACCGCACCCCGACAGCTCCATCATCTCTTAAAGAGTAGGCTATCTTTTCTAAGGATGTTTCCATGTAAGCTTGTTCAGGGCTATGATGTTTTTTGCCTTTGTTCTTGGCTTTTAACTCCCCACCCCCCCCACCCCTTGCACTTCATGGCAGTATCAGGGATGTGAACTTTTAACATGTTGTGCCTGATTGCTGTAGGACAGGTGTACAGATAGGGTTGAATAAATGCCATGAAAATGTTGTAGTCACCAAATGGCTATAGATGTCCTAATTCAAGACACTCAGCATTATATATTAGACAGCAGCCCTGCTTGAACAGTAAAAGAACACGTCACTATATATCCCTGTCAGATTAAAAAACTAATTTGAAAAGATTAATGTATTCCATTCCTGTTAGCCTGAATCAGATACCGCTGTGCCTACAGCACCACTGCCTCCTGATTATTGAATTTTTATGGCCTTGTAATTAATTGCAGATTCCCTGTTTTGTTCTATTTCTTTTTCTCTGACATTTTAATTTCAACAAAAAGCAGCGGTCTCCATGCAGCCTCTCTCAGGAGATCCTAATGGCCTATAAAACAAAATGACTTATAGATATGGCACCCACTTCAGTTGGCTAGCGATTGTTCGAAACCTTGCTGATCATGCGGAATTTAATTCCACCCCCCTTCTTGCACTGTACTTATTTCTTGCCTATTAAATTGCAGCACTGCCGCCTTGACTAACAAATGGATGTAACAAAGTGCCACCCTCCTGTAATACATTACTGTTACTACATGCAAATTCCTGTCCCTTAAAAATCCCAGTTCGTTTTATCTAATTATCAGTGAGTCAATGGATGGTGTGCATGTACAGAATGCCAGCCTTGAATCCACATAGGAGAATTCTAGATCAAGATGAACCATCAAGATCAAATGGAAAAAATAATTACCTTTTGGAACTTTGAATACTGGAATCCCATGTCTTCAGCCTGTAGAAACTGAATATTGGAATCCCATAATTGGTTATGATATCTAGAGCTGATTGAAGCTGTAGGCTAAAATCACCCAGTGACAAAGCTGCCCACATTGTTCCCTGTGCTGGGTAGGATGGGTCGAACCATACAACTCTAACTTTCTTTTCTTTTTTTTGCCTAACACATAGAAAGGGAAAATGACTTCTCCAACTTGGAGATGTAGGCAAAATACAGTGATGGAGTGTCTGGAAAAAAAAGCTTTTACAATGCTTTAAAACGAGTGAGGGTGAATATACACAGATACATTTTCAGCAAGATGCAACTTACCTGTCCGAACGCATCTCCCCTTATGAACCATCGAGGACTTTAAGATCATCTGGGGAGGCCCTGCTCTCAGTCCTGCCTTCGTCACAAGTACGACTGGCGGGGATGAGAGATAGGGCCTTCTCGGTGGTGGCCCCCTGGCTGTGGAACTCCCTCCCTAGGGATATCAGATCAGCTTCTTCCTTTTTAAAATTTTGGAAAAAATTTAGGACATGACTCTTCGAGCAAGCTTTTGCAAATACAGAGTAGCTGACATAGAACAATGGAACAACTATACGATGGGACTGGACAATGTTTTAAATAAGGATTTATTAATAACTTATGTTTTATTGTTGTTATGATTTTATGTATGTTAATGTTTTTAAATTGTACTTATGTTTTGTGGCATTGAATTTTGCCTTGTAAACCTCCTCGAGTCACCTGAGAGCTGAGAGGGGCAGTATACAAATATAGTAAATCTATATAAATAAAAATGTAATGTTCATTTGTGGGATTAACAGAACTCAAAAACCACTAGACGTATAGACATCAAATTTGAACACAAGACACCTAGCAACCCAATGTATGTCCTTCACTCAAAAAATGATTTTGTCATTTGGGAGTTGTAGTTGCTGGGATTTATAGTTCACCCATAATCAAAGAGCATTCTAAACCTCACCAACGATGGAATTGAACCAAACTTGACACACAGTTCTCCCATGACCAACAGAAAATACTGGCTTTGGTGGGCAGTGTCCTTTGGTTTCGGAGTTGTAGCTCACCTACATCCAGAGATCACTGTGGACTCAAACAATGATGGATCTGGACCAAACTCTACACTAAGACTCAATATGCCCAAATGTGAACACTGGTGGAGTTTGGAGGAAAATGGAATCTTGACATTTGGAGTTATAGTTGCTGGGATTTATAGTTCCCCTACAATCACAGAGCATTCTGAACCCCACCAGTGATAGAATTGGGCCAAACCTCCCACCCAGAACCCCCATGTGGGCCATAGCAACGCATGGCAGGGGATGGCTAGTAAATAATAAATAAGTAAATAAGATATGGATGTGAGACAGAAAATTGCATCCAATCTGTTCTTCAAGTTGTATAGGATTATTCCTATGGAACCCATATCTATTCCTATGGCACTACATTGTGGCCCTCAATAGAAATCAGTTGTGCGTAAATGGGGTCCTCTGGGTGGTTTTGGCCAGCAATCTCTATAGTCCCTCATGTATACTACAATGGCTAAGGTCAATAGAGTTGTAGACCCAAAACATTTTTGGGACATAGCTCTTTATGCTTGTTATAATTAAATAAATAGACCTATATATTAAGGGTGTATCTACCAAACCATTTTCACCTTAAGCTGGCAGAAGACAAAATGAGTTTAGCTAACACTAAGGGATTGTGGGAATTATAGTTTAAAACATCCAGAGGCTAAGGACTATGCACTATTGTCTGATCCCTGCACTGTCTATGAGGTTTAAAAAGTGGCCATAACAAATATCTTTAAGTTGTTGTATACTGTTAAGAAAAAGAATTTCAAAGGTAACTAACAGCTGGCCTTCAAAGCTTGCTTTGAATTATGCCCCCGCCTTCATTCTCCTTGCTTCTGCTACTGAAATTGGAACAGATGCCTCTGTTTTTCACACTTCACAATATTCTGCTCTATTCTACTTTTTTTTCAAAGTACCTTTTCTATACTCCACCTATATCTTACAAGAGTCCCCAGTTCTCCTCATCTTTTACTATTCCTCTATTACCCTATTATATTATTAGGACAGAGTATCTAACCTGGCATGCCAATGAAGCTGTCTTACGGAAGCAGTTAGCACATCTGCTGATGCTGAACAATGTTTTCATCCTCTAATAAATCAAGTCTAATAAAGCATGCATCAAATAAATTGCATGTCCATATCTTATAAAATCTGAATATTTGGCAACCCTTGGATTTTATCTTTTAATTAATGATTTGTGGTAAACCAGTACATTAGTGCACAACCTGTTATTTTACTGGTCTAATAAAATGGGATTCTGGTAGATAACTAGTACAGAGGTAGGAAACACTAGTAAATTCCACATATATTGTACTGTCCATCTGAAGGTTTGTCTATTCAACCTTTCCTGTTAAAGTGCTTTGCTCACATGGACAGGAGAAGTACTATTTGAAAGTGAGAAGTTTAGTGCAAGTGCTCTTAAGGAGCGGAGTGGATCTTGCCGTGCTACTTTGGCAGCCAAGAAAAATGTAGACTGGGTTTGAAGGCAATAACAGAGGCTTATTTTATGAGGGTTGAATGAAAAGTAATGCTTCTACCTTCGTAACTCCTCAACAGATAGCAGTACTGGTATGTGGCAGGAACTGGCTTGTTCAGTAGACTCTCCTCTACAGTTCAATTTTGATGGGAAGCCTTAGCATTGAATGGTTGTGTTGTTGAAGTGCAAAGTATGGAACCCTGCACAGATGGTCGGTCAATGCGACTTAAGCAGTGTGCAGTCATTGAATTCTTGACAGCAGAAGGCGTCACCCCAAAGGAGATTAATCAGAGAATGCAAGCTGTTTATGGTGATTGTGTTGATGTGAGTACTATGCGTCATTGTGTGAGTAAGTTTAAAGATGTTGAGGTGGGAACATCTGACTTGCGTGACAAGCAAAGAGTTGGACGTCCTGTGATAGCAATCACTGTGTTTCACAAGCAAAAGGTTGACAGATTGATTCTCAGAGAGAAATTTCAAGCAGGTATTTCACAAGAACATTTGGGTCACATTATTGCTTTGCTTGCCTATCGGAAGATCTGTGCATGATGGGTACCCAGGATGCTGACACCTGAAACGAAAGCACACAGACGTGAAACTTCAGAGACTGGATCTCACCACCGTACGACATCCTCCATGCAGTCCAGATTTAGCACCCTCTGATTTCCATCTGTTCCCGATAATGAAAAAAGATCTGCAGGGACATAATTATGCTTCTGATGAAAACGTTGAAAGAACTGTGAGATGCTGGTTGCGAAAACAGAGTGTTGACTTCTTCCTTGACAGCTTCAGAAACTTTTTCATTGTTGGCAGAAATGTATCCAATTGTCTGGTGATTATGTAGAAACGTGAATAGTGGTAGTTAAAGAGTGTATTCTAAAGGTTATTTCTGCATTTGATTTATTGAAATATTCCCATCCAAACCTAAGTAACGGAGGTGGAGGCATTACTTTTCATTCAACCCTTGTACTTTCAGGCCTGAAAGGATGTCTGATTTACAACCTCATCATACTTACTAAAATAAGCGTCCTAAGACTTTGAGCCATTTTCAGGGAGAGAACCCCATGCCAGACATCACACAGTGTTGTGTGGCTTCTGGCAGAGACCCCAAACAGGATACAAGCGTCCTTGGATGCTTCTCCCCAAATAAAGAGGCCTTTCTGTGGTGTGGGCAATGGCTCCCCATTGTTTTGTGGGAAGCGTTGCTGTGCTGGAGCTTCCCTGAGCCCTTGCCTCAGGCACAGCAAAGCACAGTTACAGGTATCCTCTTGCCTGCTTCCTTCCTTCCCCCAAACACCCAGTTTCTCCATAAGAAAGGTGGGATTGTGTTTTCTTCCCCAGCTGAAATAGTGAATTTTCAGAGTTTGTGATTTCCAGATTCATTCCGATTTTCAAAATAGGTATTTAGACCAAAGTATGTTGACTAAGTACATACTAGATAATTCTGTAAGTCCATGCAAGCTGTCAGATGCTGTCACTTGTTCACTACCACTGCAAATCTTCATTATGTTACATAAAAAGCATTGATTGAAGAGTCACAGAATCTGAGAATACGCGGACATTCTTCAGTTTAGTTTTTTCATAGTTCCTTCTCAGAGTAGACTACTTTCTAAATTGTATTATATGGCAGTACTGATCCAGTCTCAGCGTGATAGGGTTAGAAAGTTCAAGTTCCCAAAGGTGTCCTTCCCTCTTGCCTCTATTGACCCCTCTGTGATGGAAAAATATACTTTCCATCTTCTTATCAGGTCCAAATGTAGCTCTTTCCTTGAATGACACTAGATTCTTTTAGCACCCTAACTTTCCCAATCTTAGAACAGAAGTGCTATAATAAATCTGTTATCTTGTTTCATCAAGCCATCTGTGACTTTGCTCTTTAATCAGAATATTTGTCTGGTGAACACACTTACCCTTATTGGCACTCCAGAAAGTCAAGATTCAGAAGAAAAAAGTTGGGAGAGCATTGATGGGTACACTCAACTGGGCCCAAGTGCAAGAGTTAGGGCAATGATTCTACACATTTAAAAATTATTTTGTACTTTTTGGTTGGTCCTAGCTCCTAGTAAACATGCAGTATTATCTTATCAATATTTCAACATGTCTGAAAACATCTTGGCCTAGATCCTACTGCTAATGCAATCAGAACAGGCCCATTGAATCAATGGAATTTACTTAAGTGTTGATTAGCCATTCAGTAATTAAGTCAATGAGTCTATTCAGGTTGGGGACAGAAATTATGTACGTTTAGGCTGATTCTTCTTACAGCTTCTCTGACCTTTTAAGAAGCCAAATCATGTAATCATTACTATAAAGTTAATTCTGCTAATCGTTTTTCATCCAAAAGACAAAATAGCTAAGTGGCTCAACTCTTCTTTCCTCCTGGCAGAACACTTGCAAATTTTGAGGAATCTTAGCTTGATTAAATGTTTGCATTCAACAGCCTTCACTGATAGCATGAGAAAATCTATATGTCATGCATACTTTAATAAAAATAATATGGTAAGTCAGAAGTTTTTAATACATGTTGTGTATGTGTATATGCCTTTGAATATGCTGAGATTTCAGCTAGAACTGCATATAAGGAGGTCCATGCCCAGCGTTCTAATCAGCCTTCTAATCAAGGTGAAAGAAGAAAGTGAAAAAGCTGGGTTGCAGTTAAACATAAAAAAACCCCCAAGATTGTGACAACAAGAATGATTGACAACTGGGAAACAGAGAGAGAAAACGTGGAGGCAGCAACAGACTTTGTATTTCTAGGTGCAAAGATTACTGCAGACGCAGACTGCACCCAGGAAATCAGGAGATGCTTACTTCTTGGGAGGAGAGCAATGTCTAATCTTGTTAAAATAGTGAAGAGTAGAGACATCACACTGGCTATGAAGATCCACATAGTTAAAGCAATGGTATTCCCCATAGTTACCTACGGATGTGTGAGCTGGACCATAGGGAAGGCTGAGTGAAGAAAGATAGATGCTTTTGAACTGTGGTGTTGGAGGAAAGTTCTGAGAGTGCCTTGGACCGCCAGAAGATCCAACCAGTCCATACTTCAGGAATAAAGCCCGACTGGTCATTGGAGGGAAGGAAATTAGAGGCAATGTTGAAGTACTTTGGCCACATCATGGGAAGACAGGAAAGCTTAGAGAAGACAATGATGCTTGGGAAAATGGAAGGAAAAAGGAAGAGGGGGCGACCAAGGGCAAGATGGACGGATGGTATCCTTGAAGTGACTGGCTTGACTCTGAAGGAGCTGGGGATGGTGATGGCTGACAGGATGCTCTGGCGTGGGCTGGTCCATGAAGTCATGAAGAGTCGGAAACGACTGAACGAATGAATAACAACATGCCCAGCGTGCTTTTGATAAACCAGATCAGCCCAGATTGAGAACAAACACTCTGGGTTGAAAGCAAAGCTACAGAGGTTTATTATGATTGGGCCAAATATGATGTAAGCAGAGGTGGCCCTAGGTAGTTTTCAACGGTAAGCAAACAGTATTTTGGTGCCCCCCCCCCCCAACCAATCACTGATATATATTTTCTGTTTGTCATGGGAGTTCTGTGTGCCATATTTGGTTCAATTCCATCATTGGTGGAGTTCAGAATGCTCTTTGATTATAGGTGAACTATATATGCCAGTAACTACAACTCGCATATTTCAAGGTCTATTTTCCCCCAAGAGCGCCTCAAGAGCGCCCCTGGGCAAAATCAACTATACTGCAAATGCTTACTTTGCGTAATGGGTTGAGCTGCCCCTGGATGTAAGTGCAAGCAATATGCTTCAAAAGATATAAGCATAAATTCATTGAGAAAATGCATGAGATTTTATGCAATTCAGACAGCTATTCCGACTTCCCACTCTCTCCCCTGATTGGTTGACAAGAGAGGCACACTAGGATATGCATTGGGATTGCCCGGGAGTTCCCTTGATATCACAGCCTGCGGGAGGAAATTCCCATGGCAGGAAGAAAGACAGCTGGATAGTTGGTCCATTTAAAAGACTAGGCATTTGCAGGGATGCCCCATGGGTGGGTGCAAACTTGGAAGAAGTGGTAATGTGAATATACAGATTAATCTGTGAATTACTCAGGTCCAATTTCATGTGAGACAAAGGGTGCAAGACCCAAAAGACAAAGGTAGCAGATCTAGACAATCAGAGAGAGTTAATGAGTTCATGTTATCTGAGTTCCCTCTTCCATCTGAGTGGTATACTCTTAGCCTCAAGTTGAATGAATAAACATCTTGAGCTTCTTGGTGACAAAGAGGATCATCTGTCTGCACATACACACAAAAGTTTGGATATTTATCTGGCTTGGGAAATAGCTGAAGAGACCCTGGTTGTGATTTCCTTTCCCAAGGGATTATGCAAACTGACATTTATTATTATTATTATTATTATTATTATTATTATTATTATTATTAACTTTATTTGTACCCCGCTAGCATCTCCCGAAGGACTCGATGCGGCTTACATGGGCCGAAGCCACAAAACACAATACAATAGAAAACATAACACAGCAATAAACAAAGCAAATCAAACAATTAAGCAAAATAACCACAATGACAATACATCAAGACACTATTAAAACTGGTTCGGCCAGCGCAATGGGGTACAGGGTTAAAAGTGCTGAGATGGCAGGAGGAACGTAGGATTAAAGTGTGGTGTGCAGCAACATTAGTTGTGCTAAAGTGCATCTAGGACTTGGGATGGGGATTCCTAATCTGCGAAGGCACATCGGAACAGCCAAGTTTTTAGGTTCCTTCTGAAAACTGCCAGAGTAGGGGCCTGACGAAGCTCTTTTGGAAGGGCATTCCAAAGTCGGGGGGCCGCCACAGAGAAGGCCCTGTCCCGCGTCCCCACCAAGCGCGCTTGCGACGTAGGTGGGATAACGAGCAGGGCCTCCCCAGATGACCGGAGCGAGCGTGTGGGTTCGTAGATGGAAATGCGGTCACGCAGGTAGGGTGGTCCCAAACCGTTCAGGGCTTTGTAGGTGAGCACCTGCACCTTGAATTGGGCTCGGAAAATAAATGGCAGCCAGTGGAGCTCCTTGAACAAGAGGGTTGACCTCTCTTGATAATGAGCTCCAGTTAGCATCCTGGCTGCTGCCCGCTGGACCAATTGTAGTTTCCGAGCCGTCTTCAAGGGCAGCCCCATGTAGAGCGCATTGCAGTAATCCATTCTAGAGGTGACCAAGGCGTGGACCACCCCGGCCAGATCCGCCTTCACAAGGTACGGTCGCAGCTGGCGCACAAGTCTCAGTTGTGCAAAGGCCCTCCCGGATACCGCCGACACCTGAGCCTCAAGTGTAAGCGAAGAATCCAAGAGGACACCCAAACTGCGGACCTGTGGCTTCAGGGGGAGTGTAACCCCGTCCAACACAGGTTGCCACCCTATACCCCGATCCGGTTTACGATCGACCAGGAGGACCTCTGTCTTGTCGGGATTGATCTTCAGCTTGTTCCTCCTCATCCAGATGGACACAGCGGCCAGGCACTCGTCCAGCACCCGAGAAGCCTCCTTGGAATTAGGTGGAAAAGAGTAGTAGAGTTGTGTGTCATCCGCATAGAGATGGCACCCAACTCCAAAACTCCGGATGACCTCTCCCAGCGGTTTCATGTAGATGTTGAAGAGCATGGGCGACAAGATAGATCCTTGCGGGACCCCACAGGTCAAAGGCCAGGGGTCCGAGCAGGCGTCTCCCAGCTTCACCATCTGGGTGCGTCCCTCCAGGAAGGACCGGAGCCACGACAGAACCGTGCCCCCAAGGCCCATCCCAGAGAGACGACCCAGAAGGATACCATGATCGATGGTATCGAAAGCCGCTGAGATGTCCAAGAGAACCAGCAGAGTCACACTCCCCCTGTCCAGCTCTCTGCGGAGGTCATCCACCAAGGCGACCAAGGCTGTCTCGGTGCCATGGCCAGGCCTGAAACCAGACTGTGCCTGATCTAGGTAGTTGGTATCGTCTAGGAAGCCCTGGAGCTGCGAGGCGACCACCCGCTCCAGCACCTTACCCAAGAAAGGGAGGTTGGAGACTGGTCTGTAGTTATTCAGCACCGTGGAGTCAAGGGAAGCTTTTTTGAGGAGTGGACGAACCACTGCCTGTTTCAAACCAGATGGAAAAATCCCTTGCTCCAACGATGCATTGATAATCAATACAAACCAGTCAACCAACCCCTCCCTGGCTGATTTAATGAGCCAAGATGGGCATGGGTCTAGAGGTGAGGTGGTCGCCCTCACAGCCCCAAGAACCTCCTCTACGGTTTCAGGAAGAACAAGCCTAAAAGAATCCCACAAAATTGGACAAGCAGGTACCTCCGTCACCTCTTCAGGCACTGCGATGGAATTGGAGTCGAGCTCGAGGCGTATCTGGGCGACTTTATCTGCAAAATGGTGTGCGAAATCGCGACACCGAGCTGCGGGGTCGTCAGGGACCTCCCCCACCGCAGGTGGGTGGAGGAGTTCTCCCACGACCCGAAACAGCTCCGATGATCTATTTGCTGCAGATGCTATACGAGCGGTCGTGAATGACTTCCTGGCCGCCCGTATGGCCACGGAGTATGCCTTAAGAGAGGCTCTAGCCCGTGTTCGATCAGATACATCTCGAGATTTCCTCCATTTGCGCTCTAGCCCCCTTCTCGTGTGCTTCATCACAGCCAGCTCCTCGGTGAACCAAGGAGATGGCCTGTCACGACGCAACGAGATGGGGCATTCGGGTGCGATCATATCTAACGCCCTGGCCATCTCCCCGTTATAGAGAGTTACCAAGGCGTCGATAGAATCGCCAGGCTCCACGGCAGGAAGAACCCTAAGATTCCTCAGGAATCCATCCGGATCCATCAGTCTCCTGGGCGGACCATCTTAATTTGTCCTCCACCCCTGCGGAGGTTTAGGGTCGCAGTAAGTCTAAATGTGATCAGATGATGGTCAGACCATGACACTGGAAGGATGTTTTGATCTTCCACTCTGATCAATTCGTCGTCCGCCACAAAGACAAGGTCGAGAGTGTGCCCAGCTTGATGCGTGGGGCCGGATATTATCTGTGACAGTCCTATGGCCGTCATGGTGGCCATAAAGTCCTGAGCTGCGCCAGATAAAGTGGTCTCGGCGTGGATGTTAAAGTCTCCCAGCACCACCAGGCGCTGGGAGACCAAGGCCGAATTAGAGACCACCTCCGCTAACTCAGACAGGGAAGCTGCTGGATCTCGGGGTGGGCGATACACCAACAGGAACCCCACACTGTCACGGCTCCCCACCTTCAAGTGGACACATTCAAACCCAGAAGCTTGCGGGACAACGCATCTGGTCACGGCGATGGATTGCCGGAAGACCACTGCGACCCCTCCTCCCCGCCCCCCTTGTCTGGCCTGCTGATGCACTCCGAAACCAGGTGGACACAACTGGGTGAGATTTACTCCCCCCAGCTCATCCAGCCAGGTCTCGGTGATGCATGCCAGATCCGCCTTCTCATCCGTGATCAAGTCCTGGATGGCCGCGATCTTACCATTAACGGATCTGGCATTAATCAGCAGGACCTTAAGGCCAAGGGGGCTGCCATGGAGCCTACCACTACCTACCTTCTCCAGGGTCGCAAGAACTCTGTTGCGCTTCTCCCTGGGATGTTGGTGACCCGCTATTCTCCTCCCCCACACGACTTGGATGTTACCCCCTTCCTCTGGAGCCCTCCCCCCCCCTACATGGGCAGGATCTATGACTAGTCAGCTCTCAGAGGAAGAAGTCGGGCTGGGGAATAATCTCCCTTGGGCGTTAGGTATTTGATATAGTTTATTTGATATAGTTTATACATTTCATACTTTTAGGAATTGACACAGTACATAAAAGATACAAGTTACAAAAAAAGAAGAAAAAAAAAGGAAGGATTAATTTGATAGAGGTTTAGGGTACAGCTGCTGCTAGGTTCATCCCAGAACCTATAGCAACTTCAATGTTTTGCAACTTTGGAGCTGGGGAAAACATTTTAAGAAAGGGAAAAAAATATATCTTGCTTGGAGTCTCTTTGTGGTCTATAAATCATTGAGGAGGGGAGTACTATAGCTGGACAATGAAATTGCCCATAACTTATGGCAATCCCATACATTTTATAGTTTTTTTAAAGGCAAGGAATACATAGAAATGGTTTTAACAGTTCCTTCCTCTGAAATATAGCCAGCAGCACCAATTACTAAACAGGACCCTACTTAATATTCAGGATGAGACAGGATCTAGTACCTTTAGGATATTTAGGCATGAAATGATTTTTATAACATAAGTAAATTCCCCTACCTATCCACATCCATACTAACAACCATGCTATATTGTGCTTTTCCCTTTCACTAAATGCTCCATTTTTGTTGCATCCCTCACATGTGAATGGCATGTAGTTACATTTTGTTGCATCCCTCACATGTGAATGGCACGTAGGAAGGAGGAATGGCATGCCCAGACAAAATAGAAAACACCAGTGCTACTTCAGAGAGCATGGTAGCATAGAGGTGATGGAACCATGCTGCAATCAACAACTAAGGGGAAGAGGAGGTGGCAGATAAACAATGGGCTGTGGACAGCACCATGTGATATGAATCATCACCAAAGGTGACACTCCTACTTCAATACCATTTTGCCATCTTTGTGCCATAAAGTCCAAAGTAATGGTTTGAGTGCTGGGCTAGGACTCTGGTCAGCCATGAAAAATCACTGGTGACATAGGGCAGATCACAGCCTCTCAGCTGCAGATGAAAGCCGGGGTAACCCCCTCTCTAAACAAATTCTGCCAGGAAAACTCTCTTCACACATGGGGGGAGGTTGTGCTGTTTTGTCAGCAGTCACTGGTGAAATGTCAGGCACGTGAGGTACCTCGTGGCACCCTACATGCCCTCCCTCCTTCCCCTATCACATGTGAGGGATGCAACAAGACTCTTTGGTGCCCTGTCTCCAACATATGGGCGAAAGGTAGTAATGCAAGTGGCTGCATTGCTATTTCCTCCATCACAAAGAATAAAGAGCCAAAAATGCAGGAAGTTTTTTCAGAGCTACCTCAAACCTACTTACCTCTCTGCAGAGGCGGCCCTAGGTAATTTTCAACGGTAAGCAAACAGTATTTTGCCCCCCCCCCCCCCAACCAATCATTGATATATATTTTCTGTTCATAGTGGGAGTTCTGTGAGCCATATTTGGTTCAATTCCATCATTGGTGGAGTTCAGAATGCTCTTTGATTGTAGGTGAACTATGCATCCCAGTAACTACAACTCACATATGTCAAGGTCTATTTTCCCCCAAGAGCACCTCAAGAGCGCCCCTGGGCAAAATCAACTATACTGCAAATGCTTACTTTGCGTACTGTTGTGAGCCGGGGGGGCGCTCCTCAAGTGGCAGTTGAGGGGCATTTACAGAGGCCTCTGCGCCCCGGCAAAAAAAAGTGTACTGTGACCGCTTACTTTGAGTAATGGACGAGCCACCCCTGCCTCTCTATTGTTGCCGAGGAAGTGTCTCACAATTCTTCCTCAGCACTTGGAGGGTATATGGCACGGGACCTGCCGAGCGTCATGTGATGGCGCTGGGCAGGGACCTTCTTCAAAGTGCTTCAAAGGGGCAAAAAACCACCAATGTGATGAAGTTGTGTGGCCTTGAAGGCACACAACAAGAACAAGAAGTGGTCTAAACTAAGGCTATAAATTTGACCTCTCTTACACGTACGGTAGGGCAGAACCCTCTGTCCCTTGCATGTTTATTTACCATGACTAAATACTGCAGTGGACTTCAGTGAAGCTCTTTTCTCAGCTAAATGCCCTTGGTGGTGCAGTGGGTTAAAGCCCTGTGCCAGCAGGACTGAAGACCGACAGGTCGCAGGTGAGGCGGATGAGCTCCCTCTATCAGCTCCAGCTCCTCATGCAGGGACATGAGAGAAGTCTCCCACAAGGATGATAAAAACATCAAAATCATCCGGGCGTCCCCTGGGCAACATCCTTGCAGACGGCCAATTCTCTCACACCAGAAGCAACTTCTGACACACACACACACAAAGCCAAATGAAAAAGCTTCCCTTCCTTTTTTAGAAGATGAATTGTGAACTGTATTTCTATGAACGAAAGTCCTTATAAACATTCCATGATATCATACTAGCTTAACCAATCGATGTGAGGGGCTTCATCGCAATAATTGTAATAAAATATAGATGTTGCATTACTAAGTATCTACTAAAATCTAGCTAAATAAATTATTGATGTCTAAATGTACCTTCAGATGAATTCGTTACAGGTCCAGAGTCAGTTTTTCCATCTTTTCTGGTTTGTGGTATATTTCTATAAACAGCTTTCAACAATATACCATGCAGTGTTTATCAGGGAGATTACATTATACATAGTAAGTTAAATTGTATTTTTATGTTGCACCGACTAATAATTTAATATATTGCAAGTATTCAAACTTATGCGTACATTATTGTTTTGGGCCTGAACGTTCAAAGAAAATAATGTAAATGTAGCACTGAGCTAAATATTTACTTGTATAAAGAAAAACTACATTTTCAAGAAGAATTATTTGTAATATACTGTACAGTTTTTGATATGTTTTGCCATATCTTTCTTTCTTTCTATCCTCAGCTGGGATTTCTAAATAAAATAACATAGGCCTACAATACAGTCAAATACATTGGAAAGAAAAGCAGCAGTACCAACATAACAGACTCTGTGGCAGGCTGCTCTAGGCTACCTTCCAAATGTTTGGATCACAACTCTCACCAGTACCAGTCATTACAATCAGCAAGTAGATAAGGATGATGGGACTTGTAGTACAGATCACCTTAAGGGCCTACAGGAGGATGCTCTAATAAGCAGATTTCCATTCATCATCATCATCATCATCATCATCATCATCAAAAAATTATGATTTTGTCATTTGGGAGTTGTAGTTACTGGGATTTATAGTTCACCTATCAAAGAGCATTCTGAACTCCACCAATGATGGAATTGAACCAAACTTGTCACACAGGACTCCCCTGACCAACAGAAAACACTAGAAGGGTTTGGTGGGCCTTGGGTTTTGGAGTTGTAGTTCGCCTACATCTAGAGAGCACTGTGGACTCAAACAATGATGGATCTGGACCAAATATGGCATGGATACTCAATATGCCCAAATATAAACACAGATGGAGTTTGGGGGAAATAGACCTTGACATTTGGGAGTTGTAGTTACTGGGATTTATAGTTCACCTACAATCAAGGAGCATTCTGAACCCCACCAATGACAGAATTGGAGCAAACTTCCCACACAGAACCCTCATGACCAACACAAAATACTGTTTTTTTTGGTGGTCTTTGGTGACCCTTCTGACACACCCTCGCAACCCCCCCAGGGGTCCCAAACCCCAGGTTGAGAAATGCTGCCTTAAGGCCACCCAGTCCAACTCCCTTCACCATAGCAAGAAAACATAAAGCCCTCCTGACAAAGAGCCATCCAGCCATAGATATAGATAAATATATATGATTCACACACATATGTTTATGACAGATATAGTACCACCTCCCTGGTGACCCCCCCCCCCCCCCCAGTGTCTTGACTTCCCAGGTTGAGAAATGCTGCCTTAAGGCCATCCAGTCCAACCCAAACCATAATTTCCCTCATTCTCTGTCTTTGATCTTGTAGTCACTTGCCTAAGAGTAAATTCCATGGAAGTCACTGGGCCTTACCTTTTAGTCTATTAAAAATACCTCCTAAGAAGTTTATTGCACAGAAGTGTTGTTCCATGGCAGTCATGCAATTACTGACAGCCAAAACATACTGGGATGATCACGCTCTCTATCATACCCCTCTGCATTCACTCAATTGCCCCAGTTTGCTGTTCTGTGGTCTCATGGCTTTACTTCTGCTGAATCTCATAACCACTGCCCTCCTGCAATTCTGTCACTCCTACACACACACACACACACACACACACACACACACACTAGCCATCCCCTTCCACGCATTGCTGTGGCCCACATGGGGGTTCTGTGTGGGAGGTTTGGCCCAATTCTATCGTTGGTGGAGTTCAGAATGCTCTGTGATTGTAGGTGAACTATACATCCTAGTAACTACACCTCCCAAATGTCAAGAGTCTATTTTCCCCAAACTCCACCACTGTTCACATTTGGGCATATTGAGTCTTAGTGTAGAGTTTGGTCCAGATCCATCATTGTTTGAGTCCACAGTGATCTCTGGATGTAGGTGAACTACAATTCCAAAATCAAAGGACACTGCCCACCAAACCCTTCCAGTATTTTCTGTTGGTCATGGGAGAACTGTGTGCCAAGTTTGGTTCAATCCCATCGTTTGTGGGGTTCAGAATGCTCCTTGATTGTAGGTGTACTATAAATCCCAGCAACTACAACTCCCAAATGACAAAATCAATTTTTATGAGTGAAGGACATACATTGGGTTGTTAAGTGTCTTGTGTCCAAATTTGGTGCCACTTCGTCCGGTGGTTTTTGAGTTCTGTTAATCCCACAAATGAACATTACATTTATATTTATATATATATGTGGCAATTTTTCAATTACAACTAAGGATATGTTTAACATGAATAATAAAACTTTAAATCAAGGAATTACAACCTCAGGATATGTTAAGGAGGGAGAATATGAGAAGAGGAGAATCCTGTTCCATGACATCACTTCAGTCTTTACATGCTGGCACAGAAGCAGAATGGCCTCATCAAACCAGGTAAGTGATGGGAACATGGCTTGATGTGTGACTATTGACAGGTGTTCCTGTCAATAGCAAGGGGTGAATTTAACATCTGGTGGAGGCAAACCAGCAATGGGATGAACACAGTCTTGTGTGATACGGATTGTCACCTGCTTCAATGCCAGTTTGTCTCCTTCATGTGATAAAGTCCTAACTTACAACAGTTTCCACCCTCTGAGCATGAGAAGTGGTCTACAAGACTTGTATTTTTCTTTTCCCCATCCCATTTCAAATACTCAGCACGAAACTTCATAAGTAGAAACCTTATTTTCATGGATTTTCTTTTTGTTTGTTATTTAGGCTACCCCAAGCATAAGTGAGCGCAAGTTTTAAAAAACCCCTTATTGCATGGAAACATAAAGCAACTTTCATGCATTAATTAGATTTGCTTTCCTAGAATTGCACTAAATACTTTGTTAATAATTTATCTGCTCTGGAAAAAATTAGGCCCTATTCTTCATGACTTTGATTTTCAGAAATGTGCTTGATATGTGAAACTATTTGATGTATCTGAACACATTTCTGCCTGTGGCTTGCTCATGCATTATTCATTGCAACAACTAAAGTGTTTGCTTTGTAATTTGCTCTTTTCTGCGCTGCATCCATTCTTCACCTAAGTTACACAGTTTAATTTCCCCACTGTGTGAATCCTAACACCTCCCAAACAAATAAGTGGAAAGAGTATTTCATTTCTTTATAGGACAAAGAGTACTAGGAGGTTGCTGAGGGTAGAGAATAGATGCTAAAGAGTCAAGGATGTGTTTATGTTCTGGAGATAAGTGGGTGCTGGTGGCTTCCATGTTAGTAGGATAATAAATCTTCTCCACATTTAAGGTGCGTCTACACTGTAGAATTAATACAGCTTGACATCTCTTTAATTGCCATGAGCCAAGGCTATGGAACCATGGGAGTTGTAATTTTACAAGGTCCTTCGACCTCTCTGCCAAAGAGTACTGGCACCTCATCAAATGAAAATCCCATGATTTCCAAGCATTGATCAATGAGAGTTAAAGTTGCATCAATTCTACCGTGTAGACCAGACTTATGAGAATCAATTTTAAATGTGGTACCCTATCCCCACACCAAGTTCAACACCATGGAGAGCTCATTTAAAGTTCTGCCTGAAACCCAAAGCAGATCCATTGTTTCGGCGAACACAGCAGGAGACTCCCAAGATGAAGTCTCCTTTATAGAGTATATTGGCTCCAGACTTGAAGTTATGGACCTCATTATACAGATGAGCCCCTCCATTTCACCAGCAATCATTCTCTCCCACCTTACCCCTTCACAGAGCATTGGCTTTGTGATGCTTTTTTGCCACTTCAGGGATCAATGGGGTGGGGCCAAACCAGTGTCATGTGATGGCGCTCATCTCCAAAGTGTAGCAAGGGGCCAAACCCCCTAAGTATGATAAGATGGTAAGATAAAACATTCACTACGAAACATTCACTACAAACATGGCAGGGAAAACTCTGGGAGCTCTTCCACATTACACGGATAAAGCACTTTGATACCACTTTAACAGTCATCTTATAGTATCTTTCATTTTGGGATTTGGTCAGTAGTTTGGCACTAGAGTTGCTCTCTGGAGGAGTTCAGCTGTGAATGCCAGGATACTGTACAATGGAAGCAAATAAGTTAAAATGGAGTAATAGGATTACTGAGTGCACCTTTATATGTCTGATTTGCCGTTCACAATCTACTTGAGTTGCTTAGTGAACGGTTTCTTGACTTTTGCTGCAACAGTCAGTTGCCACTAACTGGACTTGCCTAAGGTGAGTATTGTTTGGCATCACTGAGAAGACCATCAAGTAACTTGTTTTGGCTTAGGCCAGTGGTGGCAAATCTATGGCACGTGTGCCAGAAGGGGCATGCAGCTCCCTCTCTACTGGCACGCTCGCCACCATTCGTCTCCACTCTGTCACTTGCCCACTCGCCATCCATTTGGAGGGCACCAGGCTGGGAAAGGATATTCTGGAGCAGCAGTTCTTAAAATGTGCTCTGCCAAGACTTTGGGGCTCTGCGTGGCATACTGAGGTGCTCCACACTGTCCTCCTCTTTCCTCCTCCTTCTCTTTCTGCACCAAGGGCATGGGGTGGTGCTGCCTCCATGCTACTTCCCTCCATTTTCCTCCTCCCCTCTTGAGATTCAGGTGCTCCCTGAGGCTCAGTAAGTGGCAGGGGCTTGGGGGGGGGGGTGTCGTACTTCCACCAGAGCCAGGCAGGAGGGCCCTGCGCCATGATGCTTTGAGTGCATCACAGGGCCCCAGGGTCCATCTGTCTGCCTGCCTGTGTTCACCTTCCTTCCTTCTCCTTTCTTTCTTGCTTCTTCCCTCCACTCTCTTGCCTGACCAAAAACCGAGGCAAACCTGGACTTGGTCACTGGGAGCACCTCTCAAATTCTGGCCTGTATCACAAAGACCCCAAAGAACCGCTCCTCCTCCTTGTTCTCCTCCTGGGAGTGGAAGCACCTTCATTGCTTTTACTGCATGAACTTGATAGCCTCTGGGATTGCTTCTATTATTATTATTATTATTATTATTATTATTATTATTGTTATTATTATTACTTTACAGGCTGGGTGGCCATCTGTTGTGGGTGATTTGTTTGTGCTTTTTCTGTATAGCAAAATGGGGTTGGACTGGATGGTCCCTGGGGTTGCTCCTATTATTGTTGTTGTTATTGTTGTTGTTATTATTACAAAGGCTGGGTGGCAATCTGTTGGGGGTGTTTTGAAGGTTCTTGCCCTGCATGGAAGAAGAGGGTTGGACTAGATGTCACCTGGGGTCATCCACTACAATACTGTTAAGTGTATGTTGGTTAAAGTTGTTCTTAATTTTATTGTATTGTTCTTTCTTTCTTTGTACTACAAACAATGTGCAGTGTGCAAAGGAATTTGTACATGTTTTCCTTCAATTAGTTCATACAAGCACTCTTCATAAATCTGCCTCTGGCCTGTCCCGTCCTGACCCCAATGTCAAATTTTAAATGCAATATGGCCCCTGTGTCCAAAGGTTTGCCTATGCCTGATACATTATATATAATATATAATTTAATATATAAACATTTCTTGGGGCTCCAGGAGAAACTTTTTTTATTGCAAAGGGCTCTATGGTTGAAAAAGTTTGAGAACCCTTGTTGTAGAGAATGATCTCGCATCTTCTGAGGTACAGGTTACGTATAGATTGATCAAAAAGAGATAAATGTTTGCACAGTTTTGCCACAATCTCATTTATTCACTCTGAAATTAAACAAAACCATAATGTTTTGGCTTGCCAAGCTTCCGAAGAACATAAATAACATCTAATATTGCATGCAGTATAAATTATACTAGAGTGCAGTAGCTCATTTATCTTTTGAAATTTATCTGCACAGATTAACGCCTCCTTTTACAAGCTCATGAAACAAACTGGAACAGAGAACAATCACAGCTATTTATTTTCTAGTGCATAGTTCAAGCACACAGAAAGGAATGAGAAACATGGTAGGCACTCATTTATCGGGACAAAAGAGAAAGTCTGTATTTAGGGGGAAAACTAGGTGAGAGCTAATGCCACCCAAATCCAAGTGGTATCATCAGCGCTGTCATTTTTGACAACTAGAAGTGAGGACACTAGTCACTTTTTTGTTTTGGAACTTCTTCTGAATCAGGGTGCTTCCCCTCCCCCCCCTTGAATTATTTTGCCAAACATGATCTAATGCCCCATCTACACTGATGATTTGATGCAGTTTCAAACCAATATTGAAGAAAATCATTTTTCTATGCAGATGATTTTACAGGAAATCCTGAAGCTAGTGTGAGGCCTAGAAGGTGATTACACAAACCGCAAAGCACTGATGCACATCAAGTTTTTTCTTCTGCATGCTTTTGTGGGACTTTGTAGTCTAGCTGCCAGTTTAAAGCTAGCTTTCAATGGCATTGAATGGTCAATGTAAATGGATCCTAAGTAGGCTTTTTGAGTTACAAAATACATTGTATAGTTTCTTTGACTGAAAACTTTTAGGCAGTGCTGGAGAAGTCAGTGGGGATCTATAATCCAGTTTGAAGCCAGCCTTAAGGGTGGGATATCCACAAAAGGTACATGCCCAATGTGTGCTGTGGTACACATCAAGCCAGAACCAGAACTTTTAAAAAAAACTCACCAGAAAGTCTATAACAAGCCAGATAGTGCACTACAATGTATCAGAGTGTATTCGATGCAGAGCTCAAAACCAGACTCAAAAATGCAGAGCACTTGTTAGGACACCCCTAGTGCTGAAGCACTTTAAAAAGTGGAAATATGTATACTTGGTTGGAAAGCAAACAGTTATTCCCGTGGGAGAGGAAATAATATCACTCCATGGGAACTCTTGCGTTCTGCTCCTTTGTTTTCATTTTCTGTGCCCTGCTAACTGTCCAGCTCTTGATCGTGAATGAACATGGATATGCGGATCAGTGGACTGGTTAAGAAAAAAAACCCCTGCATTTTCCAACAGCAATTCCTGGCTTTGATTCTGATCCACAGTTAGCAATACTGTGGCAACTGTTCAGCCTCCAACCAGCAAAACTGATTTGTTTTAATCCACTTCCAAACTGGATTAGTGTCACAGAATCACAGAATCATAGGAGTGGAAGAGACCACATGGGCTATCGAATCCATCCCCCGGCCATACAGGAAAAGCACAATTAAAGTATCCCTGACAGAGGCCACCCAACTTCTGTTTAAAAGCCTCTAAAGAAGGTGCTTACACCATACTCCAAGACAGTGAGTTCCACTGTTGAACAGTTCTTATGATCAGGACATTCTTCTTAATGTTCTATTGAAAACTTGCCTTTTGT
The DNA here is from genome assembly GCF_037176765.1 of Anolis sagrei. Taxonomy (NCBI): domain Eukaryota; kingdom Metazoa; phylum Chordata; class Lepidosauria; order Squamata; family Anolidae; genus Anolis; species Anolis sagrei. Next base: position 149,261,063 of record NC_090023.1, read on the forward strand.
TAATCAATTCAGAAAGCGGGATGGTTCCTTTTTTGGATAAGATATAAGGTATCGTATTTACATTCATAAGTCGAACCAGTTTTTGGGGGTGATTTTTTTTGACTAAAATTTCTAAACCTACACGTGGATATATAGGGTAGATATAAACCTCTGATTACAAAATGGGTTGTCTTGCTGAACTCCAGGGAGTGAATTGCAATCTACAAAAATTCATGCTGCAATTAGTGATGCATTATTTAATGTGCTACCAAAAGCTGTTCTTTTTTCAGTGATTGGTGGAGCAAACATTACAGATTTTTTTTTTGGATCAACCATGAGATGTATTCCTACAGACACCTCAGAAAAGACTACAGAAAAAAGAAGACCAAATAACATGTATGATGCATTTCTATACTCAGAAAATTATGGAATGAAAGGGTTATGTTCTCAGTTGGAGCCAGCAAAAGACTCTGCTAAACAGGTCAAAGAAAGGGCTTATTATTACCTCACTGGGAATAGTATTCTATGTACTTAAAGCTGTGTGAATAGAAAGCAAATTCCTGCGGGGAAACTGCACTCTCTGAACTTTCATTTCAACTAAAGTATGTACCTGAATTGCTGCATTAGAATAATGTTGCACAGGGGTTCTATAGATTAAAGACGTCAAGAGTCAGGAAGGAAACCCAAGAGGAAATAGGTAAATACCAATAATTCCAACCACAAGTACACTATTTAAATGGAAATCTAGTTTCAGGTTTCTTGCCTGCCTTCCTAACTATAGTACTATAGTTATTTTGAGTTCACTATAGAGGTACTCAGCAATTGAGATTTTTTAGCAGTTAGCTCTAGGGGTGAGTTATACTAACATTAGCTAATGGTGCAAGCTTATTAAACAGGCATGCAACCTTGGTAGGAATGAATGTGTTTGCCTGTAAATGTGGGGCTGCATTCTGGCTTTTTAAAAAATACAATTACTTTTGCATAGAAAGTAGTGAAATGGCACACAGAAGGTTGTAAGTCTGGAGGGCTATTTGGTCCTTGAAGGTTTCTCTGTATGCTTTGCTGGAACCAGGAAACAATCCAGTGTTAATAGAATCATAAAGTTGGAAGAGACCTCATGGGCCATCCAATCCAACCCCCTACCAAGAAGCAGGAAAATTGCATTCAAAGCACCCCTGACAGATGGAGTCCCCGGTGGCACAGCGGGTTAAAGTCCCGTGCCGACAGGACTGAAGACCGACAGGTTGCAGGTTCAGATCCAGAGAGAGGCGGATGAGCTCCCTCTATCAACTCCAGCTCCTCATGCGGAGACATGAGAGAAGCCTCCCACAAGGATGATAAAACATCAAAAAATCATCCAGGCATCCCCTGGGCAACGTCCTTGCAGACGGCCAATTCTCTCACAACAGGAGTGGTCGCTCCTGACACGACAAAAACAAAAACAAAACAAAACAAAAAAAACCCCTGACAGATGGCCATCCAGACTCTGCTTAAAAGCCTCCAAAGAAGGAGCCTCCACCACACTCCGGGGCAGAGAGTTCCATTGCTGAACAGCTCTCACAGTCAGGAAGTTCTTCCTCATGTTCAGGTGGAATCTCCTTTCTTGTAGTTTGAAGCTATTGTTCCGCATCCTAGTCTCCAGGGCAGCAGAAAGCAAGCTTGCTCCCTCCTCCCTATGACTTCCTCTCACATACTTATACATGTCTCCTCTAAGCCTTCTCTTCTTCAGGCTAAACATGCCCAGCTTTTTAAGCCTCTCCTTATAGGTCTTGCTCTCCAGACCCTTGATCATTTTAGTTGCCTTCCTCTGGTTGCTTCTCTCTTCAATTGTGGTGCCCAGAATTGGACACAGTATTCCAGATGTGGTCTAACCAAGGCAGAATAGAGGGGTGGCATGACTTCCCTGGATCTAGACACTATACTGCTATTGAAGCAGGCCAAAATCCCATTGGCTTTTTTTGCCGCCAAATCACATTGTTGGCTCATGTTTAACTTGTTGTCCACAAGGACTCCAAGATCTTTTACACACATACTGCTCTCGAGCCACGTGTCACCCATTCTGTATCTTTGCATTTCATTTTTTCTGCCTAAGTGGAGTATCTTGCATTTTTCACTGCTGAACTTCATTTTGATAGTTTTGGCCCATCTCTCTGTTCAGATCATTCTGAATTCTGCTCCTGTCTTCTGGAGTATTGGCTATCCCTCCCAATTTGGTGTCGTCTGCAAACTTGATCATCATGCCTTCTAACCCTTCATCTAAGTCATTAATAAAGATTTTGAACAGGACCGGGCCCAGGACAGAACCCTGCTTATGGCACTCCGCTCGTCACTTCTTTCCAAGATGAAGAGGAAGCATTGGTGAGCACTCTCTGGGTTTGTTCGCTTAACCAGTTACAGATCCACCTCACCGTAGTTTTGCCTAGCCCACATTGGACTAGTTTGTTTACCAGAAGGTCAAGGGGGACCTTGTCGAAGGCTTTACTGAAGTCCAGATATGCTACATCCACAGCATTCCCCACATCTACCCAGCTTGTAACTCTATCAAAAAAAGAGATCAGATTAGTCTGGCATGACTTGTTTTTGATGAATCCGTGTTGACTATTAGCAATGACCACATTTGTTTCTAAGTGTTTGCAGACCACTTCCTTAACAATCTTTTCCAGAATCTTGCCTAGTATCGACGTGAGGCTGTATTTGTGTTGTCCTTTCCCCCCTTTTGAAGATTGGGATCACATTTGCCCTTCTCAGTCCACCTCTTCTCATACATTGACTGCTGTACCCCACCATTGAAGAGTGCTGGGTACTGAGGGAGAAGAAGCAAAACCCACAGGGTGTAGATCTTTGAAGGTCCCATGTACAGAGGCCTGGGCAGCAAGGAAAAAAGTACTCTGCAAACTAAAACTTGCAGGGCATGGGGAGCATTGTCTCTTGTTAATCTTTTTGAGGGAGGTTGGCCGTCAAGCATCTTGCCAGCTCTCAGTGACCTAGGGCCCTATTCCCCATGAAGCCTAGAAAGGATATTACCAGGAGGACTGACTGTGAGTATTCTGAAGTTGAAGAAATCCAAAATCTGCATCTAGGCAAATCAAATTCTGCATTGCTTTATGTATTTTACTTCTTGATTATTAAATTTGTGTTCAGTGTTTTAGCACAACATTTTCACAATGGAGTATAATGAATCAAAATAACACTATAAATACAAAGAAATGTAGAACAAAATAATTCAATAAATGGAACTGTTTAACTCCCACCATTGAATTCATGTACTATTTATCAAATTCTGTCTGTATTCGACTATTATCTTCAGAACTTGATTAACTCTTACTCTCAAAATTAGACATAACTCAGTTTAAAGCCCTCCTGTTGTTGAAACTCCAGGACTCCAAAATATTCTAATATCCATGGCCAAGGAAGTTGCCAGGAAGGGTCTCGCTGGCAAAGTCTAAAGGTGACATTTCTCCAAAACCCACAATCTGGTTAATAGTAAGAGGTGAGCTGTGCTCCAGTTTTCAGTTGCACAAGCATACACACCAGAGGGGAACACAGGACCAATCCCAAGACAAAATTACTCACGATCACCCCTTTCCTTGCCACAATAAATCCTTGCACCTAACAATGAACTCATCTTCGACCAGCCATGGAGTCACCCAGTGTCCTGCCTTTGTCTTTTCTGAGAATCCATTCAGGTGTGCCAATATCCATTGTTTCGCCAGACTGGACCTATTGTCTCACCTGGGATGACCAAATTAAAAAAAATTAGTACCCATCAGTCTGACCTCTACCCAGATTCCTTTTCACCATGTACCTACCAAAGGTGGACCCAGAAAACAGCTACAAACTTCAGACTGAGCAATGGCAGTTTATTAAAGTTCCTACCAGTCAGGGGTCCAATCAGATGTAGTGGCAGATGGTGTGCCTCAACCAATTGAGGCACAAATCATAGCCTGCGCCAACTTACACCAATCAGCACCCAGGGTGGTAAAATTCCATTGTTTGAATAGCTGTCAAATATCTATAAATGTATTTGTATGTTTCCATTGCCTTTATGTCTGATTTGAGAGTGTAGACTTTCCTGACATTCACTTCAACTGAAGTGAATAAAAGCCTCTGATCCTTGCCTTCAATTTGCTGCGTCTTATGTTGGATTGGAGCTCAGGCATGCTGGGAACTTAAACCTGTAGTTCAGTGGAGCTGAAATTACACACCACTCCTAATGATGTTTTTTAGTCTTAGCAAAAACAAATCATCTTCATGAAACCACAGATCATAGACCAAAAATCTAAATTGTTCCTGGTGGCACCTGCACATCCAGTTGTGTACTGCCACTATTCTTCTCTTTCTTCTTGGCCCATGTTCTTCTGCTGTGTGGTGAGACAAAATGACAACCTGTGCATCAAAGTTCCTCAGCTTTCTAACCAGAGTCTCATAATCCCTTGTGATGTTCTGAAGACTTGCAATGCCATTGGACTGAAAAATGGGGTAATGGTTGGGGGACTTAACAAGTCTTGGCAGCCTTTCTGTCACAGAGTTTTGCCTCAGAGAAACAATGCACCTCTCAAGTCATTCTGTCAGACCTGCAAAACATAGATTCTGTTGCCAGCAGGGTCCCCACCGCCACCGCTACACATCTGAGCAAGATATACATGTATATGCTTCAAGTAAAAGTAGGAGAATACCCATGAGCTAAAGAGCCTTATAACCAAGGTGAAAGAAGAAAGTGAAAAAGCTGGGTTGCAGTTAAACATAAATCAAACCAAGATTCTGGCAACCAGACTGATTGATAACTGGGAAAGAGAGGGAGAAAACATGGAGACAGTAACATACTTTGTATTTCTAGGTGCAAAGATTACTGCAGATGCAGACTGCAGCCAGGAAATCAGAAGACACTTACTTTTTGGAGGAGAGCAATGACAAATCTTGATAAAATAGTGAAGAGTAGAGACATCACACTGGCAATGAAGATCTGCATAGTTAAAGCAATGGTATTCTCTGTAGTAACCTACGGATGTGAGAGCTGGACCATGAGGAAGGCTGAGCGAAGGAAGATAGATGCTTTTGAACTGTGGTGTTGGAGGAAAATTCCGAGTGCCTTGGACCATGAGAAGATCCAATCAGTCAATACTTCAGGAAATAAAGCCCGACTGCTCATTGGAGGGAAGGATTGTAGAGGCAAAGATGAAAAACACATTTTGAGAAGACAAGAAAGCTTAAAGAAGACAATGATGCTGGGGAAAATGAGAGAAAAAAGGAAGAGGGGCTGACCAAGGGGAAGATGGGTGAAGGGTATCCTTGAAGTGACTGGCTTGACTCTGAAGGAGCTGGGGGTGGTGACGGCCGACAGGGAGCTCTGGCGTGGTCTGGTCCATGAGGTCGCCAATTCGGAAGCGACTAAATAAATCAACAACAAAAAATAATAATAGCAGCAGCACAGGTCTACAAGTCTAGTGGTAAGGCATGTGTTTTGCATGCAGATGACCTCACCTAGTCGTAGCCCCATCTTTATGGGCATATGATTATGTACATTTCCTTTACTAGCACTGTGCTAGTTCAAAAATTACAAAGGCCTTTGGCAGTACTGGCTGCAAGGACTGCTTCCCATTATGCCCTCCTGCAGTTGAGGAGAATGTATTCCACAGCCTCTTAGCCTGTCTTTTGTATACTCTAAATTCTCTTTAAAATGTAAAGAGGATTAAAGCCCAAATCCTGTTAAAATTATCCTTTTCAGATTTTAGCCTGAATCTATGTTCTATTAATTTAACCACCCTAAAATGTTCTGTGATATGTGTCATGTTTCTAAACTCAGTAAAAGGAGATGGTCCCCCAGGCTTCCAGGGAAATTATGTTTATAGTATGAGATCGCTGTTTGCTCCTCATTGCTGTAAGCAGCACGGCACCCTCACTCGTACGCTTCCCCTGACAAAAGTGGATACATCATTTAAGTCATTACAGGTCTGCTGCTCATTTGTTACAGCAAACTATACCATCCTTGCTAGGAGGCCAGAGAGAGCCTGTAGTCACAAGTATACATCTTCCGGGGCTAACTCAATTCAGAGCAGCAGCATGCCAGGGTAAAGTATTACTTAATTTATACTGTAATGTTTAACATTGATTCTGTGTGGGAAAATGAAGGCCAACACATCCAGAGAACCCACATCATTAAGCTTTAATAATTTAGACCTAGTTAATGCAATAATGAATTTACTGACACCTAAAAGTGCAGTTTTAATACTTCTGTTTCTAGAAATAGTTATTCTGAAGCCTGGCTTTCAAGACAAAGCATGTTTATTGTGAGATTGGCTCTCCTTCCCCTTCTTTTTCTCATATTTTTTTCCTGCTTTAGACTCATGTGTTAGCGTCTGGTATGCGGTGGCTTTCTAACTGTATTATATGACTTTTATCCATATGAACGAGTATTCGAAGACTACTGATGCTTACTGATATAACCATGAATTTCATCTTGTCCAATTCCTTAACTATCTTTCCCCAACACATCTCCCCATATATCCCACTGACACCTAAATACTTGTTGGTCATATGTCAAACTATTTCCACATAAGCCCTTTCTCCCACCATCCTATACACTTTCCCATTATCTTCACCTGTCATACAGATTTGTGCCACATTTCAACATCTTCAGATCCATTTGCACATCTGTGTACATGCCATTTAAATCTATATAAATAAAAATGTAATGTTTGTTTGTGGGCTTAACATAACTCAAAAACCACTGGACAAATTGACACAAAATTTGGACACAATACACCTATCTAGCCAACGAGTGACCATCATTCATAAAAACACTGAAAAATACAGCAGAAGGGATGTAAAAGGCCAAAGAACAGAAATACATTACAATACATGCGCAAAACCACATATGTACACAAACACACATATATACACATATACACAAATATAGACAGAAATATATATACACATATATGTACACTAGGCCTGTCGATTTTAGTTCGTTAATTCGTTTTTCGGAATTTATTCGTTATTTTTAGCATATCCGACGCGATTTCAAAACATTTTTTCAAACCCGGAAGGGTTTAAAAATATCGAAACAGCAGCCCCATTTTTTTTACGAGCTTCAGCTCGTCTCGTTAATGGGATGGAGGCTGCTGTACTGCTGGTGCCTGGGAGCCCTTTCCCTTTCCCTGCTTCACCTACGGAAAGCCTGAAGGGACATACTTTCTTCCTCAAAAAAAAATACGTATTTTGAATACTTGCTTGGTCTGTGAAGCTTGGTTGGCAGGTTGAGGGCGGCGTGTGTGGGGAGGGAAACTGATGGTCAAGGCGAAGGCACGGGAGAAGGGCGCGCGCGAAAGGGAGGGAGATGTGATTGGCCGGCGGGGCAGATGATTGACAGAAACAGGAGAAGGTCGTTGCAGCCAAGCGAAGAGAGAGAGAGGAGGGCGCCCTCCTCCTCCTCCTCCTCCTCCAGCTGGGAAGAGAGCAAGCGAAGAGAGAGAGAGAGGAGGGCGCAGCAGCCCGAGCCGATCGGATGGCGCGCGCGCTCCTGCGCCCTCCTCCTCCTCCTCTCTCTCTCTCTTCGCTTGCTCTCTTCCCAGCTGGAGGAGGAGGAGGAGGAGGAGGGCGCCCTCCTCTCTCTCTCTTCGCTTGGCTGCAACGACTTTCTCCTGTTTCTGTCAATCATCTGCCAAGCGAAGAGAGAGAGAGGAGGGCGCCCTCCTCCTCCTCCTCCCCCTCCAGCTGGGAAGAGAGCAAGCGAAGAGAGAGAGAGAGGAGGAGGAGGAGGGCGCAGGAGCGCGCGCGCCATCCGATCGGCTCGGGCTGCTGCGCCCTCCTCTCTCTCTCTCTTCGCTTGCTCTCTTCCCAGCTGGAGGAGGAGGAGGAGGAGGAGGGCGCCCTCCTCTCTCTCTCTTCGCTTGGCTGCAACGACCTTCTCCTGTTTCTGTCAATCATCTGCCCCGCCGGCCAATCACATCTCCCTCCCTTTCGCGCGCGCCCTTCTCCCCTGCCTTCGCCTTGACCATCAGTTTCCCTCCCCACACACGCCGCCCTCAACCTGCCAACCAAGCTTCACAGACCAAGCAAGTATTCAAATACGTATTTTTTTTTGAGGAAGAAAGTATGTCCCTTCAGGCTTTCCGTAGGTGAAGCAGGGAAAGGGATTGCTCACGCCGTAGAGCAGTAAAGATGGCGGCGCCCAGGAGAGCAAAGTGATAGCGTTCTGGAGGGGGATCTTTTGGCCAAGCAGGTAGGTGGCTCCTCATAGTTACTCAGGCTATTTATTATAATAATAAATAATAAAGGTGGGAAAGAGAGAGAGAAATATGTTTACTAGGCCTGTTTGATCAAGAAAAAAATTGTTTCTAAAATGTTTTGTAAATATTTACGAAATTTCGTAAATAACAAAACATTTTTTTGGAAAGTTTTGTAAATATTTTAAATATCGAAACAAAAAAACACCCCAATTATGAATTGATTTTAGAAACAAATTTTTTCTTGATCAAACAGGCCTAATGTACACACAAAACACATACACAGAAAGGGGGAAGGAAGGAAGGAAGGAAGGAAGGAAGGAAGGAAGGAGAGAAAGAGGGAGAGAAAGAGGGAAAGAAGGAGGGAAGGAGAGAAGGAAAGAATGGTAGAGAAGGAAGGAAGGAGAGAAGGAAATAAAAAAGTGAAAGAGGGAAGGAAGGAGAGAAGGAATGAAAGAGAGAAAGAGGGAGGGAAGGAAGCGAGCAAAGAGCAAAGGAAGTGAGAAAAGAAACAGGTAGAGAAGGAAGAAAAAAGAAGGGAAAGAAAAAGAGGGAAGGAAGGAAAGAGGAAAGGAAGGAAGACATAGAAAGAAGGAGATAAAGAGGGAGGGAAGGTTGGCCACAGCAATGCGTGGAAGGTACAGCTAATTTTATCCATATCACCTATATAGAATCTCAACTGCATCTGCATATCTTCATTGGCTTCTTTGTCACACTAGCATGTTCCAGAATATTTGGAACTGCCTGATTTAATATAGTCACAGGTGCCAATTAGATTTACTGTTGATGTATTTACTACAGCTCCATGTCTGCAAGTGGAGAGGAAGAAATTATAAAGGAGGGAAGTCTTTGATCTTAGTTGGGAAGAAAGACTCTGAACTAGTGAGCCTCAACATTGTATGGCATTTCATTCCACATTTTTTTTTGCACGGCACATTGAATGAAAGCCAAACTATTTAGGATACACTGAAAGATTGGCAAATCCATTTAGGTAAGTATGCACATGTATATTCATATACGCATTTGTCTCCTGAACAATGCTTTCTCTTCCTGCTTCTGACTTTCCAGTATTAATGTCTTGATATCAAGCATTTTAGTTGTACCTTTGAGTGCCTTATATTAGTCAAGTTTCTAATGAAATGACTGAAATAATTAGTAGATTGCATATGTCTTGATGTGTCAAGGAACACTTGCAGAGACTGGGGAGTTCAGTTGTTAAATGGTGCTTAACAGCTGGATTCAATGACCTAAATGCAGTTCTTAGTCCCACTGAACCAATAGGAATTTCATAAGCCAAAATGCATATGGGATTGCCATCTCACCTGGGCTGCCTGAACCCATGGAGGACAGGACAGCTGTGAGGACATGACTCTGGTTCCCACATAGATATCTGGGATGGCTGCCCCCAACATCGCTGGTAGTTTTTTTTTAAACACAGGGTCCAGCAACATTAAGTGGCTTGCTTCAGTTTAAATCACATTAGGCTGTTTGCATTGTATAGACATACCAGACTAATGTGATTTCTACATTGCGTTATATGGTCATGCATATATATACCCCCAGTTAACTAGCACCCATGGTGATTAGTAGTAAAGGTAGTTTATGGTTGACTGAGAGTTCATATTAAAAAAGCCTAATTTATACTATACCCCATAATAAAAGAGATCATAATTTTTGTATAGACTCGATAATATTGAAATACAAAAGTTCAAAGCAAATAAAGGCAAATAAAGGCTAATTTAACTTAATGCAACACAGTTTTCTGTATTATGAAAACAGCTTTGTAAATGCAATATGCAGTTTTAGTTAAATGTTTTGCTCGTTGCCTGGGAGTTCTGGCTGCTAGAGTTCTGGTTAACAGAATCTACTGTACTAATAAAATGGCATCTAGAAGTGCTATCTCTACCCTTTATCTGGAAAAAGCTCCCACCAAGCATAGTAACTAGAAACTATCCAAATCTAACACTATGGACCTCATCACAACAATCTGGAAAGAGGTTCCTTTTGTAAAAACAAATATTTCCTGAAACAACTCTTCTTAGACCAATTATACAAATTAACTGAGGCACGAACTCTGTGTGCCACATTTTATGTAATTGCTTTGAGAGTCTTGGCCTTTCTTCTTACTGTATAACATTTAAAGTAACATAACTCGCACAGCCATTGGCAAAAAGTGACTGCCCCATCATGATCTACCAAGATTACGGACCAGTCACATGGTTTGCTTGGAATAAGTTAGGAAGGACCAATGGTCATCAGTACACTTGGACTCAAGCTGAACTTCTGCCTGTTTCAGAGTCTTGGTGAAACTTCTTCTTCCCATGAAAATTAGATGATCCAGAAGAATAGCTTGCTTCTTTGTTAGGACATGAAGAAGAGGGGTTTTTAGATCATACTTTTCATTAATTTTTGAACATTTTTCTTCTGTGTCAGAAGCAACTTGAGAAACTGCAAGTAGCTTCTGGTGTGAGAGAATTGACTATGCAAGGACATTGCCCAGGGGACGCCCGGATGTTTTGATGTTTTACCATCCTTGTGTGTGTGTGTGGGGGGGGGGGGGAGGGGGTTCTCATGTCCCTGCATGGGGAGCTGGAGCTGACAGAGGGAGCTCATCCATGCTCTCCCCAGATTCAAACCTCCAACCTGTCAGTCTTCAGTCCTGCTGGCACAAGGGTTTAACATTGTATTTTAATATTGAGACAAATGTTTTTTTTTAATGTTTATGTATGCATATAATGAATTCATATCCCGGCATTGAATGTTTGCTGTATATATGCTGTGCTCCACCCTATGTCCCCTTTGGGGTGAGAAGGGTGGAATATAAATGTTTTAAATAAATAAATAAACAAATCATCCATTGAGCCACTGGGGGCTCCTATTTTTGAACTGACACTAGTCAAAAACAGAAGCATATCCATAAAACTATCCTAACCTAACACTATGGACCTCATCACATTGAGATCCATATGGTGAGTGATTGCAGAGATATTCACCATGTATCGTGGTGAATCTGGGGAGCTGCATGGGGAACCCATGGCCCGGATCACCCCTTACCTATCCCACGGGGGGATGCATCACTGACTAGCTTCTCTCATTCTTCTCAGTGAGAACATGGGAAGCCTCTTGTGTTCTTGATGCTTCCTCTTACACTTTCCCCTCAGTTCAGGAACAAGGTCCTGTCAGAGTAGATGTACGTATTATGATGGGATCTGGCAGGCTCTGTCCCTGAACGGAGGTGAAAGGACAGGAAAATTTGCCCATGTGATGAGGTCACAAGACGAATACAGCATAGTACTATTAGACACTAAATACTATTACTAACTAATGCACATGCCATGAGGTTCTGACCCCCCCCCCCACTCTAAACTGTAATGAATTATAAATCATGACCTTCAAGTTCTAAGAGTCTCTCATCTCTAAACAAAATCCATTCCTTCAATTCACAAGCAGCAGTCCTCATAGTACAATTTGATATTCGGAAATCCCGAACCACCCTTTTGTTTATCATCCAACAATGGTTTTTATTTTATTCTAAGCTTCTTTGCCTGCCAGACTTCTTTTAGCCCTTGGGTGAAAGAAATTCCATTTTTAATGATGGGGATCATTTGAAAGTAAAACAGAAGTCTTGGCAACACATTTGTTTTTATCATTGCAATTCTCTCCATAAAAGACAACTTCAACTTTCACCGTTTTTACAAGTCTCTTTTTTATTTCTTCCACTTTTGTATAATTATTCTGAAACAATGGACTATTTTTCATTATTATTGCTCCTAAGTATCTGATCTCTTCTTTCCAATCTTAAAAAAGCAGTTCATTCATAACTCCCTTTTAACAATTGTTTTACTTAACATTTTTGTTTATTTTAAACCCAGACCATACCCTGAATTTCTTATTTTTTGTAAAAGAAGAAATTGAAGCACTCTTCCTCCCTTCCACACTCTTCATAATGAAATGTCTATAAGTCTCAAGGGAAGGTGTCATGCAAAAGGTGGGCTTCAGCACCTTACCTGCTGCAGGTGTGATATCTTCCATGGAAACCTGAGAAAGCTTCACAATGATGTTCAAAGTAGAAAGCTCTATTGTGAAATGTAAGATGAGGAGCCCCTGGAGGCAGAGTGGGTTAAAGCGCTGAGCGAAAGGTCGCAGGTTTGAATCCGGGGAGTAGCGTGAGCTCCCGCTGTCAGTCCCAGCTTCTGCCAACCTAGTAGTTCGAAAACATGCAAATGTGAGTAAATCAACAGGTACCACTCTGGCAGGAATATAACAGCGCTCCATGCAGTCATGCTGGCCACATGACCTTGGAAGTGTCTACGGACAATGCCGGTTCTTCGTCTTAGAAATGGAGATGAGCACCATACCCCAGAGTCGGACACGACTGGACTTAATATCAGGGGAAAACCTTTACCTTTACTAAGACGTTCAATGCACACATTTTATGGTACACAAATTCGTGTTCAATTCAAAATGAAAACACCTATTTATATATTTAAAGGCAATATGTTTTGGGTACTGTTCTGTTATCCGGACAGAGCCCAAAACGTGACGTTAAACAGAGAAGGATAGTCCATTTTACAGGGGGAGAGTAGAAGGAGTAAAAGTATTTCCCCCTGTGTTGCTGTTATTCCCCAACCCATGTCGTGGTGATGGAAACAACCCTCGTGTATGACATGGGAACGAGGAGGAAATAACCAGCGAAAATGGAGGAAGTGGTTTTCCTCCTTCAACTCCCCCCTGTAAAATGGACTATCCTTCCCTGTTTACCGCCCCCTTTTAGCCTTTGCCTGGATAATGGAACAGTACTATGTTTAGAATGTATGAATTATCTTAACAAGTAGAGGGAAATTACTACTTTTGGCTTCTTGTTATCTTGTTGCTGCCTTGATTTTGCATGCAGCATTTCTTTTGCTTAGCTCTCTGTTCTGCCTTAGATGTGGATATCTGCATGAATCACCACTCGTTTTAATAAGCTTTATTGGAAAATATCACCCATTGGACTCCACTCTCTTCGGACCACTTGTTTGGCTTGTTTATTCTGTGTGATTGTATGGACCACACAAAAGTACTGGGATCGGTAAGACTGAGGCCCCTTCTACACGGCTGTATAAAATCCAGATTATCACCTTTGAACTGGATTATCTGGCAGACTAGATATTCAGTTCAAACGAGACAATGTGGATTATCCACCTTGATGTTCTGGATTATTTTGCAGTGTAGAAGGGCCCTGAAACTTAAAACAAAGAGTAAGACATTTCAGTTATATGCTGAAGAGTCCTCCAGATATCTTCCCAACTGTAATGACTTTGTTAACAACCTGCCACACTACAGTAAAATCTATAGCTTCCTCCAACAAAAGAAGTGAGGAAAATTTATTATACAGTAAAAATGAAATACAATAAATAATTCACATTTAATTTTTATGAATTAATACCCAGTCATCTGTAGTCAAGGACCCCTTTTCCTGGGAGGGGGGGACAAAAATCCACTTTCTTTCAATTTTTTATTTCTTTCAACCTTATGAAGACTATTGGACATTTCTCTTTTATAGTACTCACTAATAGATAGAAAATGCATTTGGAAGCCATAGTTCAATATAATCCAAAGCATTTTGTCTTACTTCTCCTCTCTGTCACTCTTCTACCTTCACATCCCAGAAAAAAATGAGTTGGGGAGGAGACTGAGGAAATACATCAGAGGATGGGCTGAGATGACTCTTTAGCAAGGCTGTGGAGATATCATAATGAAAGATGTCACCTTTGTTTTAATGGATGGGTAGGACCTATATGTTGTACTACTGCTCCTATTTGCTCCCTGTGGCTTATGTTAAAGCTCTGCTGGTCTAACCTACAACTTCCTGTGCCTATTAGAATGTGCTGCTCCTATAAATAAAGCTACAGCTCTCCTGGCCTGACAAAGAAAGTATCTGTGGTCTGGCTTAAGTAGCTGAAAGGAATGTATACCATGTCTTATATAACATAATGTTATTTCTAAAAGTACAGTCCTAATGTTCTTTGGCACCAGCCAACAAATTAGTCCTTTTGGCACGGAACCATATTTCATTAAATGGTAATATTGGAGGTGGGAGTATGTAGTCACTACCACTTAAGATGAATTGCAAATGTCTGGCCAAGTGCCATATTCTCCAAACTACAGATGTGCTCCTCTCCTGCAGCACTATAGCATAGCTGAGGCAGGCCAGCCCCTTAGATTAAAAGAAGCTTGTGAAGACAAGAACTGGCACCCACGACATTACTGTAACATTACTGTGCAGGTCCTGGGAGAATTCTTAGAGCCCAGAGCTTTTTTGACTTGGTTTTGAGGGACAGAGATGTCTTGAGGAGACTTATACGTATCTCTAAAACAATTAGTGTTATTAGGGTCCTATCTAACAGGCAACAAATCCTGAATTTGGCTAGAAATTGCTCCTATGTATCCAGAGGATGTCCATGGACTTCCAGCAGGGTAGAATGGGTTAACCTAATTTTAGCTTGCTTTAGCGGAAATAAGGGAATGCTCTGGAACCTCCCTGAAACTTCAGTGCCATCCCACACTTAGGGGTTGGTCTGAAAAACGGGGCTGGTTGTGAACCAGTCCTTTTGATCACAGAGGTCAGTGCTGCCATTCTGCTTTCCTTGTGTTCTTTTGTTGTTGTTCATTTGTTCAGTCGCTTCCAACTCTTTGTGACCTCATGGACCAGCCCACGCCAGAGCTCCTTGTCGGCCATCACCACCCCCAGCTCCTTCAAGGTCAAGCCAGCCACTTCAAGGATATCATCCATCCATCTTGTCCTTGGTCAGCCCCTCTTCCTTTTCTTTCCATTTTCCCCAGCATCGTTGTCTTCTCTAAGCTTTCCTTTCTTCTCATGATGTGGCCAAAGTACTTCATCTTTGCCTCTACTATCCTTCCAATGAGCAGTCGGGCTTTATTTCCTGGAGGATGGATTGGTTGGATCTTCTCGCAGTCCAAGGCACTCTCAGAACTTTCCTCCAACACCACAGTTCCAAAGCATCTATCTTCGCTCAGCCTTCCCTATGGTCCAGCTCTCACATCAGTAGGTTACTACAGGGAATACCATTGCTTTAATTATGCAGATCTTTGCTGCCAGTGTGATGTCTCTACTCTTCTCTATTTTATCGAGATTGGTCATTGTTCTTTAGTGCAGGGAAAATTGGAAGGCACTTACCTTTGTCATTGTTTGTCACCTCAGCAGTGGCTACAGACCTCCGGAAAGTTCCTGGCCTTCCCAGCGCCTTTGCCAATGTCAGCAAATGTGCCTTCATGACTTGGAGAGAGGAATGCTTGTACTGACATATTTCCAGGTGGGGGAACTGCATGGCTGTCACAACCAGGTTGGAATGGGATTGAAATGGGTGAGCATGACATTAATGGCATCAAGTCAGAGCTGGAATATAGTCCTCCTGTGGCTTCAGCCTGAGAAGCAAGAGGAGTAATGCTAAAAGGATCTCTACTGCTTCCACATGATTGTCTAGTCAATTTTTTTCTGAAAAACTAGTATTGGAAAAATTATAGGACAGAATTATATATTCTGAGAGATATTGTTGCTTGTATTCTCTAAGGGCATTCACTCCATTACCACCTCTGTTTAGCGGGTGTTGTAAAGGTTTTGTTTTTTATTGTACTTCAAAAAGCTTACAAAATCTGTTTAGCTAGAGACAGAATGGAACAAAGAAATACATATGTGTATCATAAAAATATTACTGTTTCTGTTCCCACTACCTTCATCATTGGCCTCCAGACACCTATCTTGAAAGAAGCATGGGCCTGACCTTGTTGCTTAGAGTGATGTTTCATGGAATACCAAATGCAGAATGAGGCCATCTGGACTACCGTGGAGACCAGTTTTTGCAATTGGCAGCTTCCTGGCAACTACTTAAAAGCCTAGCTTGGGACACATTTCTGGAACTAATTTACCTGCCATTCATATATGCTCAATTTCAAAAGCCAGAGTGATTAATTTATTTCCTATACATGAGCATAACATGCTTTTCATGACATTACCTGATATAACCATAATTACCAAGTCAGAATAGAAAATGCATTCAAATTCTATTTAAAAAACATAATTGGTGACATTGCCACTGGGAACCATTGATTTCTGCTATCTGTTTGCTCCTGAGTGTTTCCACTTCAATGAATTATAGAAATAGGGCTACTGAGACCCCAGTCACTGCATGCTCATAGGTTACACTATGCATGTGCAGAGAATCACTTGCAAAAGACCATAATTCTATTTCAGTTAAAAACAACAGGAGCAACAACATTGCTGATCTGCCAGCTCCCAGTTACTTTTTATGCTTTATAACAAGGTATCAGTGTAGGGTAAATTAATACCTTGGTGGCTGAAATGTCTTCACTGACAATTCCACACTTGCAAACCTGTGAGAGCCACTCTTACGCCAAGTGGATATGTACAATGTGCTAATTTCCCCTGCATTCATGAGGCCTCTTTATACACACACACACACAATATATATATATATATATAGTCGTAATGTTAAAACCTTATTTTTAATGCTGATCCAGTCTGCATTATGGACAGTGTTGAAGTGCTCCCAGTCTACTACAGGTAATTGATTTCTCTATACTGGCTCTTTGCTCATCCCTCTGCAGAGTATGGGGTTTTTTTGTAGTACAAAAAGAAGTAGGAGAAGAAATGACTAACAAGGAGTCCTTCAGAAGCATATACTTGAGGATACTTTTTATGATGGACATATACTGTGAAAGATCTTGCTATAACTCTTCCAACTCTATTATACGAGGTATATAACTGTATCATGTATGATTTTTTTCCTGTCTGCTTCCTAATATTTTTCATTTAGCGTTATAAACATCACGATACTCTTAACAAACTTATGTAGTTTCTGTTTTACCCCTCAAACATCAGCTTAATTTTAAAGTCCACGAATTCACTAACAGTCTTTCCTGATAGTTATGTTGGAGACTGAACATGAAGATTTTTTTTTTTTGGAAAAGTATTCAGGACAGATTCTTGACATTTAATACTTTGCTACTAAAATAAACTTCTGACTATCTAGCTTGACTGGATACAGCAAGGGGTCCTCAAACTTTTTAAACAGAGGGCCAGGTCACAGTCCCTCAAACTGTTGGAGAGCCGGATTATAATTTGGAAAAAAAATGAATGAATGCCTATGCACACTGCACATATCTTATTTGTAGTGCAAAAACAATTAAAAACAATACAATAATTAAAATGAATTATTTTAACAAACTTATGAGTATTTCAATGGGAAGTGTGGGCCTGCTTTTTGCTGATGAGATAGGATTGTTGTTGTTATTGTTGTTGTGTACTTTCAACTCGTTTCAGACTTAGGTTGACCCTGAGCGAGGGCCGGGTAAATGACCTTGGAGGGCTATATCTGGCCCCCGGGCCTTAGTTTGAGGATCCCTGGGATACAGTGTTAAAAAGCAAGTCAAGGAGTAAGTCTACTGATTGCTCCACCAGATTAAATAGCTGCTGCGATATTGGATTACTAAACCAAACACCTATGTTTAGTATAGTAAAGGCTACATGACATTTTCAGTTAGACCCCATGACCCATCCATGTAGTTTAGCCTTCTGTATCCAACAGAGGCTACCCAAATGCTATTGGGAATTGACAAGACACCAAATGAAATTGTCTTCTCAGGCTGTTTCCTGCCAGCACCTTATCTAGTTGTGATTGCAATAGGTTATGCATTTCATGTATAAATTACACATTGTGATGATAGTGGACTTGCTGGTTGTTGGGAGTAAAGCAATCTCACACACATTTCTGAAGTGACGCTTCCTATTTGTCCCTGCTGTAATGTGACCTCTTTACTTTCCAAAGTTTATTGCCCCTGATTTGAATATGCATGTAAGTTAATGACTTGACCACCATTTGAAATGTGTATTAGATCATGTAAGCCATCTGAGCGCATGTTTGGAAGACTATATAAAGGGGATGTATTCCTTTGTTCCTCCCATTTGCTTCTTTGTCCCTCTGCTACCTTTTTTGATTCTTTGTTTTTTTGTTGAGATGCAACCTTTGGATGAAAGAGGGCCTGCTCACCACCTTAAGGCCTGGTTCATTACTCCGATTGTAACCAAGGAATTTGTTACCTGTATGAAATTTACATCATGCAAGTTTGTAAGTTAATTTATTTATTCACTACATTTATATACCACCCCTCTCAGCCCACAGGCGACTCAGAGTTAAGTCTTTTACCTGTAACTCTGAGCTAGTTATTTGTATGCATATCTCTTAAAAGGGGAGAAAGTGGGTGGCTGTGTACTTTTATTGGTTTCAAACTTTTTCTTAAACCCCCAAGCATTTCTACCTAGCTCTAGTCTCTAAGCTTCCCTGTTGTGTGTTTTAAGGAAATTGATAGGCCAGCATTGATCTGATGTTGTAATGATCATCAGTGTCATGCAAATATTTCTATTACTGGTAACCTAAAGGTTGGACGTCTGCAATGTGTTCTACATTGGACTACCTTTTTACCATGTTTGGAAACTCCAATTAGTTGAAAATATGGCAGCCAGATTGATCGCCTGAACACCCAGTCGCTCAACTAGTTGACCTTTTCCAGGCAAAGTACTGTCAAGATAACAGGTCTGGGCAGTGATGCTGGTGGAACATTTTATGGTGGGACCACAAAAGATACTACAAATTAGATCAGAGTGTTTTGTATCTCAAAGTAACATTTACAACTTCATCCTCCTTACTCATTTCCTCTTACAACACTATTCCACAGGAAAGAGGGAAGGGGGTAAAACTGAGGAAAGTAGGGAAAAGTGTCCTGAATACTGGGGACCCATCTTAGCTCTACAAAATCTGTCTTTGGGGATAGCCAGCTATACCACAATGTTTCCCCATCTTCTTCCTGCTTTCCTCTGCTTCCTGCTACTTTCTTCAATTGGGAGGTGGGGAACACACAACTTCTGAAAATGTAGACTTTTTGCCATCTTTGCATGCTGGCAAGATTCCCAAGAGTAGCCACCGGAAGTGGCTGTGCGTCATGGGATGTCCTCCATAGTACTCTGTTTTGCCAGTGTATGAATACGGCAAGAAAGCGCGGTGTGTGTGTGTGTGTTAAGATGGGATAATATCCTTAGTATATGAAATATAATGACTTTAGTGTTAAAAACATGCATACTTAGAAAGTGAAATCCTTGCCCAGTCATGCAATTTGGTTAGGAAAAAGCTTAGCCCAACCATCCCCTAAAATGGCGCTTGTGAGAATAAATGAGACTGTCTCCATTCATGACAACCTTGAAAGAAAGGTGGGATCAAAAAAATAAAAGAAAATGTGGCTTACTTCCAAATGATCAGAAAAAGAGGAACCATGCCTCAGGCACTTTGGAGCTGCCACAGAGAACTGGTGTTTAAACTGTTTGGCTTTCAAATGATGCGCCACGTGGGGCCTATCCCATTTTAATCAGCCTTTCAGTCCACCCTGGATATTAAAGATGTGACATGGTTTTAGGTGTAGTTTTGTGGAATAAATCTGGATCAAATCACAAAAATTAAAAAGAGATGGCCCTCTAATCTCCCCTTATACCTGCCAACATCTTCACCTCACTTCTAGAAATCTGTAGGACAAACAGTATACCCAACATTTTGCTGAGCCAATTTGCTTAGTTATTAATAATAATTACCCATATAAAATGGTGTCGTAACCCAAAGGACAACTTTTATGAGGAGTCGTGTACCGTATGAAATGCATGACTCGTTTGAAGGCTGAGAGGACAAATTCAATCCTTGACTTTCAAAAAACTGTATTTAAAGTTCTGGAATCCCAAAATGTCAACATATTTTGCCTGCAATTATTAGTAATTGTTTTTCACAAATGGAATGGGGAGAAAAACCCAGGCTTTGAAGCTTTATCTCATATAAAAAGTCTTGAAAGACTCCAGGACTTTCAAGCACCCCCCAATTCCGACTTTTGTGATGCTGGTGTGTCACTCTCTTGGGATGTGCTGTGTAATCCTCCAATACCTTCATTTATCATGTGGGTCTCCTTTTAACATCCATTAGCATCAGATGCTACTCAAACATGCTTGTAAGAGTCTAAATGTGCTGGTAATCCTTCCGGATAAGTTTACATTAACTATAAATTATCTTCTTGGCCAGTTGCTTTTCCTTCCTGGCAGGTGCAGACATCTTATTTTGGATCTTGCAGCCTTGAGTTTGGAATACATGATACGCACCACAGCAGGCAAGGGCTTCTTTTGCGAAATTGAGGACATGCTGATGTTTGAAGATAGATAGTAGTTTAGTGTGCCAAGTCACACTCCTGACATCTTACTGAGAGTCCACAACACTCTGTACTTGACTCTGCACAGGTGTTTGTTTTTAAATGAACGGAGGAGCACTTAAATGCTTGGGGTTTAAGGTTACATTTGTGCTTACTGATGCTGGCCTGACTCCTACTGCTTTGCTTTCCTTTTTCTGCAAGGTGTCTATTTCATGTCTTCTGGTTACTGCTGTGGTAACCTTTAGAAATGATTGCTTGTCTGCCACCCTCCGCAATTTTGTACCTTTCCACCAAGCTTTTAAAAAACTGCCATTTTATTTATTACTCATATCTCACCAGGAAAATAAGGTTCAAAAGTAACTAAAATAATTTGGGTACAAGAATAGACCACAACATACACTACTGGGTTGGTGTATTTGACTAGAGTGCTCAAGTTTGACCAGGAGAACCTGCATTCAGAGTCTTATTTACTTGTAACGTTTAGTGGGTAAGATGGGCTACAAGTGGTTTGTGGAGTAAATTAGAAGCAGCTCTGAAATGCAGGTAAGTGTAGACATGTCCTAAATCTCACCTGCATTGTGAACTCAGGAGGAGACACTCTTAAGCAAAACTCTTGCTTGCTGCTTTTCTTTGCAGTCAACTGGATTCTGTCAAAAAGTTTCCAAACTAGATACAAATATGAATGTGATGTTAAGGATTTAAAATTAATTATTTGGTGGGGGGGGGGGGGAGAGTGATATCTTTTGGTCATAATATAACAGAAAATGTGGAGGGTGATTTTCATATGTAGTGAACTCAACCTCTTCTACTACTAATATAAACTTTATTCATACCCCACCACCATCTCCGCAGTGGGGACTCAGAGTGACTTACATGAGGCCAAGCCCAGCAATAAATTGCAGCAAAATAAAATACAGAACAACAAAAATAACATCACAATAAAATAAATAAAACATTCCGGTAAAATAAACAGTGCAAAATAACATAATGGAAAATCAAACACAGTG
Source organism: Anolis sagrei (assembly GCF_037176765.1). Lineage (NCBI taxonomy): Eukaryota > Metazoa > Chordata > Lepidosauria > Squamata > Anolidae > Anolis > Anolis sagrei. Next base: position 149,282,532 of record NC_090023.1, read on the forward strand.
GGCAGGCCAAATGCATGATATAAAATGATAAAACTCTGGATGAGATAGCAATGAAAAAAGGTATATTTATAGCTATTTGTCTCAAGAGGCAATTCCCTGTAATGGCATCCTCCTGGGAAGTCCTTTTGGAATGGGATGATTGGATAGACACTAAATGCAATGTCATACCACATGTCAAGACCTTGCGTCTAATGGCAACCAGACGCAGAGCCTTCACAGCAGTGGCGCCATCAGTCTGGAATGCTCTGCCACCTGAAGTTCGTGCCCTGCGGGACTTACCAGCTTTCCGCAGGGCATGTAAGACATACCTGTTTCGACAGGCTTTTAATGTTTGATACTGTTGTTTTTAAATTGTTTTAAATTGCTTTTAAACTTTGTTAGATTTTAGCTATTCTTGTAAGCCGCTCCGAGCCCCAGGGGAGTGGCGGCATATAAGTTTAAATAATAAATAAATAAATGTGTGATTTGTATGGGACAGTCATGCCACTTGTTTGACTTGTATAGGATAGGAGGAAGCATTTGGAATGAGGCAAATTATGCAAAGATAATTTCACCCATCCCCACACAATCCATGCGTATCCGCTGACCATGTATATAGATGTTTGTATAAGTACTCCTGTCAAGGCAAACACCATTTCCATTGCTCTCTACAACAGAATGTGACTTGTAAAAAGTCTCTAAAGCAGTGGCTCCCAAGCTTTGGTCATCCAGATATTTTGTATTTGGGCTTCTAGAAGTCAGTCATAGCTGACATTGTTAATGGACAAGTATTCTGGGAATGGAAGGCCCAAACATCTATAGTACCCAAATAATGATTTTCTTTAAAACCTCGGGTCACCTTCAAGCTGCATTGTAGTGCATGTGTAGTAGCACCCTCAGGGCAGTTCTATAAAAGGCAAAGGTAAATGTTTCCCCTGATATTAAGTTTTGTCATGTCTCTGGGTGGTGGCGCTCATCTCCATTTCTAAGCCAAAGAACTGGTGTTGTCCATAGACACCTCCAAGGTCATGTGACCAGCATGATTTCATGGAGCGCCGTTATCTTCTCGCAGAAGTGATACCTATTGATCTACTCACATTTGCATGTTTTTGAACTGTTAGGTTGGCAAAAGCTCATCTTAACAGTGGGTTAGAACTGTTGACTTTTTGGTCAGCAAGTTGAGGAGCTCAGTGCTTTAACCCACCGCACCACCAGGTGGCCCTTCTGTACAGACAGTATAATCCAGTTTTGAAGTGGGTTCAGACAAACTGGTTTCACTCTGCAGTGCATACCCAGGAATCAGTTTGAGGTTGGGATGGTGGCCACAGTATCCACTGATTGCAATATCCCTGGCTAGACAGCCACTGGAAAATTTAGGATTTCCCTCCTCGTAACCAGATCTCTGAGATGCACTGATGCATATATATCCATGTTTGATGGGGATCAGTGCAGGGCACAGGAAATGTGGACAAAGGGACAGAAGGCCAGGGATCCCATGGGAATAATGGGTTTCTTCTTCTGAGGGAGTAATTGTTTATCTTCTGGCCAGCTGCGTTTCAGCATTCTTTAAAGTGCTTCAGTGTTAATGGTGTCCTGACAAATGCTCTGTATTTTCAAGCCTGCATGAGATATACTCTGATCCACTACAGTGCATTATCTGGCATGTTCCAGACTTTCTGGTGCATTTTATTAAAGTGTTAATTTCTGACTTGATGCATGCTGCATGCAGATTGGGGGTTTATGTTTTGTAGATACCTTCCCCTTGAGATAGCTTTGAACTGGATTATAGTTTCTGTATAGAACTGCCTTCGGTAAGTGGTAATACACTCCAAATTATTTCTCGCAGAACTGTGAGATTTGAGCTATGGCTTTTCCCTTTGCCAATTCAGCTGGCAGATTGCTTCCCACTTTGTTTTGACAAGTAGCATGCTTACGATATGCCCAGATCACCTCCTATTCCTCACTATGGAGAGGATATCACTGGTCAGCCTCTCACCTGCTTGACTGAAGTGTCCAAAACCGATCAAGCAACATTAGTTATCCTTTTAACCTGAAAGCTGAAAAGTCTACACAGTTGAATTATGATGGTGTCATGATCCTAGCTCTGCAGTTTCAAAGGCCAAACTGGAACAGCGGAGCAGGTCAACCATTACATCAGTGAAGGAGGGAAAACATACTTGAATGTTCAACAGATGTCATGAAGGATTCCTGTTGAGCGGGGGTAACCACTCTGCTTCTCTTAAGGAAGGACTGAATGCTTGTTCAGCTGCCCCTAGAGGCACATTGAGCAGTTCTGGAAGCATTTTCATCTACATTTAGAGGAAGCTGGAAAATGTTTGACTGATTTTAATGCCCATGTGTTGATTCCCATTATGTTTGCGTTTTTACACACACATCTCAACTGCCTCGAGTTATTCAGCAAAGAGGTCTCAGGAATGTTCGGAGAGCACCTCAGCCATGAACTCACAAGAGGACTTGAAGGCAGTTTTCTCAGCTTCAATCCTCATCAGCTATCTGCAGATATTACTATTGGCCTTCCCTATAGAATTATTGTGAGGATGACTGTGAAGTGCTTTGAAAGCACCAAACTCTCATGAAAATAGTCAGTATTGTAAGATTAGGATTTGTAACAGCTTTTGCTATGTTTTTAATCAACAACACTGAATCTAAATCTGTATATTTTCTAGGATGTTCTAATAAGTTTAATTTGGGCTATGTATCAACAAAATTTAAAGTACTATAGTGCTACCTGTTGCTTCTAATGTGCCATATGTCTAAAATAAGACACCTTAGAGTACTCACACTCCTAAGTTAGAACTTTTGTTAGCAGCTTGGCAAGATTTACAATAGGGTTGGTCAACTATGCCCCCATCCCCAGATGCTGCTGAATGACAACTTCCATGAATGATAGAATCATAGAATCAAAGAGTTGGAAGAGACCTCATGGGCCATCCAGTCCAACCCCCTGCCAAGAAGCAGGAATATTGCATTCAAATCACCCCTGACAGATGGCCATCCAGCCTCTGTTTAAAATTAATTAACTACACTGCTTGGGGCTCCTGAAGCCTAATGAGGAATGCTGGTTAAATCTGCCACACCATCCACTTGCATCAGATGTTTCCTCACAAAGCTGGACATCTTGTCCTAGTGCAGTGGTTCTCAACCTGGGGTCCCCAGATGTTTTTGGCTTACAACTCCCAAAAATCCCAGCCAGAATGTTAGGATTTCTGGGAGTTGAAGGCCAAAAACATCTGGGGACCCCAGGTTGAGAACCACTGTCCTAGTGGAACCACTGCCCTAATAAATTACACAGATATGTATGCATATGACTGTGGAAAATATTGCATTGCCTTTGAAAATGATGGCTGATGGTGAAAGGAAAATAAACGGTAAGGAAGAGGTAGAACATTTTTGTGTATCCTAATGTACATAAGTATATGTATAGAACATTGTTCTTCCATCAAAATCTTTCTCTCTCCGTAGGTCCAAAAAGGTGCTCAAGAGATTATGTCAAGAGCACATGCAAGGTTGCATACTCTATTTGTAAATGTATATCACTGTTTTTCCTTTTCTCTAAACTAATAAAATGAAATAATAAAAAGAGCACATGCAAGGTGGACTATGTCAATTGCTGCTAACAACAGCTGGAAGGCCACTGTTGTCTTTACCAGGTGTAGAACATTTATCAGGCATTTCATGAAAAAGTGGAGGATGAGCTGGCACTCTTCTGTTTTCCTTTTTATTTAAGGAGAATTTTGGTAACTTCACTGGTTTATGAGCAAGGAGCTTTTCATGAGCCTGTGTGTTGAATTTTTCTTTTTTTCCCTATATGTATGTTAAGTTTGCTTTTAATTAACTTATTGTTTTAATATGATAACATGGCATGTTTTTAGTTGTATCTATTTTATTTAAATTATGTTTTGAGCCACTGAGGGCCCTTCTAAACAGACCCTAAAACCCGTGATGGGTCATAGATTTACCCAAGGCATCTAACTAATGCCTCAAGTAAACCTTGATCAATCTGGAGTAAACTGGGATTTCCCAGTTTGCTCCAGATTAATTTGACATCTCAACAGAAAGGTCCAGGTCTATTGAGGTGCTGGACCTGTAAGGATTGACACCTGGGACTGTGTTCCACGATCTTGGGGTCAATCCCCACAGCAACCCTTGTTCTTCAGGCTCCTGGAGCCCGAAGGAGCAGGATAGCTTCACCACTCTCCCCTTCTTCCTCTCCCAGCCCTCCATACCCCCCCTCCCAAACTTCCCCAAGGGACCTGGCTGCATGATGCTCAGGCCCCTCTGTGGAAAATTCCTGATTTGTCAAAATGACGCATTGGGAGGTTGGAGGAGAGAAAAGGCATTGTGGGAAATTGAGGGTTGGGGGTTGACTCCAATCCCTCCCAGGTCAACCTCAGGGAAAGTACAGTTCCTTCCAGGATTTACCCATGTCTAGAAGGTTCCTGAGTATCCCAGTATTGGGGCAAGATAGAATGTAAATAGACAAATACGTATAGAAATGAACATTTTTTTGGAATGCTGATGTTTTCTAGTCTGCCAACAAAAATGTCCCCATTTGGAGATGGTCAGTCTGGGAAAGCAGAACAGCAACTCTATTTTAAGAGTAACATTTTACAACTTTTCTAGCTGGAGCTAAGAGCAAAACCTTTGGGGAAAATGAGCAACTTTCAAGGCAATCAGGAAGTCTGTGCTTTGGAGAACCCAATTCATTTTGTTCTCTGGTTTCTAACTGAAGTATCAAGTTATGTTTTGCAAGGCTGAGCTATTTATCACAGATTAATCACGGCAAAAGGATATTCATGCCACCTCCACATCCATTCCAATATAATCCTTTCTCATGAAAACAGTCTTCACATTCAAATGGGAACCATTACATCCTGGGTAATCTAGCGATGCGCAAACCTAGATAAAACAGTTTCATGTGAACACCAAAGTATTTAATTCAACATATGCAAAAAACCCTTTAAAGACTGTTTTTAAATTTTAAGCTGAATGTCCACTACATATCCATTTTGTTGGCCTTGTTCTTGTACCAGTTCTCATTCCCCATGGAGGCTTTCTTTATTGAATGTATCTCAGAAGAAATGCAAATATATTACTTTCATACAGAAAAAGTAGCATGTCAGGCCAACTGAAAATGCTTGTCCCTGGCCTCACATTTTATTAGTAAGGGATTTATACATTTCAACGTGCAGCATTACATCAATAAAGAATCCCATCTGCAGGTGGAAGTGTCAAAGTTCTCCATCTCCTCCAGTTCTAATACAAATACAACTCCTGCTATCTTCTTGCTGTCCCTTTTTGGCAAATCTATAATATCAAAAATGTTTATCATCTTTCCCTTCTATGATTCTATGATTCCATTCAGTACATCAACTCTCTGTGTTTGCTTAACATGGGTGAAAAGGTGGAGCATCAAAAATCAAAGAACAGAACTGCAGCTTTTGTTTGAGAGCTTCAGAAATTTGATAGTTAAAAACATTTTTTCTTTGTAAATGCAATGGGAATTTATTTTTAGTGAAAGAAATGCACTTCTCATATTCCCAGAGTGAGAGTTACAGCTTATCTGTGTTGGTGGGTATTTCAGAAAGAAGAGGATTTATATCCCCAGGACAGTTAGTTCAATGAAATGAAGTAAAAAAGCGTGCTTCTCTCAGTTTTGGGTCCTTCCACACATATAATGCAGCTTGGAACTGGCATGAAAAATGCCAGATATGAGCTGCATTGAGGCCACACAATGGTATCCTGGGACTCTAACCTGACAGGTAGCACCAGTAAGGCAACATTTCCTTGCTTTTTCCAGGGGAATGGGGGTGCTGGGGAGCAGGAAGGGATTGACATCCCACCTCCATAGGTCACCTGAGTCTGGGAAGACCAGGATGGCTGTGGGGACACAATCCTGGATCCTGCACAGTGATCCAGTTTGGATGCTCCCACAGATCCATCACAGGGGAAGGTCTGAATCCTACTGCAGCATTTGGGCCTTCCCCTGTGATTTTCTAAATCTGTGCTCAAGACAGATTAAGTGGCTTGCCCCAGGTTAAATCACATTAGCTTTGTGTGTTGTATAGATGCACCAGGCTAATGCAATTCCCACACTGCAATATACGCCAGTGTAGATGCAGCCTTTGTTTATCTTGAACAGAGATGGGCTTTAGCAAGTCATTAGTCATTTGACTAGTGGGTATAATGGGTTCTTTACAAGGGTCTGATAACATCAGTACAATACAAGTACAGTATGCCTTTTATTACAGTCAACAAATCATAAGACAATGGATAACATCAGCAGATAGCAGCATGCCTGTTGAGACATGGTTGTAGTTTGGAAAACTAGGCAGAGATCATTGTGAAGTTTGCAGAATCCAGTTTAGTATTGAAGAATATTCTAGAACAAGCCAGTCTGAATATCTCAGGCAATTAAGGAAGGTGCAGCTACTATGTCATATCTAGTGGAGTTACCTATGGCCTATTTATTAGCTCATTGAAGGAAGGCTTGAGCCCAGATGGAATTATAGATATGTTTTTGCAATATCAAGTTCTCCTTGCAGAGCTAGATTGGTCTTGCTGATGGCAGCTCTGCACTGAATCAATTTGGAAACTGGGATATCAAAAAAAAAATGGAAAAAAAGAATCTGAATTGTATTCAGTCGTAAAATCTTCTTTAATATGAGCCAGTTCTAATTGTATGCATTCAGCCAGTGATGGCAATATCACATTGTGAGTCACATGTATAAATAAGTCATCACAAATTTGAACATGTTTTTAATACATATTATAAACACAGGATAGCAATTAAGATTATGAATATTGTGATTTTTTTTCACATTCATAAAATTTCTATTCAATCACAGAATGGAACAGATTGACAAAAGGAATCAACACAAGGAAATCACTACTACAAGTTGGAGATAAACTTTTAGACAATTGGACAAGTTAATGAAAGAGAGTTACTAGGCACAACAGCTAAATGGGACCTCCAAATTTACCTTGGAATTAGAAATGTTTGGGGCAAACAACAGAAGAAGAACAATGTATTGTTGAAGGCTTTCATGGCTGGAATCACTGGGTTGTTGTAGGTTTTTCGGGCTGTATGGCCATGTTCTAGAAGCATTCTCTCCTGACATTTTGCCTGCATCTATGGCAAGCATCCTCTGAGGTTGTGAGGTCTGAGGACCTCACAACCTCTGAGGATGCTTGCCATAGATGCAGGCGAAACATCAGGAGAGAATGCTTCTAGAACATGGCCATATAGCCCGAAAAACCTACAACAACCCAGAGGAACAGTTCTCTTGTGTTGTCCGCTTTTATTCTCCTCTGTAGGTTTCCAGAGGCATCTACTGGCTAAGCCACTGGGCCAGGTCCATCTGACAGTTCTGGTCCATCTAAAATTACACAGGAAACCAGTTGTTCAGGAGAGAACAGTTAAACAGAACCCTTCCTGTAGGACTAAGTGGTCAGTAATAAACATACAACCAAAAATATATCTTATTGAATTCAAATGGGCTGGTTTTTAAATAAACATTTTGGGATTGTGCCTAAAATGTAACATTTGGAGAAAAGTACTATTCTTGAATGCCCATTTTTTCCTCTGGGATTATACAAAGGTCTACGAATATGATGTACCTATAAAAATGTTGAGTTCTATCAAGGTGCTGAGTTCTCCCATTTCCAAGGGAGCAGTTTGTATAATCCATTGGAATTCAATGTATATTTTCTGAAGGCGAAACATTCAAATATTCTCTTGAACATACTTGTATCAAGAGACATAGAACACGGTTCTTTGCTTGGATTAAGCACAAATAATTATTGGGGTGTTTTTGAAAAATTGAGTGTTGTTTGCACAGTATTCTTTCTGATTTCCAGCAGAGGGTGATATTTTGCAGTGCATCGATTCAAAATCTGTAAAGAGGAATGACAGTTAATGTAGCCTTTCTTCTTCTTTAAACAGTTAAATAAATACAGAAGAACTGTATCCCATGAAAGTCAACAACACTCTGGAATCTTGGTTCATAGAATGGAACACAGGGACCTGTTTAAGTTCACCAAAATCAATGGTTTTGTACATATAAACATACACTATGTAAATCAATTGTATTCTAATATATCTATTTGCCTTGATCTTGACTAGTGGCCATGTTTACATGATGCCATTGGAAAGAAGTAGCCAAAAGAGATGGATGACTTGGGAGGGAGAAATCAGAACTGCTGGAAGTTATAGTTTCTGAGTTTTAAGCATTATTAATTTATCAGTCAAATAATAACAACATGATCCCTGCTTTACAAAATAGATATAAATGAAAATAACAAGAAGTCACATGTATGTTAATGAAAACACTGTAATGACTCACCATTAACAACTCATTCCAGAAACCATTAAATTGAGTTAATTTTCAATTATCTTTTAAAATTACCTGTCTTCTTAAATTTGATATAAATTGAGGTTTTTTTTAACATCAATGCTGCTCTAGATTTTGTAGTATTAATGAAATATATTAGGTATTAATTTCTCCTCTAAAGTATTTAGGTATTCATTTCTCCTCTAGTACTTATTTGTGCACCAGACAACAGGTACAAAATATATATTAAGTATCCCATTCCAACACCATTCATATTCCCTGTTTATATATATTACAACATGCTTTATGATTCAATGATGGTTCTCTTAGGATACAAGAAGACAATCAATGAATCATACACATATGTCTTTTTCAGATAACATATATTATACTATTTGAAATGCTCAAGAGAATAATATATATTTGCTTTGTAGGGCGTTCAAAAGTTGGTGACTAGCACCACTGAAAAGCCATCTGACACCAGAAGACCTACTTTTCTACATTTCTTGAGGGCATATAGGAGAATTTCAGGCCATGATGTTAGGGCACAGGGAGGTAGATACAAGTGGACACACTCTTAAGCATTGATACTCTAGAAGGGCCCTGAGTAAGAAAGTCATCTGGGGACCCATGATGGTACAAAAGCAAATCGCTCAGTCACATGGCAGGGATCAGCAAGTAAACATGCCAGAGATCGGGTAAATGCCATTTGTTCTAATTTTATTTATTTATTTATTTATTTATTTATTTACAGTATTTATATTCCGCTCTTCTCACCCCGCAGGGGACTCAGGGTGGATTACAATGCACATATACATGGCAAACATTCAATGCCATAAATACACAACATATATAGACAAACAGTCAGAGGCTATTTAACATTCCAAATTTTTTTGGCCACCAGGGGAGCTGTCACTTCACCGTCAATCTGCGACACCAATGAAGTACTTCCTCATTCCCCGCATGCTTGCTGGAGATTTTTACGGCCTTGTAAATTAGTTAAATTAGCCTCCCCACATAAGTGGAACTTAAATTTCCTACTTAACAGATTCAACTGTCTTTTGGGCTGCAAAGGTCGACAAGAAGCTACTCAAATTGGTTGGAAGCTCACTCCGACCTGGGCTGGCTTCGAACTCATGACCTTTTGGATCAGTAGTGATCTTAATGCAGCTGACTCCCAGCCAGCTGTGCCACAGTCCCTGTGGGGGAAATTGGAGTGCTAGGAGTGGGGGTGGAATCCAGCCCCATTCCCAACCGTGCTAAACTTGCTTCAGCTTGGCTGGGCTGTGGGGCTAATGTCTTATTATGGAGTTGGTTGACAGAACCCCTTTTGGGCACAATGATGCCCTAAACCAGCATATCATGTATGTAATGGTGAAGTCAAAGAAAGTTTTCTTTGCTGAAATAAGCACTACCAGCACCAAATGGTAGAAAGGGTAGAAAAGGCGGTAGAAAGTGATATCCCATTGAAATATCCACATGGTGTTGGACACATGTGTCAGATTCACCCAGCTGAAATTCAGCACACTGAAAATCCTCACACAGTGTTAAGGGCAAACATATGCAAAGAGATTTACCTTTTTAGCACTATTAATAGCAGATACTGTAAACAACTGTTGTTAATAAATCCAAAATGTTCATTTCCATTGGATGTATTTCAAGGTTGTCTGGCAGTATTTGTAGCATATACAGGCAGTCCCCGAGTTACAAACATCAAACTTACCAAGGTCTCATAGTTAAGGACAGGGTAAGACAACAGGAAGTGAGAGGAATCTATCCCTAGGAAGGAAAATTCACTCCTGAAAGAGTTATCATGAGGAAAATGTTTCTTAAGTGAAGCTTTATCACCACCCTTGATTCCACAACAAGCCAAAATTTTCAAAATCCAATTGTCCTAGGGACAGAAAGTAAGGTGATTTTTTAAAAATGGGGACACAGACAGCAAAGCAAATCTCAAAGGAGCACTATATATTTTTGGCTGGAATTATACATAAAAATATACCTGTTCTGATGCAACTTGAAAACAAACTACCGATCCTAACTTCGTAATTTGGGGACTGCATGTACATCTCATAGCTTGTAGCAAATAGCGCATTGCAAGCAGCATTTTGCAAGAGTAATGTAGGCAAAAAGAGAAGTCCCTGCTCCCAGATTATTGCATTCTAAATTTCAGTGGTGAATCAAGACTGAGTAGAGGAAGGTGAGAAATAAGCAAAGATAAGGAAAGACAATAATAAGCAAATGCAGTTACACAGACACAATGCTTTATTTTTGCTTGGGAAAATGCCTTGGAATAACTTGGAATAACTCATTTCACTACCTACCTGCCTGAGACAAGAAATCAAATCCCATCTCATCTCCAGTATAGATAAAAACACAAGTGATGAATAAAATAAGTGATACATTTGATGCTCGAGATGTTCTATCTTACTCTGGGCTTTATCACATGATACAGGCAAACTAGTGACATGTACCCATTACTGGTTGCTTCCCTGTCCCATAATTCTCCTGTCCCTGGCTGCTGATGAGTAAAACCTGTTAATAGCTCCCAATCCCACCATGTTCCTGTCACCTACCTTAGTGCAATGGGTTCCTTTCACTTCTGTGCTGGCCTGCCAGGAATAAAGTGACATCAGGGGATAGAATTTTCCTCCATTCTTACTCTGTTCACTATTCCCAAGGTAGCTGTTTCCCTTTTATTTTATGCACAATGTATTTTTGCTCTTCAATGATGAAATTACACAATTGTATTAAAAACAATAATAAAGATTAAGGACGCATAGTGGCTCAGAAATGTGTAAGTCTGATTGCAGGACCACAAAATGGGAAATCCCCACAATTGCACTACTAAAGTGAAGTGTGGTATCTAAGTGGTATAGATTCATTATGTATGGCAGGGGTCTTCAAACTAAGACCCAAGTGCCGGATACGGCCCTCCAACCTCATTTACCCGGCCCTCGCTCAGGGTCAGCCTAAGTCTGAAATGACCAACACACAACAACAACAACAACAACAACAATGTATTGTCGAAGGCTTTCATGGCTGGAATCACTGGTTGTTGTAAGTTTTTTCGGGCTATATGGCCATGTTTTAGAGGCATTCTCTCCTGACGTTTTGCCTGCATCTATGGCAAGCATCCTCAGAGGTAGTGAGGTCTCTATCTTACTACCTCTGAGGATGCTTGCCATAGATGCAAGTGAAATGTCAGGAGAGAATGCCTCTAGAACATGGCCATATAGCCCAAAAAAAATCTACATCAACCCAACAACAACAACAACAACAACAACAATCCTATCTCATCAGCCAAAAGCAGGCCCACACTTCCCACTGAAATACTAATAAGTTTATATTTATTAAAATTGTTCTTCATTTTTATTATTGTGTTTTTAAGTGTTTTTTGCACTACAAATAAGATATGTGCAGTGTGCATAGGAATTCATTCATGTTTTGTTTTTGTTTTTTTCCAAATTATAATCTGACCCTCCAACTGTTTGAGGGACTGTGACCTGGCCCTCTGTTTAAAAAGTTTGAGGACCCCGATGTATGGTAACACAACTATTGCAAAATAGCAGGATGGTGTGATAAAATCCTCTGCCTCTTGGCAGTGCTGGATCTCAGCCTGAAGGGATGGATGAAAGGATTTCCAGAAGAGGTCACAAAAGCAACAGAGTTGTCTTGCAATGCATCACTTTTTATTTTGCCTCTCACCAAATTCAGAGGTGCGAGACGAGCTTGATGCCCAATGTGCTTTAGATGAAGAGAGGGGCCTAAATCGTCCCGCTGTGCTCAGAGCTCTTGCTAATGTCATGTAGATTTGTATTTTTTGTAAGTCCTTGCTATATTTTAATGTAAACCATCCATTCCAAGCAACCTCTTCTTTTGCAATTATACCAAAAATGACATCCAGGGTTGTCCCCATTCGTTCTAATTGTTGTTTTGCTTTAATCATTACAAAGTCTTTGCACCACTGGGACATTCATTCCATGTTCATACATGATTCCTTTTATGTTTGGGAGGGAAGACTGCTGAGATGCAAAGAGCTATAAATTTACTCTTCTGAGAGGATCCAATGAGTAATGTGTGTTTTTTTTCCTTCTGCACTTTCCAGTTTTTTCAAAAACCGTCTATAGAAAGACTTTCTGGGTTTGTGCAACTTGAAGACTATTTTAAAATGACATCTGAGTATGCAATATAGTAACTCAAAGTGCCAGATAATTCCTTTCTTTTTATTCCAAGCTCTTGATCCACATCCATAGAGACTGAAGAGGAATGTGCATCATTGGATAGATCTCTTTGAACGTTTTATAAGAAACATAGAATCCAAGTTTATGAGGATCTTGTGCTCAGTAGTGAGGATGGTTGCCAGAGTTTTGACTTGGAATAAACATTTATTTACAAAGACACATTGTGTGCATATATATTGTGCACCTACAAAATATCTGCATGGTAGTCATTAGGCTTGAAGCTAGATCCATTTTTAACCATTTCCTTTGGCCAATCCAGCTTCTTCAGTTTGTTTGGGTGTCCAAAAAGGCAAGGCCCCAGCTGTCATGGATTACCATCTGTAAAGGGACCACATGGCAGTTGATCTCGGCTCCTCCTCCCCTATTCGGCATCACAGTTTAATCGTTTTGATTTTCCTTTTATTTTCTAGATTCTTTTTATTTAATGGGACTGACTGGGAGTTAAGGGATGTTGCACACATGTGTTTGGAGGCTTGGGAGAGCTACCCTTTTCGCTTTTTCTCCTTCCCTTTCTCTCCATAAAGTACTTCTAAAAGATAATAATAATTATCATTAATCCCAGCAAAGAAAAGGAAAACCTCAATTCCCTGAAAACTACTACCACCTACCTCTCTTCTAGTGTAGAAAGTAGAAAGAGCTCTATGGAAGCATTGAACCCAAAGCAGAAAGCAGATTGAAGTGTGCCAAGAAAAAAGAGGGTTTTTGAAAGGAAACCCAGGGAGGATAGCTCTTCCTTTCCTGGGCCTCCTTAAACTGCCTTGGAAAGAGAGTGTAGTGTGGTGCGGGTCTGGGAGAGAAAGCATATGTGCCTGCCTGCAGTGTCTCTCCTCTAGAGTAGAAACAGCATTCAGACAGTACCTTCATCCCAGAAGCTTCTGTAGCAATCAGGAGGGTAGCCAGGAGCCATTGCCTGTAAATCTGGAAGCAATTGCTACAAAAGGCAAAAAAGGTGAGATTTCCAGGTGTGAGAATATTATGGTTTTGAGATGAATATCCGGATTTTCACATGCCCATATTTTCCTGCAATCAGAAATCACAGGATTTTTTTATCTGGGTCTGTTCCTGGATTTTAGATGCTTGCTCCTGATTGGTGGTTCCTAAAAAGAAGGTGACACTTGAGTAGGATCGAAAAAGTTTGTTTGTGTGCCAGAAACTTCATGAAACGTGTGAAGGGCACATTTTATCTAGCCAGGATAAAGTTGTGCCCCTCTAATCAATGTTGTACATCTTTTCACAAGAAGAGCAATCAGGAACAGCCATGTATAACCCAGGAACAGGCGTGATGCCACAAATACGCAACCAAATCTGTCTACTGGAACCTGGTCAGCAGAAACTGACCGAGGTTCAGTTGAAATGCACAAGCCAAGTAGTCACTAGAGTCCTGCTGCCCAGAGTTCTTCTTTCATACTTTCAGTATGGGATTCTGTCTCATATCAGTACATCTTCCATCACAATGCTTCATAACAGAAATCATCTGATCACATATTCTGAATTCTCACCACAAATTTCAAGAAAATGGTGTAGGAGGAGCATCTATTTATTATATTTCCTTTCTGCTCAATTCTCACCATCTTTTTGAATTGCCAGGTGGCCCTCAAATCATGCAAACAATGGGCTAAATCCATTGTCAGTTTCCCGATTAAAGTAGAACCATTGAAACAATGAGAACTTGGTAAAGGGACACGCATGTAAGTTTTGTTGATTTAATGGATCTTCTCCCATTGGGATTAACAATTGGCTTGAGACCTACGATATCACTGCAGTTCCACAGTTCAAAACAAGGCTTTCACAATGCAAGTATATTCCCCCTCTCCAAAAAAACAGGAAAAGAAATAAAAGAAATCAAAATTTGGCAAATTCAAAACTCAGCAGCCATTAATGAAAAAAATTAAATAAATTGCATTAAAAATAAAATGAGTATATAAGCCCCCACTTATTCACATAGCAATCTGACTACTCATCCCTGGTCTAATTGTACCAATCCAGGGGTTATAGCATAGGCTTGTGCATTTCAATTGAACCTCGATTTGCTTCTGCTGGCTGTATACCGGTAGACCCCTGTATCCATTTTTGCACACCTTCCAAAAAATGGGTGGGTAGCTGGATAGCCATTTTCGTACCGTAGCTGGAAAATACAGCCAGATATGCCCAATGGCAGCAATGTGTGTGTGTGTGTGGGGGGGGGGGGGGGGCTCTCCGGATTCCCCTTTCCATCATTTTAGGTATTGGCATCATTTGTCCTAACATTTTTCATTAAGACCTGGAATGAAAGCATCAGAGTTAAGATACCACTCTTTCTGCAATCTTTTCCCTTCTGTCTGTAGAGGAGATTGGGTTTAATGCATAGTTTAAGCTGTTTCTACTCTAGAGGAGACAGGCACTGCAGGTGCATGCCACTTTCTTCAGCATGAAGATTTAAATTATTTTAAGGAGTTTTCCCCACTTCCCAGAGAAGGAAGAGCGATGGAGCTATCCTACCTTGAGCTTCCTTAAAAATGTTCTCTCTTTTCTCTTGATTTGTACTGCAGGTCTTGCCTGGAGTACTTTCCCCCACTCAGGCCTTTCTGCTTCGAGTTTAATGCTTCCTTAAAGCTGAGAGGTAACTAGGTGTTTTCTGAAAATGAGGCTTTTCTTTTTGTTTTCTTTTTTGTCTCCTGGGATTACTATTATCAATAATTGTTATTATCTTTTAGAAGTACTTTCTGAAGGAGAGGAGGGGAGGAGAAAAAGAGCTAAAAGGATGACTGTCTAAGCCCCAAACATGCATGCACCCACCCACCTATCCTACACATTCCCAACTCCCAGTCAATCCCACTAAATTAAAAGAATCAAGAAAATAAAGGAGAATCAAAATGATTCAAGAGAGAGGCCAAGCCCAAATTCAAGCTAAAAAATACACAGAAGACAGGATGCAACTGTGATGCCAAATAGGGGAGGAGGAGCCATGATCGGCTGCCACGTGGTCCTGTTACAGATGGGGAAATGTGACAGCTAGGCATTTGCCATTAACAGCAATTTGGCCAAGCCAAACAAACCAGATTGGTTTAAGGGAGCTGACCACTCCGAATCCGTGTACAAGCTTACTATAGTACCTTCCTGAATGCTTTGAATGGGATGCTCCCATTCAATTCATATCCTATCCAGGGGTGAGGGCAGGAGAGTTTCTTGGTGAAGTGTGATATATAGGTCAGACTTGACTCAGCACAAGTATCTGCCTATGTTGTATGTGACTGTCAGATGACTCTTGATTCTTTGCAAGTGTAAGGAAAGTGGATCTGTGAATCCTGTTTGTAAGTTTGTATATATTGCAACTGTAAAGATTAAAGCCTCCAGATATTTAGGATGAAAATCCGAATCCGTGAGTTTACTACACAGTGTGTGTAGATAAGGTCAGATGCTGGCTGTGAGACTCTGCTGGTCGACGGGCTGAAGCATGTTTTTGCTGTGAAAGGACTCTGCTGTATTTTTGCTTGCTTCTGGGACACTTGCTATCCAGCTTGCAGCAGTTCAAGGAAGCTGTGATTTGGAAACTATAAATCACTTCACATCCAGCATCCCGTGACACCCTGGCCCTGCCATCTATAAAACTCCAGATATGCCTTTCCACGAACATGTCACATTTCCAACTATGTAGTGGCATCAATGTCAGTGGTGTTGGTGACCTTTGGCAATGTTCAGACTAAGAGAGTTGATATTCTTATAAATTATCACATCATGGTTCACAAAATATTTATATCACAGTTTGAATAATTCCATTTTTGCTCTCATCATTCTAGTGATTCTGTTCTTTAAAGTCAAATGACAGTTCACAGCCACAAGACCACAAGCATAATAATACCCTATAAAAAGCAAGATTGTGAGGTCAGAAGAGATGAGAGCCGGCAAAATAAAGTGGCTTGAGAAGCCATGGAATTTCTGCCCATTTATGCCAACACAGGTCTGTAGTGGAGACTCATAAACCAAGGCTACCCATAAAATTAGCGCAGCTGGAGACAGCCTCCAAAGGAAAAACCTTCAGGAGTAATTACAGAGTTCAACGTCAACTTGATGGAAGACTTGGTTTGACTTCTTATATGTTTCAAACCAATATTGATTAAACACTTCTTTGGGTATGCTTTTGCCACAGAAATTTTAGACGAGAGTTTCAGGGGATGTATAAAAGATGGTGAACTGTAAAGTATCCGGGGACACTTGCAATTTTGGCCAAGAATGAGATGATTGATAGAGTAGCATGTCAGCAATAAGCAGCAACCTCAAACCTCCAGTCGTAATTTTTCTGGAGACAGCTCACCAGAATGTACCTTGATCACATCTTGATAACATGTGGCCAAGAAGAAAGAAAATGGAAGGCTACAATTTTGGCATATGCTAAAATATATATCCGATCTATTCCAAATTACAGGCCAAGTTCTCATAATCCTGAATTTTATTATTCATTTCATTGCATTTTGGGAAAGAAGACTACAATTCTTTGGAAAAGAATATGAGTTTTATGGACGCACATTTCAGCCACAGAAATGTAAAATGTATATTAAACACATGTGGCACAATTAAGTGAGCGCTAAGCAGTTTTAAACAGCGTTCACTCAAAATGAGGCTTTGACAACACTTTTACTCTTTATGAAAAATATCTCTTTTTCAGTAAGTGTCATTCCTTCTGGCTATTGTAAAAAAAGGGAAGGCTTCACTTATTTTTCAGGGAAATCCTCATTCTGAACAGGAGAAGGGGGGAAAACCCAGAAAAAGTCTCTTGCTGTCGTTGGTCTTGTACTGCCTTGTGATGGTAACTATTAAAGAGCAGGCAAGTGCAGGAAGTGCATGTTCCCTTGATTTAACATCCAATGGAGAACACAGTTGGTTATGTTTGCCCTGGGATACTTATTTATTATTTATTTATTTACAATATTTATATTCCACCCTTCCCTGCAGGGGAATCAGGGTGGATTACAATGTACACATACATGGCAAACATTCAATGCCGTAGGCACACAACATATAGACTGTTGCAACTCAGGGTCGTTTTCACCTTGCTCAAGACACCACCACACACCAAGGCTGTAGATTTTATAGTTTATTGGGAAAAAAGCAAAATCAAAACAGAGAAATAAAGATGCAAAAGTTCAATAGGCAAAACAGAGCCTTAAATGCAAAGGCAAAGTTCCCAAGATCCAAAGGCAAATAACATGAAGCATAATCCCTTAGCAATGGTCAAACAAGAGTCCATGGTAAACAGGTAACATCAGGAACAAAATCCAAGTCTCAATGACCCCAGAAGCGTTCAGCAAAAGCCAAGATAATTCCACAGATGTTAACCAGGAAAGAGCAACATTGGACTGACAGAAAATGCCTGCCGGGTTTATCATTAAATAAGTTTCCCTGACATGAACGCATTGCGTTGACCTTTGGCTTCATGTTTGCTGGCAAGACGTGTGCTTCTGCGAATTCTTAACTGTAAACGATCCTATCTATTCATTAATTCACTATTATCTTCAAGGCTAGACAACTCATTATCTTGGCCCAACCGGGCCTGATCTCCCTGGGAACCGAAAGGAGACTCCACCTGCAGTTGTAGAGTTTCACTATTTTATCTAAAGTCACATTCCTTTCTCCGGGGAACAGACTTGCTGTTTCTTCCTCAGAAGCCACACTATCAGCCCTGCCTGGAACATGTACAGAAATCTGTAACCCACCAGCCTCCTTCTCATCCTGCAGAAAGTCAGGCTCAGAAGGCCCAGCAGGCCCAGAAGGTTCAAACTCAGGCTCAGGCTCAGACTCAGCCACAACATAGACAGACACCCAGAGGCTTTTTAACATTCCAGCTTTTCATGAGGGTATTCTGGCCACCAGGGGAGCTGTCACTTCACCGTCCATTTGTGACACTGATGAAGTACTTCCTCATTCTTTGCATGCTTGCTGGAGATTTTTATGGCCTCATAAATTATTTAAATTAGCTCCCTACATAAGTGGTACCTAAATTTCCTACTTGACAGATGCAACTGTCTTTCGGGCTGCAAAGATCGACAGCAAGCTACACAAATTGGTCAGAAGCTCACTCCGATTTGGGCTGGCTTCGAACTCATGGCCTTTCAGTCAGCTGGGAGTCAGCTACACTCATACTTCATCAATTCAGTGGTTCTCAAGCATTCTGTATAATGTTATGCATCTCTACCATATTCCTTCGTACTTGACCTTTATATAGAACCTCACCAAGATATATTTTTTCCTTAAATCAGAAGCCTCATAGCTTGTAAACATTCCTCATAGTTGTTTTGGACTGGAGCATTTCAGTTATATACCATCAGAATTAAGAGGCGTTCATGCAGATACGTAAATTTGAAATGCTCTCTCTAGAGCATTGTTACCAATTATGTGTTAGTAAAGCTTACCACAAACCACAAGGAAGGAAATATGGTCAACACACACACACACACACACACACACACACACACACACACACAGAGCCTCTAGAATGGCAACACAATAAGACCTACAGTATATGCTAGGAAATTTATTAGACCTGGAGCCCCTTCTCTTTTTGGAAAAAAAATGGTTGAAACATTTTATAGCTCCTGATAATTTCTACTGAAAGGCAAAGAGGCAAAGGTGTAAAATGGTGCTTTTCTCTCCCATCAAGCTGTACAGAACAAAAGAATAAATTTTCCTTTTTTCATGTAAAACTGTAGGTGACTTTGAGCGCTGCTTCAGTTAGAGGTGAAGTAGTTTTCTGTTCTTCAACTTCCTAGACAGACTTTTCTTGATTCCACAAAACATGAGACAAGGGTGTCTTGAATGCTTAGAGCATTTTGTTGTTAGAACCAGATACTTTCGAAATTAAAGCAGCAATCAGGTTTGTGATGGAACTGATGGGCTTGTTAAAAACAAGCATAATGTTTGTTGCAGGGGCTGACGCTGCCAGTCTTAAATGTTAACACAAGCAACCGAAATAAATGTTTTACTCAGGCTTTTATTGGGGATTTAGAACATATTACATTTTCTTATTTACATTTCACAAATAAATACCTCCTGCATGGACAAATCTTGTCTGAATTGTGTGACCTCCAGAGTGGAAAATATCACCTGCCATTTCATGGTAGAAGTGAAGCGAGGTGAAGAAAAAAAGGAGTTCAAGGGAGACAACATATATTTTGAGAAAAATGGGAAGGAAAGACAATGTTCAACTTGGAAGCAAATAGGTAGGCAGAGATCCAGACTACCATCCAAGGTTGGCATCTCCATGAGAAAGTAGATGTGACATTAAATGCATTGTTGCACTTAACTGTTGCATTTAAAAAATACAAATTGTATAGGACCTTATCACACAGTAATATACCAAGTTTCTGACACCCTGGTTCCTACAGGTCCTATCACATGATGCATGGACCCTTTCATAGGCACTCCATAGGCACCCATAGGCAAAGGATCTGTCAAGAGTACCTTTTCTAAAATGGGGAAACAATCGACTTCATTCATCCACTATTTATTTGTGCACGCCAGCGGCGGTTTTTTTGATGTGAGATAGTACACCCATTTGCAGGTTGATGGCAGCTCACCTTCTGTTAACAAATCATGGGGTTTGTATGGCCAGAAATGGTTGAACAGATTGTGGGGTTCCTACTAAAAGTGGTGACTTAAAGATCTTATGTATTCTGTTTTTCTACATTTAGTGTGTTCTCTTTTTGTTGATGTTACTGTATTGATTATTTTAATTACTATAATACCAGATTTTTTTCTAAATTCTGCTTCCCTGTAATATTTTTGTTATTTCTTTTTTTAAAAAAAAATCAAAACTGCACACTTTTGCAGTAAAAACAGAATGCCAGGCAGGAAGCAGCCAGGCTTTGAAAATGCAAGGCCATTCAATGATATTCATCAAGGTGACCAATTGCAATGTTCACACATACTTCAAGCAGACATGAGTTCTGTCTCCCACCCTGGACATTTCACAGATATATAAATCTAATTTGCCTAGTTTCCAACAGACTATCCATAGATATGGGTGAAACTTCAGGAGAGAATGCTTTTGGAACATGGCCACACAGCCTGGAAAATTCACAGAAACCCAGTGATTCTGGCCATGAAAGCCTTCGACAACATTGGAGGTCTCAATATCATACAATTTGTGTTTCAGAAAACAGATGTTAAAGATTCAAATAATGCCAACAACTAATCTAATCTGGATTCCAAAGTCAAATTAGAAGAAAACAGCCATGTTCATTTTTTCAGGGATCCTACTGGGTAGCTGTGTCCCTTCCTCACACATTTCTGTCACCCTTCATGACGTTCTGATGAAGAAAGACTGTTGTATCCATCAGTTCTGTCCAGCCAGTTTTGATGCTGGAATATCAGTGTTCAAAATGACATAAGGAACCTCCATATATATAGAAGACTCTCACCTTCCATTTCACCCTTCATATACACATAGAGTTGGAAGGGACTATAAATCCATCTAATTGACCCCACCCCACCCCACTTCTGGCCATGCATGGAAGCAGAGAGAAACAAGTGAAGAGCAGAGGTCAGAAGAGGAGAGTTAAGGTAATCCTTCTTCTCCTCATATGTTTAGGCTACTTAATTTACTTCTATCTGGATCAAACTTTATTGTTTGTATTCCAATGTATGTATTTTTTATAATGTGAGATGTTCAGAGTTTAGAAGGAGTAGTTACCATATCACCATCACTTATTTATTTGTTTACTTCATTTATATACCACTTTTCTCTCCCATAGGGACTCAAAGCAGTTTCCAATATATTCACAGCAAAAATTAAACCATATTAAATAGAGAAACAACATCTAGACATTTAAATGTGGAATTAAAAACATATTAATATAAATATTAATCATCATCATCATCGGCAATAATTTGTGACTGACTATGATTGTCTTCCAAGTGTAGAGTCTTGGCAGTAGGTACTTAAGTGGCTGTGGAAACCTATACTGGACCCTCATGGTTTTTCACAATGAGGACAGGTTTCCAGGTGGAAGTTGGTACTGGCAAGGGTTTGTTTGACGTGCCTTCCTCTTGGCATGTTTCTCCCTTTCCAATTTCCTATTCCTGGACTGCAACTCCCAGCAATCTTCCAGATAGATAGGATAGATAGATTAGATAGAAATAGATAGTAGGTAGATAGATCAATCAGGAGGACTGCTGGGAATTGCAGGCCAAGAATAGGTAGAGAGGGGAAAAAGGGGAGAAAGAGGAAGGGAATGAAAATGGGAAGGGAGGAAGAAAGGAAAGGGCGAGGGAAGGAAGAAGAGAAAGAAAGAAAGAAAGAAAGAAAGAAAGAAAGAAAGAAAGAAAGCGGGGCGGGAAGGTTGACCACAGCAACGCGTGGCGGGTACAGCTAGTCTATATATATAAAATCAGTGATAACTTGCCATTAATTCCTTTCCCCGATAACAAAGATATAACTGCATCATATTGCAGTTAGATCTTGAGGGATAGCATCACTCCTTACATTACATTTTTAGTTATAGGGATGAGGGAAGGAATATCACCCATTCAGCTTCATGTTCTATTTTGTGTGTTGAGATGATAGCAAGGTAGACAAAAGGACACTGTGTACTATAGCAGAAGCCTGTAGTGGTCAAGTAACAGAAGATAATTGACTTATCATTGAAAGGAAAGAGTTACTTTAAGGATTATAAATGTAACAGTAGCTAACAACTAGAGGCATTTCGAACCACAACTATAAGTAATTAGTTTTAAAAATAATTTCCAAAGCTCTGGAGATGTTAGACAAACAAGCAAACGCTAACCACAATTCCTGTGGTGTCTAATTTCCTGATTCTTTGGTTCTCTTTGTTCTAAATTGATATTTAGGGCCTGCCAGCAGATCAGCAGATGTGTGAAGCTAAATGAGTGACATGGAACATAAGGCAACTGAATGTCAGAAGCATAGGTATGGTCATGATTATTAATTGCCCTGTAATAAACAACCATCTCAGAGAAATCTCTAATTACTATGCTTATGAAATTGAATTCCGATACTTACAGCCTCTGAAGTCCAGTGTTTCCCCATGGTTTACCTAATAAAAATTTCATTTTTGTCTCATTCTGTGTAAGTTATTATAAAGATGACTTGAATATGCCAGTGCTTTGATAGCTATTGTAAATATTGTAAACAGAAAACAGGAATTCTTGTTTTGTTACTCTTCATAAATTAAAGTGAGCCTATGGCATTTTGTTTTGATTGTTGTTGTAGAATGTAAATATTTGTTTAAAATCAGATTCTTACATGTTGGGTCAAATGCGAGCTTTTGGAATATCTTGAAGAAAGTCTATTCAAGTTTGGCAAAAACCTTGGGAGACAATATGGTCCAGTGTGTTCAGTACTCTGCAGATTTATTTATTTATTTCGTATCAAAAGCATTGCATAAATTAGTATAAAATCAATAAAAATAGAAGGAGTGCAGGCGGCTAAATATCTTTTGACCAACAATGGGCAACAGCAACGGCATTGTCTATAGACTCCAACAATTCTTCCTCCATACATGAGGCAGGGCATAGTGGACAAGCTTACAGATGCTGAGTTGTCTGTTCTGCTCCATAGTCACACAAGGTGTGGGATTCTTTTAGGTAGTGCCATTTTGCCAGGTTGTCTTTTGATCTGCCCACTCCACTTCTGAGTCTGTTCAAGGACTTCCAAGTTGCCCATTCTTGGTTTGTCCCCAGAAGAAGACACTTATGGGAGGGGGGCATCCATTTGGGATTTCCTGATTTAGTTGCTGTTGCTGGAGGAACATTAAGAGGAATTGGGGTTCTCATGAAGCTTTTCCTTGATTTAAGTCTACTGGGAGAAGTGGGTGGCTTTCACAATGTTCAACCTTATTTCTCTCACAGGTAGCAGCAACTTCCCATCACACATTGCAGGATGGGGGCAATGCCAGCTAACTTATAGAGTTTATCAACAGGTGTAGGTTTGGAGTATCCTGTGATTATTCTGCATGTTCCATTCAGTGCTATATAAACCTGCTTCGCGTGGACAGACTTGTGCCAGACAGGGCAGGCATGCTCGGGAGTTGAGGAAGACAAGGCCAGGGCTGATGTTCTTATTAATTTTGGGTCTGCACTCCATGCACTGCCAGTAAGTTTCTTCAGGATGTTATTGCATCCAGATAAATTAACTAAAGAGCGTCCTATGATAAACTCCATCTGGTCTGTTTTGACATCAATATTGAGACATTATTTGATCTTTTGGGCATTATCATTTTTCTGCATTACTCATTTTGACACCTTTATTAAGAGGTTTGCAAGAGGTGCAACTCCCCATAATTCGAGACACATTCATTATTTTTTCTTGTTTTAAACTGAGCTCCATTTCAGCAACAGCAGTACTTTTTAAATTAAAAAAAAACTAGATACTATTCAATTCTTCAGGTGGAGGCCAAATAGAGAAGGATTGTCCATTTTATCGAGGGGGCGGGGGTTGGAGATGAAAGAGGAAAACAATGTCCCCTGTTTTCGCTGGTTATTCCCCCTACCCTTCCTATGTTGTTTCCATAATGGCAACATGGGTATGGAGAATAACAGGAAAACAGAGGGAAATAGTTTTATTCCTTCAACCCAGTCATCCACCCTGTAAAATGGACTACCCTTCTCTGTTTAGTGCCCTCTTTTGGCCTCTGTATCAAAAACATTCAGGTTCTGAAAACCTAAAATCTATAAAATAAAGTAACTGCCTGTAGAGATCTCTTGCCACCTCTACTTTGTATTTTCTTGTAAAGTTAGAGCCCCCGCTCCACATCGTTCAGGTTTCTTTTGTTGGACTCATTATCAGGATCATGGCCAAAATTGCATAGTCCTTATTCCCCATGGATCCTGGAATACAGTACTCTACTCATTGTTTCCTGCTGCTAGAAATAGCATATTGGGCTTCATTTGTGAATCTTCTTGCTATGGTCCTTTGCTTACTTTGTTTGGTGTTATTGCTAAATGGGATTTCTTCAATGATCTTCATTTCAGCTTATTTATTTATTGTGTCAGGAGCGAACCAAAATAGTTTTATTGCATTAAAAACAAACCAACAAACAAACAAAACACAAAGTTTGCAGACTTGGTATTCTATTAAATGTCCTTTGACCAGTAGCTGGCCACTTGGAGTGCCTCTGGTGTTGCTGCAAGAAGGTCCTCCATTGTTCATATGGCAGGGCTCAGGTTGCATTGCAGTAGGTGGTCTGCTCTTCTCCACATTTGCATGTTGTGGATTCCACTTTGTAGCCCCATTTCTTAAAGTTGGCTCTGCATCTCATGGTGTAGAGCGCAGTCTGTTCAGCGCCTTCCAAGTCACCCAATTTTCTGTGTGCCCGGGAGGGAATCTCTCATTTGGTACCAGCCATGGATCGACGTGCTGGGTTTGAGCCTGCCACTTTTGGACTCTCACTTGCTGAGGTGTTCCAGCAAGTGTCTGTAGATCTTAGCAAACTATTTCTTGATTTAAGTCATTGGCGTGCTGGCTGATACCCAAACGGGGTGGGCCGGAGATGTCTCTGCCTTGGTCCTTTCACTATTGGTTGCTATTTCTTGGTGGATGTCAGGTGGTGCAGTACTGGCTAAACAGTGTAATTTCTCCAGTGGTGTAGGGCGCAGACACCCCGTGATAATGAGGTATGTCTCATTAAGAGCCACATGCACTGTTTTAGCGTGACGAGATGTGTTCCACACTGGGCATGCATACTCAGCAGCAGAGTAGCAAAGCACAAGGGCAGATGTCTTCACTGTATCTGGTTGTGATCCCCAGGTTTCAGCTGTGTAATTGCTATTAGTTTATGTATCACATCAGAGCAGTCTCGCAATGCCTTAGCCAACCATACTCCCATAAATGGACTCTGTTTTAGGCTGTCCTGGAAGTCCCATCTGTTTGAGGAATGGAGACCTTTAACAACATAACCACATGGGTCACACGAACACCATTAAACTATGCAACACTGTGCTGAAAGTCTCAGAAAAAGAGTATGAGGCTCCCAGCTTCAGGTTTAAGCTGTTCCATCTCTGGAGTTCTTACGCCCCAACAGAAATTACAAGCATTCGCAGTTTGCTATTCCCCCGCTTTTCTCACCATTTCTCTTTCCCTTATTGTCAGGGAGTTAATTTAAGGGGTGTCTGTAAGAGCCGGGCTTGTTTCCTCTCCTCTTCCTTCCATCTTCCCCTGCTTCTTTTAATATGGTCTCTCATGGCTCATAAATTTCCAAAGCTGGTTCCAGAAACTTGCTTCTTGGGCTTGTTTGTTTGTTTTTTTCGCTTTCTTTCCTAGCAGGACTTTTTATTTTTTGCTTAATGTGTCTGAGGGGGATGCTGCGCTAGTGGCTTGAGACCTATATCTGTGCACTCTCTTTTCTCCATTCGCTGCCCTTGAAGGTTCTTCTCGCCTTCCATTGATCATTCCTGAGGCAGCCTGTTGATTCTTTCTCCCCTTACAGCAAATGTCTTGCTGGTGTGTTTTATTTCCCTGCTTGCCTCGCTATTCTGTGTGTGAGTCAACACGGAGGATGGATTTTTATACCAGCATCGTTTGGCTCCCCTCCTGGTATCTATCTTTTTTTGTGGGGCCTTAATAATGATGGCATTGAATGGCTGGGGGTGTATACAGCATCTGTAGTGTTTGGCGTTCTTCTCTTTCCCCAGGTCCCTCTTTTGTCTTTGTTATCTGTCTCTCCTGGCTCTCTTCCTGTAGATTTCCCCCTCTCTGTTTCATTTGTATGCCGGAGTTACCAAAGATGGCCAGGAACTATTTAGGGGAGGTTAATGACGCTATAAAAAGAACAAAGATCCTGTCACACAGGAAAGAGAACCAGATTAAAATGGCCCTCCTGTAGGAAATGCAGCTGGTATGACATGACAGTCATGCTATTTTTGGCTTTGTGTTTTTGTTTTAATTTGTTTCTCAGCGATTTTGGAGATGTTTGCAAACACCTGAGCCTAGTATTGCACCAACTTCCCTTCAGGATTTGATTTCCCATAAATTGCATATGCCAAATGCTGAGATTTGGTGGGGTTCATTCTGTTCTCCTCAACCATTCGAGTTAATTAAAACCCTGGTTGGAACTCAGAAGCCGTGGGCAGCATCTGGGATGATATCAATAAAATGTAATCCAACAAGGATAAATGCACAGAATTATGGAAGTGAAAGGTGTACACGAAAGAAAACCAGAGCGTGCATCTGTGTAAGATGCAAGAAAACCAGCTGGTCAATAGCATCATTGACAAGGGCTGGACATTTATAACGGTTAAGAAACTGATTGCCTTTGCAATAAAATATTTGGACATTAAAAAATAGCAGTTGTTGGGTTAAAGAGGAAGAGAGATTCTGTACAAACTCAGAGGCACTCTCTTTTTCTAGCCAGCCTAAAGAGTGATGCCAAAACATTTCAACGGGAGAAGTCATATTTTCCAATAATAATGGATTCTTTAATGTGTTCTAGAAGGGGAAAAAATGAACAATTCATATTTGCTATGTTTACACATTATGGTTTCTTTCCTCATTTTTTCTTTTAATTTCGAGTCACATTCTTCAAAACTAGTTTGAAATGGCATCAATCATAATCATAATTATCTCAAAGAAATAGACCAAGTACAAAAAAAGGTTACATTGTTACCCCCTTGAGTTGACAGAAGGTGGAAAGGGATAGGGAGAAAGTACTCTTACAGCTCTTATTGATTTTAAGCTTTTAGTTCTCCATCTCACCTCCACTCTCTAGCCTCTTATTTTTAACTGTGTTCCTTTAGCACTGCCTAATGGTGGCTATATTCCTTCGGGAAACAAATATCACATTCAACAAGGTTCATTTCCTTTAACTTCAAAATGTATGTCTAATGTGTATCTTACTCAGCACTGAGCAACTGCGCCTATCTCCTTACATATGGCATCAGTACCTTCAGGCAAGTGACAGAGGGCCCAATTATGATGCGTTTGTCATGGTTTTGGCAGAGATGTTCATCCAAATGGATGTTTGTCAAGCATGTTCTTTTTCTCAGTGGTGTATGTTTCAAAGATAGGAATTTTGTTTTAAGATTAGTCATTGGAAGATAAACAAAGACTGAATGAAGTCCGATTGCTGAGGGATATATCTCTGAAGAAATTCAATTTTGGGAGGGAATTAAATATAAGGAATTCAAAATCCATAGAACAGTTAGGATCTCATCACATTAGGCTTTTTGCCCGTCCTAGGACACTGCCAAGGTGAAGCCAGGACAGAGTCCCCCAGAGCCCATCACATGACGCAGGGCTACTTCTGACTAGGCTAGGAACAGCATGTGACCATGTTGTAGCTCAGCCAGCTGAGGGTGAGGGTTTTGGTGTAGTTCAGCCAGATGAGGATGATAATGAGGGGCTTTGGGGGTATAGGGCCTGAAGGGCCTGATGCTTCAAGAGATGCTCAGACAGAGGGGATGTTAGAACAGGATGGTGATTCCCCGGTTGGGAGAACGGAGGTGGATTTGGATGAGTCTCTGTATGAAAACGAAACTATTTTACAAGCTGACAGGCAGAGAAGGGAGGAAAGGAGGTTCGATAGAGAATCAAGGGGAAGAATTCCAGGAGCAAGCCAGGCTATGGGAAAGTGAGGCTGAGAGAGACTAGTCAAGGCCAAAGGACTGCTTTCATGCATTGCTGTCCTTAATTAGGCAAAGAATAGCTTTCGGTTCTCAGATCAAGCAACGTAGCAGATAGAGCAAGAGCTGCTTGCCTTGTTCCTCGCTTCAAGCCATGTCCTGGTCAAGTTTTGCTTTAAGTCTTGGGGATTTTACTATGGACTCAAGCTCATGTATTGTTCTTTGATTCTTGAATTACTCAAGTTGATGTTTTATTCCTTGTCTTTTGGATTAATCAAGCTCATGATTATACCCTGCACCTTGGATTAATGTTCATGTTTTAGAATGTGCATTGGAGCTTTATCTCTGTCTTTTGGGACTCCTTTTATCTTACATATTTGGATTTTTTGCTTTTTTTTTTTTTACTATGTGTGCTTTTTCAATAAACTGTTTATTCCTATGTTTGGCTTCCTAGAGAGTGCTTGAGCAACAGACCAAACCAAGGACAGGCAGGAAACAGCGTGGGATAATAAGAGTGCAATGCAGGACACTGCCCGATGGATTCCCTCTCTGTTCCCTGGCTTATGGACCTCCATGTGATGAGGTCCTTAGTCTGTGTGGTTCAGACACTTTTCTCTTTGGGTTTTAATGTTTATACCTTAAAGGTACCAGATCCTAACTGATCTTGGAAGCTAAGCATGTCAGTACTTGGGTGGGGGACTAAAAAATACCAGGTGCTTATGCCATAATTTAAGATTCTTAAACTATGGATCAGGACCCCAAATGGGGTCACCATAACTGCATCTTAGGGTCACTTTCCTTTCTCTTCTGTGCACAAGCATGTCTCCCTCTCTTCCCTTCTCTTTCTCTAGCATGTGTGCATCTCTTTCTGCTGCCCCCTCTTTCTATTTTGCATCTCTCTCACTGTGTTTTCACTTCTCTCTCATGAACCCCTCTTTCTGCTCCTTTCCTTCCTTCCTTCCTTCCTTCCTTCCTTCCTTCCTTCCTTCCTTCCGCATCTCTCTGCTTTTTTTCTTTCGCTTTCTCTCTCTTCCACACATGTTTCTTTCTCTCCTTCTCCCTTCCCTCTGTCCTTTATATACTTTGGGTAAAAAGGGGTCACCGGTCAAAAAGCTTAAGAAACCTGCTGTAGACTACACTTCAGAGGAAGGAACTGGCAAAGCCACATCTAAGCAGTATTCCTTGCTTAGAAAAACCACATGAAATTCATGGGTCACAATGAAGGTTATATTCATGATGAGACCAAAGTTTTATTTGTTTGGAGGGCTAGATGACCATTTAGAAAGAAGATTTTGAAGTTTATTACAAGAGACGATAACTTCAGCAAGAATTGTATATGCTCAGAGATGGAAGGAACTAGTTATCTCAGCACAAGAGAATGGCTGATGAAGATCTCTGAAGAGTTGAGATGGACAAATTGAATATTTTGTTTGAGGAGAAATCATTCACCAACTATAAGAAAGATTGGAACTTGTTCGTTCCATTTTCACGAGAACAATGGGAGAATTTCTTAAACGTAGAATTCATTTATTAAAACAACCAATGGCAGACTATTACTATATCATTTAAAAGAAGCAATAATAATAATAATAACAACTACTACATTTATAACCCGCTCTCTCTCCCCGAAGGGACTCAGGGCAGCTTACAAAGACACCATTTTATTTTTCTTTGTTTTTTTTAAGAAATAACCAAAAGAGGAAAAAAATAGAAAACAGGGAAGATGATAGGAAAGACCCTAGAGATGGAGAGAAAATAGCATCAACTGGAATCCCATATTACAGGCTAACATTGAAGATAGGTTATATATCGCCAAAGGCTGAAGACAATATAATTATATGAACTAGGTCAATTCTATAGTCCAATGAGTCATCCATTCATTTATTTAGAGTAATTTTAATATGTACCTTTCTTCCCAGTGAAAGCAGGAACTTCTTGGCAATTTAGGATTTGTTACATTTGGATGCCCAGATGCTTCCTGTTTCTTCATAGTATAAGTATTTCTTAATGGTTTTCTTTCTTTTTCATTTAAACATAGTTTATTCTAGGCTGGGTTGCCTTTGCCCATGTTAAAACTACTCAGCAAAATGGAATAGATGTATACATTTCAGCCATCTGTGTCTCTGACAACAATACACTGGTGTCTTTTTCCTAGATTGATAGTATCCTGAGGGCGAAAGAAAATGATGTTTATGATATAAGCAGGCAAAAAGCCTTTTGAAGTGACTGCTCAGAAATGGATTGGAGGTGGAAGATAAAAGAGGGGAGGAAGCCCTGAATGCTATTTGTGAACAGAGAGAAGGGAGGAGGGAGAAACACAGACAATAGGGTTGATGGCCCTTGGATAACATCATGTCAGCTACCAATACTCCCCATGATATCAGTGTTTCATTGTCTGCCATTTGCATAATCCAATAATATCATATATATATAGCAATTTAGCCTTGAAGAATGTTGAAACAGGGTGGAAAGCTGCATTTAAAGCAATGATAATAAGACCAAACATCCCCACCTTTGAGGATGGACATTTTGCTGGAGACATTATGTGTTTCTTTCAGGTGACAATCTTATCGTCAGGAAGATTGTGCCAATGCTATACAATTGGAGAAAGGCTGCTGTAACTGCAGAATCCATTGGTTACTCCATATCTTAATTAGTTCATGCAGATTTTTAAGAACTGTGGAAATTGCAAAACACTTTCAGTGTTTCTATACCCTACAGGTATAGAAAAAAGTTAAGTCCAGTAAGCCAATTTTCAATAAGAGTGATGTGAATATGCCTTGCCTTGTTGGCTAGATAGAACACTTCACACAGTTTATCTGATGGACCCATTGATCTGACTTATTTATTTTGGACAAATCCAATGCATAGGAACAGAGAGCGAGTATATTAGCATACATTTTAACAAACATTCCTCTTTATCCTAGTTTCACAGCAACCGTCTGGCATTCCCTCCACTGTACTTTCTCAACAAAACTTCTCCCATACATATTATAATGTAATATGTTTTTAGGTTGCTGGAAGATCTACTGTCCATTTTTCTTTTCAATCTGTTACCTTTATCTTCAGGCTCATCCATTCAGGATTCCAAAATGGCAGGATGTAATCAATAGCACCATCAGTCTTATAAAAAGCTATTCAAAGCCATTCATGTGGGCTGTTGGGATACATCAATTGATCTCTGGGCAATTAATCACCTTAACAAAAGGTGAATGATCTTTTGTTGTACTTAATATTCAACTTCGGCTGAGCTAGAACTGAAGTCATTTAGCCTTTGGAAGAGTTGTTACAGTTTGCAGTATTTTACTTGCTAGTTGACCTCTTAAGTAGTTTCTATCTGGGTTCCTCTTAAGTAGTTTCTAACAAAGTCCCCTCTTTGAAATCCAGACCAGGGTTACCTGAGAGGAAAATGCTAGCGCTGCCATCAGGAAACAGTGATACAATGGGCTTAAATTTTATGTGGTGGTCACAAGGTTTCCAGCTCCCCATTGGCTGAACAATGATGATGCCACAAAGAGACTGAACAATAGAGAGGGAATTTCATGGGGCCTTACATTTAGTGCAGAAATTTCCAAATATTTCATGTTGGTGACACATTTTGTAGACATGCATCATTTTGCAATACTGTAATTCAGTTTTACTAGCAAACCAGAGCTTAAACCAACCCCATAGATGAGGTATAGACACATATCTAAATTGTGGGATGAGGAAGCGAGAGCTGGTGTCTGGGGTGCTGTTACTGCTCACTGCCATTTATGTGATGAAGTCCCAAGAAACAGGAAGCCAGGGAAAGCCCAGCTCAGCTGGGGTGGCATTGGCTGCTTGTGAGAACAGTTACTGGTATATTTCATGGGTCTAGCCTCTTATCTCAATCAGTTAAGAAGCACATACGCTGAACTTCACAACCAATCTTTACCATTACCATTCTGTAATTTCTTTTGGTAAGGCTATGTAGTAGGCCTGGGTAACAACGGAAACATTTGTTTCTAAAATCGATTTGTATTTGGGGTTTTTTTTTGTTTCGATATTTAAAATAATTACAAAATTTTCCTTTTAAAAAGTTCGATATTTACGAAATTTCGTAAATGGTAAAAATTTAACGAATCGATTTCCGAAACAATAACAAATCGATTCGTTAATGGCGGACGCGACCGCGAAATACGCTAAAAAACCTCCAAAACCTTCTGAAGCGTCCCTCTCCCTCTGTTGTTGACTGTTGGTATGATATTATAATTTTTTTTCACTAATTAAACCATAAAACTGGCCCAGACATGCGGAAATAATAACGAAACGACATCAAAACAATAACGAAATGAATACAATATCAAAATACGAAGCATTTACAAAACATTTTTGAAAATTCGTTTTTTTTAATAATTGCTCCAGAATGGTTCATTATCGCTTTGTAATTAAAAAAATTAACGAATTATTAACGAATTATGAATTAATGAAACGAAACCGCCCAGCCCTACTATGTAGGGGTGAATCCAAGATGGACAATTATCTTATCTATCACCATATGGGGAAGAAAAGAAGACTTTGGAAAAGATGTGGTGCTAGGCTCAGACAAACTGGGAAACCAACTTGGTGTAGTGTTGGATTAACTAAGTAAGAGGCTTGGGGCTCATCTACATGTACAAAAATCTAGGGTAGTCTGGAACAGAAATATTCTGGACTAGCCTCAGCTGCCACAGAGGTGTTCAGACATTTTGCCCCCATCCTGCAGTTGTGGTGCAGGAGACTGGCTGGGCCAAAACTGGTTCAGCTCTGCTAGATTTTCACTCTTGCCTGTCCTCATAGTTGCAGCTAGACATAGAGCTCTAGGGAGCTGTCATCAGCAAAGTCACTCTGATCCATCCCCTTTTCCCTGTGCTGTAGGGAAAAGGGGGTGGCAGTGCTGGCTGTGTGAAAAGCACACCAATTCTCTGTAAAGTCACTCTGTTGTACACATTCACCCCTAAGTGCATTTCTTGACTTCACTTAACTTGGGTGTTTAAACCAGTGCAGCCTGGATTACCCAGCATTGAAGACTTGAAGTCATCTGCACATCCTGATTGGACTTCTGATCCACCTTGGAGTAAAGGGCTGGTGTAAACAAGCCCTTAGATTTAAAGTTCCTCTAAGAGAGAGTGCATATATTAGTCAAATTGGATATAAACATTAAAAAGGAGGTGTGAGGAAGGAATGAAATACAAGAAGACTTGAGCTTGACCAAAAGGAAGACTTGAGCTAAACAAAAGGCCTTTAACTATTTAAGAACAGTTTTTTTTCAGCCAGTGAGCATGACCGGCTAGCTCTGACCCATGGATGGAAGGCCTCTGCTCTCTCACCAAAATACTCTTTTTATATCAAGAAGCCAGATTGGGTTCAAGTGGTATGGGAAGGGTGAGGAGTGCCATTATATGAAGACATCTAAGCTAGGATTTATAGCAGCCTTCCTTCTCCATTTCACAGGAAAGCTTCCCCTTGGATTGTGGGCATGATTGTGGCAAATGACCAAGACCTGGAAGCCCTTTATACTCAGCAGCGTTGCATTGATCTTTTGCTAAAAAAGCAAGCAACTTACTCAAGCAGCCTCAGAAGATGGATGGGATGTAGCTCTTACCTTTAGCGCCTCCTGCATTGTCTTTTCTAAATAAAAGGCCAAGCCCCCTCCCCGAAGGACTTCAGGCTTGTTTGCTCCCCAAGTATTATTCCGTTCTGCTATTTGCTGTGCTTAACTCGTGTAGCAATAGTGTTTCCATTTTTCTTTGTTGCCTCAAACTTCCCCCTAGAAATATGTTTATTTACTGGAAAATTCCTAGTGTTCAGTCTGCGATTCGCCCCTCCAGGTCTGAAAAGACAGTTAATGGAGAATCTTGATATTGTTTCCATTGGCTTTGTTTTTAATGTATTTTCTGAGGACATGTTCTTTCTGCTCTGGTGGCTCACTTGAAGGTTTTGATGAAGGTGCCTCATCAATCATTAGCAAAAACAAAGTGACTGGCTCTGAAATCCAAGGTAAGGCTGCTTGAAATTTTAAACAAGCTAACAGTGAACAAGAACAATATGTTTTATCTTTTGCATCCATCCACTGAGGACTTGCAAAATAATATACTGGGGTGAAAGCAGTCAAATCTCTCTTCACTGTTGCACTACTTTTTCAAAATTCATGAACTGTTATGACATTATCAGTAGCTAGCAACAAATGAATATATAAACCAAAGGCATAGCTGACGATTTGGCTGATCAATGTGGTTTCTTCATCAAAGTGGTGGACTTGGTTGGAAAGGCTGGTCACCATGAATGGCTATGAGGGAGTCACTCACAATGTTGTTATAACATTGAAGTAAGAAAAGTATGAGGGCACAGCCTTGAAGTCCTTTAAAGAAAATGGGACACAAGGAAATAAGCAGATTATTTACATCAGTGCTTGATTTATGGAGGTGGTGGTGGTGATTTAGGAGTCCCTAAGAAGACAGGGTTATTTGCAGCATGTGATAGTTGACATTTGATAAGCATTATCTTGCAACGCTATATAGCAGGACTACTTGAACTGCATTATATGGGTCTATACTGATCCATGTACAATTCAAACTGCAGGAAGCAGAAATCGGATTTAAAGTGGATCCATTCTCTAGTGTGATTAAGTAGAAAGTCCCTTATTTGTCAGTGTAGATCCAACCTGAGTTGCAGCTCCTTCCTCGGAATTATGTCTACTGCCTTGAATGTTTTGAAAGAATGATGGAATAGAAATGAAATAAAGGAATGATATGTTGGAGTCGAGATAAAACACTTCAGAAAAACAGTCCACATCTTCCAGTCTCAAATATCTTTGGGTAAAACAACAAAGGCCAACTCTTAAGTATCATTGGTTACCAAGCAATATCTGCATGTCATGATGTCATAATACATATTTTAATTCATGGAATACTTGATATTGAGGATGAACAAAGAATAAAATTAATATGGTTGTAGTATTCTAAGCCCTACCCATGACATTGGCTGATCACTATATTGCCAAAACAACAGTACCTCAAATATGCAGGTTTTACTCCCTAGTCTTTAAATATTAGATTGTTCACTCTTACCACTTGAGGGCAGACTTGAATAAAATAAATTCATGCATAATTGATGGAGGGATGTGTAAGGAATCCAATTTAAGTCCAAGGTTTGAAAGGTTTCCTTAGTCCTCTGTTTCCAGACTCACTACAGGGCAGGAGCAATTTGTGCTCCAGAATTCATCCATATTCATGGATGGCTATCGGCATGTCCAGAAAAAATGTACACATCTCAAAAGTGGCACTGAAAAATGTGCATATTTCAGAGCTATGGAAAAACAACCAGTACATTTAATAAATGGTTAATAAATGGATGCCTGAAACTGCAAATAATAGCAAACCCTTGTTGTTGTTCATTCGTTCAGTCGCTTACAACTCTTCGTGACCTCATGTACCAGCCCACGCCAGAGCTCCCTGTTGGCTGCCGCCACACCCAGCTCCTTCAAGGCCAAGCCAGTCACTTCACTTCAAGCAAACCCTATATTTTGATTATACGTGGACTGGGAGCATACCATAGAATAGCACTGGAAAAACAATAGAGGCCCACAAACACTTCCAGGGAATATTCTTGTGAACATTGGATATTGAACCATGGATATTGAAGTAAGGGTGTAGTACTGCACACTCAAACTGTAAATGCATATTTTTTCAAAAATAACAAAGAAATAGATGGATCTTGTCCAGATAAATTTTTGTGTGTGTCAGGAGTGACTTGAGAAACTGCAAGTCACTTCTGGTGTGAGAGAATTGGCTGTCTGCAAGGAGATCACCCAGGGGACACCCGGTTGTTTCTGATATTTTACCACCCTTGTGAGAGGCTTCTCTCATGAGCTGGAGCTGACAGAGGAAGCTCAACCTGCTCTCCCCAGATTCAAATAGCTGACCTGTCGAAGTCAGCATTCCTGTCAGCACAAGGGTTTAACCCATTGTGCCACCAAGGGCTCCAGACAAATAAATAAATAATAATATATACTGTAAATATATGTTACACTCTTATCTACTGGAAAAGAACATATCACTGGTAAGAACAAAGTTCCTTTCTCACATTATTAACCCAAATGCTATCATCTGGAAATTTTACTTTGGATGCCTACACTTGAAGAACTTTATTTTTTAAGATTTTTTTTAAACACACACACACATTAAGCCAGAATAAAGCTCATTTCATCTACAGTGTAGTTCACAGTTGGGGCTTGTAATACGCAGGGCATTTTTCCTGCCCTATGACAAGCTTTAGCAGAACAGGTTATGGAGATTTGGGGAGAACTTCAAGCTATCTCTGAGAAAATTCAATTTGTCTTCTCAGAAAGGGGAAGATAAGCTTATTACGCAGATGTGTGTATGGCTCTTGTGGGCACTTATTGACTGATGCATCCTCCCTGACCCTTAAGCAATTTTGCAAAAGAAGATGAATTGTTAAGTGAGGTGAAGGAGGAACATAAGCACACCCAATAGGCAAAACTCACTTGTATTCAAGTGCATTTGAAAAGGATCTCCAGAAAGATTATACTGGAAGTGCTTATAAGCTTTTTGCAAAGTCATGGTTTGTAGCCCTATAGATACATTTTAAGAAGGAAGCAAACATTTCATCATAGGGCAAGGCAAAGACTTATTGACATATTTCGTGATTGAAGCGGAAGACCAATGTTTGCACATGGAAGTGTTTAAATGATACTAATTCCACATGAAACAATCTGTCACTGATGTCAATAGCTTGTCATACAAATTACTGATACAGTTTTACAGTAATTCATACTGTAAAGGGGTGCTGTTCAAATATCACGGTTACCAAATATATACCAGTTCACAGCCATGTCTCATACACATCTGCTTCAAGTCTTTAGAAGTTTAGGAGGAACTGGGAAGAATAGTAATAAGAATGAAGAGGAGAAAAAGAAGTTGTAGTAGTTGTTGTTCCTTTGGCAGAAAATGAAAAACAATTGTGCAATGTCCCCAGTGTCACCGCAAGCAAATAATTACCATTTTAGCTTTCTATTATGCCTTTAAAAGCAGTGTTTATGAACAAAAGCATATTTTAAGGACCATTTTGGCAACATCTTCTTACGACAAGTTCAGGAAAACTCAGTAGTTCCAGGGATCGATTTCTTTGCCCTCATGGCATGGAAAATTGCCCTCCCAGGAAATCTGGAAGTGGTTGGATGTCCACTGCTAGTTTTAGGGGACAGTGTACTGTATTTTACATAGCAACACCTGGAAGTTTCCTAGGAGAGAAAAGTTGACTTTTCTGGCTAGAAACAGGTGGTCTCGGTAACTAACAAAATAGTTTGAAAGCTGCATTTGTCCCTCTTGTAAATAGTATCTTTCTTTGATATGAACAGACAGGATCCTTAGCCATATCATAGGTATTATCAATAGCAAACACCCCCACCCCTTTTTATTGGTGCTAAAGTCCCATCTTACCATCTTCATATGATGGTGTACTGGAGTACCATGAAGACTACCCCATGACACATGGCCACTTCTGGTGGCTGTGTGTGGAAATCCATCTTGCCATTGTGCAAAGATGGAGAGAAGAGTCCATTTTCAGGAGTCAGGTGTCCCCCTGACTCCGGATTGAAGATAGCAGCAAGAAGCAGAGGAAAGATGGAAGAGAATGGAGAAATGTCTGTCAGTATTTCTTTACAATTTGTACTCTGTTATTCCCAGCAAAAATATCTCTGGTTTAAAAGGTATGTTTATATTTAATATCGTGTATTTTCTTCCAGTATGTTTTCAATTTCCCACATGTCCACCACATATGGAAGTCTGATCCTTCTTTCTTCCCACACGTCCACATTTTGTATTTACATTTTTGTAACATTTTCTTAATTTCTGTGGTGTCATGTACCATCTATATGACATTTTATCCAATTTTCTTTTAGATCTGATGCATAAGTGTGCTTTAGTTTTCGATTCCATATTTCTTCCTATTCCTCTTTCTTTATCTTTTTTTCCAGTATTTTCTTTCCATCTTTTCATATATTCTTTGTCTTTGTTTGTTTGTAGACCAATCCAGTTGCTTTTTAATATATAAATCTTTTTTTGTCTTCTTATCCGATTGTACTCAACAATTCTTTATTGATTTGTCTATTTTGACCATATCAAAACATGCAAAACATACAAAACATACACACTTGCCCACACATACAGTAAAACCATATATGAATACAAAACACAAAGTATTGCATTTTATTTGTCCGATTATATAATCATATCTCAAAATGTTTTTTGTTCTTCGAAGCCCAATTGTTTGTCTTTTTGAAAACATTCTTTTATTTGTCGGTATTGGTACCACGAAATTCTATCGTTGAGTATTTTCATCTCCTGTTCTGTTTTCAGTATTGTCAATCTTCTTTTTCAATAAATCTTTGTATTTAGGCCAATTGTTCCATCCTAATACTCTTCTTTGCGTGGCTTCTAATGGTGAGACCCACAGGGATGTTATTTTACATAGTTTCTTTTTATATTTTTCCCAAGTTTTAACTATAGTCGATCTCACAAAATGATTGCCGATTTTTTTCTCTTTTTATTAACTACTGCGACAAGAATATGTTATGCAAAATTATGGAAAAATACAAGAGACACCAGAAGAAGAAGTTTGGCTGGAAAAGATACTTGACATAAGAAATATGGACAGACTTACTTACTCGATATCTAAAAACAAAGGAAAGTCAATTAAAGAAACAGATGAAAGTTACAGAATACTTAAAACATAAAAGCTACAAGATAGTAATATAAAAAGAATATAGCGACCCCCCTCGAAAGGAAGGGAGAAGGACAAGAAAGAAAAGGAAGATTCCTCACAGAAGACACTCAAGAAGGAACACTATTTGGGTGAAGGGGTTTTCTTCCTCTTTTTTCTCTTTCTTTTCTTTTCTTTTTTTTCCTTTATTTTATTTCATTTCGTTTTTTATATATATATACTGTATGCATTTTAATGAAAACTTTCAATAAAGATTATATATAAAAGAATGGAGAAATGTTGTGGGATGTCTGGCCATTCCCAAAGATGGACCTTGCCTAGATAGGTCATATCCCTATTTCTAAGGACTCTTTCTCCTGCTTTTCTATGCCTTCCCCCTTCCCTCCTGCCAATGGGTTAAGGTCCATAGTTTTAAAGGGATACGAGCAGTACTTATCTCCCAGTCTGCATGGCCAGTAAGGCCACCATTACATCTACTCTCTTTGTCAATGTTCACATGGCTCTTTCTCATATGCCACTAATGTAATGTTTGGCTCCTTGGCTCCTTTTTCCCTTCATAACCTTTTATAGAGCCTTGCAAATTAAATTTTATAATTGAAATGGACAAGTTTCTTTAGCACAAATTATAGCCTGTCTCAGAATGCATGATCTGTTTCACAGCCATTACTGTGACTAAGTGGGCCGTGTGGCGGGAGACTCAGGACTCCAGCTTCATAAATCATTGCCCGCTTGGCCAGCTTTCGGCATAAAAGAACAAAAGCATAATATAATTTCTGGTTCAAGTAAAGATTATCCAGAAAGATTTGTGAGTTGTGTGTAGGCCCCCTAACCTTCTGGGAAAGAAGGGAAGCTGAGACTCACTTATCTTCCCATGAATAAATAATGTACTTGGGCCAATTAAATAATTCTTTATTGATAACCTGCAGATTTATTTGGGGTGTAGGCAGCCCGTGGATCTCTCTCGGCAAACTTTGAGTTCAACTGCACAGATCTCCCAGAGGGACATCAACAGTTTGTAAAATGCCCCTGTCTGCCTCAGTACGTGCTGATTTGTAAATGCAGCCCTATTTCACAAGCATGGTTAAACCCAATTAACATTTGTCAGAGGAATTTTAAAGGCCCATGAAAACCACCGTTAGATGTCTAGGTTAATGAATAAGAGGAGGGGAAATCTTGACCTTATCAATATAAGAGAGGGTTTTGTGGGAGTGCTAACCTCCAGTGCTCCAAATTATAAATCAGACATTAAAATCCCCACCCATATCACCAGTTTTAAAAGTAATTGAGAGCTCAGCACATATGACATGCTTTTGGCAGAAAGTAAAACTTCAAACTTAAAAACTTAAGTGTGCTTATGATGGGCGTAGAAGTACTCGTTTTGTACAGAAACCACTGAAAATAAAGCTGCCTTAGGTTTCCTGATGATTTTGAAGCTAAATGCAGGCAGGTTGTTGCTTAATGTGTGAAGTGACCCTAAGCGCACATTTGGGCTTCACCAACACTGCCATATAATCGAGTGTAGACTCATATAATGCAGTTTAACTGTGTTGAGCTACACCGTATGTGTCTACACTGACCATATATTGCAGCTTCAAACTGCATTAGATAGCAGTGCAGATGGGGCCTTGTTTAGACACCCATGTTTATTGCCAAGCAATGTCTGGATCTGCATTAAAGAAATAAAAACTCTTAGTCTTGAGTGTGAGGTATTTGGGAGACATTTATTCTAGTCATACTTCATTTTTCTGTAGATAATATTCAACAACAATTGCCATGCTGATATACTCAGCCAGATATTGAATTACTTTTTACTGAACAATAGCATGTGTTGTTAATTGGAACTATTAGCTATTGATAAAATATGAGTAGTCTGTCCTGGTTTTTGTCATTGACTGTATATAACATCAGGATACAGATACCAAAAAAGTGAAGCATTCTTTTAAGAATGTGTAAATTGTTTTGCTTTTTTTGTATTAGGATAAATGAAAACATCCTCTTCCACTGCTTTTCTCCTTCTCCTTCTCCTTCTCCTTCTCCTTCTCCTTCTCCTTCTCCTTCTCCTCCTCCTCCTCCTCCTCCTCCTCCTCCTCCTCCTCCTCCTCCTCCTTCCTCCTCCTCCTCCTCCTCCACCACCACCACCTTCTCTTTCTCCTTCTTCCTCCTCGTCCTCCTCCTTCCTCCTCCTCCTCCTCCTCCACCACCACCACCACCACCTTCTCCATCTCTTTCTCCTTCTCCTCCTCCTCCTCCTTCTTCCTCCTCCTTCTCCACCACCACCTTCTCCTCCTTCTTTTTCTTCCTCCTCCTCCACCACCTTCTCCATCTCCTTCTCCTCCTCCTCCTCCTTCTCCTCCTCCACCACCGCCTTCTTCTCCTCTGTCTTCTCCTTCTCCTTTCCCCATTTTTCCATCTTGATTGAGACATACAGGATTGGCAATAAGGTTAGCATTGCATTCAGGACTAGTGCTGGGGTTTTCAATTGTGTTTAATGAACACTTCCTGTAGTTCCTGAAACTATTGAGAATTCCAGTGTGCCAAATAAAATGGGTAACCTAACAACAGCCAAAAAATGCCACTTATACTTCTTGGACTTCTGATCTTTCAAATTAGTTCACAGGAAAACTGTTTTGCTCCCGAGTTTAGGACGAATATTGCCCCTAATTAGGATACTTCAAGGGAGCTCTACTAATGATTTCAATATTTGAAAATAAGAGCATTTTAGCAAATAAAAATCTTATATTGCTCATGTGCCACAAAACTCTAAATACTCAGAACCTAGAAAAAATAGAGGTTTTATCAATAAAGAATTGGATAAATAAGATATGGGCTATAGCCCAACCAGAAAAGTTAACCAATACATAAAGATTAGAAAAAGGAGAAATAAAGGAAGAACTATTTGATAATACTTGCAAGCCATTTATCAGCTTTTTGTGTACAAGTAATAGTGAATCCAAACCACCAAATGTCCAAGACAGATTGTGGATAAAGAATGAGAAATATATTATAGTAATTATATGCAAGGGATGAAATTAAAATAAGAAAAAGTAATAGAATTGATAGAGCTGTATTTTTATAATGCTATATGAATGAAGATGGAGCAGGGGGCATATATAGATCTGGAAATAGGCAATGTATCAAGGCAATGGTAATATGTTAAAAGTTTTAAAATAAATAAAGTTAATTTTAAATTAAATATTAAATAGGAAAAAAACACTCTGTCTCATATACATCAGCTTTGGCTATGCATACATGTGTCTGACTTTTAAATTTGTGATAGAGTACATGTAATGAAAAATATCAGCCAGTCGAAAAATATGAACATTTTTATTTTAGCTCAGGTTCCATTGGGCCCACTACAGACCTTATCACATTGAGATCCCAAAAGTGGGTGATAGTGGGGGGATTCGCTAGACAGCATGGTGAATCTGGTGGGCATTGGGGAAAACTGTGCCACAGGTCCCACACTGCCCACATTGGTGTTTCCCCTATCCCTCAGGGGAAAGTGTTGCTGCCCGGCTTACCACCGCTCTGGCCTCATGTCAAGTAGAATACAGGAAGCCTCCCATGTTCTCTGGGCAGCATTCCAGGGTGAAAGGATGGAGCCCTGCCAGACATAGCAGTGCACCAGCAGAGAGTGTTTGAGGACCACGACATCCGTAGGGATACCAAAGTGCTTGTTTATAAAGCTATTGTCCTCCCAACCCTGCTATACGCTTACGAGACGTGGACAGTCTACAGACGTCACATGCAACTCCTGGAACGATTCCATCAGTGCTGCCTCCGAAAAAATCTGCAAACTCTTGTGAAGACAAGCAGATAAATGTCAGCATGCTGGAAGAAGCAAAGAAGAAGCAAAGACCACCAGCATTGAAGCGATGGTCATCTGCCATCAACTCCGCTGGACTGGCCATTTGGTCAAAATGCCTGACCACCATCGCCCAAAGCAGTTGCTCTATTCCGAACTCAAGAATGGAAAACAGAATGTTGGTGGGCAGGAAAAGAGATTTAAAGATGGGCTCAAAGCCAACCTTAAAAATTCTGGCATAGACACTGAGAACTAGGAAACCCTGATCCTTGAGTGCTCCAGTTGGAGGTCAGCTGTGACCAGCAGTGCTGTAGAATTTGAAGAGGTACAAATGAGGGCGAAAGAGAGAAGCATGCCAAGAGGAAGGCCATCAAGCCAACCCTGACCGGGACTGCCTTCCACCTAGAAACCAGTGCCCTCACTGTGGGAGAACATGCAGATCAAGAATAGGGCTCCACAGTCACCTACAGACCCACCACCAGTACACCAATCTTGGATGACAATCTTACTCAGACTACGAGGGATCACCTAAGTAAGTACGTAAGTAAGCTGTGCATCAACTGATGGGATCTAGTGGGTGCCATCCTCCTAGTATCCTGGAAGCATCCTAAGATGATGAAAAAGTCTCCTGAGATGAAGTCCTAAGATGTTATCTCTAAAAAAAAATGTATGAGACGAGACTGAAAAAAACCCTCACAAACATTTCCCTGGTGCCTGGAAATCTTGATATTTCATTCTAAAGGTCCCTGCTCCTCATCAGCATGGCCAAATCCTGATTTGCTTTCTTCCACTTGCTAGAATGTGATGCTACATAATCTCAGGAACTATTGAGATCTAGATATTGTTTATCATATAAACAAAACGAATGACAAAATTATAGGAAAACTTTTGAAATAAGCAAGAATGTACTTCATTTTAGTTAGCTGTAGGAATAAAGCTCCTATCAGCAATTTCTGCCACAGTTGGTTAGAAGGCTTTTAAAAGAAAGTTTGCCAGAAATAGCATGCAGGTGAAAAAGCTGGAACACATGTGTTTTCTGACTGTCATTTGACCCGCATTCAGGCATGTAAATCTTCCTTTATTCCCATCCTGTATAATCCTTGGATAAAATTGAAGGCATCAAACGGAAACAACAGCCAGAACTATGTACCACTGACAGTGAGCAGATCTCAAGTCTTCTTTCCTGGCTTTCATTGTACTTTGCGCTGAGCGAGGAGTGAAATAAAACAGCCGCACTGGAGTGTGTGAATCTTCAAGTACAACAGAATGATGAGTCCCAGCTAAAAACCCAGGAAAAGATGAAACAGAAGGAAGATTAGCATTGAAACTCATTTGGCCTGAGAAAACCCAGTCATATTGCTCTCCTCATGCCAAGCAGTACATGGGTTGTTCAGATGGGGCAAGTAGCAAGAGCTGAAATATTCCTGGTTTCCTCCTTATGCTTGCCTTTAGAGACTGAGTTTTCCACAAGGCTATTATGTTACTAATGTTTGAAAAAAATTGGCATATATATATATATATATATATATATATATATATACCCCTTATGTGACAAGAAACAGAACTTCCAGAGTGAAAAACGGCATATGCTTTCCTTCTGATTGAAAAGAAAAACAAAAAACACAGCTTGAAAAAAATGGTCCTAATAATGTAATCCAGTCTCCCTCTTCTAGTCTCCACATATAAATCAAATGGAAAATTAAACACATGATAATGCTTTCATAGCATCTTCCTTGGAAAGCAAAGAGGAAAAAAACAACAACAGAAATTGTAATAATTACGTATGATCCCTCCATGTTTTCCAGATGTCCAGAACTGACCAACAATTACTGAATCAGTCCCCAATGTAGTTCTGCTACATTGTGGAGCATATTCTGGAGCCCTCCTTGACATAACTTAACAATTGTGACCAAAACATTGCCTAACACTGCATTTGCTAATAGAAACGTTGGCTGGAATACTGTTGGGCACTTAGAAGTGCATAATCTAGAGATATGTGCCAACAACTGTTTTATATTTACTAAACAGTCCCCCAGTGACTATTTACTGAGCAGCAGCCACTGCGATCTGTGGAGGTCTGTTCCACTGTCAATTGGGAAGCTGCTCAAAAAAGTGACCTTTGGCATGCGGGTTAGGGATCCTTCTTCTGCCTGCCACACAAAAGATGGCACAAAAGGGGATGGGAATGTCAGCTGCTTCCAGATTAACAGAGGGACAGAATCCGATCTGGTGATAGGGGTGAGGATGGGAGACATGTGGAGCACTATAACTTCAGTGTTTCTACATTCATAACTCAACAACAACAACTATTTATTTATATTCTG
Organism: Anolis sagrei; assembly: GCF_037176765.1. Lineage (NCBI taxonomy): Eukaryota > Metazoa > Chordata > Lepidosauria > Squamata > Anolidae > Anolis > Anolis sagrei. The sequence goes on from NC_090023.1 coordinate 149,327,530, forward strand.
CCCTTCTCACCCCAAAGGGAACTCAGGGCAGATCACAGTATATACATTTGGCAAACATTCAATGCCATTTTGTATAGACAATACACAGACAGACAACAGAAGGAGGTGGCTTGTTTCGATTCAGTGTCCAGCTGTTTTTTATGCCATGGAAGGTTAGGTTCGAGTCCAGGGGGTGCTGTGGCTCTATCCTCTATGACGAAGAGCCGTCAGGACTTCTTCCTTCCTTTTGGTTACCCGGCATTTTCTGATCTTCTCTCTTTATGGCGTCATAAAACAACTCCATGTATATATGCTCGTAAATTAAAATTAAAATTAAAACCACTACATCTAACACAACTAAAATTAAAACAGTAATCCTAACCTAAAGACATAAAGGTAAAGGTAAAGGTTTCCCCTTGACATTGAGTCCAACTCTGGGGGTGGTGCTCATCCCCATTTCTAAGCCAAAGAGCCAGTGTTGTCCATAGACACCTCTAAGGTCATGTGGCCAGTATGACTGCATGGAATGCTGTTACCTTCCCGTCGAAGCAGTACCTATTAATCTATTCACATTTGCATGTTTTCGAACTGAAGGTTGGCAGAGGCTGGGCCTAACAATGGGAGGTCACCCCATCCATGGATCCAAACAGCTGACCTTCTGGTCAGCAAGTTCTACAACTTAGCGGTGTAACCCACTGTGCCACCACAGCCCCTAAAAACATATCTAAAAACATATCTACATAAATAAACATGTTACACACAAAACTACTGGAACTATTCTACAAACCTTATACTTATTGCCTGTTGATTTTTACTCCTTGTTTTTTTTTTACTCCCATTAGATAACATTATACGTATATCCATCCTTCTATTCATATATCCATCCTTCATTTTTGATTAACATTCCTCTAATTCATAAATCAAGTAGTTGAAATTTGTTGTAAAAAGTTCCAGCATTTCTTGAAATTAGTCAAGAAATTCTTCTTAATCAGCGTAATTAGTTTGTCCATCTCAGCTAGTTCACAGATTTTCGTTAACCATTTTTTCCCATTGGGATCATTGTTTCCCTCCATCTCTGAGCACAGATGATTGTGACTGCAGTTGTGATGATTTGGCACAGATCATCATGGTCTGTCATTAAACATTACCTGACAATAAACATGGTAAGCCTCTTTATATACTTGGCTTTTTAAAAAATGCAGATGATACTTAGTTAATAAAACCTGTTTTTCAAGATTTCAAAATAAAAGCTGTATAAACATTACAAGGTCTCTCATATATGCATGCACACAATTGAAAAACAACAAACAGCACTTCTGACAAAGCTTAACTTGAGAAACAACACCCCCTGTGATTTGTCTGTGATTGTGTGCATGATTAATACACAAACATTTGAGTAAAAAAACAACAACCATAAAGTAATCAAGCAAAACTGGGTACAGAAAAACCCTAGAAAAATCTAATAATTAACATGCAGTGCTCTCAATTTTTGGTTGTCTCCATCTTCCTAATGCTTACTTTTCTGCTTTTGCTATGTTAATTAATACAACAAACTGATCAATGCACATATAGGAATGGCATTGTAATTTAATAGTGGACCAAATAATAATACTGATTATGTGTAATTTCACCTATTCAGAGCGCTTGGAAGCAACCTACTCAGGCCAAGATCTCATGGAAATCATCTGGGTGTCCCACTCAGTATGCTGACATGATGGAGACTCACTTGACTGAATGTCCCTCTGGTGCATTTTTAAACAAATGTGTACATAACAGATTGACATATGCAGAGATAATACTGGGATATGACCCTTCTTCCTAACAGATAGTTTTCTGGGTCTTGCCTAGTTTCAAACAGATCTCACAACTTCTGAGGATGCCTGCCATAGATGTTGGTGAAATGTCAGGAGAGAATGCTTCTAGAACACAGCCATACAGCCCAGAAAACTCACAGCAACCAGTGCTTCCACCATGAAAGTCTTCAACAACACATACAGTTTTCTGTTTGGTAAAAAAAAATGTTTTGCTTTGAGGATCACATTCAGTCATACGATACTTCTCTGCACATTGCGAAGCAGTGCAAGCCACTGGTGATGGAGTTAGTCTCTGGTCTTAATAGGAGGATCCATATTTTCCTTAAAGGGAAGAGGTGTGTATGTTATCCTTGAATTGACTGGCTTGACCTTGAAGGAGCTGAGGGTGGCCACGGCCGATAGGGAGATCTGGCGTGGGCTGGTCTATGAGGTCACAAAGAGTCAGAAGTGACTGAATGAATAAACAACAAAATTTCCCTTAAAAAGTGATGAATTGGATTTCTGTTACTCAATTTCTGAATGAGATTCCTGGCCCAAATACAGGTTTACTATGTGGGGAAAAACCTGCCCTCTTGGTTTTTGAAGGGGTGGCCCTCTGAAGTTGCTGTGATGCCAGGCTTCCCCAGGTTGCACCTCAGAGAATGTATATCTTTCCAGATACTGCACAACACTTTTGCAGGCTTGCACTGAAATGTAACAGGACCTTTGAGAATGTACTTATCTGGTGTTCCCATGACCTTTTCCTTTGTTCCTTGGTCACTTCATCCTCATCTCCACAAGTGCTGGAGTAATCATCCTCTCTTGTCTCTTGTAAGCACACACCCTTACCCATCTTCAACTTAATTTACGGCTCATCTCCCTGCTTAGATCATATGTTGCTCACTTGCTTTCCATTCCAGACAGCATGTGGCTTCATGCTATCCCAGAACTCCAAGCACGCAGACCCAAGTGGAAGGAGCCCCATCAGCAGAAATATCTTCTTCATGCCAGGAGTGTGAGAGGAATTTGGATATAGCAAACAGAGGCAACAAGTAACTTAATTTTAACTTTCAGACCTGCTCCCCTTGTTTTTCCCCCAGTGTTGTTCTCCTCTGTCAGTTCTTGTGTTATTGTACATTAAAATGGTTGTTTTTGTTTTAAACAAGAATTGCAGAATATAATTTTTCTGCATTGTGGAAAATTATGATTGGAATTATTATCATCCCTTTTTTTGGATAGATTTCACATCAATAATTTACTTGGAGGTGACCACAATTTTTTTTAAAAAAAATCACAACTCCAATGTTTTAAGCATTCAAATACTATATCAAAATGGAAACATAGTCACTGATTACTCCACTGAAGATGCATTTGGAATTGCTGAATAGTGTCTTGAATTCTATGGCTAATTGCTGCAGATCTTTCATAAGTTACTGCTTGCAGCAGCCTGGGAGTCCCCCCCCCCCCTTTCTTTTTGTGCAGAAAAATCTCACCAAATCCTTGAAAAGATGCCCCAAACCCTTCTTTGATGGGTTTGCCCGACAAACTCTTGAAAACATGTTGCTATCATCCTTACACACCAGATTTCATAAAAGTTGCCACACTGTGACTATGGTAAATATTTTAGAATGTTTATATTTCTTAATTGTTTGTATTGTTTTTTATTTGATCATTGCTTTGGGAGCTGTTGTGGGCTGGCTTGTCATACAGAAGTGCTATAAATAAATAGATAAATCCGTAAAGCCCCATGTTATCGTGTTCTATACTGGATGTTCCACCACTCATTGTTTCCTTGTAGCTATTATAACTGAAACAAAATTGACTCTCTGCCACAATTTCCCAAATTTCTTGTTGGCATTTTAGAATGTAAAGTAGGTCCAGGGAATCAAATGTGAACTGACATGCTGGTGTATTTGAAATATATAATTTCCTCAATTTCAACTTTATTTGCCTTGCAGTTAATATTTCAAAGTGTTTAACAACTGTAATGCAACTGCATTTTATAGCTACAGCATTTAATTGCTGCCATGAAATGACATTCAGATTTTGACTTTGTTTATTAATGGCACACATATATACAAGGTCTATCAAGAAAGTAAGGTTACAAGATTTTTTAAAAATACAAAGAATGAATATATTTTAATAAAATTTACATGGATTGTAGCATAAATATTGCATTATTTTTTTCCAGATAATGACCATTCAGTTCAATACATTTTGTCATCCACGGGACAAGTTTTTGATGCCTGTGTCATAGAAGTTTTCCTCAACTTTTTTTCAGCCAGTTTGTCACTTCAATTTTCACATCATTGGAAAAGTGTTTTCCATTAAGGTGTTCCTTCAGTTTGGTGAACAGATGATAGCCACTGGGTGCAAAATCGGAGCTGTGAGAGGGGTGGCTTAAAACATCCCAACCAAATGAAGTCAACAACTCTTGTATTGCATGAGTGGTGTGCGGACATGCATTGTCATGAAGGAGAAAGGACTCCCATCATCAGCAACCCACGACATTTGTTTTGGATGGTTCTGTGAAGTTTCTTCATGGTCTCACAATATATTCTGTACCCATTTTGTCACATGCTGTCTTGAAATTACATCCTCTCCATAAACTGGAACGATTTCATGATAAATTTCAGCAGTGTTCATGCCCTTAGCATTTAGGTAGTTATTACAACATGAACTTCGCACTTGGAGAGGAACAGAATGAGGATGCTCATCTCTAACTTTCACCACAATTACTGGTTCTTCTCATTTGCTTCCGCTAGCTTCCCACTACATGGCAGTGACACCAACTTCCCCCAGAAAAATTCCCCACAAGAGCTACATGCCTTGTAACCTTACTTTCCAGATAACCCTCATATATTGTACTTGATCATGGATGTCCAGTGCTATTTTTTTATTTGATGTTCGGTTATTTCCCTGAATGACCAGTTGTACCACTCACATATGAAATATTTTGAAATATTTAATAAGTATACCACATGGAAAAACAAATTTACACTTTTAATGTGTTTAGAACATAGTCTTCTTTTTCATGTCTTCCAAGCAAGTTGGCCAAACAATCCAGTTGGACAGCCTTCAAACTAAGCAAAGAACTAAGCCAATGGCTGTTTCTTGGTCAATCTATCAAGTAATCAAGAAGAGAGAAGTTCAAAATAATCAATTGTTGAAAAAACTAAAAGAAAAATCAGCAGGAACAAATGCTCTGTTAATTTAAATGTAGCCCTTGTGATTCTGTAGCATGGCTTAGCCCTATTCTAGCCAGCTAGTCAAAGAAAGTTGCTGGTGCCTCCAAGAAAGGTAGGTGCATCTTCAAAAATCAGCAATTCCCACTGAGGAAAATGGAAGCAGATCAATTAGCAGCCCAGGAGGACTTAATCTTGCACTTTCCAGTTAATTCCTATAGGTAAATTTAGAACTATAACCAGAACCTTCTGCTTACTCATAAGTAAGCCACATTGAATTCAGTGAGACTTACATTTTCAGGACATATGCTTGACATGGCAGATACTGTTATAAACCATACATCTGAGAGACATTTATAATTGTGGCTCAGCCATGCCTTGGGCATCCCCTGAGCAATTTGGGTTTACTTCTTTTCAACATGTAATCCAGACACTCTTTTTTTGTTGCAATCCTCCTATTGAAGGAACTCTGTTTTAAATCTCATTCACATCCCTCTCTCAGTGGATTGTACAATTAGCTTGGTCAAGTGAACTGCAGCTTGCTAATCAATAGGAGCGAAAATGAATGGCAAGCCGTGCCTTTGTTGGACTATAAATTGTTTGCAAGCTCTCGACAGTGTCTTTGCAGTGGAAACCCTACGCCTTTTATTTGATCTGGTTTTGGTCAGCATCTTAAGCCCCGTGGCTAACTGCACTTTATTTTCTTTAAACAGATGTTTTATCTGTCACACATAATGCCTATTGGATTAGGTAATTCCAGGTGATCATGTCAGCTTGTCCTACATAATCCTTTACAGGAAAGGCAACCTAATCAGAATTACTGAACAATCCAGGAAATACATTTGTCTTCCTTTCATTGTCATATTTTTGCTGTCACGGAAAATCATTTATCACCATAAACTATGTGCTTGAGTCCTTCTGCTGCACAGTATATCACATTAATTTTATATTGGCTAACTCCCGGTTCTTTCACTCAAAAATTGGAGGGGGGGGAGTCTTTCATGGATAGAAATATTGCCTTCTCAAAGACCGCTTACTCCCTCCCCATTGCAGCAAACATTCAATCCACAGCCATATGTTGCTGCTGAGATTTGCACTGAAGCTGCAATTAATCCATTGTACTAGGACAGTGCTTTTCAAAGTCCAAACTGAGCTTCAAATGCTTTTAAGGGCTGAACTAACCATGAAGAGGGCAAACACATTTGTCCCTGGAAGAGTCTAGCCCATTTATCTCAAAAGTTGGGTACTTTTCACACCGAAAGAAGGAATAAAACTTTCCTGCTTTAACGTCCCTGTATTTTGCTACTCCGGTTTATTTTCTCACAAGTCTGCAACAAAATACATTACAGGGAAGTATGATCCTCCAGGCACACTGAGCTTTCATAACTCATGCATTATATTTTGACAACATGTAGAACAAGAGGAGATAATGATTGTGGTGATACAATGAACCAATTATGGGAGATCTGCAATTAGGTACTTCCAAGGTTTTCCACCAGCCTGGAAAAACCCTCACTTGGAATATTAGTAAACTATTCTATCTGGTGGCACAATTAGTTGATAGAGAAATAACATTTGCTGCTCGTGATTTAATTCTAGATGAGTAACCTGTTACTTAGATGAGTCTGTTACTTATCATGGACCACTAATCTGCACTGACAACTTACTATACAGGGGCCCCAGATCAGTTCCATGGCAGCCAAATGCCATATCTGGGGTAATGCATGGGAGGAGTAGGACTGGATGGTCCCTGTGGTCTCTTCTAATTCTGTGATTAGACGTTATCACATCAGGGCTTTAAAGCAGGTAGCCCTGCATTTCTGCCATCTACAGAATTTTGGGAAATGTCATTTGGGAAGGTGAGGACCTCTGTACTTGAGAATTCAAAAGGCCCCGTCCCACTACATTTCTCAGAATTGTGCAGGCAGCAGAAATGTGGGGCCAGAGGTGGCCCTAGGTAATTTTCAATGGTAAGCAAACAGTATTTTGCCCCCCCCCCCCACCAATCACTGATGTATATTTTCTGTTCATCGTGGGAGTTCTGTGTGCCATATTTGGTTCAATTCCATCATTGGTGGAGTTCAGAATGCTCTTTGATTGTAGGTGAACTATACATCCCAGTAACTACAACTCACATATGTCAAGGTGTATTTTCCCCCAAGAGCGCCCCTGGGCCAAATCAACTATACTGCAAATGCTTACTTTGCGTAATGGGTTAAGCCGCCCCTGTGTGGGGATGCCCACTTTAAAGCCCTGGTGTGGTAATGTGGATACTCTTGACCAATATTAATGGATTTTGTATCCCATAACTTTGAGCCTATATAAACAGTTGGGCTAGCTTTAAGATGGAGGACATTTTCCCACCAGTGTTCGAGAATGGAAGCCAATCGTCCAATCTGTTCCTGCAGAATTCTGGGATATGTATTTCAGGGAAGCTGAGGACCTCTCTGACTGAGAATTCCAAAGACTCTGCCCTGAACTACATTTTCCAGAATTCTACAGGAGCAACTTGGACAACTGGAAAACCATAGCCTCTATTCTATAATGCGAGTGGGAAAACATCCGGAATCAGACACAGCCATTTACACTTTGTTTCTGTGTTTATCAGGCTCAGGTAGCCTATGGACATGGGTGGCACTTACCGGCATTAACAAGACCACTCCAGGAAGGGGGTCACCTTTGAGCCTGATGATTAATAACTAACAAGTCTATGAAGTGCTGGGATCTGTGATTCAAATCTAGCTGTTCTTGAATGAAAATCATTATTTAAAGACATTTCAGCTTTTGTTTTTTGATCTTGTTTTGTGGTTGAAACCAACTTGGTTCCTTGTCAAATTACTTCCACTAGCCATGGCTTGAAGGCTGGAGTCCTGACTTCTGTTGTAGTCTTGAATATCATGAGCCATGGGACCCTGCTAGATTGCCTTGCTAGGAACCTAACTCTTGTCACTCTTGATATCAGAATTTGGTGAACCTGGGAGTGGAGCCATACATAAATAACTGGGTTGTGTTTGTTTTGGCTTCTTTTCTGATTGAATTTGGTTTTCCTGGTTGGATCATATTTGGTTGGAAGTCTTTACAAGAGGAGTTTTCCGTGGAATCTTTACCACTCAATAATTTGTAAGACTATTAATTAGAATAAAGCAAAGGTTCAAGGAATGGATGTGAGGATGAATTCAAGGAACAACAGGTTAGACCTAAATTAAATATTGGGACCATATAAGAGCAACAATAGTTAAATATCAAATATCAAATTCTGGATCAAAACATGTGGTTTAGATTTCTCTTAAAACCTAAAATTATGTGATGAAAAAACCCTATAAAATCAAACTAGGGAGATATCAAAAGGCATAGCATGGCATCAGCAGGCCTCACTTTGCCTAAGGGAATGTATGAACATGTTTTCCCACCTGCAGGATGCAGAGCAATGTCAAGATTGTTCCTAACATCTGTGATCCACTCACAGAAGGCTAGTAATTCATCCATCTCAGCACAGAGCTGCAAATTTGGAACAGGTCACCAGTCAAGGATAATGACTTACCAAAACAAGACCAAAAAAAAGAGATGGGGAGAGGGTGTGCAAGGAAACAATCTTTGTGGTTCCCCAGGAAGTATCTTGTGTTTACACCACCTTCTTTGCCCCTCCCCGACCCCCAGGGATGATTTTGTGATTTCGTTACAGCTTTTCCAGCTGCAGTGTCAGGAATGCTCAATTTGATTTAGTGAAGCGGGAAGAAAAAAAAATGCCCATCACTCATTTTGATTTTGTTAGCAGCAAGGAGAAATGGGTTGCAGCTTCAGGATGTTCAAACTGTTGGTGGTTTCCCTTGTTGTTTTTAATCTGGATAGATGAGAAATTAGGGCAGTAAAGGAAGATAGTTGATAATTGATAATAATTGATAACATTTAGCCAAGATGGAAATTACACAAGTCAACCCCTTTCTCTCCTCATTTTTTTGCAAATAATATAAAATAGAAGCAACTTCACAATATTATTCTATCTGGTGGTCTAGAGCGCTGCTTCTTAAACTGTGTGTCCCCCAAATGGGGTCCCCTTAGCTCAGTGTTGGAGTCACAAAAAATTTGGCCACTGTAAAATGCCACCCATCTACACAAAGTTGTTAGCCACAATTTTATAGTGCTCTCCGGAGCCCCCGGTGGCACAGTGGGTTAAAGCCCCGTGCCGACAGGACTGAAGACCGACAGGTCGCAGGTTCGAATCTGGGGAAAGGAGGATGAGCTCCCTCTATCAGCTCCAGCTCCTCATGCGGGGACATGAGAGAAGCCTCCCACAAGGCAGACAGCCAATTCTCTCACAACAGGAGCAGTTGCTCCTGACACGACAAAAACAAAAAAAAAGTGCTCTCTGCAGAAAATGCTTCAGCTATACTCCACAAGAAAGGAAATTCAGCCTGGTCAGCAAACCTTGCAAATGTGGATTTATTTTCAGTAAATGTTTGAATTTTATAATATATCTATTATTCCTGGAGTCATTTAAAATTGTCTTGGGTGGAAATGGGTCATGGGTAAGTTTTAGAAGCCCTGGTCTAGAGGCAAGCAAAAATGAATGCCTTCACCTAATTCAGTTGTTAATAATACCAACTCGAGTACACCCGTTGTATCAGTTGCTGACTGATAAATCAAAACTCAAGTAAACTAGGTCTTCTCTGGTTCAGATTAGCAATTAGTTTGTGGCCTCAGAACAGCCTAAAGAACCAGAATTAGAGTCAGCATGGTCAGATGAAACTCTATTGGCCCATTGCATCACTTGGAGCCCTTCCATACTACATAATTATAGCACTATGATTCCATTTTTAACTTCTGAATTTCATGAAATCTTAGTCTTCTTTAAGGCTTTGCAAATTGTGGTAAGATGCTGGAGATTTTCACACAGCCCTTTCTTTTACCCACCAAAAACTGGAGCATTTGCGTTGTCATCTCCCATCTGGAAATGTCACATGAAAATTGGAGACTCTAGGCCAGGCCCTGAAATCTATCAGAGAATCTTTATTACTGTTAACAACATGGTGATTAAAATGTTATTGATCTTGGCATCGTTACAAAAGCAATGCAATGATTTCATTCTTTTTCTCTCCCGCTCCTCTCAAAGTACGATCCATGATTAAGTTGTCATTCTGAAATGGTTGAATGGACTGACCTGCTACACATTGTCAAGGAAGAGAGTTGTGCAGAGAAACAATAGTTGCTGGAATCCACAATAGTTATATTTCCCTAATAATTTATTTTTATTAGTGGCATGACTTAATTATATGCAGTTGCTTTTGTATATTTCACTATCCTTTGTAAAACAGATGTTGATTCTCTTTGTTGAATTGTACTCACATTTCTATTTCTCTTTATATATTCCGACCTAATGCCTTTTTAAAATTCTTGTGAATCATAGAACAGATTTTTTTTTATCTGTAGCAGTTTTGGGATCCTTTGTTTAGCCTTGCATATTCTCAGGGAAGTTAACAAGATATGATTTCAATCCCGTTGAATGAGGCCATGTGTTTCTTATCACTCAGATGAAGTTAGAAAATCTTTGTCAGATCCAGTTATGATTTTTCTTAAAGAAGACAAGTAGGATATAATTTAAAAAGAACAAAATAAATAAAATGAACAGTGGCCAAAATCCAAAAATGCACTTCAGCATTAAATAACAACAGAAGTAGGACTTTCCCCTCCTCCTCCAGCTCCCCATTGTGCAAAACCCTGCTTCCCAGAGCTTCATAGCAATATGTGGCAGTTTTTTTCTTTTTCGTGTGTGGTGTAATTGTGGGGTGCAGGACATAGGTAGTACATTAATTCTGGTGGTAGAAACAATGAGATCCAGTAGAAGTCCATGACTGAACCCTATCCAGTTAACCTTACTCTATAGCCCCACTCAATGGATTGTCACCTTGTTGTGTTGTTTTTTTTTTTGTCGTGTCAGGAGCGACTTGAGAAACTGCAGAGACGTTGCCCAGGGGATGCCCAGATGTTTTGATGTTTTTACCATCCTTGTGGCTTCTCTCATGTTCCCGCATGAGGAGCTGGAGCTGATAGAGGGAGCACATCCATGCTCTTCCCAATCGAACCTCTGACCTGTCGGTCTTTAGTCCTCCCGACACAGGGGTTTAACCCACTGTGCCACCGGGGGCTCCTCCTTGTTGTGGTAAGGGGGCTTACATGTTCCAATGAACCTGCAGGCATAACCACTGGAGTCATACATTCCCGAGTGTCGGGGGGGGGGGGGAGGCAGGGAAGATTCCAGACCAAGCACAATCTGAAGACTTCAACGGCAGATCAGATAGAAGATAATACGGTACATGTTACAACTACTGTGAAGGCAGAAGAAGGCTGCAACAGATTGAGAAACCACCATTGTCATGTTAACCATGCCACTGGTTGAGACCCTCACTCTGTGAAGACTGTGAGTTGATCAGCTGTGTACTGACCTCCACACATTAAAAAAACTCATGCACAGGCATTTTCCAAGAACTTGGAAGGCCATCATACTCAGACAACAAGAGATCACCTAAGTAAGAAAGTAAATAAGTACTCTATAGCATATACAGTAGAGTCTCACTTATCCAACATAAACAGACCAGCAGAAAGTTGGATAAGTGAAAATGTTGGATAATGAGGGATTAAGGAGAAGCCTATTAAACATCAAATTATGTTATGATTTTACAAAGTAAGCAGCAAAATATCATGTTTTACAGCAAATCGACAGAAAAAGCAGTTCAATACATGGTAACGTTATGTAGTAATTACTGTATTTAAGAATTTAGAACCAAAACATCGCAATGTATTGAAACAGCTGTGGATCTGGGTGGGAGGCAGACTGCATTGGATAACACAGAATGTTGGATGAGTGAAAGTTGGATAAGCGAGAGTCTACTGTATATGGAAATGTAGATTTTATTTCTGGAATAAACAGCTTGGAGTTGTCATCAACTTAAACCCAAATGTTCAAAAATAGTTATTTTGTTTACAATTTTCGTCACAACTTCTGGGGGTAGATACAGCTATGTGCTACAGGCTTTAAAGTGATTTAAGAGGTAGCCCAATCAATCCTCTCACCATTAATGTCATGGCTGGACATATCATTCAGACCTCAGAGCAAGCAGCTTTGCTCTGGACTTTGCCAAGGAAGTACATGGCAGGGGGAGACAGCAGTGGTATTTTTGCTACCCCAAGGAGGAAGACACACTTAACTTTGCCTTTTTAACAGTGAAGGTCCCAAACAATGCATTTTTTAAAACTGAAACTACTGAGCATGAAGTGCATTTTAAAAAATGCATTAAAGCCTAAAACAAGTATTTTGGCTATTAACACAGTTGTATATTTGTGTTCTTACAGTGTTGGAATGGAGGTTTTTCTAATACAGTACTTGTAACCATCTGGTTGTCTCTGATGTAAGACCTCCTTGTTGCTACCAGTTGCTGGGGTTCCCCTATACTGGACAGTGCTTGGCAAAGTTACTATTTGACTACAGTGCCCCAAACCCTCCAATTATGAAGGGGATAGGGATTCTGAGAGTTATAGTCTAAAATATTTTTCCAAGTCATTTCCTCTCACTTTTTGTAAATCACCCTGTGAATGATTTGCCCAGATGGATTAGGGCAAATGATGCTACCAAGTCCACTTCACTTTTAAGCTGCCCTGAATATTTACATCTGAATTAGGTTATTACATGGGAAGTGCTGCATCTTCCTTTTACTGCCCTATATTGTTTGTATTCCTGCAGTAAAGCTTTTGGAAGTCGCTACCATCAGCAACTCCATGGATTCTTTGGATCTGATCCATTAATGCTGTTCTCATGTACGTAATAGTAGTTGTTTTATGAAGATGAAGGCTGAGGCTTATTGGCAGAATACTTCAAAGCAGCTGGAAAGGAAAGTCTCATCTTGTGGATGGTAAAGAAGGACCAAAGTTTATTGAGCTGTCAGTCCAACTCCATTAATGAGCAATAAATGTACAAATATGCTCGCCAAATTTCCACTGCAGATTTGCTTTTTCATAATCATTTTAACATTGACCCTTTTGGTTAACTTCAATCTGTCCTTTACCATTTACCTCTTTTGTGGAGGGAAGCATATGCATATGAAACGGTTGACTCTCAAGAGGCAATGAGCATATGATAAAACTCACAACCATGATTAGTCTGTTTAATTGAATCAGGCTTGATTGGGGGTCAGTATTCATAGTGCTTGGCTCACAGCAGCTCCATGTAAAAGAGCAACAAGATGCAGAAAGACAGGAGGCTGCCTCATAGTGAGTCAGGCTCACTGTTCATCCAGGCCACCATCATTCATCTCTGACTGGCTGTAGCTCTCCTTTGCCCCAGATAGAGGTCTTTTCCAGCATTGCTCCTAGGATGCTTTCCAGGTTTTGAACAGAAGATGTTATGGACTGATTTTGAAAAGTGAAAATATAGACTATTAGTGAAGCATGTCTTACTTCCGGACATGGGAAATGTGTACTTTAGTCTTGGTACGGGTACAGTAGACAGAACAGTATTATGTAAATACATTTAGTTTAAAAAAATAAATATAAACATTACCAAGGTGCTTGTTTATAAAGCCATTATCCTCCCAACCCTGTTATATCCCTGTGAAATGTGGACTGTGTACAGACATAACACTCAACTCCTAGAACAATTCCGTCAGTGTTGCCTCTGAAAAATCTTGTAAATCTCTTGGGAAGACAGAGAGACAAATATAAGGATGCTGAAAGAAGCAAAGATCACCAGCATTGAAGCAATGCTTCTACACCATCAACTCCTCTGGATTGGCCACATTGTCTGAATGCCCAATCAACATCTCCCAAAGCAGTTACTCTACTCCAAACTCAAGAAAAGAAAAACGGAAGGTTGGTGGACAAGAAAAGAGATTTAAAGATGGGCTTAAAGCTAACCTTAAAAACTGTGTCATAGATGCCGAGAAATGGCCTTTGAGCACTCTAACTGGAGGTCAGCTGTGACCAACAGTGCTGTGGAATTAAAAGAGACTCACATGGAGGGCCAACCCTGACCGGGACCACCTTCCATTTGGAAACTGATGCTCTCACTGTGGAAGGACATGTGGATCTAGAATAGGGCTCCACAGTCACCTACGTATCCGCCGCCAAGACACTATCCTTGGAAGACCATCATACTCAGACAAGAAGGGATCATGTAAGTAAGTAAACATTAGTTTTGTGTCATCCTTAAACTTACTTATTTTATCTTTTAGAGCATCATTGCTGCCCTTAAACTTAGCAGTACGTAGAGGGGCCTGCCAAAGTTCCTGGCTTGGAGAACTGCTTCAGGATGTGGGGCCGTGCCTGAAGGCTTCATAGCTGAATCAGGAGACATTTCTTGAGCTTGTTTCCAAATAAACCACAGGGTACATACTATGGAAACCCTGCTTGAGTTCCAGCAAAACTAGATGAAAGACCATGGGAAGGTTTGTCCCTCCATATCACTCTTTACCTTCAACCTCCAGCTGTAGGATGGGGTTAACCACATGAAAAGGGAAGAAGGCTTGTGGACCTTATTGTGTGGTAGAGGGAAAGTGAGGCTTGCCAAAGCAGCTATATGCACTGAAACTCTAGAATAGTGGTTCTCAACTTGTGGGTCTCCAGGTGTTTTGGTCTACAACTCCCAGAAATCCCAACCAGTTTACCAGCTGTTAGGATTTCTGGGACTTGAAGGCCAAAACATCTGGGAACCCACAGAATGAGAATCACTGCTCTAGAGGTTCAGGGGCTCCCTTTTGCAAGATCATGTGGAGTCTGTGTTTCTGTGTCTAAGTAACACTTAAATCAAGTGGACCAACAATGAGCTTCATAGAACATGTCTGGTAATTCTCTTCAGACTTTTTGGCTCCTTAACTTGTGCACTGACATTGGAGGATAGATTAATGCAAGTATTTATTGGGGGGAAATGGCATAGGTAGCTCAATGTCTGTAGTTGCCACATGGTCAGAAATTCTTGTTATTTCTTTGGGAACGTTTGGGTAACTAACTTTAACCATGGAACAGGCAGTCCAGCAGTCAGTCAGTTTCTGTTGCTACAATTTCTTCTCTTTCGTGACCTGAGAGCATGTTTGGCAGGCCAGAGTTCAGACTGCCAAATAATATGGCTCTAAATCAGTCTCTAAAGCACTCCCTAAATAAGCATTACATTTGGCATGAGCACTGAATATTGGCAATGACAACCCTATGCCCTCTTTTGAAGGGCATCAGTAACTACAACTTACATTCCAGATGAACCAGGAAGATATGCTTGGGTTGAAAGTAATGTGCTTGCTACTAATAGATCATCCAATTTAAAAAATGAAGAGTTTTTGGGGAAGGAAGTGGAAAGGAGAAAGGGCAATTAGCAGCAATTAATGTTCTGTAGATGCTTTCCTACTTCAAAGATTTGCTTGCATCGTTTTTATACTAGATGGTCTGCACTGGTTTCCTTTAAGCATCTAGGCATAATCTAACATGCTAATTTTGCATAGTTATAATTATCAGAGAATATCTGCTGATAATTATTTCAGTTAAGGGGTGTTCAGATATGTTGACTCATATTAAGTTCTAGCAGTTGCTGCTGCAACAAGACTATGGCCCCATCTACACAGCCATATAAAATCCAAACTATATGCTTGAACTGGATTATATTAGTCTACACAGCCATATAATCCAGTTCAAAGTGGATAATCTGGATTTTATATGGCAGTGTAGATGGGGGTCTATGTCATTTGAAATGCTAACAAGTCTTGATTGCCAAGTCAAGACCAAACCATGTACAAATTCTTTGAATTAAAACCAAGGTAGTTCACAATGATACATGGTTGCTGATAAATATTCACCTCTCTTTTCCCAATATCTACTGTGGGAATTAAAAATGAACTATGAGCAACAATAAAGTCCTAGAGGAAGTAATAGCATCAAATTAAATCATTTTCCTGATAATTAATTAAAGTTCTTGAGCTTTGACACTGTGAGTCCTCCCTCCTGTATAACACTGGGTCTCCAACTTATGACTGGATACAAGTTGCCTCCGAAAAATCCTGCAAATCTCTTGGGAAGACAAGCGGACAAATGTCAGCATGCTGGAGGAAGCAAAGACCACTAGCATTGAAGCGATGGTCTTCTGCCATCAACTCCGCTGGACCGGCCACATTGTCCGGATGCCTGACCACCGTCTCCCAAAGCAGTTGCTCTACTCCGAACTCAAGAATGGAAAATTGAATGTTGGAGGACAGGAAAAGAGATTTAAAGATGGGCTCAAAGCCAACCTTAAAAACTCTGGCATAGACACCGAGAACTGGGAAGCCCTGGCCCTTGAGCACTCTAACTGGAGGTCAGCTGGTACCAGCAGTGCTGTAGAATTTGAAGAGGCACGAATGGAGGGTGAAACAGAGAAATGTGTCAAGAGGAAGGCACATCAAGCCAACCCCGGCCGGGACCGCCTTCCACCTGGATACCGATACCCTCACTGCAGGAGAAGATGCAAATCAAGAATAGGGCTCCAGTCACCTATGAACCCACTGCCACTACACCAATCTTGGAAGACAATCCTACTCAGACAACAAGGGATCACCTAAGTAAGTAAGTAAGTAAGTACTAAGAAGTATGCCACGGCTTCTCGGATTTTGCTTTTTTTCCCAAGGGAAGCAGCTGAATTAGATTTATTCATAGTATTTGGAATACAGACTCAGTTCCTTTTCTTTTCTTTTGACTATTAATTTTTAAAAAACCCAGATACCCAGTAAGTATACATGTAAAATATTAATTTACATAATATATCCACACCACAAAATACAGTTTGTTTTGATGAAGAATTTGAATTGCTTGGGTAAAAAAAGTCTTAATTTCCTTAACTCTGGAGTTCATGTAGATCTGATAATTCCATCTTACATA
Source organism: Anolis sagrei (assembly GCF_037176765.1). Taxonomy (NCBI): domain Eukaryota; kingdom Metazoa; phylum Chordata; class Lepidosauria; order Squamata; family Anolidae; genus Anolis; species Anolis sagrei. Next base: position 149,344,370 of record NC_090023.1, read on the forward strand.
TTCTATACCAGTTCTTCACAAATTACTTGACGTGTGGGGCTGGCATTTTTTGTTCCTTGTACCATTTTCTACAACTAATTTTTCCCCTCCCTAGAAATGGCAGCTGATGGCTCGTAGACTAGTGCTGGTTCATGGATCACCACTTTGAGTAGCAGTGTTTCTATAATGTTTTACTCTCCAAATTTTAATTTTGGTTTGCCAGCAGGCACATGGTTTTGGAGTACTTGTTAACATTGTGCCAGGGTTGATAGCATCAAAGCTTTAATTTATATTAATGTCCCTTTGCAGTTTAAGGTTGGGAAATATAGGAAGGCTGAGAACCAACTGGAATAATGATTTCTTTCTCTGTTCCGAAACCTTTTATACAATTCTTGTAGATATTAAGGAGATTGGCCATATTTGTATACTTCAGTTGTTTACTTCTGCAATATATCACTCTTTAAAAGCCAAGTTCCAAGGACTACTCATATATCCAGTGACAGGGAATTTGAGTGTCAGCTGAGAAACAGTCTAGTAGAATTTGCTTGAGGCCCAGTTCTACCACTGGCTGTGAGAGATGATGGATTCCCACCAGTGAAAAGACTGGAGTGCTTCTCTGTTAAGTACCATCTGCTACATCATTTACCATTAATAAAGGTTATAATATACCAGTAATGAGTGACTATGTTTGGCACCAAAAGAATTCTTGGAGAAATCTGGAACGATGCCCAGTTCTGGCACTAGATGTTAGACATATAGTCAAATAAAAGAAACTTTTGGAGTACCTTGTTTACAGCCTCAAAACCTAAGGTTGTCGACTTGCACGTATTTACTGAATAAATAAGCACAATTGAATTTGGTGTGCCAAAGAATTTTTTACCTTCATACATGATGTTTGAAAGCTGTTTGCTTGCCTAAAATGTGTTTTGAAACTAACCTTTAAATAAGAACCCAAGTTTTTATTTAAAGTAAGAGGTTTATGTCATGCTCTTCAATCTGTGGTCTCTTTCTCCTATGGTCAAAGGAAGTGAATGTTGCTATTAGCTACTTCCCAGTGTCTCTTAGGAAACACAACACACACTGTATCTCATGTCTCAAACTGTTACTAGCAAGATGAAGTGAAGGTGAGGAAGGGAGAGCAAATTATTTTTTTAAGCTTCCCATTAAAATGATTTAAAGCCAATGGGAGAAATGTTTCGAAGATGAACATTAAGTATTTCTTCCAACCCTCGGGACTGTCTTTAATACCACAAGTAGGAAATGTATCCCTCGCCAAACTCCCAATATTGTTAGATGTAATTGTGGCAGCCCCAGCTGTAACAGGGAATGGTTAAGAATAAGTGTCACAGTCCAACAACATCTGGAGGCCAACAACTTCCCACCACCACATTACACTGTCATTGGTGAGAGATGATGTATTTTCACTGACAAAGATGGGGCACAGTATGTTCAAAATGCTTTGAACACTTTCAGTTTGGTATTCCATTTTCTTAAAAAAGTGAATAAAAGGTAAACATGAACTGTAAAAGTAGTTCAGTGAAAATGTCATCCAAATTTCTAGATTTAGTCATATCTCATGGCTGAATCACACTTAAAGATTGAAAAAGTTACTTTTTGTGACCCTCACATTCTGAACCCTTCTGCCCGCACAGCTATTGTCTTCTGTCCACTTTTTGCAACAGCACTATCATTGGAAATTTGGACTCAGCAGAAGGTGCACATTCTTTTTTCTCCACCCAGAGCAAAAGGAATGAGATTGAGCATAGAAGACCACAGACACAGGAAGCATGTTTTTTTTAAGAAAAGAAAGTCGCATGACCTCTAGTATCTGCAATAGTAAGCCTATGGAATTAGTCTCCTAAAAATGCTTTGCAACTATGTTTCAACATTTCTGACCTATAAAATTTGGGTTGCCAGAAGATAGAAGGATGTGGTCTCCTGATTTGAAGCATTTCAAGTGTCATACCAACTCACATGGGGCTGTGTACCTGTTCTCAGGTACACAGAGAACAGGTACACAGAGAATTTCCAATAATATATAATTGCTGTCTTCCTTCTTTCTTTCCTTCTTTCCTTCTTTCCTTCTTTCCTTCTTTCCTTCCTTCCTTGTTATAACTTCTTCATCAGTTGCTTTGCTCTTCTGAAAGAAAGACAAAATGTGAATAGATAAATGCATGATTGTTTCATACAATCCCAACACAATGTCTGGCTCTACACTGCCATATAATCCAATTCAGTGCAGTTAATCCGCATTCTGAAATTGAATTATATGGCAGTGTAAATTCAACTAATATCTCACAAAAAGTAAAGGCTTTGAAGGAAACACCATGAAAAACAAAAATCAGTACAAAAAAGAAATAAATCACATTCTTCCATCTCACTGAAGATAATAAAGGATGTGAATCCATACAGACACTGAGTCATTCTCTATTCCATCTGCACTATTAATATTTCAACAACATTGATGAGATTCCTTTCCAGCATTTTTTGCTCAGTCCACACAGCACACAAGACGTATTCTGGATGCTCATCTGAATCATTAAAGCAGTTTCTACCACTCTGCATCTGATATTCAGTCAAAACAAGGTAGTACTGGTAGATACATTGGACTCCTGCACTTCTTTGTCAACATCTCTTGGCCTAGCCAGTCATCTCAACAAGACCATTAGTGACTTATTAACCACTCAGTGAACCACCCACTAGAGGGAGACAGAACTCCACATTGAGTAATATACTTTGCATAGGGCACATAGTCCTTTGGGTGTCTACTCAGAAGCAACTTCTATTGAGGTCAATGGGACACTCCAAAGTAAATGTGCAGTCGGTTTGTTACCAGAGACTGCTACTACTCACTATTAAAATAATTTGTTGCATCATATATTCTGACTGTTACCTCTAAGGGACATCCATATAAGCAAGCAATTTAAATAGCAAACCATAATCATACTATAACCATAGCTTTCCTTTAGCCTCTAGCTTGGTTTCAATGAAAGTGATATTAAGAAGAAGTACACTGCTGCTGCCTAGCAATGGAAATACACAAAAAGTCTTTCTGGATCCATCAGAATGGCGGCTATGTTGAGTTAGATGCAATGCTCTTCCAGACTACAGTATGAGCTGTGAATGGGACTTGTTAGTCACTGGAAATACCCTTGTATTTTAGCATGTGAATTATTTCCACATTGTCGAAGGCTTTCATGGCCGGAATCACTCAGTTCTTGTGGGTTTTTTCGGGCTATATGGCCATGTTCTAGAGGCATTTCTCCTGACGTTTCGCCTGCATCTATGGCAAGCTTCCTCAGAGGGTGAGGACCTCACCCTCTGAGGAAGCTTGCCATAGATGCAGGTGAAACGTCAGGAGAAATGCCTCTAGAACATGGCCATATAGCCCGAAAAAACCCACAAGAACTGAGTATTTCCACATTCTTTCCAATTATAGAAATTTGGGAACTGAAGGAATGATTCATTTTGGGAAGGGGTAAGATTCTTATGGGAGAGGACAATGTTTTCTTTCCATTCCTTCTCCCTTACCTACACCCCTGCTTACACAGTACAGGGTGTATACTTCTCCCTGTATTGCTAATCCATAATTGGATATTATTAATTGTTGTCTATTATTATAGTACTATACTAGCCATTTTCACTGTAGCCAAAGAATTGCAATAACAAAAACATTACTGGGCACAAAAATAAAGGATCTTACAGCATACCATGACATTTTGATTTTGCATGGATATTTATGTTTTGATCTTCCACTTAACAACATCTTAAACTATCACATTCTTATACCCAGATTGTGAGGTAGGGCAAATGTTATATCTGGTCTCTATAAAAGTTAAGTCCTGGGTAAAATAAAAATGGTTTGCTTGATTTGTATCCTGCTGTTCTCCCTATGGAGGATCAAATACAACTTCTGTCCATCTCTGTAAACAACTAGTTGGAAGTCCCATACAAGGGATTTGGTTATCAGGCCCAGCAGGTGCTTGGCAGACTGCAAAATAAAGAGAAAAACCCCTATGGCACTAGACTGCCATGTTGGCATCACTGGAGTGACCTATAAGATGAAGAGATCTTCAGGCCTTATATCAGTGGTTCCCAACCCTTTTTTTGACCAGGGACCACTCTCCAACATTAGTACCAAAAGGGTTAGTTTTTTGATCAACTTTAGATTTGGGTTGGTTATTTGGGGTGCTGAATCGGAAAATTGCATTGGATAGACCACATCAGCTCTAGTTTCCGATACAGAGCATATGCCGTCCAGTAATTGGCATCTGCTCACCCATAGAAAACCATATTTAATAATCTAGAGCTGTTGTGGTCTATCCAATGCAGTTTTCTGAATCAGCACCCCAAATAACCCCAGGAACAGATTTTAAAAAGAAGACACCATGAAAAAAAGTTGTTTGGTTGGGCTATGTTACATATTATCCGTGGATTTTGTTAACACTCGTGTAAAAAAATAATAAAAGGAGAGGGGACAGAGGTGAAAAATACAAAAAGCAGAGTGCGAGACCCAAGAAACTGTCCCTAATGGCTATAACAACAACAACTTTGAGGGACTGAACAGAGTCTTACAAAGGGCTGCTTTCCCATTATAACTCTTGTGTTGGCAATGGGAGATGATAATGATGATGATGATTACTTTGGGGATTAAACATGGTCTTACAAAGGGCTGCTTTCCCATTGCAACGAATGTGTGACAATGGGAGCTAACAACAACAACAACAACCACAACAACAACAACTTTGGGGGACTTGCCTTCTCTCTCTTGCTCTCCTCCAACGGCTCTGGGGAAGCCGAGAGAGGGCAAGCACAATGGTCCTGGCCTCCTTCCTTCTCTCCCTTGTTCTCCCTTCTCCCTCCAATGGTGACACGCACCACCTTATTTTAGGTCTTGTAGCCCATCAGTTGGCTGTGACCCATGGGTTGGGAACCACTGCCTTATATAAATGTTGGCTGCAGCTTGCTTCTTCAGACATTTTGTTTTGTTAAGGAGTTCATAACCTCCTTAAAGCACCCTCTCATTTCTCTTTAGCTCACTGTTGCTTTGCCTACCTGCCTAATCCATGCCACTAGAGCTGACAGCTTCTAAAATTGATGTTGCCTCTTTGCCAGAAGGCACCTGGGGCAACATACAATAATTAAATCAATCAGAGAATATTTAAGTCCACAAATCCTTAAACAAAAACTCAGCTGAAACTGAAGCGTAAAGTTCCCCATTAAAATAAAAGCCAATCAATGAAAACAGACTAAAAAGTTATTAAATACAAGGCAACGAGGGAGCATAAACATACATCCAAGCATGTAATAAGCAGACAATAAAATCAGATAATAAACACAACAGCAAAAGCAGTGGAAACAACAAACAATTAAAAAGCTAGAACAAGGGAATCCAATTAAAATATTGCAATCAAAGAGGTTTAGAAGGAAAAAGACTTTCATCAGTCAGATGAAAACTATCAGTGTCAGTCAGATGAACTTCCTTATGAAATTAATTCTACACTTTTTAGGGAAAGAGTGGAGAATCATCTGTTCCTGAAGCTCACTCTTGTTGTTGTTGTTGTTGTTGTTGTTGTTATTATTATTATTAGTAGTATCCTGTTTTTATCTCACAACTGAGACACAAAGCAGCACAAAGAATAGACGGAGCAAGATATTTCCTATAGACTCATGAACAAGATGGATGGGAGATGATGGTCCTAAAGCTAGGGCAAGCAAGCTCAGAGAGTCCATGGCCGCATTGATACCCTCTCCCATCAAGGAGAATCCTGAGTTAGAAATGGTCATAGATTATCTTCTAGTTTTCTACAAATATTCCCACTCAATTCTGCTCTTTCCTATTTTTTCATTCCAATTCCTTATAATTAACAAGATGTACTATTTTGTTGTGTGATCAATTTCCTCTCTGACCTCAGCATAGAATCTTACAATGTCTCCATGTTCTGCCTCTGTAGCTAGAGCATAAACTTTATTGTAGTTATATCAATGGGTTTTTTCTGAAGTATTATTGACATGATTCTGTCAGACTTGGATTATGCACCCAACTGCTTTTGCTACATCTCTCCTCACTATAAATGCCACTCAATTTCTTCTTAGATTTTCATTTGCTGAACAAAACACTGGGCCATTATCTCATGCAAATATCCCATGTCTGTCCACTTTAGTTTACTCACCCTAAGTATTTAAAATTTACTGGTGGATGTCTATTAAGGAGGATAGGATTTTCTGCACTCCCCAATCTACTGTTCCATGGGTTTATTAGCCAATCTATTGTTTTCAACACAGATGGTTTTTAGTCCATGGGGAGGGTGTGACTCCCTGTCTTGAGGAAAGAGATTCTTCCTGTTTTGCCTAGGAGCCACTACTGATTTCAAGATGGTTAGGCCAGGACTTTCAGACAACTTTCAGTGATTCAAGGCATGTAATGAACTGAAATACTGCAAAACTGTTATTGGTGCTCAAAATTGTTAGCATTTAAGGATTAAATCATCACATTTTAAATTAAAACATTTAAAATTCTCTGATGGAAAAAAATTAATTAATTGAGAATATATCTTTATAAATTATTTTAAAATCCAGATGTTTTCTGTATGCCAGCAGGGGGGAATGAAGGCAGCAATTGTCTGCAATGAATAACAGGCCTTCTTCAGGTTGCCACCTCTGAAGCTATATGGTTCCATTTACAGTTGGTCTTCCTCATTCTCTGGTGTTAGAAGCACAGAACCATTGTGATCGTGAAAAATCCAGAAATATATCTAGGTCCCTTAAACCATATTTAGCACACAAAAAGTATGGCTCGTGAATTCAATTCTACTGTGGATGTCTTAAACGCCTTATCGAACGTTAACAGTCTCTCTCAGTCTTGCAAGGCTTATAGTTCCCATTAAAAATGGCACAGGACAGCAGCAGAGGCATGACTGAATAATCCATGAGTAATCAAACTTGCAAAAATGTAATCCATAAAAATGGAGGGCCAATGGTAGTTTCTGCAATTAATAGCTAATCTACTCCCTACCAAATTCATTGGTTGATCTTGAATTCTGATGTTATGAAGGGAAAAAAAATTCTCTCTGCTTTATTTCAAAGGTACATAATTTCATCATTTTGTATAATGTGCTTTTTCCACTGCCTTATTTCTACAAACCCTCAAGCATTTTCGCCGTTAGTGATAAGGAAGATGTCCTTATTCCTTGATTGTCCCATTGTTATTTTCTTTTTCTCTCCTCCCTATCTTGTTATAATATCCTTTTTGAGATGGGCTGACCAGAACTATGCACAGAATTCCACATGCTGCCACATCATAGATTTATATAAAGGCATTATAATACTGGCAGTTTTATTTTCAGTCCCTTTCAACAAATCCCTAACATGGAGCTCGCCTTTTTCACTGCCGCTGCAGAGTTGACATTTTCATTGAACTATCCATCACAACCTCAAGATCTTTCCTGCAAAGTCACAGACTCTTCAGATCCCATCAGTGTGTATATAAACTTTTACATCGACATTGAACCTTTCTTGCCATTTAGTGTCCTGTTTCCCCTGTCTGGAAAAAGTCTTCTGGAACATTTCAGTCAGCTATGTTTCTCCATGTCTTAAACAATTTGGGCACATCCATATTGGGTATCCCATTGTTCAGTAATATGACTTATAAAAAATTAAGTCAAAGTCCATGAGATCCGAAACAAGCAATCTGTGAAACAGAGATGGAGAAGGGCACTCTAGGTATTCACATCCTCAGAAATGGAAAGTGTCAGGACATCACTGTCAACTTTCCAAAGCAATAAGATTGATTTCCTTTAGTTTAAAAAGCCTTAAAGATATTTACAAAGAAAAAGGAAAACCTATCTCTCTAGAAGTTATACCACTGCAATCTGAGTCGTGATTATATTTTGTAGTCACAGTTTATTATTCTTTTGGTTTTGATTCTAAAGAAGAAAGCATGTTTTATTCTTATTTCTGCAGTTTGCTTTTCCGCTGTCCTTCAAAAGCCATCATGGTGGCACAGAGAGGCTGGAACATGAGATCCTATTACTACCATCTTCCATTTGAGACTGTGGGTTTCTTCCTAAGTTCTGTGCAGGACATGGGCATCCTTACTTTTTATAAGAATCTCCACAGTTTAAAATATAGTGAATAGGTCTTCATGATAGAATCAGAAGTTTTAAAGCACAAGTAACTAGTTTAAGTTAAGGAGGAGATTAAACAGTTTCTGAGTCAGATTCCTGGGGAAATAGATTTTATTAGAAGGGGCATTTGGACTGGAAATTGAACTGTACACATATAGAAGTCTGGAACTTCGAGTTAAAAAATCAACCTAAAAAATTGACTTATCCACAGGTGAGTTTATAGATCAGGTTGACTCATATAGTTGGTATTCCATCTTTACTTCATGAATAGACTATATTTTCCTTGGCATTGCCTGGGTTGATGTTGATGATTCTGCACCGATATTTATTTATTTCTTTGTTTCTTGTTTGTTTAATATTCTGTCTTTCTCCCAAATATGGTAACTATAGTTGACTTACAGACCAAGTTAAAATAAAAGGGTTAAAATAATTTATAATTTAATGTGCTACAAAAAAACAGTTCAAAGCAGTTTTAAAAGCATTTGAAAAATAGTAATGAAGACAAAAGTCTAACACTTTGGATCCTGCTACACCAACCAGTTAACAGTCCTGGACAAGCCACTGAGACACCTCTCTCCCATATTCTCACCAAATTCTCCAGTGGAAGTGATGACACTAAGGACCTCATCACAAAGGGGTAAGGATTTGCCACACATCATGATAAATCCATGGAGTCCTGATGGGGTGTGTGGAGAACCTGTTGCTCCATACCCTGAATCACCCAACCTACTTGGGCTTCCATCCTATGGGGGAAGTGTCAGCATCTGGTTCCCCTCTCTCGTTGATCCAAATGCAACATGGGAAGCCTCCCATGTTGCTGTAGTGGCAGCATATGACACTTGCTCTCATTTTTTGGCACGGAGCCCAGCCAGAAGTGTATGCGTTTTGTTTAATGGGCTCCATGTCGAAAGTGAAGGGCAAGCAGCATTCGACAGGCAAATCAGCCCATCTGATGAAGTGGTAAGAGAAGACCTTTCCCCCAGGATCTGAAAGCCCAAGCAAACTTATATAGGGAGATACAGGGTGGATCTAGACAGCCCTTTATCCCCAAGGCATCCACGTTATAAAAATGCGGATCTTTTGGGAGGGCTGTCTGCATCAACCCTAGAATGCGCACACTTTCTGGGGTGGGTTGTCCACACCTTCTCTTGGGACTAGCCTGAGAGAACGTGGGGAGGCCCTCCCCCATTCCCCCAAGCCCCTAGATCCCTTAGAAAACTAAGAAATACTTACGTGGTCTCCATTAGAATCCTGGCAAGCTCTCCTGGCATGTAGAAAGACGTGCCAGTGGAATGGGAGGGGAAAGCAATTTCCCCCTCACTCTCCTGGTGTGTCATTTCTACATGCTGGGAGAGCTTGCTGAGATTCTAATGGAGACCATGTAAGTATTTCTTAGTTTTCTAAGGGATCTAGGAGATTGGGGGGAGGGGTGGATATTCCCACAGTTTACTGGGTTTATTTAGCCTGGTAAACTGTGGGAATGGTGTCTGGACTGTAGTCCAGAAACCAGAAATAGTGCATTTATCCTGCGTCTTCTAAGAAGGTGCAGAATAAATTCACTAACAAATTAATTCACTACAAACCGGAATTTCATGGTTTGTAGCGAATTAATGTGAGACTGCACAGAATGTTGCCTGGACAGCTCCCTTTTTATTGCGGACAGGCCCACAGTCTTTCATGTAGTCTGGAGCCAATCTATGTAAGGCTTCATAGGACTTAACAAGTACGACATTTTCAAATTGTACTCAGAAACAGCCTGACAATGATGTTTCAGAAAATGTTATAGAACATATACTTTTCATTATTGAATAGGAAGTATAATTTTAAAAACTTCACTTGGTATTTAACAGATTAGTGAAAATAATAAAGTAATCTAGAACATTTAACTAAGCAGGTCTCCACACAACTGACACATAAACAGTGAACAGGTCTGATCAAGAGTGGAGAGAGTTGGCATACCAGGCTCTGTGTGAAGGCAAATCCTAGGAACAATCACTAGATAAGTGGTTGACTGGGAAGTACCCGTAGGAGATGATGGATCTATATTTTTCTATATTTTTAAACCCTCATATGGTAATATATAGAGTTAAAAATGTTTGTGATTAAGCCTGTGGACATGTATAGCAGAACAGGCAGACATATTTGCAAATTATAGCACAGCTTCCAGGCTAAAGAAGAAACCAAAGAAGAGAAAGCGAGTGGAAATAAAATGGGGACTGAATGAAAGCAGGATCAGCCCAGCCTCTTCTATTGGCAGGAAGGAAATTCTGCCTTGAAGGCCACATCCTTTAAAGTTCATGGAGGCCATATTGCTGGCCTGTCCTGCCAAAATGCTTCAACCACTTATTATATGTGGATTGGCCTCGAGGGATGGATTGGGTTGGGAGTGGGAAGAAAATATGATTTAGCGAAAGCTTGTACCCAAAACACATCATTGGCCTCTGAACTCTGAACATTTAAATATTTCAAGCTTACAAGCGGGCCCTGTCATGAGAACGGACCCCAGTCCCAAGCCAGTTCGAGAACATCTGCTGAGGCATTTACCAAGTTAATAGATTAGCTATGAAAATCAGGCAGGTGTTTTTCACCAAAGCCAGAAAACATCAAAATCAGATTGCCCTCCAAGTATTTCAGCACAGGCAATTGAGCTGGAATGACTCATAGAGTCTAACAGATAATAAAACACACATAACATTTGCTTTAAGGTACAGGTGGGGATATTCTGTGCTCTGCTTCGGAGAAGGGGGAGAAAAAGCCAAACCCTGTTTGGGAACAAGGTAATTGAATACAGATGGGAGGAGGCAAATGAAAGAATTTTGCAAATATCTCAGTGGAATAGCTAATGGGAATGAGACAGAATAGGAAATTAAAAATTATTCGAAGCAGATGGACTATTCTTTGAGTTTTTTAAAAATTTATTAGGGCTACGGAAAAAAAAGTGTCTGTTTATTTTCCACAGCCATGAAATTAATGACTTGGTGAGTTGTGCTTGTGCAGTTTTATGACTGCCATGTCATTTGTCATAATTTGGGTGCTGTTTGATATGGATTTATGAATGTTTCCTCTCTTTTTTCTTTCCCCATCACCCCACCCCAATGTGATTTATCAGCCTTGGTCATATGTGAATTAGACTGTCACCTTTAGTATATGAAAGCACCAATGACAGATTATACAAGAGTAGTCAAGGCTCCAGTATGGGAGAAGCTGGGTTTTGTACTCACCTCTTCAGGTTTAGCTGTCAATAACTTTGTTTTGTTTCTGTTTTTGTTTTGGGCCTTGCAAGGAAAACTTTGGATTAGATTCAAGCATATGGAAACACTGAGGGGCCTCAATAAGACAGAACTTAAGTAAACTTCTCACATGGATTTGCACTTGAATTCCTCTCTTACTATAGGGTCAAGACAAGAAAGCACCACACCAGGTATTTCCAATGGGCAGAAGACATGCTCAGTGTAGGGAGTTTTCAGCAGATAAGCAGAGAGATAAGCAAGATGCTATCTTGGGGGGAAAGTAGTTCTTGTCCCATATTTATCAAAATGATGGGCATCATCTGTTACAGGGAAAGAGAGATAAAAATACTTAAATCCTTTGCTAGCGTCCTGGAATTATCTACTCCCCGCAACACTTGCACATGCAGGCTGCTGTCCCCCTATATCCACTACCACAAATATAAATACTTGCAGGTTCCCTAACTGTTTTGAAATGGATTCAATGGGGAAATGTCTATAAACTACCTTAGTGAATGTGTATTGGTAATATGAGAGACCAACATAGGGGAGATTTGGTTAAAGTTCAGTGTAACTAAACATTGTCAGCCCTGGCCTCAGAGGACAGGTCATTGTTTTGATACTTGTCCCATGGCACCAAAAGGCCATTCATCCTGAAGATTTGTCTCCCTCATTTTACTAACCATTTGTCCCATTCTTAATGCCTGCCACTTATAGTGAAGTAGATGTCTCCCACCATATGCTGTGATCTCTTCAATCTTTAAAGTATCCTGCTAAAGAGAAAGAGTAGAGATACAGTTTCTATTTGATACAGCAAAGGTCTTTATCCCCTACTGACTCTGATCCAGGATTAGTCTGCTTGCCATCACACTGGACTTGAGTTTGACTCTGCTTTGTCCCTTGGGTAGATCACAGCAACTACTTTATTTCTTCATGTCCTCAGGCCTCTTTGTAAAGTAGGATGAGAGCATACAGCCCACTCATGTTGCAGTTCTGCTTCCTCCACTCAGTGAGGGCTGGGAAGTACACTTCAGGTTGGGCTGGGAAAGACAAGTATTGTATTTTCTGGCATATAAGACTACTGTTTAACCCAGGAAAATCTTCTCAAAAGTCAGGGGTCGTCTTATAGGGTGGGTGTTGAAACTTCCAAGCCAGATTGGAGAATCTGCTGCATATGGTGAGGGGAGCTCAAAAATGGCTGTGGCTGCATCCCCACCATATGCAGCAACTGTATGAAAGCAGCAAGGGTGGTGCTGTACAAGTATGGTAGAAGAAAATGCACTCACCATGGAAAGAAGTGACTTAACATAGTCCCGATGACGAGGTGAGGGGGTGCCTCACTGGGAAGGTTAAAAAGTAGTCTTATATTATAAAGGGTGGAGCAAACTGCAGGTGTCCAGGATGCCTGGGGTATGGAAAAAAGAGATAGAGTGCTGCTGTGCCCAGACAAACATGCCTCTTTCGCCCATCTGGCCCATCCTTGTATCCTATTACTGTACCTCCTATTCTGCCTCTCAAATCTCACTCCTGAGGACTCCAGTGAAGCGGTGCAGGCATGCATGTGCGAGAGCTGAGCGGCAGAGAAGGAGGTATGGTAATAAGAAAATTAACATATTGAAATCAAATCTGTTTTTTTTAAAAAAAAAATGATGTGCATTGGAAGAGGAGTAGTACGGTGGCTATATCCCAAACGCTATATTTTAACTGGAAAAGTTGGGGGTTATCTTATATGCCCAGTCATCTTATATGCTGGAAAATACAGTATGTGCTAAGGAACTCCTACAGTTATTGCTCTTCTCCTAGGTACTGCGCCCCATCTCCTGTGCTAGTATTACATGGAAAACATAGGGTTAAGGACCCTGAATTCCTATCATAATATTTAATTCCATTGTAGTGAAAGGACCAAGGCAGAGACATCTCCAGCTCATCCCCTGCTTGGGTATCAGCCAGCATGTCAACGACTTAAATCTAGAAATAGTTTTCTAAGATCTACAGAGACACTCACTGGAACACCTCAGCAAGCAAGAGTCCAAAAGTGGCAGGCTCAAACCCAGAACCTCAACCAATGGCTGATACCAAATGAGAGACTCTCCCCTGGGCACACAGAGGACTGGGCAACTTGGAAGGCACTGAACAAACTGCTCTCTGGCACCACAAGATGCAGAGCCAACCTTCAGAAATGGGGCTACAAAGTGGAATCCTCAACATGCGAATGTGGAGAAGAGCAAACCACTGACCACCTGCTGCAATGCAACCTGAGCCCTGCCACATGCGCAATGGAGGACCTTCTTGCAGCAACACCAGAAGCACTCCAAGTGGCCAGATACTGGTCAAAAGACATTTAATCAACTACCAAACTCACAAATTTTATATTTTGTCTGTTTGTTTGCTTTGTTCTGTTAGAAATGTAATATAATTGACTGGTTGCCCTGACACGACAAATAAAAAGTACAAATATTGCCTTTTACATGGTCTTATTAATTAATTAATTGTGCTGTAGACTCATGTTTTTAATTTTTGTTTCATGCGCGCATGCGCATGAAATTGTGTGTGTGTGTGTGCTCATAATAAATCACTAAGCGACATATACATACTGTATTTCTTCAGACAAGACTTCTTCCCCCACCCTGGACAGTCCACAGATATATACATTCCACTTGCCTCATTTCCAACAAACTTCTGAACCAATAGCTGAGGATGCCTGCCACAGATGCAGGTAAAACCTCTGGAAAAATGTTACTGAAACATGGTCATACAGCCCAAAAAACTCACAGCAATCCAACTTTAAGAACTGGTAATGGCAGCTGAAGCAGGTAACCTGATTCACATATACTTGAATGGCCTTCAGAACATTGTGGGATTTAGGAGCAATCAAAAGTGTCACATTACAAGATTTGAATCAAGAATGTTGTAGTCCAAATGCCAATAGTAGTTGCAGACCAAATATCAACAGATAAACTGGATTATCATATTTCTGCTATGTGGAGTGGGAAGTGCTTTCAAGGTGGGCAAAATACTTCTCCATAAATGCCTAAGACTGAAAGTCTTAGTCTTTTAAAATGCCTCTTTATTAATATTTCCCGGTTTTTCTATTGCTCCACAGTAACATAATAAAGAAAAGCTTTAATTTCTTACAAATCTCATTATCTGCTTTCACATTCACTAACAGTCCCATGCCTTGTTCCTTGTCTTCAGAACTCTACGTTAAAAGCACCACCAGCACTGAGACGTTAAGATATCTTTCTTGGGCTCATGGTTTTAAGATATTTTTTCCAGCCTCCGGGGTAGTACTAGGGATATTCTTGGCATGAATTACATCTTTGCAGAAAATTTTCTGTTCAAGGCCATACAATCAGTCCCATCATAGGACTCAGAGTGGCTGTCCAAGCCTAAAGGTAGCAGTCTTTCTTAGCTGTGGTCAAGGTTGCCAAATCTAAGGGCTCCCACTTGTGACTCCAGCTTCTGTGGGTTATCTCTAGTCAGGAGACAAAGGTGTAGATTCTCCAGTTTTGGTAGTCTTATGACCTCTTCACACGGCCCTTTCAGATCATGCCATTGCACTGGCAATCACATGGAGGGGACGGGAGAGGGGACTTTGGCATCCTTTCCCTTCCCTCATCAGATGGCAGAAAGGGCAGCCATGCACGTTGCCCTGCCGTCCTTTCTGCCATCGCATGGCAAAAAAAGAGAGTAAAGTTCAGGTAGCTCTGTTGGAGGTATCCAAATTACACTTTCCTCCCCATAGTGGAGGATAAAATGTGGCCTGCCATGTGTCATGTGATGGTGCCCAGGCCCTGTCCTTGCCGTGATTAAAAGTGGCAAAACAGGGCAAAATGCTCCATGTGAAGGGTCCTTAGGCCCCTTCCACACTGCCCTATATCCCAGGATCTGATCCCAGATTATCTGCTTATCCCACATTATCTGGCAGGGTAAACTCATATAATCCAGTTTAAAGCATATAATCTGGGATTGGATCCTGGGATATAGGGCAGTGTAGATCCAGCCTTATCTTCCGGCAAGTGGAAAGAGCAATTTGCAAATTGCCAATTCTGCTAGTTTGGTACAATTCACAGAACTTAATTGATTTGCCGCTGCAACTTACAGATATTTGGGGGCTCCACTTAGATTCCTCCTTCCCTCTGTATCATAGTAGCATCAGTCTCACTCTGTGATTTGAAATATTCTTTGACCAGCCTCCTTAAGTAAATGAGAAGGAATAATGCCTCTATTTCATTTGACCTGGAAGATCCCCTTAGCTGAGATTTTTGTCTTAATTAGAAAGCATGTATGTTTGATTGACAAGTTGTGAGTAACTGGGGCTAGTTGCTAATGATATCACTAGGGTCTCTGATTTCGGTAAGAGTCAAGAACAGTCCTGAACTAGCAACCTATTTGAGATCATAAACACTTTCCTCTAGGTTTTCTCCTTGATTCCTTCTCCTTCCATTCCCACAACTCCAGAGCAGTTTCCAGCATCAGTCTGCAACTTATGGAGTGCCTTCAAGCTATCTTGAGAGGCATAGCTTCTAAAACGATTGTCTGCTAAAGCAGAGTAGAATATGTGGCTAATAAATCAGGTATGATGGATTTTATTGGATTAAAAATCTGCATAATTTTAAAAATTAGTTCTTCTTGAGGGGAACATCAAAATTTCTTCCTAGACTTTTGTTTTGGTTCAGTTGTGTAGAACAGAACAGATAAGATCTCTCTTTCTGCCACCCCCTCCCCTCCCCACTCTTTTCCCCCATCTTGCACAGAGTTTACCATGGATGGCTGGAAATACTGCCGGTCACTCATTATTGGAACAGGATAGGAGAAATGGAGGTGTTTCATTTAGAAGAAACACATCTGGCTGGTTCTTTGTCAAGAAAGCTTTTTCTGATTCCAGTGTCAATTAACAAGTGTTGCTTCCCAAGGAAAGGATTCACAATATTCCACAGACAGCTTGTAGAGTAGCCCCAAGAAAGCATGAACTCCAGCTTGGATTACATGATCTTGTTAACGAATAAATTAGTACAGTGGAATGGAGTGGAGTTTCAATTGACTTAAGCCACACATTCTTCTGAAGTAAAAAAAATAGAGCCTAGAAATAATATAACTGTGGGTCCTTGGTATCTGCTAAAGTTTTGTTCCAGGAGCCTCCGTGGATACCAAAATCCCTGGATACTCAAGTCCGATTATACAGAATGGTGTAATGGAATTGAATCCCCTATATGCAATTGCAATATCAAAGTTTGCATTGTGTGTTTAAAACAAATAGTGTATTTCCAAGCTTTGGGTAGTTGAATCCATGGATTGGATACAGAATCTGTGAAACTGTACTTACTACATGATACTTTAGTTACTTTTTGCTGTAACAACCTGAAATAATGTAACTTTTTCACATGTAAGAATCAGGGCTACGATTATCTACTTTTCTGCCTCTTAACTTTTATGAAAGATATTCTGACTCAGATTGAAAGGAGATGAAAGAAAAGTCACTTGAGCAGCAGCTTTGTGCTGCCTTTTTGTGGGACATGGTGCTCTTCATGAAGAGCAAAGGAGTCAGCGAGAAGGAGAGGAAAGCCCATTGAAAACCTGAAGTGTGACAGAGGCTCTAGTTACTTGGAAAGCTAGCTTGTCTTTCCTCCAAACAACAGAGTTTGCTGCCACTACAAGGGAAAGGATCAGTGTGAGTGCATGGAGAGGAGCTGGAGGACCTGGGAGGCATGCCTTGCTTAAGCTGTCTACTGCAAGCACCATTCACATCACTGGATTGGCAAATACTGTCGTGCGACTTGTGAGAAAAAGATTAAGTGATACTTCTCTGCACTCTTAAACCAAGTCAGGTATGACAGTTAAACCAACTGTTTGTGGGTGAGGGAGATTGAAAAGAAGAGAGACTGTTTGAGTAAGGACCTCATCACATTGAAATCCTTGATGTTGAGGACAGTGAGGGGACCCGTAGGGCAGTGGGGCAAAATGTGGAGCAGCTGGGTGAATCTTTCACCCAGTGCCCTACATTGTTTGCACCACCCGCTTGCCCATCACACGCTGAAAAGCATATCTTTCCAATGTGCTCCTGCATTGTCCCCAGAATTCCCAATCCGAACATGGGTATTTCCCCCTCCTACCACACTACACTGATACAGGCAGCATGGAGCCTTGTTGGAAGTAGATATTAGTCATGTGATGAGATTTGGTGGGCTCCATGCTGGCTGTGTTGGCAAAGTGTGGTAGGATGGGGAATTTCTATTATACTATAAGGTCCTAAGTGAGTAACTTGGTTCTGTAGATCCATCCAAAGAATGTGTGGGAGGTGCATGAGGCAGCCATATGGTCTGAAACAATGTGCCTGTGCACATTTGGAGGACAGATCATTTCCCTGTAGTATTCAATGGCACACTGGTAACAACAGCATTTAATACTACTGCAAGAGAAAGCCAGCATGATGTACAAGTTTGAGCACTGGATTATGATTCTGGAGATCAGGGTTTGAATCCCTGCTTGGCCATTAGAAACCCATTGGGTGACCTTGGTCAAGTCACACTATTTCAGTCTCAGAAGGAGATAAAGATGAATATCCTATGAAGTAATCTCACTAAGAAAACCTTGTGATAGGTTCATCTCAAGGTTACCAAGATCAGAAACAACCTGAAGGCATAAAACAGCAATGACAGCAATCTAGAAAGTTACTTTCTGGACTGCAGAGAGTGTAAATAACCTAATAAGCAAAACAACGAATTCCTTTTTAAATAGAAACAATTCAAGGACTGGTAAAATCAAGCACCACTCTACAATATATGCATGGATTGAGCACATGTGAAATAAATATTTCATTCATTGGTTCTTATTTGCTCCAAATTTATGCACAGATACCATGTTTTGCATGAAGGCTACTTTATTTTCCAAGAAAAATATATCCCTTAATTATGAGACAAGAAATAATTGGTTAAAGGAACATCTAGGAGTGAGCATATTACACACGTATTAAAGTCACACCACTGATTATCAATTAATATTATCCAGGCAAATTACAAACTGTTGATTTTGGTGTTTAAATGCCTACATGGTTTGGGTTCAGGTTACCTACAAGATCACCTTCTCCCATACAATCCACCCATTAGATTTTGGTGTTTAAATGCCTACATGGTTTGGGTTCAGGTTACCTACAAGATCACCTTCTCCCATACAATCCACCCATTAGGATACAATGGGGGGGATGTATTCCAACCAGCCGTAAGACTGTCACCCAGAGGACTTTTTCATCAGCCACCACAAAACTGTGGAAAAACCTGCCAGAAGAGCTCCCACAACTAAATGAACTGTTGGAATTTAAAACACAATTGGAGACCCATCTCTTCCGGCAGGCCTACCGAGTAAACTATCAATCATGAGTTTTGATTTACATTCTATTGCTGCTATATGCCAATTCTGTATTTGTGTTTTTAAAAATATTTTTGTGTTTTTATCCATGGAATTTATTGTATATATTATATTTTTGAATGTTTTTTTTACTTCGTTGTACCCCACCTTGAACCACCAGGAAAATTTGTTAATAAATAAAATATATAATTTTTTGCTATTGCTAATATTATATATTACTAGTGACCCACATGTATTGTCTAGTTTTGACTTTTGCCACCAAAGTAGTTATTTGGTGATGTGAAACTGTCCACTTGCAGTCAATCTTTTTGGGGGGTAGCAATTTGTTTCATTCCTCTTTGAGTGATTCTATCCAAACTTTGGCATTTACACATAATGGCATAAAAACATCAGTGTCATGTGATCAATCAAATTACAATGAGGATAACAAACTCAACTGGTCACATGAGTGATCATAGCCAGATATCATTCTAAGAATTAATAGTTCCTCTGTACCTTTACAATGATCTCTTTTTAAATAGTAAAGGAAACTCCTTTGGATTTTCTCACTTTTTAGTAACATGACTTATTTATTTATTTATTTAAAACTTTTATATCCTGATCTTCTCACCTTTGTAGAGGGACTCAGACCGGCTTACAGCAAAGATACTAATATATCACATGCACCGCCAGAATCACTATGCATTGCAACGATTGTGGCAGTGCCTACCCAGGAGGTATGGGGACCTGTTGCCCCATGCCCCGCACCATCCCAGCTTCCCTCCTATCTCATCACATGGGGGAAGCATCAGGCAGCCGTCCCATCCCTTTTACTGCTATGGAAGGACAGAATGCCTCCTGTCTTCACTCCTGGCTATTTTTCGGCAGCAATGACAGTTTTTAGCAGTTTCACCACAGAACTGTGCCAGTAGTACTTCTCCAGAGTCTGATGGCAACCATAGGGCTCAGTGGCAAAATTACTAAAAACCTGTTGCTACTGTCAAAAATAAGCCTGTGTGAAGAGGTCCAAGGACTGTGCATTGTAACTGTCTAAAGTTGATATGGGGCCAATCATAGGCATGCCCCAAACAACTGATTCAGATGGAATGGGAGAAGTGAGGCAGGTCGTTGGGAGTGGGATGGGGAAAGTTAAGGAGAAGAAAATATTTTCATTTCAATATTTCTTTTAGAATACCAAATTGCCTAAAATAGCCGTGGGTTAGTTCATCCAAGAACAAGAGTTACTCATTCTTCGCCAGATAAAGTTGTTTTCCCCCTCTCACTATTTCTTTCTTTCTTTCTCTCTCTCTCTCTCTCTCCTCAAGGCACAGTGTAGTCCAGCTCTCAGCTGCCTGGTCCCTGAGTTCATGATGAGTCAAACAGCTTGTTCCTGCATGGGAGGGCTGTAGTTTGCAAATGTTTATACCACAGGGGTAGAGCCAGATGGCAGTTCTGCAGGGTTAGAAGGAATGCATGATGTCTACCCAGTGATGAATGGACTGGTGAAAACAAAAACCAGCGAGATGAAGTGGGGAGGAGGAAGGAGGAGAGCAAAGAAAAACCAAAATCAAAACCTCCTTGCAGTCATCAGCTGAATTTAACAAACTACTGAGAAATCAAGGATGTTCCTCATTATTTTAGTGTGAATGTATGTTGTAAAATAGGAACCAATGCATCTGCAGACTGAAGGTCATAGAAAGTGCAGAACCCCTTCCACAAATGGAGCAATGGAAATCTCAGCCAAGAATTGTGATGGATTATTGGGTGACAATGGATGAGTTGGCTTTTCTGATTTCTTTTTTAAGAAAATGGACGAACAAGGGGACATTGAAGTTGAGCTGGGACTTGAATTCAGGTCCATAGTGAATAGGGCATAAAAAGACAGGAGACTACTTGGGTACGAACCATCAAGACCACTAAGATCGTCTGGAGGGGCCCTGCTCTCGGTCCCTCCACCTGCACAAGCACGGCTGGTGGGGACGAGGGACAGGGCCTTCTCGATGGTGGCCCCTCGACTTTGGAACTCCCTGCCATTAGAGTTCAGAACTGCCCCCTCCATCATGACATTCAGGAAACTAACAAAGACCTGGTTGTGGAATGCGGCATTTGACAACTGATTTAATTCTTTGCCCACATGAAAGGAGAATGATGAATGGGATTGTGATGGTGTCGGACGATTTGGCTCTTTTAACTGGGATGATAATGTTTTAATGTGTATGGTGCTGATATTTTAATCGTGTAATGAAGTGGCATTGTGTTGTTATTGTATATTTTTTGTTAACACATGTTGTGAACCGGTCCGAATTGCTCTTTGAAGGTGAGAGGGTCAGTATATAAAACCTCGAAATAAATAAATAAATAAATAACCTTAAGAGTCTTGAGAAAATGTGCATCTTCATTGCTAGTTCTTTGCCTGTTATTCTGTCCCTGTGGGGAACTTTGGAAAATGCATATAGAATATGCATGGACATGAAATATGCACATATTTTCATGCCTTTATTTATTATTTTAAGCCATCTTAATTTGTTTTGGCCTGTGTAGCTGATTCAATTGCCTTTTTCAGGGCTGTACAAAAACAAATATAAATAAAAATGATTAATTAAAAATCAAAAGGATACCACATAATTATGGTATTAGCTATACAAAACTGCATAATAAATCATGCTTTCTGTATTTTCCTTAAAAGCCCATACATACCAATATATCCAACCAGCAGCAAAAAAATCTGGAGTTGAAAAATCTCTTTCCATTTGCTGGGCTGTTAAAACACTTATTTTAATTGCTACAAACTGAGTTCAAAGTGTAAAAGAAGGAGGAAGCTTATCCTTCCTGTGAGACCCAGGCAAAATCAAACTACTGCAACTTCTCCTAGTTTGTGTGTTCTTCCTCATTCATAACTTTGGCCATCTTGACAAGACTCTGATGTTGTTTGGCCACATGTGTTCCAGTTAGCATCTGTGCAATATTGGAAGTTATGGTTGTCTAGTAGCCTTGAAGACTATCAATGTTATCTCAGGAAAAAGAGTGAATAGGCCAAAGAGAGCTCCCATAAGCAGGAAAGTATCAAGACCCAACCACAACAAATCTTTGCAGCCATACCTTTTTCTATTCCTGATGTAAATGGTCTTTTTTTAATGTGGGGAGGGGGTCCTGGCAGGAGGTGGAGATGAATTAGACTCTGCTAGAAAAGTGACTGCACTCACTTAAATTGGGATGCCTCTACGGAAAAAGATTGGGAGTTGCAGGTATTGTGCATTTTCAATAGCTTTCCAATATTCATCCAACTCCAAATCTCTACACATAATTAAATCTGGGGCAAGATGGAGGTTGTGAGCTGGCTACATGTGTTCATCTGGATATAGATGGACTCCAACCTTCTAGTTGACAAAGACTTTTAGAGTTACAGTGCTACAAATAGCTGGAGGGCTGCATAACCCCACCCCTGTTCTATATCAATCCAGTGCTTACTTTAAACTTAGTGCAAGAAACCCATGTCTTCAAGACGGACAGCCCTCTTCTTCCATTTCTAATTAGGAAAGGGAAAAAGTAATCCAATCCAGACATGATCCTGGCCCAAGGGAAGACAGAGGTAAAGAAACTTAGCCTTTTTTTTTGTCTGTGACACATTAAATCTGTTTCTTTTCATGGCTGTTTCTACAGATTGTTTCCCAGCACAATAGCTAATACGTTGTTCAACTTTTGAAGCCATAAAACTGAATGTTAATATTTTAATCTAAAGTTAATTAAGAGAGGGGAGGAAGTTTCCTTCCTGGGTCTGGATCATAATGATTCTCATCATCACTGGCATTTTGGAGGCCAACCTGCCTCTCCTCTGCTACCATAAAGATGTTTGCCAGAAGGACAGGTGTCTAACGGTAGAGGCAATTGGGACACACTGCAAAGTAATCATGATTTCCTGTTTCCAGTAGAGCCTGCTGTGATAGCATGCAGACACTTTGGAAAACCAAAATATAATTATCCAAAGAAGGAAGCAGGTGCTGAGGACTCAGAGCTTGGGAAGGCGTTGCTCTGGCTAAACTGGCCACAGTAGTATCCACAAAGCTGTTTTCGGATTGCGATATGGTGAAGTTTTCACACCACATTGGTCTGGAACTATAATTTCAAGGTCACGATGAACCTCAGAAACTTCAAATACCTATTGGTGAATATTGCTACAACTGGTCTTTCTGTTTCTAAGCAATCCCAGCTTTGACTTCAAAAATACTGTACATGCTGGGTCAAGTCAGTGTGTGGAAAAGGTGGGAAGAGCCAAGGTATAGAATCTGATGGGCGGCAGGACACTTGAGCAGACACTGGTACAAGAGCACTGAGAAGCTAGAGTGCCACAATAGTTTTAGTGAGGGGTGGATCCTGATAGAAAACTAGGACTATATTGGTTTTTAAAGCAAAAACTCCGCTTACTTGACAGAACATAGTTTATCACTTGGACTAGGAAAGTACTTGAGAATTATGTTGTATGCTATAAATCTCATTGTCATGCTTCAGGACAAGTTAATACAATTTATATCTTTTTCTTGGCTATGTTTCATGTTGACCCATGTGTTCCAAAAGTATCTTTTAAATAGTGTTTTATATGATAGTATTATTAGATATAGTAGAGTTATGAATTCTTGGAGAGCATCTTCATCTAGTTTTGAAATGCTAACATCTTCCACTTGGTAGAAAGAGGGAGGCAAGCCAAGTTCATTTGTTTATGTTCTTCCAGTTTCTCCAGGCAGATGATGCATTCCTGTTACTTATTTTTTTCACCTAGGCATTTTAAACTGTTTCTTGATAGCACTTCTATCTAGGCTTAAGAGATAAAAATCCAGTAAAAGATATAACATGATTTCCCTTCACTGTATTGAGTCCATTGAGTGGTAACTTCTTAATCTATCCTCTATCATGTGCAAGTGCTCCCCTGGCCATTTTGTGGCCCTCAGGGCCTTCAAGAGATCAAAATACTTCAGCAAATAAGCTATATATTGCAAACAGGCTTCAATCTCATTGTTAGAGAAAAAAAGGATATAAATAAAGAAATACATATGATCAAATATCAGGGTTGGAAAGGAAGCTCCGGGAACTTTTTAGGTGTGATTGAAACTCATTACAGAAAAGGGAGTTAGCAGTGTTTGGTTAAGGCCCTCATCAGAAAGGCCAGGCAAAGCATCCCACTTTGTCTGGCCTCTGTGACAAAAGAAAGGGGCAGCAAGGCAAATCTATCACCCCGTGCGCAACTCCCTCTTAACGATGCATACGGAAAACATCTCCCTCATGGAGAGGCCTTGTGCTGGCTTCAATGGCACAGCACAGGAAGCATCCCGTGATCTAGGGGGAACATCCAACAATGCTTCTACCCCAGTTGGGGGTGAAATCTCTGTCGGAGGTCACACAACATCATGTGATGTCCAGCATGGGGCTCTATCCTGAAGATGGCATGGAAGCATCCTATGATACTGATTTAGGTAAGTATGATGAAGTCCTAAGAGAATAACCTACACAACCCAACAAAAATAATGTCTTGGTGTTTTGGTTTTTAGGACTGAGCTTGGGGTTATTCGGGGCACAAATTCAGAAAAGTGCATTAGATAGACCACATCAGCTCTAGTTTCTTAGATATGGTTATCATGATTTTCTATGGGAGAGGAGATGCTGACTTGTAAATAGTATATGTCCCATACCTCCAAAACTAAGCCAACGGGGAAAAACTAGCGCCATTTTTAGAATTGGCATAAATGATATGCCCAGAAACAGGATTAACATTTGAGGCACTAGAACAGGGGTCCTAAAACTAAGGCCTGGGGGCCAAATACGGCCCTCCAACGTCATTTACCCGGCCCTCGCTCAGGGTCAACCTAAGTCTGAAATGACTTAAAAGCACACAACAACAACAATAACAACAACAACAACAACAATCCTATCTCATCAGCCAAACGCAGGGCAACACTTCCCATTGAAATACTAATAAGTTTATATTTGTTAAAATTGTTCTTCGTTTTAATGTATTGTTTTTAAGTGGGTTTTTTTTGTACTACAAATAAGATATGTGCAGTGTACATAGGAATTCATTCATTTTTTTTTTCAAATTATAATCTGGCCCTCCAACAGTTTGAGGGACTGTGACCTGGCCCTCTGTTTAAAAAGTTTGAGGATCCCTGCACTAGAATATGTGTTAATACAAAAAGAATGTGGAGCGAGTATGAGTACAATCCAGCCATGTTCACACTTGGTTGGTTGTCACTATCAGACCTGGATGGGAATTAGTCCATCTATGCTAGACAAGCTCATCAAGTTGAGCTACATAACACAAACTGCAGCTACAGCTTTTTCATAAACATACTCATGGCTCTCTCTTGCTGAATGGAAGCATCTGGTTATGGATAATGCTTGAAGTGAGACAGATAAGGGCCATGACATATTAAAAATAGCTTCTGTTCCTGCCTCGAAGCTAATGTATAAGGATAGTATAATTGATGAAATCATTTCAATGAAAGGTTTAGGTTGTCTTCCAGTTTCCAGGTTCACATGAAGGCTGCAGACAATGAATGTGAACACCTTGACAGGCAAGTGACAGAATATTACAGCTTCCAGTATGAAGCAAAGCGATAATGATATTTTACACTCTCTTCAACATTTGTCAGATGTCAGAATAAGTAGCTTCACAATCAAAGGCCAGTGTGGGATGGTGGATGAAATGCCTTGTTTGGATGTGGGAGAATGCCTGCTAAGACTGACATTTCTACCGTAACATTTCTACCTGTTATGCATCCTGGTAGGTGTATAACTGGTAGGACTTCAATTGCTTTTCCAATCACTGCATTTTCTTTGCAGAGGTGGGGAAATCTTTTTAATGCTTGGGACAGCATTTTCTTGGGGGATTAATTCTCCAGGATCTAAGTATCATGAGAGGAATGTGCTGGAGATATATATCTCTTGCCCCCATCCACTATCTTCTCTCTCTCTCTTTCTTGTTCACACAAATAGTTGTTCATTTCCTTAAGCACACATACATTATCCAATTTTCAGGGTGTATATGTCATAGTGTATTGGAGGGGGAAAGTAAAAAGTCTTTTAAAAATAACACAGCTTGAATAGTACGTAACATTACATGTTACTTTAACAGATTGCTTGAGATGGTCGTTTTTGGGTCTGTGGTCTGGACATTGAGCTATTTTTGATATTTTGAATGAGAAATAAAAGTATCACCTTGCTAGCAGTTAACAGATTATTAGATATTGGAAACAAATGAAGACAAATGAAGACAAGTTGTATTGTTGAAAGCTTCCATGGCTGGAATTACTGAGTTGTTGTTGGTTTTTTTGGGTTATATGGCCATGTTCTAGAAGCATTTTCTCTTGACATTTAGCCTGCATCTATGACAGGCATCTTCAGAGGTTGTGAGGTCTGTTGGAAACGAGGAAATTTGGGTTTATATATCTGTTGAATGTACAGGGTGGGAGAAAGAACTCTTGTCTGTTGGAGCTGGGTGTGAGCGTTTCACTTGGCTACCTTGATTAGCATTTGATGGCCTGACAGTTTTTTGGTATTGCTTGTTAGTGCCTGGGGGAATCTTTTGTTGAGAGGTGATTAGCTGTCCCTGATTGTTTCCTCCCTGGAGTTGCACTGTATTTGAGAGTTATGAGAGTGGTCCAGCATTTCTGTGTTCTCAAATAATATGCTGTGTCCAGGTTGGTTCATCAGGTGCTCTGCTATGGATGACTTCTCTGGTTGAAGTAGTCTGCAGTGCCTTTCATGTTCCTTGATTCGAGTTTGGGCATTGCTGTGTTTGCTGGTCCCTATGTAGACTTGTCCACAGCTGCATGGTACACGGTAGACTCCTGCAGAGGTGAGAGGATCCCTCTTGTCCTTTGCTTAATGTAGCATTTGTTGGATTTTGCTTGTCAAGAAAATAATGTATGTTAACTATGCAAGTATTGCCATGGGTTTGTTCATTTTTTGAGGGCCAACATGTGGGCTAAAGAATAGAAATTGAGATTAGAGGTTGACTTGGGAAAGACTTCGATTTAGGAGTCGATTGAACTTCCTCAGATGGACTGTGCTTTACCAGTTAGGTAGCCCAAACGATACAACCAACATCTTTTTACTGTAGATAGGCATTCCACCAATGGATGTCAGTTTCTGCCTGATGATAAGTCATTACCTATCAATTGCATGTGTGGTAGGAAACTACATTACAGCTTATGTTTGGAGGCTGAGGAGGTCTCTGTCAAAACCAAATGAAACAGTGCTTTCTCGTTAATAACATTTCAAGACTCCCTTCCTCAAGTTATATGTGGAGAAAAACTGACTTCACAATGTAAGAGGAGTGCTTTCATTCCAACAGATTTGTGAGTCCATGGAGACTTGGAGCTCTTTTTCTTTTCCTTATTAAAGGATTTCTCGGTCTTGACGTGAGCTGTTCATTTGAACAGTGACTTCTTTTAGCAATGACTTTAATGAGAAAAAATGAAACACAATTTCTTTCAATCCTAAATATATATTGGCAATAAACAAATTACAGCTTCTTTCCTTCTTGGTAACTGCTGTTGTCTGTGTGTGTGTGTGTTTTAACAGACTCAGTCTGGAATCTGTATCAATATGAAAGCGAGTTGCAATGGCTGTTCTTGTTAGACTTGTGAAATCAAATTGGAGTGATGGACACTGGACACTCTGAGAGCAGGGGATTCAGGCATGTAGCCCTGGGGGGGGGGGGGGGGGGTCTTGAGGGGCTTCAGCCTCCCCCCCTCCAAATTCTCATGGTGGTTCGCGAAAAGGCCTTACCGGTGCATTATGTAAACTGTTATGTTTATTCATATCATGATCTGATCACCATACTCAATATATCCCATATGCATGGGGTTATTGGGTAATGATACAAAAAGTTTGCTAAGGTAGACCCTCTTTCACTCAGACTCAGCCCCCCCGAAACTCATCCCCCGAACCCCCCCCCCCCCCGAAAAAAACTCAGCCCCCCCCTCCCGAAACAAAATCCTGGCTACGGGCCTGAGGGGATTGCTTTCTTATTTAGCAGAAACTGGGAATAAAGTGGCAGGTGCTGAGGAAGTTCTCTCAGCAAATGTGCTTGTGAACAGTTTGGGTAAATTGCCATCTTCTAGTCACTTCCAGAGGCATTGGCCCCTTCTACAAAACCCAAAACCTGAGAGGAAGAAGGTTAAAATAACCTGCTTCCTCTCGGGGTCTAGTCCCCATTCACAACACAAACCCCAGGCTTTACTGTGAGGGGTGGCTAGATGGCATCTGGCCCCTCTCCAGCCCCCCCAGCCCCCCCTCCCCAAAACTTACCAGCAGCTCAGGCCCTTTACACAGGATGCCTGATGTAGTGACTGATGTAGTGATGCCTTTTGTAGTGATCTGGCCAGGGTGGTCCATGCCTTAGTCATATCCAGATTGGACTACTGTAATGCGCTCTACGTGGGGCTGCCCTTGAAAAAGGCTCGGAAATTTCAGTTGGTCCAACGGGTGGCGGTCAGGTTGTTAACTGGTGCTCCTTGCAGGGAGCGGTCAACCCTCCTGTTTAAGGAGCTCCTTTGGCTGCCGTTCATTTTCCGGTCCCAATTCAAGGTGCAGGTTCTTACCTACAAAGCCCTGAATGGTTTGGGACCCGCCTACCTGCGTGACTGCATTTCTGTGTACGAACCCACACAATCTCTTCAATTATCTGGAGAGGCCCTGCTCACGCTCCCACCTCCATCGCAGGTGCGATTGGTGGGGACGAGGGAGAGAGCCTTCTCAGTGGTGGTCCCTCGACTCCGGAACTCACTCCCCAAGGACATCAGACATGCCCCAACTTTGGCAGTCTTTTGGAGGAGCTTGAAAACATGGTTGTTCCAGTGCACTTTCCCAGAATAACGAACCCTCAGCATTATGTCCGCTATATGCACTTTACACTGATTTAGGATTGCTTGTACGCTTTCACCAATGCTCCATATCTCCTATCTTGTTCATGCCTAGCATTATTTTTAAACTTTAATTGCATTTTAAAATGTGTGTTGTATTACTGTTATTGTTATTGCTTTTTTGTTTATGAGTTTTATTTTAATTGTTTATTGTTGTTGTTATTGCTTTATTGATGTATTGTGGACTCGGCCTCATGTAAGCCGCACCGAGTCCCTTGGGGAGATGGTAGCGGTGTACAAATAAATTATTATTATTATTATTATTATTATTATTATGTGAGAGAATAGTGTCATGGGGGGGGGGCAGGAAAAGGGAAATCCTTCCACCTCCTGACACACCATTTGTCACACCAGGAGTCCTGTACACAGGAGTCCTGTGCTGCTAGTAGGTCTCTTTGGTAAGTTCTCTTTTTGGGTGGATGGGGGGCTGGAGGGGAAGGGGGTGGGTGCCCTCACACTCTTTTGGGCTCCAGGAGTCTGAAGAACCAGGATGGCTGTGAGGATTGACCCCCAGGACTGCTGAAGCCATCTCGGGAGTCAATCCCAACACTGCCCACACCTGGATATATCTGGACCTGACTTTAAGGTCTGAATCAATATGGGTGTTTAATTAATGTGGAGTAAACTTGGAAAACCTAGTTTATGGTACATTAATTTGCTTTTTCCAGATTTGTTTTGATGCCTCTGGTAAAAAGCGATACAGGTACCGCATTTTGGGCCTGTCTGGAAGGTCCCTCTGTTGCAGTAGGAGAAACCAAAAAACAGTGAATGACAACTACAAGTTCTTCACCATTGGAGAAAACACAGTGTTCCTGGAACATAGTTACCTGTAACTGCTCATAAATACATTCACCTCAGACAGAACAGTATGTTCATTTGAATGCCTTGCAGCAATCTGGATTAATCCCATTTAAGTGTAATTGCGAGTAATTAAAATGGCTTGTGGTGAGAGACCTAGGTGACCATGATGGTCACCTGTTAAATATTGATGCTGGGTCCTAGTTGCCCACTTCTGAGGGATGTCTGTGCTCTGAAGACCGACTCTCTAAGATTCCATTGAAGGGGTCTGTTTAGGACATTAGGGGTGGTTCTTCACAGATGCAATATCCCAGGGTCACTCCAGAGTGTCATACTCCTGATCACCCTCAGGATGGTCTTACCTGATCATCCCATGGGCCACTGCAGTGGCAAAAGGGAGTCCCAATTGTCCAGTGGCACCAAACCCATTATAGCTCCTCCCATTAATTTTTTCTCTTTTGAATAGAATTTGTGTGTCCATTGCTTCTGTTCTGAATAAAGTACCAACATGAGTATGCTTAGATTATATCTACAGTGATTCACAATACCTGATGTGTTAATAAAACTACACTGAAAGAAAAACTCAACCAAAACAACCAAGCATTTGCTTGAGCAATCCCTAAAGCAAATTTAAGCCTCTGATGCTGATTGTTTTCACAGGTGTTGGCAACATATGAATTAAATGAAGGAAGCACGTATGACTCAATAGACTGATGTCGTTTTTCTATCCTGTTCTAACAACTGCAAAGAAGGTATAATTTATGTTGGCTGCCAAATGCTGGTAAGTAATGTTATATTGACACAAAAAGAAGACTATTCCAGATGAGGGCTGTGGTCAACATTTTAGTGCTCGAATCAGGGATTTTTTTCCATAGGAACTTCTAAGAGCAATAGATGTGTGGACAGTTAAAGAGCCAAAAGGAACAGTGGAATTTTGGATATACTGTGGTTTCCAGGAGCTATAAAAACCGTATCCTTTTATATCCACAGTAACCCAATTCTCTCTAAAACAAGAAATCTGTACCTCTCTCTCTCTCTTTTCAAAATAAATGTTATTTTTCCCATATTATTTTTAATTAAGCTAAAAGGTTTTTGTCAAAACTTTGAATAAAGTATGTCATTTTTAGAGCACAAAAGCAAATAAACCAGCATGTCTACTATTTCCAGCATCCCTCTTCCTTTGTTGATGTGTGCCTTTCCTACTAGAGAAATCTCTCTTTACAATGGAACATGCACATTACCTTTTCTGCAACAATATTTGGGTAAAGCTATAGGAATCTCAGTCCCATCCCCTACTATACATCTTGCCAAAGTCTGGGGGAAGTTGATACCAGAATTGTGGCTCCTTCTGCCCACCTTCTCTTGTGCAACTAAATGTCTTGAACAAAGGCTTCATTGTATTGTTGAAGGCTTTCATGGCTGGAATCACTGGGATGTTGTGAGTTTTCTAGGCTGTATGGTCTTGTTCCAGAAGCATTCTCTCCTGATGTATCATGTGCATCTAAAGAACAACACTCAAAAACAGGAATTCCAGACAAGAAACAATCAGGACCAGGTAATCACCTCCCAACAAAGGATTCCCCCAGGCAGGAAGCAGCCAGACCTTGAAATTGCTAAGCCATTAAATGCTAATCAAGGTGGCCAATTGCAACATTCACACCTCAAAAAAACAAGAGTTCTTTCTCCCACCCTGGGCATTCCACAGATATATAAATCCCATGTTTCTAGTTTCTAACAGACCTCACAACTTCTGAGGATGTGGGTGAAACATCAGGAGAGACTGCTTCTGGAACATGGCCATACAATCTAGAAAACTCACAACAACCCAAAAAGCTTCACTCTCAGTGCAACAGTTTTGCACAATATTATCCATAGATCTGCAGAAATGTGAGGGAAATGGATATGACTGCTATTGAAAAGTAAACTTATTAGGAATAGAAACACCAGTGGCAAAACACTCTACCTCCTTAGATATTCCTACATTACAGTCAAAAAGGCAATCATCAATAAAGGAAGAGACCAGCAGTGCTTGAACCAAAAATATTACAAAGGAAAAATGGAAAGAGAAACAGCTAATTAGGATATAATAATCGATTTGCCCCAAAGAAATGGGAAATTATTGTTTCCATTTGATGTTTGATGTTTTGTCTTATGTCTGTTATATTAGGCTGTGCTCTTATTTAATTTTAGTTTGTTAAGTTATAATTCGTATTTATATGTTGGATTTTATAAATTTTGTTAGTATGGATGTATTGTTGTTGTATTCGGGCATTGAATGTTTGCCTATTATGTTTGGAATCCACCCTGAGTCCCTTTGGGGAGATAGAGTATTATAAATAAAGTATTATTATTATTAGTAGTAGTAGTAGTAGTAGTAGTAGTATTTACCTCTAAATCCCATTGGTGATGGTTTGAAAATATAAAATAGTTTCTTGGCTTATTACATATATTAATAACTAGCATATAATACATTCAAGCTACTAGATAGCATTCTATTGCACACTTTTGCAACACTTTGCAGTCCTGTATCCGTATCAGTGGACTAGACCAGGCAAATACTTTCTGCAGCCTTCCTCCACTGTGTTTACCTTTGGCTTGTTTGTTAAACCTGCCTCCCATCTTTGTCCTCTTTGCAACCATCATTGAGATGGAATTCATCACCCTAATATACCACCCACATTTGCCTTTCTGATACAGTTCACATACCCCTTGCTCCCAAAAACTGTTGATATATGTCTATCTAAAAAGAATCACCCCATCTTCAGACGCAATTCAGTTACAAAGCTTCCAAGTAAGAAGCTGAGAAAAAAAAAGTATTTTTATGACTGCCCAGCCCCTTTTTTCCTTGTCTTCTGGCTAGACAAGGGGGTTTTTGTGTGGGGTTTTTTTTTATAGCAGAATTGAAATTGGGAGAATGGTGAAAGAAGGTTGGAGAAAAACAAACTTTTGGTTGGGTTGCCGAGCAATGAAATAAAGCTAAAGCAGAGATAGAGCAGGAGTATAGCTGACCCAACTGTAGCTGTGTGTGCCTCATTACAATGGGCAAGGTAAATGGCAGCTGCCCTTGAAATCCCTTCCTGAGCACGTGTGAACAGCAAAATAGATACCCAAAAAGAGAAAAAAATGCACATTTTCCTACCAAAGATATAGAACTGAGGTCACTTTTTTGATCTGTTCCTGCAGAATTGTGGGAAATGTAGTTTAGAGAAGCCAAGGACCTCTCTAGCTGTAAATTCCAAAGGAACTGTTCTGAACTTCATTTCCCAGAATTCTGCAGGAGTAATTTGAATGTTTGGCAGACAATAGCCTCTGTTCTATAACGCTGGTAGAAAAATGTCTGAAATCTCATCAGATCACAGGTTTGGCCACCAAAGTTGAAATTATTACAAAAGTGGATGATGGTGAAAGAAAGAAAAAAAAGAATAATCTCTGAATGCATTGCGAAAGAAGCCTTGAAGTGGTCTACTTCCAAAGCCTTGTTTACCCTTTAAATGCTTATGTGATTTTGTTGTTTCATTTGACATGTGCATATTTTTACTTTTGAATAAAAAAAGTCTAATGAAACATTTTCAAGTTACTTTTTGTTTCTGTGATGTACGAACCTATCCTTAGTCTTTCTACATTATTTCTGCTTCTGGTACCAAAGTTTCTGTGAAAGATGTACTGCTCAAGAACAGATCTACTTTATTAACCATTTCTGATGAAGTTGATTCACTTCCACAAAAGCTTAGGCTAGACATGTTTTCTCAGTTATGCTCAGAAATGCCACAGGATTTAAAATACTTCATTAACCGTGCTGTGTAGAAGTGTAGCCTTTTGAAGGAGAAACATAATGTGGAGAAAAACAAATTACAAATGCAGTACACAATAGCAATGTGCAGTCATGAGCCAAGGATGGGTAAAATCACATAATTGCCAAAATTGCATATCTTCTTTTGGCAAAAAATATTTCAAACCATTTGCTGAGATGAATAGATCTGTGAAAATAAGCTTGCCAGCTTTCACACATCCCTAGAAGGCTTGTAAAACATTTTTATTTTGCAAAATCCTTGGTAAAGTGAGCTAAATGCTGATTTCTAGCCCTGACACTTGCTCCTCCTCTTGGCTTAATGCTTTCACATGGCAGTTTTAACTCTCCATCTCTCTCTGTATCTCTGTATCTCTCTCTCTCTATATATATATACATACGCGCACACACACCGTATATACTCAAGTATAAGCTGACCCGAATATAAGCTGAGGCACCTAATTTTACCACAAAAAACTAGGAAAATGTATTGACTCGATTATAAGCCAATAGTGAGAAATGCAGCAGCTACTGGCAAATTTCAAAAATAAAAATAGATACCAATAAAATTACATTAATTGAGGCGTCAGTATGTTTTTGAATATTTACAGAAAACTGCAATTTAAGATAAGACTGCCCAACTCTGATTAAACCATTATTCTAACCTTCTTCAATTTAAATGTGCTTACATATCCTTCCAATAATAATGAAGAGAGTAAAAAAAATGTAATGATAACAATAATAATAGAGTAAAATAATGGAAATGTAATAATAACAGTAATAATAGAGTGAAATAATAAATGTAATAATAGTAATAGAGAAAAAGAATAAATGTAAAAATAATAAAATATAATAAATGTAAATGTAATAATATAATAATAAAGTATAATAATGTAAATGTAATAATAAAAATGGAGTAAAATAATAACTGCAATAATAATAACAACAGAGTAAAATAATAAGAAGCCTTGACTCAAGTATATGCCATGGGGTGTTTTTTCAGCCTTAAAAAGAGCTGAAAAACTAGGCTTTATATATTCTTATTCTTTTTAATGTACATTATGAATCTATTTCTTGCAACTACCTCAAACAGCAAAGGCAGTGTTCCAAAGTAACCCTCCATCAAGCCTCTGAAAAATGTGCACATGCTCCTTTCTAGAAAGGTGGGTGCCCTATGCATTCTTAGGCCATGCCCAGACATTGTTATCTACAAATATCCTTCTTTTTCTGACTTTAAAATTAATTTACTTATCACTTGTTGGCATGTTTTTGAAGCTTATTCCATGGCAGGCTACAATGTTCCAATTTCCTGTTGTCTTTCAAAGATCTCTTTATCTGGGCAGGCTTGGGCAGTTGTTTTATATTTAAGCCTTTCCTTAGTTTTAGGGCAAAGATGGGGTATAAAAATTCACTGCTATTCCTATTAACAGGTGGTTTTGTTGTTGTTACCTTCAGGTTGCTAAAGTAAAGGGCTTTTGAATGGTCCATACAGTACGTTTTTTATCAATAGAACTCATCATACATGCTGCCGGAATCACCACAGATCATGGCAAATCTGGTGGTGCCCGGCGGGGCATGTGGCGAACCCATCACCCCATGCCCTGCATTGGGTGACTTACCCCAGGCCCCATCCCACAGGGGGAAGTGTCTCATGCCCAGCTTACTTCTGCTGATCTGTATGCAACATGGGAAGCCTCCTGTATTGCCACCGTGGTGGCACATACCAGCTCATTTTTTCTGTGCCATTTTCAAGTTTCTTAACCATTTATTGATCTTTGTATAGCAATCCATTCTTGGGATGGCAGTATTGTAGGCTTGATTAGCTTTCAAGACCAATGGATTGCTTCTCGTGCCATCCAGAGAAAACAAGATTTTATTTACCATGGAGATTCATTCTGGGATGGCACAAAGGGTGATCCATGCTACTGAATCAAGAAATACATAATAAAAGCTCCAACTGCAATATATTTTCTTGTGTGTTTCTTGATTTAGTAATGTTTTACTAAGCTTAGGTCTAGAGAAATAACTGGTGAAGAAGGAGGAATCCCAATGGAAAAAATGAAGAGAAATGTGGACACAAGAGATTCCTAATCATGGTGGGTTGCTCCTCATGCCATCCCAGAATGAATCTATACTTAGCCTCATTGGATGGGAATTTTGATCACTAAGTCTTTATGTTCCTGGCCTCTGATACAACTGCTGGAAGCTCAGAACTTCTCTCAGAAGTTTTAACCTGGCGGTTCTGCTACCTCAAGAGGGTAAAGTGGGATTATGATTTTGGATGGTGTGATTTTAATTATTTTTTAAATTGACTTGTTTTAGTGTTTTGGTTTTAATCCAACTGTGTATTTTATTATATGAAACACTTTGGCATCAAATTGCTGCCTATTTGTAAGGCCACTTTGAGTCCCCTTTGGGGTAAGATGGGTGGGATATGAATACAGTAAATAAATAATTATACTTTAGTTTAGCCACAGATCTCCACCGGAAGTGGCTATATTTTGTGGGTTGGGAGCTGGCAGGCTCTGTGGCTAAACTAGAGAGGAACAGGTGTATGCTACCAAAATCAGCCCTGTCTGATGAGGTTGAATGTTAAATTGCTTTTAGGCAATTTGTTTAAATATTATTATTTGTTCAATTCTATCAGCATTATATATATATATTATGTTTTTATTTCCATCTGGTTCTGTTAAATGAGCTGTCTTGAGAATCTTGGTCTTGGCAGAAAGGTTGAATATAACCCAATGCAAATAATGAAATAAACCCACGCTGGGCATATCAGACTTTTGTGACTAGATCTGTCTGCATTCCTGGGCGTATAATTCAGTGCTTGTTCATTACATCTCCCATGAAATCTCTTCTAATGCTAATCCACACAGAGTCAGGGTTGCTTGGTTGACTTACTTCTTCTGTCCTTCAACATCTTTTAGAAAGGTAAACAATTACAAAGTCATTTGCCTAGTGTGGGTGGAACTGTGTCAAATGCTGCTCTCTGGGATTCCCCCATTTCTGTCCCACATCACTGTCTGATTTTTTCTCTCTCAGATTCATTAATTTGATTTTAATTATGCAATCCTACATGCCCTACTTGGACTTAAGCTCTATTGAACTTAGTGGAACACATACCTGAGTAAACCTACATAGGAGAAAACACAGTGCTGTCTGGATAATGTTTCTGAGAAGTAATTCCTCCATATATTGTTGGATTTCAAGTCCCTATAGATCATACCCGCAGTTAAGGAATGCTGAGAGTTGCAGTCCAGCAACATTTGGAGGGTTGCATGTGTATAGAATGTCATATAGAACTATGCCATGACTTGTGAAAACTGCCAAAATTGGGTTTGGGATTATGGGCTTTGTTTTTCAGTGTCTCTTAATTACTTAATATTTCACCACTGTTTAATATCTTACTAATAAACCTGTTACTGATGTTTTCTTCAAAAATGTTGCCCTCTTCATAGTTGTTCTTAACTTCTAACTGCTTTCAGCCCTTTATATACACATCTACCCCAAAGGAAGCATCACCTGGTGGGACTTACTCCCCCACAAGTTTTATTTATTTCATGTCAAAAGTTTATCTAAAACAAAATAGTTTATCTAAAACTAATAAAATAGTTTATCTAAAACTGATAAAATAAAGGTATCACAAGCTGTTAGATAGTTTTAGACCAAAAATGGGCAACAGTAACTGCATTGTCTATAGCTTTAAACAATTCTTCCTCTGTGTATGAGGCAGGGCATTGTGGGCAGGCATACAAATGCTGTGTTATTTGTTCTGCTCCACAGTCACACAAGGTGGAGGATTCTTTTAGGTAGTGCCATTTTGCCAGGTTGTCTTTTGATCTGCCAACTCCAGTTCTGGGTGTGTTCAGGGACTTCCAAGTTGCCTGTTCTTGGTTTGCCCCTGGAGGAAGACGTGGGGGGGGGGGCATCCAGTTGGAATTGCCTGATTTTGCTGCCCACAGGGATATTCTTGCTGTTGCTGGAGGAATGTTAAGAAGAGTGGTGGTTCTCATGAAACTTTTCCTTTATTTAAGTCTACTGGGAGGAGGCTGATAGACATATAGTGGGTGGCTTTCACAATGTTCAACCTTATTTGTCTCGCAATTGGCAAGTGCTGCCTTGTGCTCTGTTGTGGACACTGGGTGAAAAGGAAGTGTTTTCCCGACAGCTGCTGCTGCTGTTAATAATTCTTACAGTTTCTGAAAAGTGAGTTATTTTGAGAAGTAAATAGTTACTTTAAATAGTAACTAACTACCCCAGGTCTTAAAATTATAAGCCATTACTCCTAAAAGTAACTTTTGAAATTCTAGCCATATGTCATTTTGGCTTGTTTACAATAGATGATTCAAACATCAACCTTTCCTTCTGCACCTGAAAAGTATTGATAAAAAATATTGCACATATTAAGCGATAATAACTTTGCAACCATAACATTTTGGAAGCTGGTTATTACAGCTGCAGCATTTAAAAAAATGAAAAGCTACCTGTTAAATAAATAAAGTCAGATAAATCTCCCTGGTTTTCAATGAAGTAAATTTTCAAGCAGTTTAGTGTTAATTAATTTCAATGAAGATAGAGTCAGTAAATGAGTACAGAAGTAGATTTATGGCAAGAAATAATATCTGAAAGCCCAGCATTTTTTGAACAATGTATAGCTTTTCATCAGGGGTAATAAGGGAAACGAGTCAGGTCATAAAATGCCAGCTCAACAAAGCAGCGCAATGTAAATGCTTAAATCACATCTGACGTTACACTGCTATAAATCTTTCTTGTGGATTAGTTATCAGGATAACAAATTGATGAAGCACTTGATCTTTTATGTAAACCTGATTTGGATTGCAGTTCTGTATTCACTTACTTGGGGGTAAGCTTCATTGAACTCGGTGGGGCTTCCTTTTGAGTTGGCTTGCAAAGAATTCTCTTCTTCCACCTGTTGGGTACATTTTTCCCTTTGGCAATAATAATTCTATTATTATTATTACTCCTGATGGAAAGCTATATATAATTCAAAGTGTGTTGGGTTTCTAGATCCAATTTCTTGTAATTAATGTACCTCAGCACTCAGTCACTGATTACACGTTATATTTCACTTTGAGCGTTGCCCTCTTGGCAAACTTTGTTACCTACTGTATATACTTATATTTAAGTCAACCTCAAGTATAACTTTTGATGTGACCTGTGGATAAATTGAGAATTAGTCTATGTAGGGTGGAAAGTACCAATCCACCTTGAGGGGCCAATTGCCCTGGCACCACTGCCATTTCCCTGCCCAAGCATTCAGAAAAGCCAGAAATGGGGCCATGGGGGAGAGAATACAGTGTGCCAGTACTTCTTTTAGATTCTCCTCGAATGGGCCACACTCTTGACTTTCTCCACACTACTCCTAAAAAGGGGACAGTTAATACACAATATTTGCATTGACTCATAGATAAGTCAAGCCAGTTTGGAGGAGGTTGATTATTTGACTTAAATCACTAGATTTACACATGAATTTATAGAGTAAATTGACACTGGCAGGCATGTGCATGTGTGGGCACCACACCTCTTCTCTTCTCTTCTCTTCTCTTCTCTTCTCTTCTCTTCTCTTCCCTTCCCTTCCCTTCCCTTCCCTTCCCTTCCCTTCCCTTCCCTTCCCTTCCCTTCCCTTCTCCCTCCCTCCTTCCCTCATGCCTGCAATGCTCCACATTCACTCACAGGAGTGACGGCCAGGCAGCCCCACATCTGGACTTCAGCAAGCACGCTTTATCAGGGGGGAAGGAACCACCGCCCCTTCCTCCATTCTACTCAAAGAGTGTGGCGGGTGGGGCAGGGCATGTGTGTGTGGTGGGGTGTGTGACTGTGCAGGCGCTTGCCTGCAGGCAGGCATTGACAGGCACGCGCAAGTTTTCCAGGCCTGCCTGCATGCCACACACATACTCTCCCTGGAGAGAATATGCGTGTGGCATTGACATCCCTAGCCCATCCTCTGTTCAAACATCACCCAGCAAGCCAACTTCTTAAATCAAGAAATCTTCTAAGATCTACAGAGATACTCGCAGGAACACCTCAGCAAGCAAGAGTCCAAAAGTGGCAGGCTAAAACTCAGAACTTCAATCAGTGGCTGATACTGGATGAGAAACTCCCTCCTGGGCACACAGAAGACTGGATGACTTGGAAGATGCTGAACAGGCTGTGCTCTGGTGCCACAAGATGCAGAGCCAATCTTAAGAAATGGGGCTACAAAGTAGAGTCCATGACATGAGCAAACCACAGACCACGTATTACAATGAAGTCTGTGCCCTGCCACATGCACAGTGGAGGACCTACTTACAGTGACACCAGAGGCACTTGATGAGGTCAAATTATGTTCAGATTATGTTCAAAGGAAATTTAGTATAATGTCAAGTTTTAAAACCTTGTTATGGTTTTTATGCGTTATAATTGTATTCTCAGTTTCGCTTCTGACACTATAAATAAATACAAACTATTGAACTCCTCCATGCCAGCTTATTTTCTAGCTTATTTCTACAAACAACCCATAGTAAATTATTATAATTATTATAATTATTATACAAATTATTATTTCTACAAACAACCCATAGTAAATGGATCAAGAGCCTCCTTTTTAAAATCATTTCTGCTAATCACATACAGAGTTTTCCATAGTTACATTGGCTTTTTTTTAAAAAAGGGGAGGTATTTCATTTGTCTCTGATGTCGCAGTGAATTAGTACTCACAGTATTGGACTCTAACAACAGGTATCTCTTTTCAATGTGTTTGTCATGGTTAATTTGCTAAGCCAAAGAAGTTCTTGGTATAGCGATTGAGGGTCAGCATGTTATAATGGTTTCCACGTTGGAGTATCACTGGAGATCAGGGTTCAATCCTTGCTTAACCATGGAAAACCACCAGTTGATCTTGGGCAGGTTACATGTCCCTAGAAAATGCTGTGGTAAGTTCACAAGTCAGATATGACTTGAAGGCACTCAACAACAAGAACAATGACAATATGATGGTTGCACAGTTACCAGCTATCATCACAATTGCCTTTTATCATTGATCTTATTCAGCTCCAGCTACACATTTATTACATTACTGGAGAGATTTATATATACCAGTCCATATCTCCCTTAATGAAACCAGTGAAACTTAACAGTTCTTCATTTTGCCTGTATCATGCCCTTTTAGGCACGGACATCACTTTTCCTCCAGTTGTTTTTTTTGCAATCTTTTACATTATAATAGCATTTCTATTGCACTTGGTAATATTTGAAAAGCACTTCACATACATTTATCTTATCGTAGTCCTTATAACCATCCTGTCAGATAGGTCAGTATGATTTTCTCTATATATTAGGGGCTATGGAGTGGGATTGGATTTTCTAGAACCATGTAATACTTAATGTAGAAATGAGATTTTCAACCTGGCCTTCCTTTTTTGTTGCTCACTTTTAGCCATTATGCTAAACCAATCTTTGATTCACTTCTTATTCCTTTCACATTATTTTACACAACATGTTCAATTTATCAAGCAGAATAAAGAGCGGATACAAGTTAAAACATTAAATTTAGATGATTTAATCTTGGTTCAGAAGCAAATTTGTCTCGGGGTTGAATCAATAGTAGAAATATACAGTCTATGCTGGACTGGAGAAGTGAGCCCTTGATGTTTTTTTTTTTTGGGGGGGGGGGGGGGGGTTGGAATGGGATAAAATTCCTCCTGAAGACTTGATCAGTTAATTCATCAATCCAGGAGATGAGTTATATTCAAGTACAAGGTGGGAGAGGGTTCTTTTCCTCTTTGTTTCCTCCTTTCACTAAAACTTTGTAGTTGCTTCAAGCTGCCTAGCCATGTTCCTCAGCTAGAATATCCCAGTTTTATTATTATGCTACCACATCATGCCAAAGAGTACTTCTGAGCCTGGAGAGGTGATGGCTGCCCGTCTTCGAGGTCTTCAAAAAGAAAGCCTTAGAATTTTGTCTGCTCTCCTGAATGTTTCTGAATTTCTGCTCCTCCATCTTCAAGAATGGATGAATGGTCCCCAGTAGTAGAGGATGGGTGTTTGGTTCATTTGGAAAATAATTAATATTACTGGGGACATGTTTTATTCAGAACTTGTGCAATTAGTTATTCATTTCAAAGGAAAGCTGTGGGAGATGTTTACTGTCCAGCTTGCTTGTCATTAGTTATCCCTTCCTTTATGCTGGCACTCCTTAAGCTACATTTATACATTGTGTCTTTGTGTGAGCTTGTTGGGTCATCTTCTTGAACTGTGGATGATATAAGCAGGATTCCGTTGTGGGTGAGCCCACTGCCAGTAGACTCAATGATGAAGGAAATGACACCAAGGGGAGGGCCAACCTGTTGGAGAAGCCACTTTGAGGATGGCATACATGTGAGAGCCTTTCATAATGGGGAAGAGATTGCCTGCCTATTGACACCACTCTTTTGGAGATGTAGAACTTACAAGTTGACAGAATCCCCTTCCACACAGCTGAATAAAATCCCACAATATCTACTTTGAACTGGGATATATGGCAGTGTAAACCAGTTCAAAGCAGATATTGTGGGAAGGGGGGGCAGAAAGGGGAGTCAGTTGTGCTATTTTGGGAGAAGAGTTCACAATATGGTGTTGGCTAGCCCCAAACCGACTCCCAGTTCAAAAAGCATGAAGAGCAATGGCAACATATACCAGAAATTGAAATTGCTGCAGGAGAATGGCAGTTGTGAATGGGAAAGTAAATACCATTCAGGACTTGATCCTGGATGAACAAATCAAGCTGATCTGTATGACAGATGCTTGTTTGGCCGAAATAGGAAAAGAGTTACACTCTCAACATTCGGGTTTCTGCTGGTATATTTACATCTTGCTGCTCAACAGTAATCAATCTCAAGCTAGCTGAAATGGTCTCAGGGTTTGCATTGGTGTTTCCTCACTGTTGTAGTGCTGAGACATCTCAATATTCATACTGCGAGTAGCTGAAAACTTCATATTTGCCATGACAATCATGGGTCTGTTTGTTTCCAGGCACAATCCTGGATTCAAGGTCTATATGCCTTATTTATTTATTTATTTATTTTTATTTACCACATTTGTATACCGCCTTTCTCAGCCAGAGGCGACTCAAGGTGGTTCACAGTCAGCACCAATTGGATGCCATAACAAATATCAAAATGCAGTTAAAACAATTATAAAAACAATTAAAAAAAAACAATTCAACATTTAAAATGTAATATAAAAAGCAAATATATCTCTAAAAACAAGATCCTCGGTGTCTCCTTACTAAAATTGTTGTCCAGTTGCATCATCAGTCATTCCATATATTCGTTTACATCTAATTATGCTTCAGTAGAAAAAGCTTGCTCAAAGAACCAGGTCTTAACCATTTTGCGAAATGTTAGACGGGAGGGAGCCGATCTTATATCCCTGGGGAGGGCTTTCCATAGCCGAGGGGCCACCACTGAGAAGGCCCTGTCTCTCGTCCCCGCTAAGCGCATCTGCAAGGAAGGTGGGATCGAGAGCAGGGCCTCCCCAGATGATCTTAAAGTCCTGGATGGTTCATAAGGAGAGATACGTTTGGATAGATAAGCTGGACCGGAACAGTTTAGGACTGGAATCCTTGGCTCCCAGTTATCTGAAGAATTCGGCCTTCTAATATTGGCTCATTTGAGCTCTACGATCCTAACAGAGACCTTTCTCTCAGTCCCTCCATCTTCCAAGTTAAATTTGGTGTGAACATAAGATGGGCCCTCAGTAACTGCTTCCAGGCTCTGGAACCTCCTCGAGGGAGGCTGCGGCAGCTCCACCTTATTATCCTTCTGGCAGCAAGAATTTCTTTTCCTGGCATTCTTTTAGGAAATTATGTCTGTAGTTTTACTAATTTTTTCTTTGTTTTAATGGATCTATTTAAAATGATTCTGATTGAGTTTAATTGTATTAAAATACAATCATCTACCCCTGGAATTAGATCTTTATGTAGCCTTTTCAGTCTGTGCAGCAG
This sequence comes from Anolis sagrei, assembly GCF_037176765.1. Lineage (NCBI taxonomy): Eukaryota > Metazoa > Chordata > Lepidosauria > Squamata > Anolidae > Anolis > Anolis sagrei. The sequence continues at coordinate 149,387,533 of NC_090023.1, forward strand.
GTATTAAGGCCCTCCAACAGAAACCACTGCATCCTCTCAAGCCATTGTCACCTCACATACAAGAAGCCTCAGTGGCATGATCTATTAATATTGTGGCTATGGTGTAGCATGATGCTTTTCTCCTTGAGGGTTAGCACGTGGCACTGTTGTTTCAAGAAAGAGTTGTATCTACAGGTAGAGCAACCGATGGAGGCCGCTGTTGCCTGCCATTGCCCTGTGGCTGATCTGGCCCCGTCTCATCCACATCACAAGGAAAGGCACAGAACCATCAACAGCTTCGCAATTCTATGATGCAGCTTGGCATCTCGCCTCTTGATGTCACTCAGGTAAGGATATCTGGCAACACGGAAGTCAATTCAAAGAAATGCTGTTGTTTCAATGCTTTGAAGTTGACACCCTTACCGTGAGCAAGAAACCCATGACTGAAGGGAATTTTTTTAATACAAACAGAATGACATTAATATCACACTTTACCATAATGGGGAAGAGGTTATTGAGGGGAGCCTTTTGAGCTCCCAGCGGTGTCACTCTCTTCTTGCAAAAGAAAGCAGGAGAGGTACTGGAGAGAAGCTTTTTTTTTTTTTTTTTTTTTAAAGGAGCGTCATGTTGACAGAACTGGAAATGCAAGAGCAAACCGAATGAGAAAAAAGTATGGGCCAAGGTTTAAGGCCAGAATATTTCAAGCACTGCCATTTCCTAAACATCTATTCCATCTCCTTCTTTAAAGGGCTTTTTTTCAGTGAAAACAGGGGCTGGGGCAAGGAGCTGAAACTCATTAAAACAGCATTAAGCAGGGGGATACAAGCAGAATATTTAAAAGACATTATCCAGGAACACAAGTGCAAGCTCCTCTTTATAACATGTATCTGCTCAGAGTGGGATTCCCACCCGCCCGCTTTTGCGAATATGGTGATGGTTAGATTGCATATGCTCTGCTCAGGATTAGAGCTGTCACGATAAAAGGGCACAAACATTGTAAATAATACTCGTTGGCACATGAAAGGAATTGTTCTTCTGGGGGTCCAGTCAGCAATTCTTCACTCATTCTTTATTCCCCCACACCAACATCTTTCCAAACATAAGTTGTATAATTTTTTATTTGATACTTTTGAGAAACTCAACCAGGACAGCATAGATGGAGATTCCATGGGAATGCAGGAAAAAAATGCAGTATTGACCAGAAACACTTCCTTTCCCAAATAGCTATATTTTTGAAGGTTAAAACTATGCTACTTCCTAGCCCATATGCATGTGAAGATAAAATAAAAGTATATAGGCAATGGCAGCTAAAAACTCTGAAACCATGTGCGACACATAACTTCAAACATAAAACCACTGGATTGGATCCAAATATGGTCCTACTGAGAGTTAACCTATTGAAATAAAAATTAGATATGACTAGCTTAAGTCTCATCGAGTAAATTGTATCTATTCCAAATATAACTGAGTAAGACTCTGCTAAAGGATTACTTTAAAATGATGCTGGCTCAGTTTTCAAATAATAAAACACATTCCTGCTTAACTACCCAAAGCTGATTTTTAGGACAGGGTTTATCAGTTGAGTTTTTTACTACAAGTCCCATCATCCATGGTCCATCCTCCTCCAAACTGCAGTAGGATGTAGAATGGGTCATGTGGGCTCTGTGTGCCAAGTTTGGTCTTGATCAGTCATTGGATGAGTGTTACAGTGGTCACAGAAAGTGAGTGAAGGTACTGCAAATCCCTCAGGCCCTTTCCTTTCTCTTCTCATCCACTTGAGAATGTTAGAATGTTTTTTGTTGTTTTTTGTCGTGTCAGGAGTGACTTGAGAAATTGTAAGTCACTTCTGGTGTGAGAGAATTGGCCTTCTGTAAGGACATTGCCCAGGGGATGCTTGGATGTTTGATGTTTTACCATCCTTGTGGGAGGCTTCTCTCATGTCTCCGCATGGGGAGCTGTAGCTGGCAGAGGGAGCTCAACCCTCTCTTCCTGGATTTGAACCACTGACCTATTGGTCAGCAGTCCTGCTAGCACAAGGGTTTAATCCATTGCACCACCAGGGGCTCCAGTTAGGGTGCTTCTGCCAACAGTTGTAACACTGAGTTGTAGTAGGTTTTTTGGGCTATATGGCTGAATTCAAAGTGCTGGCGTTGGCCTTTAAAGCCCTAAACTGTTCCGGCCCAAGCTACCTATCTGACCGCATCTGACCGCCTATGAGCCCACTAGGACTTTGAGATCTTCCGGGGAGACCCTGCTCTCGATCCCGCCTGCTTCTCAAGCTCGGCTGGCGGGGACGAGAGATAGGGCCTTCTCAGTGGTGGCTCCTCGGCTGTGGAACGCCCTTCCTACGGACATTAGACTAGCACCATCTCTAATGGTATTCCGCAAAAAGGTGAAGACCTGGATGTTTGTGCAGGCGTTTGAGTAATTTAGTGCAATCTGGTAATGGAACATAGGAATGGAACAATGGACGACGAACCTGGACTACGCTTGGATGATGAGAAGATTGGGTACGGTTGTTTTTTATAATAACTGTGCATTGTAATTGCTTATTGGTAATTTATGGATAATGTGTTAAGTCAATTGTTATATGTTGTATGGAACCACTGCTGTTTCTGCTGTTTTTACTGTTTGTGAACCGCTGTGAGTCGCCTTCGGGCTTGAGATACAGCGGTATATAAGCAAAGTAAATAAATAAATAATAAATGTTCTGGAAGCATTCTCTCCTGATGTTTTGCCTGCATCTGTGGCAAGCATCCTCAGAGGTTGTGAGGTCCTCACAACCTCTGAGGATGCTTGCCATAGATGCAAGTGAAACATCAGGAGAGAATGCTTCTAAAACATGGCAGTATAGCCCAATAAACCCACAACAACCCAGTGATTCTGGCCATGAAAATCTTCGACAATACAGTTGTAACACTGTATTAAATCCTTCCCAAAATGTGCCTTTCACACATCAGTTAGAGGCACATTTTGGAAAGGATTTAAAACAGTATCTGTAAACTGATAGATTTTGCTAGATCATTCAGTGTCCCCACCCTAATATCACATATAGTCCATATTTGAAGACGTATCAAATGGTGTTTGGCTCTCTCTTCACAACTTTGAACTGAGGGTTCAAAAAAGGGGTATCCTCTTAATCTTCACCTCCCGTTGATTTCACTTTTTTTCTATAGAAATATGTATTTGACATCTTACATTTTTTTTAGCTTGGACAATCTTGCTAAAGGAAGTGTCTTAAAAGATACAAAATAAGAGGAATATGCATATTTGTCAAAGAGAGTTTGTTTTTAAAATGCAGTGATACACCAACTTGTTCACAACTCAATGAATCTTGCTAAGGTTGAGCTCTTGCTGTACTTCAAAGTTAAATATACTTCAGTTTCTTTTTGAGCCTCCATTGCCTTGACACTAGTAAGCTTCTCTGACTTTTACAACCCAAGGGCTCAACATTTCCATTCTGGCATGGGTACCAATATTGTGAAGCCAAGTTCAGCTTCTATAACTTAATATGCACTTAAATATTAGAAAGAATTTCTTTCACTTTACAGGTACAGTATTTAAATTCAAGAACCCATTTCACACTTTCCTCTGGATGTTGTTTATGCAAAGGCATACCTTTGCTATGTGGAAGGCTGACAGAAGTATTATGACCCAAAGGTGCAGATGTAGGAATGGGAGTCAAGGATGTCTGTCTGACTCCTTTGCCATGTATATCCAGTGTTTGAAGTGGGGAGAAGGATTATGTCCTCTGCCTTGAAAGTTGCCCTCTGCTGACTTTCCTGGGTGTGAAATTGAATGAGAGCCTAGTTAAAAGTTAAAGGTAAAGGTTTTCCCCTGAAATTAAGTCCAGTTGTGTCCGATTCTGGGAGTTGGTGCTCATCTCCATTTCTAAGCCAAAGAGCTGGCATTGTCTGTAGACACCTCCAAGGTCATGTGGCCAGCATGACTGCATGGAGCGACATTACCTTCCTGCCGGATTGATACCTATTTTTTTTATTATATAGAATCTTTATTAAATTTCCAGCTTACATTTAAAATAGAGATATGTAGCCGAAGCTACTAAGAAGTGTAGAGTGTGAATAGTTGATATAACCCCAAAAAGAAAAAGACAGTGATGTGTGAAAGAAAATAAAGGGAAAAGAGGAGAGAAGAAAAAGGGGGGGGGGGAGGAATAAAAAGTATAGATTTGAAACCCCAAGCCGAGTTAAAAAGAGAGAGAGTAACAGTTGTTTTCGACTTCCTGGGGTCTTCCAGAGATTTGCTCTGCCGGGTCTTCCAGAGATTTGCTCTGCCATCTTTCTCCGTATCTTTTACTTTCTCTTCTCTCCTCATCTTCTTCCTCTTCCTCTTCCTTCTCTTCCTTCATTTGATCAGAATCCCTTTATTCCTTTGCTTAAAGTATTCCATCACTTGGTACCTATTGATCTACTCACATTTGCATGTTTTTGCATGTTTTTGAAATGAGAGCCTACATAAAAAAACTGTTTGGGGACCTCTATGCAACTAGATTGTTTGTTCAGGAAGATAGACCACAGATGTACAGATGAACATCCATGGTTCCCCTATCAAAAGATACACTGCATACAGCAAATGCTCACTTCATGTTGATGTTACTTCAGACATTGAGTTTTCTATGGGCATAGGGAGAACAAAATATAGACAACATTTATGACAGAAGCACTGTATCTGTCATAATGTCTAATTCTGGACATCAATCATAGGTGAGATATTGAGAAATCAGACATGGCTCCATTGGAACTCATAGCGAGCATGTGCTCCCTTGCCTTATATTAAATGTTTATTATTAATTGCCTTTGGAATGCTGTCTGAACACACCTAGACCCCTTCCTTCAGTTTCCATAATCCCCTCACAGTGAATTGGGAGATGTGAGGAGAGCACACAATGAATTTATGTCAGAGTTCTTGGGTCAGTTTCCTGCTCCCCTTGATAAGATAAGGGCTATCCGCGGGAATGGTCTGTCTCCCATGCCCAAACCAGTCTCAATGAATGAAATGGACTTCTTGTTAAATCAACATTATGTACTTTGGACTATCTCTATTATTTCCACCAGAACCTAATCATTGTACTCATAATGCGCCTATTACCCCAAAACCACATCACATTCTTTTTCAATTACATGCCTCTCAAGGTGGATCAATAAAAGGACTGACACTTCAAATTCTTCAATGACAGATTATTAAATTTCCTGCCACCAAGGAAGAGCCAAACAGCAGTGATGTCACATGGAGTCCTGAGCCAGTCAGGGTGTAGATCGGTGGTTCTCAACCTGTGGGTCCCCAGATGTTTTGGCCTACGACTCCCAGAAATCCCAGCCAGTTTACCAGCTGTTAGGATTTCTGGGAGTTGAAGGCCAAAACACCTGGGAACCCACATGTTGAGAACCACTGGTGTAGATCCTCGCTGGACAGTTCTGGGCCAATCAGAAGTAAGTATGGTTTTGTTGAATAGCTGTCAAATGAAATAATTTTTTTTTATTTACCACATTTATATACTGCCGTTCTCAGCCCAGAGGTGACTCAGGGTGATTCACAATTGGCAACAATTTGATGCCTCAACAATTATAAACAAATAAAACAATCATAAAATACTATTAAAATGTTTAGCATAGAATATAGAATATAGAATATAAAAACCATACAAAGCCATAAAAACATTGCTGTGAGCATCTCCTTGTCAAGTCATTGTTCAATTGCTTCGTCAAGTCATTCAATGATTTCATATAATTATGCTGCATTTGGGAAGGCCTGCTAAAAATCCAGGTTTTCACCTTTCTTCGAAAAGTCAGGAGAGAGGGGTCTAGGCAGTTGAGGGGCCACCACTGAGAAGGCCCTGTCTCTCGTCCCTATCAAACGCATCTGCAAGGAAAGCTGGACCAAGAGCAGGACCTCCCCAGAAGATCTTAACATCCTAGATGGTTCATAAGGAGAGATACGTCCGGGTACGTAAGTTGGACCGAAACCATATAGGCTAAAGCCAGCACTTTGCGTTGTGCCCGGAGCAAACTGGCAGCCAGTGGAGCTGGTGCAACAAAGGGGTTGTATGCTCCCTGTTAGCAACCTGGCTGCCACCCATTGGACCATTTGTTTACTCTAGGTATGTCGGTATGTTGGAGCTCTTTCTCTGCTGACATCATCTTTGACCATTGAGAATAAACCTCTGCTTTTGCCATTGACCCATCTTACTCATTTGTCCTTCTGGAAAGCTTGTCGTGCTGGACCCCCAAACCCATGGTTTTAACAGAACTGAAATCACTTGACAGGTGTACAGAAAAGTAATGTATGAAATAGCTCAATCGAGGGCTCAGCCAAATAATCTCTAGGTTTGATGTTAACTTTAAAACAGTTATTAAGAAATTTGTCCTTTCCAAAACCACTTACGTATATTGTTTTCATATATATTTGTGGCTGATCTCCTGTCATTTTTCACTTTTGGTCAATGTAATTGAGAAAAGGCACAGGCCATTATGAGTCAGGGCAGTGTTTCCTGAAGTGCTCACAGAAGCAAACCTAGATAACTTGAAATGGTTCTAAAAGACTTTTTATTTTGTTTTGTTTTTTAATAAAATAAAAGAAGATACAGAGCTGTTACCATGAAGCTGAACTCTTTTATGAAAAAAGTACCCCCATTTTTTAGTTTTGTTTTAGCTGTGTGTGCGTGTGCGTGTGTCCATGCTAGTTAAATAGAATGGAAAGTGTGGCAAATAAAGCAACTGTTAAAAACAAAGCAATTCACAGGATTTTTTATTCCTTCCTGGAATCAACAGCAGGTGGTCTATATCACATTACAGCCCTGGTAGTCTTTTAATGCAACATCATTTCAGCTCCTTTGTTTTTAGGCTGGACGTCTAATGTCAGATAGATTGGATCAGAACAGTTGCTAGATCCAAATGGTACTCCTGAATGGATAGGAGCAGGTGAACAAAGAAAGGTCCAAATTGAGCATCCTGTTACTTCATGTACTTTAGTCGTCTTCGGTAATAAGCAATGGGGTCAGGGCACTTTCCTGAGCAGATATATGATCTTCCTTAGTTATCCATCTTTTTTCTCCATCAGGATCCAAATGGGCAGCAGCTTTGTGACTTGTTATAAACAAATGTTTCATTGCATTACAAACCATTTCTTTGCTAAAACACCCATGAAATCTGTCTCCTGACACAGTTGCTCCAACAAGCTAATCTGATTGTGATTGGCTGTGAATGAAATGGAAATGGGAAAATTCCACTAAGCAGGCAAACATGCCGAACTGATTTTCAGCCAATTTGAAACCCAGGTTGGCTGAAGACCTTCCTCCGATAAAGCCTGTAAGTGAAAAGCTGAAGTGCATCTGAATGTAAAAGCCAAAATCAATTTGATTTTAAATGATTTCCAACTGATTTTAAAAGGCAACAGTGTGGAACTTATGTGGAAGGTTAAAAGGTTTCAATTTGATTCCCTTCAGATGAAGACAAGCTTATTTTTCCCTTTTATTCTATTTATTTCCTCCACTCCTTTAATGCTTCCACTGCTTCTCAAGGAATCTCCTATTACTTAGTCAATTTTATTCAAGAATTACTGGACCAGAAATATAAAGCATTTTGTGCCTATATTAAAACACTAGACGAGGAACTGAAGCAAGTGTGTGGTTATCTCTGTGTGCATGCGCACGCACACATACAGAAATATGCATGTGGTCATTATTTACAGATTTTAGGAAAGTTACTTTTTGGACTACAACTCTCAGAATCCACCCCAGCCAGTTGCAGAGTTCTAGTAAAACAAAGGAACAAAAGTTTGCTCTAGGCACTGTCAGGCCATTATATGCTAATCAAGGTGGTCAGTTGAAACATTCACACCTAGCTCCAGCAGACAAGAGTCCTTTGTCTCACCCTGGTTATTCCACAGATATATAAAGCCTTTTTCCTAGTTCCAACAGACCTCACTATCTCTGAGGATGCTTGCCATAGATGCAGGCGAAACATCAGGAGAGAATGCCTCTAGAACATGGCCATATAGCCCGAAAAAACCTACATCAACGCAGTGATTCCGGCCATGAAAGCCTTCGACAATACATAAAACAAAGGAACTTTCCAAGCTTGATTTAGTATTCACTACAAGGTTGTTGTAGGTTTTTTTGGGCTGTATGGCCATGTTCTAGAAGCAATCTCTCCTGACGTTTCGCCTGCATCTGTGGCAGGCATCCTCAAAGGTTGTGACTTCACAACCTCTGAGGATGCCTGCCACAGATGTAGGTGAAACGTCAGGAGAGACTGCTTCTAGAATATGGCCATACAGCCCAAAAAACCCACAACAACCCAGTGATTCAGGCCATGAAAGCCTTCAACATTCACGACAAGCTTCATTTATTGATTTATTTATTTACTGTATTTATATACCACATTTCTTACTCCTGGGGGGAATCAAGGCGGTTTATAGCATATTAATGGCAAAAATTCAATGCCAACATACATGTAGAAAAATCATAATAATGAAGCACTAACATATAACCATAAATTAAAATAATTAAAACCATTAAACAACATTTAAACATTAAGACAAAGCATTAAAAACATGTAGTATAAATGTTAAAATCACATGATACAAAAATCGTACACCATAGCCATTCCGATTGTCATTACACATATTTCCTAATTACTCTTTTGCTGGCCAAAGGCTTGTTCCCACAACCACATCTTTGTTTTCTATCTAAAGGTAAGGAGGGAGGCGCTGATCTAATCTCACTGGAGAGAGAATTCCAGAGCCAAGGAATCACCACAGAGAAGGCCATGCCTCTCGTTCCCACCAACTACACTTATAAAGGAGGTGGGTCCGAGAGCAAGATCTTAACTTCTGTGATAACTAAGCTTTGAACTTTTATGTCTTGAACAAAGGTATACCAAACTAATTAACAAAGATTGTTTTGGAACAGGCAAATTTTGAAGAATTGTATTATATAAAATGGTTTATTTCTGTTCTGCCCAAGTAAAAAAAGTTACAAGGTATGTAAAACACAGTCCTCTGCATTATTTCTGACATTGGTATCCTTTGCATCCTTTCCATCATCAGTATAAAGCAAAGAGAGAGACGAAAATAGAATTATTCCATCAGCTCTGCTGAAGGACCACTTTCATTGGCTGGCCATTGCCTTCCTCTGAAGATGATACTAAATATCTTGTACAAGGTCACTCTTTGGGTTTGAGCAGGGATATTAACCCTTGTGATTTGGAATCTTAGTTCAATGCTCAAGCCATTAAAACATGCTGTATGTAGGTTTTTGACTTATGGCAACCTTGTAATGAACCTGCCATAGGGTTTTCCTAGTCATATTTATTCAGATGGGGTTTGCCATGGGATTCCTCTGAGGCTGAGAAAGTGTGACTTTCCTGCTGTCACAGCAATGAGCTTCCAACTCTAATTTGAATCTTGAGATTGCATAGTCAGGGTCAGGGCTGTGGCCACAGGGCTAACCAGCTTGGCGGGCGGGAAGAGGGGCCCCTGGCAACCGGGGCACTGGAAGCATAGTCCCACATCAACATCAAATTATTATACCACACTCCTCTTGTATTCTAGTCCAAACAGTAAAAAGTTTAGTCTGCAAAGAAAGGAAGAAATTGTTTCTAAGCCACCTTAATTAATAATGTCCTGTTTTAATCCTGTTATCAGACCTGGAAGTGCTTTGTGAATTTGGAAGCATGCTTGGTGCCAAGTGTCCAGGAATGTTATGTGAGATGATGATAAAGGCTAGAAAGAAACAGTTGTCTCTTTCCAAAGATGAAAGTGGCATGCTCGAGGCACCATCACTCATGGTGTTATATACTTACCTCCTTGTCATCTCCAGTGATATATTTTGAAGGATTTCTCCCCCAACTGTAATGCTTCAAAAATTTACAAAAAGCTGTTTGGCAATGGACTAAGAATAAGGGATGGGCAATTGAATATGCCATGGGAAATGATGCCCATTTCCCAAACTACTTTCAGCTCTTTGAAACTACTTTTTGTTTACAACTGAAGCAAACTGGTACCTTGTTGTCTTCAGTTAAAGCTGCACTCCTCTTTTGCTCCCTCAACTTATATGTGTTAATTATCAGTTAAGCTAACAATATCACTGTGCATGTCAAGACCCTGTGTGCCAGTACCACCCACCCCCAGCCGTGTTTACTGTATACATAATCTCTATGGCTTTATTTAAGACTAAAGGCTGTCCCTAAGTTACACACATCTGACTTACAAATGAGTCATAGTTAAGAATGGGGGTTAGACAACAGGAAGTGAGAGAAATCTAAACCTAGAAAGTGAAACTTGCCCCTGAAAGAGTTATCATTGACAGACAGCAAAATAAACATTACACACTGGAGACCAGGGTTTGAATTGCTACTTAACCACGGAAGCCCTTGGGCAAGTGATATGCTTCCAGTCCCAGGGAAGGCAAGGCAGATCTTTTCTGGACAAATATTGACACGACACCCCATGGTAGGTTCACTTTATGGTTGCCGTAAGTCAGAAATGACTTGAGAGCATACAACAGCAACGACCTAAATTTAGGGAAAGGTAGTCACTTGTCAAGATGCTCTCCTGGGTATTTTAAACATATCCACATCCCCTTAAGAGAAAAATGTAAATTAATCCTCAACTAATGGGGAGGGGAGGGATGGGGGGGGGGGGAAACAAGTGTGGCTTCAGCATTTAAATACTGGAGGCTCACTCATGAGTATAGAATAGGAGCAACAAGGTCATAAACAAACCAGTCTAAAGCAGGCCACAGATGTAAGATCACATTCCCTGACAAAGATAATTTTCTGGAAAACTCTAATGTCCCAAATACGTTTTTCAGGAAATCTTCAATGTACAGATCAATCATTTGCAGAAGCACTCCTGAAAGACAGTTTGCCCCCATCACTGCATAGAATCGTAGAATCATAGAGTTGAAAGAGACCTTGTGGGCCATCAAGTCCGACCCCCTTCCAAGAAGCAGGAAAATCGCATTAAAGCACCCCCCAAAAGATGGCCATCCAGCCTCTGCTTAAAAGCCTCCAAAGAAGGAGTCTCCACCACACTCAGGGGCAGAGAGTTCCCCCACTGAACAGTTTTCACAGTTAGGAAGTTCCTCCTCATATTGATGGAATCTACTTTCTTGTAGTTTGAAGCTATTGTTTTGCGTCTTAGTCTCCAGGGCAGCAGAAAACAAGCCTGCTCCCTCCTCCCTATGACTTCCCCTCGCATTTATACACGGCCATCATGTCTCTTCTCAGCCTTCTCTTCTATAGGCTAAACATGCCCAGCTCATGGGGCTTGTTCTCCAGACCCTGCAAAGCCAATGATAGTAGGCAGCAAGAGTTAAAGTTGTGTTAATGGCATGCAGCCCCAGTTCATGCGGTGCAGCAGTCAGGTCCAATAGCATCCACCATTTATTTAATGAGCATCCCATCAAATCTATAGATCTTCTACAAAGCAAAGGGATTCTTTGCTGGGCAGACTGATCCAAAAATACAATGTACCTTACATGTAGGGAATTTGAAAACGATTGCTTTACAAGATCGTCTGGTGTGATTTACATGGGAGATGAGTCTTTTCCAGGACTACTAGGTGCATTTATCTCTCAAAAGAACCTAGGATGACAGAGTGCCAATTTAGCTCATTTGCTGAAAGTAATACATTTTAATCAGCAGTAATAGATGAAGAAGGACAAACCATAGCCTGGAAAAGTCATTAGCTTTGCACCCTGGTGAAGCTCCTTCATTCTGAAGCATTAGGGGTGGGGCCATTTTCTCTCTCTCTTAGAAGGGCAAGACACACAATCCTAGGATAAAACAACAGATTGAAAAGTAAATATCTTTTTTTTTTTGGTGGCCACCCCTTTTTGTATAGTCTGGATTTAATTTTCTGTTAAGTGCAGAGTTATGTCAGGGGAGTACTGAGGAGGGAGAGCGAGCTAAGTTTGAAGTTCTAATGTAGTCAGGCTAAAATCTGTCACTCAGCTTATTACATGTTGATGACTCCGTGTGCTTCAGCCGTAAGCAGCCCATGATTTATGGACACCAAGTGAACTCCTGCGGCAAAAACCCAGCCATGAGATCAGAGAAGCAATAGGAACTTTTTTTTCTTTTTTGGCAGGAGACAGTGCCTGCATTTTTCTCATTCATGCCAAACTGCTTTGCACGGCAATTAGCTGTGTCCTCATTTAGTCTCCAGTCCCAAAGGGTAATGAAAGTCATATATCATCTTCAAGGCTGCTAATTATCCAGCTCAGTTACAGGTAGGCTTTGTAACTCTGAGACGGGCTTGTCGGCTTGATATTTATTGCTCTTCCAATAAGCAAGCGAAGGAGAAGTGTTTTGGGTGGGGATGAGGGGGGTGCGGGCAGAGAAACTTTTCTCTTGAAAGGCTGGCTGCACCCCTTTGCTTCAGATCGTTGACATATCTTCTGCAAATGTGTTGGTCAAAGGGGAAATATCTTCATTCCTCAACTCCATTTGTCATGTTGTAACTGAAATGTCCAGCAGGAGTGGAAAGCAAGTGTTTGAAACATGAGAGAGGAGTGTGCTTGTGGGGAGGGAAAAGGCCAGCTTGTCTTCCATGATCTGAGCATGGAAAAGCAATACTGTAGATTGGAGAAGCTTTGGCGACAAGGACAAACAAGAAACTGGATGAAATGTCTCCAGTTTGAAAATAAGTAACTCACTCACTGTATCTCAAACTGTACCAACTTGTCCTCTTTTCTTAAAGTGCCCTGTTTTTGTATACACACCTATGAAAATGAATGGACCACACCATATTTTTCTCCCTTCTAAATCCAGAAAGAAGGAAAAGAGAACAAAACTTTCTTTTTCATTAAATCAGTTTGTTGAAGAGTCGGAAGTGACTGAACAAATAAAGAACAATGGAGGTTGTATTGACAGGGCACAGGCATGTAGCCGGGGGGGGGGGGGAGGGGGGCCTCGAGGGGCTTCAGCCCCCTCCCCCAAATTCTCATGGTAATCCGCAAGAAGGCCTTACTGGTACATTATTTAAACTGTTACGTTTATTCATATCATGATCTGATCACCATGCTCAATATATCCCATATGCATGGGGGTATTGGGATAATGATACAAAAGTTTTGCTAGGGCAGACCCTCTTTCACTCAGACTCAGCCCCCCCCCCCCCCAAATCAAACTCAGCTCCTCCCCCCCCAATCAAAATCCTGGCTACGGGCCTGACAGATCATTCATTAGTGATGCAATTGACCAGTGGAAGTTCTCCCTCACTATCTAGGCCAGTGGTTCTCAACCTGGGGGTCGCGAGGCCATTTTGGAGGGGTCACAAGGCCACCTCCTTTGGCCCTGCCCCCTCCTCAAAATGGCTACCCACAGGGCCCAGGGCCTTCCTCAGGGCCTGGGTCACCCGGCTCAAACCCCCCAAGCTGGGTGGCCCAGGTCTGTGGAAGTCAGAGCTGAATCGTTTGAAGGTACTGCAGATCCCATCATCCATTGTCCAGCCTCCCCAAAACATATTGTTTCTGTGATTAATCACTATGCTTTAATTATGTTCCATTTGTAACAATGAAAATGCATTTACATTACGATTCATAACAGTAGAAAAATTACAGTTCTAAAGTAGCAATGAAAATAATTTTATGGTTGGGGGTCACCACAACATGAGGAACTGTATTTAGGGGTCACGGCACTAGAAAGGTTGAGACCCACTGATCTAGGCCTAATTCAAGGTCCTAATTTGACTGATAGGTTTAATATGAATGATCCTCAAAAGGTTGAAGAAGCCCATAGAACAGTGGTTCTCAACCTGTGGGTCCCCAGGTGTTTTGGCCTACAACTCCCAGAAATCCCAGCTAGTTTACCAGCTGTTAGGATTTCTGGGAGTTGAAGGCCAAAACATCTGGAGATCCACAGGTTGAGAACCACCGCCATAGAAGATGGGGTTGAATAAATGCATTATGGGATTGGAGACTGGGCAAGTGAAGCAAGGAAAACTGCTACGTTAGAATCCCACAGGAATGTTGGGCAAAGGTGACCTGAAACAGAACAGGAATGTTGAAAACAACAAGAAATGCTGTAAACAAGAAGGAATGTTGTAAACACAGGATTGTTGGACAAAGGTGACAAAAACAAGAAGGAATGCTGTAAACAGGTACCCTATATGAGTGAGGGTCGTTCCAATTAATCCCTACAGCAGGAATGACGAGCTGGAGATCATTCCTCTGTTTGATGGCCCTTTTTTGGAATTGATCATTCCACATTGGCTTAGCAGCACATTGTGAGTATGCGTATGGTGTTTCAACTCTTGAATATTGTATGATTTTGAAGAAAGAAAGAAGAAATTGGGTGTTGTGTGATTCTTGGGCTGTATGGCCATGTTCTAGCAGCATTTTTCACAGATGTAGGTGAAACATCAGGAGAAAAGGCTGCTATACAGCCCAGGAATCACACAACATCCCAGTGATTTCAGCTGTGAAAGCCTTCGACAATATAAAGGAGGAATGATTGACCAGTAATATCTATTCTCTAGTCTACTTCCTGTATTCCAGTTCATTATAATCCAATACAAGATCATAAAGGAATTAAAAGATAATTTTGACATGCTAATATGTCCAGATATGTGAATCCCTCTTGTGCAGTGTTACCTATCAAGAAAGGAGGCACTGTGCAGTTTGAAAACCACTTTTCTTTCCTACTTGGCTGAAACATTTACTTACTTACTTACTTACTTACTTACTTACTGTATTTGTATACTGACTTTCTCAGCCAGTTGGCGACTCAAGGCAGTTTACAACAAATCACTACACATAATATCATGATACAGGTTAAAACATTAAAACAATATAAAACACAACAGAAGCAATAAAAAAACATCATTAGCATCTCCTTGTTATAAAAACATTGTCCAATTCCATCGTCAAGTCATTCAATTTCCTATATCAGTTACTCTGCATTTGTAAACGCTTGCTCAAACAACCATGTTTTAACTTGTCTCCAAAATGTCAAGAGGGAGAGAGCCGATCTGATATCCCTAGGGAGGGTATTCTATAGCAGAGGGGCCACCACTGAGAAGGCCCTTTCTCTCGTTCCATCCGTACTTGTGATGAAGGCGGGATCTAGAACAGGGCCTCCCTGGATGATCTTAAGGTCCTAGATCGTCCGGGGAGATGCGTTCAGACAGGTAAGTTGGGCCAGAACTGTTTAGGGCTTTGTAGACTAAAGCCTCACTTTTGCATTTGTGAAAAAAATCCAAGACATGTTATTATGAATAGGCACTGCAATAAAAACAGTATAAAACAATAATAATGGATAATGTGACCAGCACCCTCTGTCACTAAGCAATGATGTAACAATAACTTGCAATAGGACCCCTATAAAGGTACCAAAATTGTATGCAAGGAAAAAAACTAAGCTCTAGAATGAGTTTTTTAAATAAGCAATTTTATTTGTGCTGGGAGATGTTTGGTAACACTTATCCATGTAGGAAATATTCACTCTGTTGGCAAAGAAAAACCTGTCAACATGAATCAACCTTTAACATGTTTTATTATTACATGAAAGGCTTTGCCAAAGAAGACAAGCCCTTTCCTTACATGAGAATTTTAGAACCTTTATAGTAATGCTGATGTTCATCCCATAGGCTGAGCTCATTCCTACAGCAACTAAGTGTTAGACTTCTCCACCATTACTTTTCACACTGCTGGAGTTTTCACAATGATAGTGTATTCTTCTGGGACTCTTGTGGTTATCATACGAAGAGTCCCAACATAGAGGCATTGGTTCTCCATTAAAGAGTACAAATGCAGGACCAGGCCCGTAGCCAGGATTTGGGTTCCACGGGGGGGGGGGGGGAGGTGAGTTTGATTCGGGGGGGGGGGGGACTCAGGATCTACCATAGCAAACCTTTTGTATCATTGTCCCAATACCCCCATGCAAATGGGATATATTGAGCATGGTGATCAGATCATGGTATAAATAAACATAACAGTTTAAATAATGTACCAGTAAGGCCTTCTCGTGGACCACCTGAGAATTTTGGGGGGGGGGGGGGCTGAAGCCCCTCAAGCCCCCCCCCCCTCCCCCGGCTATAGGCCTGCGTAGGACCATTGTCAGATTGTTAGCCCGGTATATCCTGATCTAGAGTATGGAAACGTTGCATTTTTAGGACAGAATTTCTCATAAATGTATGTACAATCTCCTTGTAAACAACTGAAGGTCATAAAAGATCAGACATTTTAATACAGAGACATTGTGCGTGGGCATCGTGATTCTCATTCTTGTTTGCTCTCTTCAATTTATGCTTAGGAGCTCTCCTTTGGGCCAAAAAGAATGTGTAAAAAGGTTTGAGCTAAAACACAAATGCATCATGTTTGATTGGCAGATGGGGGCATGATACAGTCACTTCAGATAAAAACCATCAGTGGTGATTGGTTGTCAATCACTCAAAAGCAAGAACTGAGCTCTATAAACAAAAGAGCTTCACAACTGCTGTTACAGGTTGTCAAAAAGACTCATAAACCTGACAGCCGTGTTCAATGCAGCCATCTTTTTAATATATATATAAATATGAATGTCTAATAACTATGAATCTAAACTAAAAGAAAATGATACATTTTAAAAAAATCTTTCCTGCTATGACACAATCAAACAATAACATTTACAAGAAAGCAAACCCTGGTATAAACAATTCAACCATACATATTCATAACCAACAACATTGCTAATGATATTTAACCAAAAACAATGTATTCACCTTAAGATTTGGTTAAGATCCAGTTAAATAATATTTGAAAGTATAATAATAAAGCACTTTCAAATATTCCATGTACTTCATATAAATCAACTTTGCAACCTGGATGACCATTATTGTCTGAGTACACCTTGCCTTAGGTCACTTAGGGAGTATCTGTGTAGAGGAGATGAAACTTGGAGCAGGGATGTCCTGATCCTAGCTCAGTTTTTCAGACTCAAAAACTGTTGAACTATTAATATCAAGAAGGCAGGGGCTCATCTGTTGTTGCTTCTGCTAATGCTTTCTAAAATGCCATGGATAATGATGGTTGTTTATAAATATACTTCTAAAAGAGCTATTGTTGATTTACTTAAGAAATTGTGGCTCAGACTCTATTGCCCAATTAATTGAGCTTGCTACTCTCAAGTTGTTTTTAAAAAGCTAGGGCTGTTCTGTCAATTTACTAACTTTCCTGAGTTCGAAGAAATGCTTTACCACATCACCAGACTTCAAGGAAGTGGGGTAACTACTGAATTTATGAAAAAGGACTTGGTTGAAGTCTTGCTTTCCTCTTTCACCACTGCTTTCATGGAGGGAGGATTAGTAGTCCAAAAACTTGCCACATTTTTTTCTCAGCAGGAAACTATTAAGAACCTTAAACAGTTCATAGCAGATGTGAATAAAATGTCTTATTTTCAAAATAGTTTGAACATGCCCCAAGCCCATATCAAAGCTCTGACACTGTTGTTTACTACACCATACTCCCAATAGACTTGGGGGACTCTCTGGTTCAGCTACAATCGTCCCCTACAAACTTTTTGCCTTTCTCCAACTTAACCAGAAGTGATAGGGGAGGTCTCTGCCAAAGGTTTGGATAGGTTCCTCTTACTGCCCCAACAACTTTCCCATGAGCTGTAGTTCTCTGGCTTCTATATTTTGACTTCCATACACATCTCCATTCTCGGTCACTCCATGAACTGAGAACATGCCAGGTTTCTTTTTCTTCTCCCATGGATAAGTTTGGGCTACCTGTGAGAAAGATCCAGCACCTATGTCTCAAGTACACCTCACCTATTGAAATGGTCATCATTTCCAAGTATGAATTCTGTACATTGGACTAACCCTATTGTGTTAATCAGAGCCAGCCCATGAAGCCCATCAAGGACTCACTTCCCAATGCCATGCCACATTCCTGTCTGATTGCCCCCCTCTTGGATATGGATCAGTAAACGGGCTGACACTTCAAATACTCCAGTGACAGTTTACTGAATTCCCTAACACATGAAGAGCCAACCAGCAATGATGTTCGACAAAATCCTGAACCACTCAGCATGTGGATCCTAGCTGGACAGTTTCTGGACCAATCGGGAGCTATTGTGGGTTTCTTGGAAAGCTGTCAAATGAAATAAAAATGCTCTTTATTTTCAATTATGGTATGTCAGTACTTTGAAATGATTTCTCTGCTGACATCCTCTTTAGTCATTGACAATAAACCTCTATTTTTGCCTTCTACCTGTCTATGTCTGATTTGGCCTTCTGGAAAAGCTAAAAACACCACCACTACCCTCCCTGAACCTGTGGTTTTAGCAGAGCTGAAAACACTCAACACAATTATGACTCTAGTAGATACAGATCTGTGGGATAATTCTAGTAGCTATGTGCTCAGTCTAAGGCCTCTTTCACGCAGCTGCATAAAATCCACATTGAACTAGATTATATGACAGTGTGGACTCAGATAACCCAATTCAAAGCAGATATTGTGGATTATCTTTCTTGATATTCTAGGTTATCTGGCTGTGTGGAAGGGTCCTCAGTAAACCCTATGAAATTAATAGGATAACCATAAGTCAACTAGCAACTTGAAAGCATGCACACACAAGGCTATTTAATAGAACTATTGAATGTGGTTCATAAATGACTTACCATCTATATAAATAAAAATGTAATGTTTGTTTGTGGGATTAACATAACTCAAAAGCCACTTGGGCAAACTGACATGAAATTTGGACACTTTACCCCTAATAGACCAACGAGTGACCATTACTCATTTTTTTTTTTTTAAAAAAACCAAAACAGCAGAAAGGACTTAAAAACCCCAAAAGGCTAAATGACAAAAAGCTAAATGACAATACAGAAAAAAGGGAAGGAAGGAAGGAAGGAAGGAAGGAAGGAAGGAAGGAAGGAAGGAAGGAAGGAAGGAAGGAGAGAAGGAAGCATGGAAGCAAAGAGCAAAGGAAGGAAAGAGGTAGAGAAGGAAGAAATGAGAGAAGGAGCAAGAGAAAGAGGAAGGGAAAGAAAGAAGGAAAGAGAGAAGGAAGGAAGGAAAGATGCAGAGAAGAAAGGAGAGAAAGGGAGGGCAAGAAAGAGGGAAAGAAGAGGAAGCATGGAAGCAAAGAGCAAAGGAAGGAAGGAAAGAGGCAGGGAAGGAAGGAGGGAAGGAAGGAAGGAGATAAAGGAAGAAAAAAGGGAAGGAAAGAGGGAGCGAAGGAAGGAGGGAAAGGGAGAGAAAGGGAGAGGGAAGGAAATAGAGAAGAAAGGATGGAAGCAAAAAGCAAAGGAAGGAAAGGGATAGAGAAAGAAGAAATGAGAGAAAGGGGAGGAAAAGAAAAAGGGGGAAGAAAGGAAAGAGGTAGAGAAGGAAGGAGAGAAGGAAAGAAGAAAAGGGAAAGGAAGGAAAGAGGGAGGGAGGGAGGGAAGGAAGGAAAGGAGAGAAAAGGGATGGAAGGTTGGCCACAGCAACGCATGGCAGGTACAGCTAGTTGGAAATAACATTTCTGGTGTAGAACCTTTAACAGGGGAGAGATAATGGAATATAATTTAATTTATTGAGGTGTCAACCTCCAACAAAGTCCAACAAATGAAGCAAGATTAACCTATACTGCAGCTGTTTTTCCAGATGTAGTAGTATAGGGACTTCTTAAGAATTTCAATGTCCTCTGCTGAAGAAGGTGCCAGATAGCTTAGCACAGGATAGGGCAGCCTGGATTCCAGAGAAAATTACTTTTTCTGTTGTTAATGGGGTCTGAGGTTTTATTACCTGCCTTTTATTGCCTTTTGTCCCCTGTCTCCACATGGTCAAAAAGGGAAATGACCTCTGCTTGCATTGGTATCCCTTCCAGACCATCTTAACTGACAACAGAAGTAACATCTGAGACAAAATGTATGCCCATGACTTGAAAATGGTCACTTCTTTTCTCCTTTTTCCTGATGAATAAGCCAGTGAAGCTTCAAAAGTTTGCATGTATTCTGTGCTTTTTAGTTGGCCTAATAAAGTTATGCAGATTTTGGATTTTGTTGTACTTTGCTGTATGGCCAACATGGCTAGCCACTGAATTTTATATGATGTAAATTAAGGGTTGTGTTTCTGTCTGTAGCTGATCCCTTTTAAATGAAAGGAAGAGCGAGCTCTTACTAAACTTCTTTGCCTTATTCTCCTCCTCCGCTTTCCCCTCTATCTGCAATAAAAGGGAGAGAAGCTGATGACAAGGTTTGCATTTTCTAAAAAGAGGCAAACTGGTGTTGTTTCCCACAGACATTTAAAGTCACTGCCTGAAAGGATTTGTTTAATTTAAGCACAACAGTATGTCAGTTAATTGCAAGCTTTGAAAAGTATTCTTGAGCATAAGTTCATTAAACTGCCATGGGAAACTTGCTACATTCATTCCCTGTGGCAAAACACTGTTGCAATAAGCTTTCCCTTCAACATGTTGGATGCTAGGAGCATTCCAAATGGTTCCTGGGAAATTTTCCATTTGGCTGTGTGAAATCCCTCCCTAGAGCCCTCGGGTCTTAAAAAGAGGAGATTAAACACTAGCTGGGTTGTAAAATTGACAGAACTGGTATCGGGTGGATGTGTGTGCATTGTGGTGGGGGCGGGGATGAATATTCTTCCCTTCAGGTAGCTTGAATTCCTGCAGAGATATAGGCAAACCCAGTCCCACACATTTACTCAAAAACAGAAATTGGTGTACCACTAAACGTTTGCTTAACATGGTACTACAACTAGTCAAGTGCTCAAATTTTGGAGAAGAAATGACTTAAGCAAAAGGCAAGTCCCACGCTACATATTACCTATATCTTACTATCAACAGAGTAAGAGAAGAGCAAACCACAGACCACCTACTGCAATGAAACCTGAGCCCTGATACATGCACAATGGAGGACCTTCTCACAGTGACACCAGAGGCACTCAAAGTGGCCAGCTTCTGGTCAAAGGACATTTAGCATAATGCCAAGTTTTTTAAACTTTGTGTTTTTAAATGAATTTTAGCTGTACCCTCAATTCACTTTGACACAATAAATACTATCAACAGTTCATAGCTAGAAGGGCCATGACAAAAGATAAGAGTGATCTCTGTTCAAGCACGCACTCTACCAGGAGACTACAAGTGTGTGTGTGTGTGTGTGAGAGAGAGAGACATACAGACAGACAAAGAAGGGGGGGGGTCTGCCTGATATTCATTCGTGAGCAGATCGTCTCTCTTTGTGTGACCCCACTTTGTCCCACCCATTAGAAAATTGACTCGCAACTCTCTTTTTGTCTGAAAAAGGGAAGAAGTTGCTTCAGAGATTTTGAGATCTGCAGCTATGTCCAGGTAAAACAGCCATCAGTAGTTTCTGAAGCTGCTCCATCTCACCAAGATCATGATCTAGCCAATATAGTCAGTGTTGCGAGCATCTTCATCAACATGACAATGGAAGTGGGTCTTCAAGACTTCAGGCTGGTGGCTGCATCTGAGCCAATGTGAGGTTTTGCTGACAAAACTTGGACTTGTTCCCTTTCTCTTGCTTCTTTCTACCGTCAGTCACTGTCTCCCAGACTCAGCTATAATCAGTTACATTTTTCAAAATCATGTTTCTTTCCTTAGCTCAGAAGAAAAGGTGCTTCTGAAATGTTGCTGAATTTCTCTCTAAGGGCCCTTCAACACAGCCATATAACCCAGAATATCAAGGCAGATAATCCACAATATCTGTTTGACTTATCTGAGTCCACACTGCCATATATTCCAGTTCAATGAGGATTTTATACAGCTGTGTGGAAGGGGCCTAAGTTTCTTTCTTTCTGAAGAGCAGTGATGTGTATGGAAATTCACATTATTCCAAATTTCTAATTTGCATCTTGTTGTAAGACAACAATCTTGTTGTTGTAAGGGGTGTGGGTGAACAGCATTTTTTTCACCAAAGGACCACTAAAATATAGCCCCCTTTCCTTCTTGATTTCTAGAGCATGCAGTGTGTGTGTGTGTGATGCATGGAATGCAAGAAAAGGGGTTGTAAATGGGGAAACAGAGGTAAGTCACAATCAACTTCACAACTCAGGCATTATTGTCTGAATATTCTAAGGCAAAGTGCTCTCTCTTTAAAGCATTTTCCAGTTTATCCATGAGTACCAGAATTTCAAGGTGACAAACATCAAACATGATACAATACAATTAAAAACAAAGCAAATGCAATAAATATGAATATAAAAATTAAATATTTTGTGTCATGAAGCATAGTAATATTAAAATACAATTAAAACTAAACAGCCCCTAAAAATCCCACTCATACCACTCCCAGGAAACCCACCTCTGATCATTCCATAAATGCCCAAAGACATTGTGTCTTGCCTGCAAAAGGCAAACAGGGATGGGACCATCCTGGTCTTCTTAGAGAGGTTTTCCAGTGTCTGGAGGCAACTCCCTCCCTTTCGTCCACCAAACAAGCCTGAGGGGGTGGTGGGACAGTGAGAAGTCCCTCTCCAGATGATTATAGAGTTGTAAGAGGCTCATTAAGGCTTAATATGTGATGGAATTGTCCAACCATACTAATAATGTACTGTCACGTAAATCCTGAAAAAGATGACAAAAATGTACAGCTGGCTCTTTGATCTGTTACCTGTCAATAGGTTGCTTAAATGGAATGATACAGATGAATGATACTTATTCATCTCTGGTTTGTCGACAATTGATAATTTGTAATGATGAAGCCAAAAAGCAGTGGAATGACTTAAAATTTCAGTGAAGAAGGAATCGATTATCAAGGTGTGGTGGGAAAATGATAAAACATTAGGAGAAAAAACAATGTAATTTCATGCATGGTGAGTCTAAAGTAAACCTATCAGGGGATGTTCTTGGCATGATTTGTTCGCCAGATGGGTGCCCATCGTCCACCACTTCCTTTCCATTTTCAGCATGGAGCCCATTTGATGATGCACAAGGACTTTTGGTTGGGCTTTGTGCCAAAAGAGGAGAGGAAATGTCACATGCCACCCCTGCAACACAGGGGCCTTCTCGTGTTGCCTTACAAGCAATGGGGGGAAGCTGGGAAGCTATGCTCTCCCCCCCCCCCATGGCATGTGGGTAACTGTAAGGCAGACGGTGTGGGGCATGGAACGATGGACTCCCCATGCCCCTTGCTGGGAGCCCATGAATTTGCCACGATGTGCGGCAAATCCATGAGTCTTTGTGATGAGGTCCTGAGACAGAGTGAGTTGCCTAATAGATTTCCAGAGCTGGGAGCTGAATGATCATTCAATTTCTGGTATCCAGAGTCATAGTCATAGCTCAAACCATGGTACCATGTTGACTGTCAATATAATTTTATTTCCTTATACATACCTTTACTTGTATTATTGCAATTCTTCATAAGATAGATTTTTTCTGGGTTTTTACGTCTATAAATTAAAAGCTTAATTAAATTTGTAGCATAAATTGAGTATTTTTTAAAAGATATTTGTTAGCTACCCTATATCTCCACATCATTTTCTGATTGTGTCCATGAAAGAAGAGCACCTGCCTTAACATACTGTCGTCAGAGCAGGACATGGTTTTGTGTTCCTGTAGGCCACCACTCGGTGGCAGACTTGTTTCTTTTCCTTTGATAGGCTGACACCCATAGCCTCTGATCAGATTATGCTTCTTTTTTTAAAATTTATGATATATGTTTCTCAGGTGTCCAGTGTGCTGGCTTTTGCATATTTTCAGGATGAATTTCATTTGGTTATTTCCTGTCCATATTTCTAAGCTCTCTCAAAATCCCTTTATGTATCACCCCCACTCTTACACTTTTTCCTCACTGGAAATTCCAGTTTAGCGTCATCTGCAAAGTTAGTTAATATGTTGGTTATTCATATTCACAAATGCCACTTGAGAATATGAAGCCTGGACAGTAGCAATTTACTGCTGCCTTACAGATGGAATTATCAACAGGAGGAACATAGTGCCACTGAAAAGGAAAGCCCTTTACTTGTAAGATTCAATGTAAAATCTTGCTACAGAAATGAAATTTGGTGATAGTTCAATGTTAAAGAATCGGTATGGACCATTTCAAGGCTCAAAATCATAAGTTCTTTACTCCAGGATACAAATACCTGGGTAGAATGCCATTTTTAAGTGTCCAACTTTCAGACTCTTTGAATCATAGCTGGAGTGATGTCTGAGAGACCAGACATGCAGCAGAATTATAGTAGTTTGAAACAATTTTAGCTGCCATAGATCCTTTCTCTGCAGTCTGGGAATTTTGTTGTTTGTTGAGGCATCTGAGTTCTCACAAAATAACAATTCCCAGAATAGCATTAAGTCATGACAGCTAATGTGGAGTCAAACTGCTATAATTCTGCAATCTGGATACAGCCTTAGTTTCCCTTATGTCACAAGGCCCTCTGGGCCATGAAAAGACTAGCTGCTTGTGTATCACCAAGAAGAAACCTCATATGCTTAAAAGGCTACTTGTTGGAATTCATGCTTTCCAAGATATTTTAAGGAGGCTCAGAGAAGGAAGAGCAATTACCTGGAGCTATCCTCCCTCAACTACCTTAAAAATCCCAACTCTAGCCTGCAAGGCTCCAATCTCCTTTCTGCTTGGGGTTTTGCTTCATTAAAGCTGTTTCTACTACAAAAAGAGAGAGGCTTCTCTTTTTGTTTGCTGGGATTGGTATTATTAATAATTATTATTATATTTTAGAAGTATTTGCAGAAGGAAAGGAAGGGAAGGAGGAAAAGAAGCAAAAAAAGTGACACTCCAAACCCCGCATGCACTCCACCCACCATCTCTCAGGTCCCCAGTCAGTCCCACTAAATCAGTGTTTCTCAACCTAGGGGTCGGGACCCCTGAGGGGGTCACGAAGGGGTGTCAGAGGGGTTGCCAAAGACCATCAGAAAACACAGTATTTTCTGTTGGTCATAGGGGTTCTGTGTGGGAAGTTTTGCCCAATTCTATCATTGGTGGGGTTCAGAATGCCCCTTGATTGTAGGTGAACTATAAATCCCAGTATCTACAACTCCCAAATGTCAAAGTCTATTTTCCCCAAACCCCATCAATGTTCACATTTGGGCATATTGAGTATTCATGCCGAATTTGGTCCAGATCCATCATTGTTGAGCCCACAGTGCTCTCTAGATGTAGGCGAACTACAACTCCCAAACTCAAGGTCAATGCCCACCAAACCCTTCCAGTATTTTCTGTTGATCGTGGGAGTTCTCTGTGCCAACTTTGGTTCAATTCCATTGTTGGTGGGGTTCAGAATGCTCTTTGTTTACATGTTAACTATAAATCCCAGCAACTACAACTCTCAAATGACAAAATCAATCCGCCCGCCAACCCCACCAGTATACAAATTTGGGCATACCGGGTATTTGTGCCAAATTTGCTCCAATGAATGAAAATACATCCTGCAGATCATTATTTGCATGGTGATTCATAATGTTAGGGTTATGGTTGGGAGTCACCACAACATGAGGAACTATATTAAGGGGTCGCGGCATTAGGAAGGTTGAGAGACACTGCACTAAATAAAAGGAATCATGAAAATAAATAAAAATCAAAAAGGTTCAATTGTGATGCCAAATAGGGGAGGAGGAGCCATGATTGGCTGCCACGTGGTACCTTTTCAGATGGGAATCCGTGATGGCTAGCCCTTGCTGTTACGGAAACTGGATCAAACCAAAAGAGACGGGTGGGCCAAAGGGATTGGCTAAAAACAGTTCCAGGCTCAAATCTAGTTATTATTTCACTACATCATTTGGTACAATGATTTCAGAAACGCCTAAAAGATCCAACAAGAGAATACTGTTCTTTGTATGACCTGACTAAAGCCACAAGCCCATATCACAGTCATGTGTCCATTTCAGCCTGCTTTTTTTCAAGTGAAAGAACTGAGTGCTGGCATTCAAGGGTTGCTTTTTGAACTTTGTAGGCACAGATTAGCTGGCATTGATTTTGTCCATCCTGAATTTCAGTTCTGTCTTTTCATTTTTAGTGCAAGATTCTAGCCCTGAGGATTATGCAATTACCCCATGGTGGCAGATCTGTGGCCTAGAAGTCTCAAATAAAAACCATCCACAGGGAGTGGGTTGCACAGGGAATTGGAGGAATATTTGAGCTAGCTTAGTCCACAAGTTACAATGCCCTGTCTGATTCAACTGTATAAGTGGCTGGTTCATTGACACTGCAGAATTATAGTATTATTATCCTGCTTTAAATAAATATAAATATAAATAAACTTTATTTGTTGGTGTGTTTTAACAACTGTTTATTTAATGTTTTGTTTTAATGAATTTGTTGATTGTTTTTATCATTGTGATGGCACCGAATGGTGCTTGCTGTGAGGTCGGCCTGAGTCCCCCCTCGTGGGTGAGAAGGGCAGGGTACAAGTATATGAAATAAATACATAAATAAATAAATATTTGTAACCCACCCTATCTTCCTAAAGGGACTGAGGGCAGCTTCCAACATGATAAAAGTCAAATATTCAATGCCTATATGAACAAAGGATAAAGATTTAAACAGAAAACAAAAGGCATTGTGCACCAAATTAAAATAAACAGGTCCATTAAATGTTTTTGCTACCATGGTTCCGTCTTATGGGACACTGGGTTTGTAGTTTTGGGAGGAACATTTCAAATTCAATCAGGCAACTGCCTAAACTACAAATTCCAAGTTTCCATACAGTGGGACTATGGCAAATAGAGTAGTGCCACAACATCTTGTTACACAGGCCTCTCGTTCATTTAAGCATTTGGGGCTTGGTGAGATCATGTGTTTTGACTTTTGTTTCATTGTCTTAAAGTGTTTCAGTGTTTTCAACTGTATAAATCTTTTAATGTATTTGAATGTGCTTTCATTTATTGTACTTTGTCTTGCTATCTCATCGTATAGGCTGGAAATGTTTAATAAATCTATGTGTGCTTCTGTCCTACAGCTCTGATGATCTCCCATGCTCTGTTTTTGTTCACCTTCCTCTATCATCCAATATCTTGCCAAAGTAGTTGGAAAGTTCTGCCAAAGTAGTTGGAAAGTAGTAAACGGTTCTGGCCCAACTTACCTATCCGAACGTATCTCGGCCTATCAGCCCACCAGGACCCTAAGATCTTCTGGGGGGGGGCCCTACTCTCTATCCCGCCTGCTTCACAAGTGCGGCTGGCGGGGACGAGAGACAGGGCCTTTTCTGTGGTGGCCCCACGGCTATGGAACGCCCTTCCCATGGAGGTAAGATCAGCTCCCTCATTGATGGTATTCAGGAAAAGACTAAAAACGTGGATGTTCGAGCAGGCGTTCGGTTAACTCAGTGCAATAAGTGTAATGATTGAAGGACTGGCAATCTGGACGACGAAACTGGATCACGATTTTAGTCAAGAGATGAATTGGATTGTTTATTGATATATGTATTGTGGATTATGTTTTTATGCTTTTAAACTGTATACTGTTGTTTGTTATAAGTTGTTGTAAACCGCGTTGAGTCGCCGGCTAGGCTGAGAAACGGTGGTATACAAGTATAGCAAATAAATAAATAAATAAATAAATAAAGTCTGGATCTTGCACACCAAACAAATCATGCAAAATGAGCAAACAAAAGCAGTAGTTCTTAATTTACATGATTCATTCATTCTTGGTGAAAGATTTCCCACTGGTGCAGAATGCGCAAGAGCACACAATATCCACGGATCTTTCTGTAATGCTTCTTGCTATGTTCCAAATAGTTAGCAGGAAACCTTTTGCACGTGACTTTTGACCGATTATTGGGGGCCTGTATTTTGGAATAGGTTTAAGCAATGCCAATTTGTTGATTTATAAAGAGCCTCATATTTTGTTAGTACTGATCATAGGTTTAAAGGCAAGACATTTCCTACTAACAGGCTGAAAAATCTGTTATGATAAGCAGATCTCAGTCTAACTATTCATGAAGTGACATTTATGTTTGATGACTAGGAACCTCATATTATTTACCTTTTTAGCATCCTAGGATGTTAAAGGGATAGTCCAGCGATGGATGGGCACACTATCCATCTTGCAAGGTCACTGGACTTCCTGTTGAACTAGAGTGGAAGCATTGTGGGCTCCTGTGTTGTGATGGCTCCATTGGAACCAGCACACTTCAGCGTTGTTTTGGTGATGCTTCACCTGTATGATGGGGAAATGCTGCCGCTCGGGACCTTTGTCCCTGCTGTTTTTATCACGGAGGCCAGTGAAACAGCACTGGGGTGTGTGTGTGTGTGGGGTGGGGGTGGGTGTCCATATGATGATGATGTAGGTGAAATGGATACCAAGCCAGTTTACTGTTGCAGAGGAGGAAGAAAAGGGCTTATGGTTCCAAGAAGCTGAGCAGATGAAATTGCCATTCTCCCCCTAATGCTATCTGGTGAAACTGTTTTATAGGATAAGCTAGGCCTGTTACCTGATCTTGGCTGATATAATTGAATGTTTTAATTGATTAAACATGGGTGGGGAAAAAAGCTCTGGGGCAAATAAGTAGGCTCTAAATTAGAATGATGTAATTTCCAACTGTTCCAATTTGGCAGGAACAGCCCTAATTAATCACCTGTCCCACTTTTTTCATTTACTTTTTAAATGTTCCAGTTTTTCTTTCCTCTTCCAACTTTCTCATTTTTCTTCAGCTAATTTTGAATGTAGCAAACTGAGTTTAAAGTACAAAAAGTAATTTGTACTCAATAGGAAGTGAGGAAAGGGGAGAATCTTACGTTCCCAGGAGGAGCAGGCAAAAGCAAAGGTCATGTGTTTTTTTAATTCATATATTTTCCCATCCTAACCATATACAGCTATTGGTTGTCCACACATCCTAGTCTTTATCTATAAATGTTGGTGGGTATGGGGCAAACAAATGCAAAAGGGTTGGGAATCATTCTCATGGGCCACAGTGAGTGGCATCACATCATTTCCAGTTCTGGAATGTACCCAAAATATTTTTGTTGAGCCACAACATTCACCTCCCAAAAGACTGTATCCAATAAGAAGACCTCAATCAAGGTATGTTTTTTCTGTATTTTTTAAACATTTTCCACTCTTTCAAACATTTTTAAACATTTAACATTTTCTGTTCTTTCAAAGTTGGCTGAGAAACCATACCAGCTAGAAGCCATGCAGGGATTGGCCAATGGTTTCCCTGATGTCATTAACAGGAGATACTTGCCTGCTGAATGAATTTGAATATTTGAATAAACTGTGAGTGAGACACATCAAACGAAGAAGTAGATATGCTGAATTAAAGGCCATGACATCACAGTAGAGATGGAACAGAACCTTTCTTTATCTATGGTTTAAACAATTTAGATTACACCTGTTGAATTAATATGCTGATCACAATACAGTTACCCTTTGGGTTGTATAATTCTCTGAATTCATACACATAAAAATATGTATGTCAGCCAAGAAAAACCTCTATCAGGAGTCAGAGGTCGATAGATCTCCGATATAAAAAGCTTGGGAAAAGCAGAGGAAAGATGAGAGAAGGTATTGGCACACAGGCTGGCCATCCCTGAAAATAGGAAAAGACAGGAGGGAACAGTGGTTCCCTTTGTTTTCTCCTGCTTTCCCTCCGCTTTCTCCCCACCTGTCTGATAAGGTCCTCAGACTCATAAGGGAGAATTATACAACCACTGTATAATTCAATTTTAAGACTCACTTTTTCCTATATAAACATCTCTAAAAGTTCTTCAGATACCCTCTGATGTATGATAACATGGCAGTTCCCCATCATCTGTATGGTTTCCAATCATTTTTACTAAAGTTATTCATAAAGAGGATAAGAAGTTTGTAATAATTAAGGAGAAGGAAAGGCGCAAAGAGGGCAACAGATCTAGCAAAGGAGGTAAGCATTGTCATTGACTTCAACAAATACCTTGTCACAATAAAACTGTTTGATGTGTAAAATAAGAGCGTGGTTTTATCATCTTATGTAACACACTCTTGGTTGAAAATGTACATGTTGCTTGAGTATCAAAAGAGTGCTCCATTTTGTCATTTCTCTTATAGTACTGTATTTCTTCAATTTTAAGACTCACTTTTTCCTATATAAACATCTCTAAAAATGGGATGCTTCTTAGAATTGCAGATGTTTCTTATGTATTTTTGTTGGTGGTGGTGAAATAAGGGTAGAATCAACAGCGTTTTGGAATGGACAATATTTCTCTCTTCTTTTTACCTCTACCTCTAATAGAGAAGCACCTAGAGAGACTTGTTCACTGCCTAATATCGCAGATGAACTTTGCTAATAAAACACAGTCAGCAGAAGGGCAGAAGGGGAACATGGGGCAATTTCTAAAAAGTTCATTACATATATTGTGTGAGCAGTACACTTTTGGTTGTATGAACCAGTGAACGTGCAGTAACTCTTAAACTCAAACAGGAGTCTTTCTCTCCTTTTTAAAGGAATATGGCTTCATGTGGTATCAATTTGCAGTAACTGGAAGAGATTCAGCTGAATTTTTATGACCAGGGTCTAATTGTCTATAAAGCTTCCAACTGCTCCAAGGTCCAGCCTTGTAAACCTGTTACCTTTTCAAAATCAGCTCATCAGAAGTAGCCAAACCTCTGCGAATCACTGGTATAAAGAGCTATTTAACTGTGTCTGTTGGCCTTCTGCTGTGTCTTGATCAGGGGTGCTTTGCATTCTTTACCTGGGCTATACTTCTGTTTGTTCACAAATGTGGTAAATATGGACACTGTGGGCAGCAGACAAAGCTCCCAATGCTATGAAAATTACTTTTTCCCCCTGGGCCTAAGACCCTTCAGGCAATCATCATTTATCAGGACATTTCTGATAAAACAAGAATCTGGGAAAATTGTTCATAACAAGACATTCCCGTCCGTCATTTAGTCCAGATTGGTTGCTTGGATTCAACATGGGCACACCGCAACATATTATTTCTTGTCTATGTGAAGGATGAAATCTAATTTCATTATATAATAATGTTAACTTACTTGTATTATGAATTTGGGGTCAAAATACTCATTCCAGATTATTGCCATTGGTTTGCCTTTCATATCAGCTATGGAGGGAAGGCTCATTGAGATCTGCAATTGCTATCGGTGCTTTTAATATGGGTCAGGACAGAATACTGAGTGACATTGCAATGTGGGAGTAAGTTGAGAGGGGAACAAGGAGGATATAGAACTAATGCTATGTTTAAAATCAGCTGTGAAAAAGCTGATGCAGGGATCATCCAGACAAGCCCAAAAATCAGGACCTGTCTTGGAATTAATTCAGACAACCAGGGTTTCCTTAGTTTGTTCCAAATTAATTAAACATCTGTTAAGATCCAGGTCTTACCAGGTGTGGGCCAGTGTGGGTGGTAGTCATGCAATCCCTGGGCCCATCCACATAGCCTTCTCGGTTTTTTGGGCTCTGGGGTCTCCCCAAAATGATGCACCAAATGATGAGGAGGGCCAAGGAGACTCCCCTCCTCCACATCTCCAGGAGGGTTCAAGGAGGATCATAATGGCAGTTGGATACATTTTAACAACTTTTTTGGGGTTCATTGGAGGGTTTGGGGTAACTGCATGCCATGCCGATAGTAATCAGGATAGCATGTAGACACCCCCTCCCTCTCAGGAAAGCCTGGATTTGGGGTGTTTGTGTGGAGACTTATACCTGCACCATAGCACGTTTTTAAAACCCACTTCAACACACATTTCAGTCATGTCTGGAAGCGCCCCTAGATCAGTTTTGGGAATTAAACCAGCAAGGGGAAATGTTTGTAAACAAGATTCCATGATACACTCATTGGATTTGGAACCATGTGTACGGATATGATGCACATGTATGTTGTTATTTGTGGCCTTCAAACCAATCCCAATTTATGGTGATCCTTCCTAGCATTTTCTTGGCAACATATATTCAAAGAACATCCACCATTGCCTTCCTATGAGGCTGAATGCAAATAACCAAATACTATAGCTAGCCATTCCCTTATACCACTTGTCTATAATTTCCAATTTGAAGAATTCTTCTCTGATCCTGCTAAATAGAAGATGCTTAGACACAGAATTTTAAATAAATATTGTGACTTGAGTCCCACAAGTGTTCATTTCTATGGCACCCTTGTTGTTATTAGCACAGGAGCCATGGATCGAGCCCCCGGTGGCGCAGTGAGTTAAACCCCAGTGTTGGCAGGACTGAAGACCGACAGGTCACAGGTTCGAATTCGGGGAGAGGCGGATGAGCTCCCTCTATCAGCTCCAGCTTCTCATGCGGTGACATGAGAGAAGCCTCCCACAATGATGATAAAAACATCAAATCATCCAGGCGTCCCCTGGGCAACGTCCTTGCAGACGGCCAATTCTCTCACACCAGGAGTCACTCCTGACACGACAAAAAACAAAGCCATGGATCCAAATCCAGTTGATAGTCCCAAGTAGAGTAGGCACACTGTATTACTGGGATTGACTCACCATTCAACAATAGAATCAATAGGTCTACTGTAGTTTGGACTACCAATACGGTTTCAGCCACAAAATGCATTCATCCTCCTGTGCACACATATGTGACTACACATAATTGAATGCAGTATCCTGAACCATTAATAAAAAGGTGGGGAGCATAAAATGTAAGCAAACCAGTACTCTGAATATTTGCACTGACAGATGCTCTTAGCTGATAGGATGTGAAATGTATATTCTGTTTTCCTAAAGGGAAATAAGTGGAAGTCCAGCAAATAAACTTTTCTCCTGGCATGTTTTATTTTTCAAATGAAAATAAAAAAGAAAGATCTCTCTGAATGCTCTCTCTCAGTGTGCTGTTTTTCCTGTTCCACCATACCAGAAATATGATCATGGCAGATAAGCTTGGCTAAAAAATAAAATACTTTAGGAGGAAAAAAATCAAATAAATAAATAACAGGAGGGGGAAGAGAGAGCGAGAGAAGGAACGGGTTTGGAGGGGGGGGGAGGGAAGGTTATTTCAAGTATCAGAGAGGGGGCTAATTGTCAAGGTTATATCTCCACAGATGATTGATGTGAGGCTGGGTTTTTCTGTCAGCCTGTCACAAGGCAGGAATGTTTAATGTTCTCATTATTGGTTACGCTGTTGTGTATATTTCTCTGTCAGCACTGTGGACCCATCTGAACTGCCAAGGCACTTCAAAGCCCTGCAGGTCATTTATCATCCTCCTGACGCTGCAAATGTTCAGCCTCAGCTGAGTGCCAGAGATTTGTTATGACTTGAGAGCCGCCTGACAGGCAGGCCTGCCGCACTAAAAGGATTCCTCTTTGTCACACTACGAAAACATCAATGTTCCTATAATGGCCTACAACTGTCAAAGGGGACTGCCACCTGACAATTGTGTGGTCTCACTAATTTGCAGCCCAGCTACTTGTTTCCGTGAATTTTTCAGCTCAGTTTTGGTGTCACATACAAACAGTTCACCATCTGTTGTCCTCGGTTGGGGGACCGGTGAGGACTAGGGTGGGGCGGGACGGGTGGGGGACAAAGATTGTCACAGTATCAGATTCAGGGGGTGCGAGACGTGTTTATGGGTGGGAGTCGGGGACAACAAGTCCGTGAAAGAACTACAAATGGCTTTGTTCACCCATGCACATACACATCTCTATTGCCCGATACATTTGGGGATGTGTGCCCCTCTGAAAAGTTGCAGTGAAAATGGAGACGCAGAGGGAAAGGAAAGAACTTGCAAACAGCCAGAAAGAGAGAGGGAGAGGGAGAGAGAGAGAGAGAAAATATCAGGGCTTTTGTTTCCTTTCCCAGGCCATGACATGATTAATCGTTTTCTTCTGATCTAATTTTGGAACATGAAAAACAGCACATTTGTCTTGAAGAAAAATGATGTGCCGTACTGCGCAGATGGAAATTTCGAGCAATGAAAAAGATTAAAGTGAAATTCCACTCCTTAGACCTAATCATGAGTTGTAGATTATTCTGTCGTTCTAACCAGATGGTAGGCTTGATTCTGCAACCCCCTTCTTATATTAATGAATTCTAGACTGTTATATTTGACTTAGGTAAGTGAAATGTCTATCAACCCTAATGGACTGCCAGCCAGCATAACACATGTTGTACCACTGAGGGTCCTTGCTTCATTTTTCATGTTTTATACTAATGTAGAACATTTTTGTTTCCTACTGTTTTCCATCATTGTCACTGTTTGCTAAATATTTTCACATTGTGGGGGAGAGGAGAGGGTGTTTTTTTTTTTTTTTTTTTTGTAAAGTTGTGTCCAGAGCTTAATTTCCTCGCATTGGTTGTGGCTATAATTCTACAAGTAAAACAGTCACCTGGAGCAATGCATACAAGGACTCAATAGTAACTTGATTAAGTTCCCAGTCAACAAGACTGCACTGGGCTGTATGTTAACAAACCTAATTATAGGCAACATGGTGATAAATTGTGCAAGACGTGTAGAGCACATCTTTGAGGTCATGTCTTGGAAAACAAGTTTTGCTCCCTGAGGGGACAGGGGATGGGGTGCTATTACGGAACGCAAGAGCTCCCAGGGATTTCTTTGTGGGTTGTCTCTCAGGTATCGACAAACACTCCCCTTCGGGATGTGTCCGCAAATTTTTTTAAAATATCAAAAAGCAGATATTTGAATGGTAAGAAAACACTGTGTGTATGTTTAACCTTGTAAATCTCATGGTTCTATGCACCTATACTTTGATGTATTAACTAAAACCCGCTTGACCTGTCCTTAATGATCTCTCTAAATAATTTTTAAACAAAAAAACCCAAAAACAAATGCTTAGTTCAGCAAAGGGATCCTCTCACTTCTGCAGGAGTCCATCGTATACCATGCAGCTGTGGACAAGCCTACATAGGGACCACCAAAGGCAGCATTGCCCAAACACGAATCAAGGAGCATGAAAGGCACTGCAGACTACTTCAACCAGAAAAGTCAGCCATAGCAGAGCACCTGATGAACCAACCTGGACACAGCATATTATCTGAGAACACAGACATGCTGGACCACTCTAACAACCACCATGTCAGACTACACAGAGAAGCCATTGAAATCCACAAGCATGTGGACAATTTCAACAGAAAGGAGGAAACCATGAAAATGAACAAAATCTGGCTACCAGTATTAAAAAAAATCTTTAAAATTACAACAGCAAAACAACAGAGAGGAAACGAACAAGGACATCTAATCACTTCTCAACAAAAGATTGCCCCAGGCACTGCCAGGCCATCAAATGCTAATCAAGGTGGTCAGTTGAAACATTCATACCTAGCTCCAACAGGCAAAAGTCCTTTGTCCCACCCTGGTCATTTCACAGATATATAAACCCAGACCTCACTACCTCTGAGGATGCTTGTCATAGATGCAGGCAAAACGTCAGGAGAGAATGCCTCTAGAACATGGCCATGTAGCTCAAAGAAACCTACAACAATCCAGTGATTCCGGCCATGAAAGCCTTCGACAATACATAAAACTAAAAATTCTACCCAGAGACCTTTTTTGTCTTCTGGGGCACCATATATAAATATTAATTTATTAAATCATTGTTGTCATTTGCATCTTCTCACAATGACACTATTTTCAATTCTCTTTTACAAAGTTTATTCAGGTGAAAGCTTAAAAGTGACCATGTCAGTACTGGAGAGTAGGTTGTTAAGCCTTCAGAATGGATATATGGAGGTGCTAAAGATTTCTATTCCTAAGTGAGGCAGAAGAGATGGGGTTTTTTTCCCTTCCTCCTTATTCTCTCAGTGAAAAAAAAATATTTTGAACTAAGAGCAGTAAATAATAACAAAATTGAGGACTGGATCATATGGCAAATGAACTAAAAAGATTATTCAGGTGAGATTTTGTGATATACTTATTGGAGAGATGATGTTTTCTTAAAAGAAAATTATGGTCAGTTCACCTCATTGTAACCAAAGAATATCGAGGATGATCACAATGTAATATTGAATGTTTAGTCACAGTTTTTAAAAAGTAATTATTATACTTGGAGCCGGAAATTAGCATTCCTGGCAATCCTCTGTATATAACATTTCAGAATACAGACTTGTTATTGGAGATAATCCCATCAACAAAAAATGAATTTTATTGTAATGGCCAAAGACCAATAGTACAAAGTATTAAAATATTAAAATCAGAGTTTTTTAAAAATACATTGACATTAAGATCAATTATTCCAAACCTTAAAAGCAGAAAGTCCACAACATGGAGTCGTCTGGATCGGCTCTTATAAAATCTGTGGGTATAGATACTAAAATGAGTAGGTTAAAATATTATCCTTTAAAATCATCCACAATCAACAACAATTTATCTCAGTTCTTGTGGGTTTTTTCGGGCTATATGGCCATGTTCTAGAGGCATTTCTCCTGACGTTTCGCCTGCATCTATGGCAAGCATCCTCAGAGGTGAGGTCAGACCTCACCTCTGAGGATGCTTGCCATAGATGCAGGCGAAACGTCAGGAGAAATGCCTCTAGAACATGGCCATATAGCCCGAAAAAACCCACAAGAACTGAGTGATTCCAGCCATGAAAGCCTTCGACAATACATTGAACAATTTATCTTTTTGTTTTATTATTTTAAAGTCATATCTTTTAAAATCTTATATCTTTTATAATCACATATTTTTTCAGTTCTCTTTGCTAATTGTTTGACAGACAGATTGGGGTATATATGGAAACACTATTGGATAGGCTTCCAAGGAGAAGTAGGAAATCCATGCCTTTGGAAGCCTTGAGATCTGCACTTTGAGTCATTAAATGGATAGGAAAATACCATTATTTTAGAATATGGAGAGGAATATGGAGAGGATAAAAAAAAACACATGGTTGGGATAAGATAGGGCCTTTCCCCCCACTCTAGGTTTCAGGGTCTTATCATCCAAAGGACATGGTCAAGAACAGCATCATCATTAAATGCCCATTCAGTGAATCATTAGCTGAGGGCCCTTCGAAACATTCATACAGATGCTATTTGATTAACATACAACTCTTTATCAACTGCCAAGTAGCAAAAGTTCACATAAAAAATCACACAACCAACCATGTCAGGGCAAGTAGACTGACATATTCTTCTAGGTTTGTTCAGCAGCCACTGACTTCCATTGTGGGCATTTAACTATGGTGCCTTGCTCCACACAGGAGCATGTCTATGTATTTGTTAGTGCCTAACAAACATGAATTTGATTTGGGTATAGGTCTCTGACCTTTGCTGCCTTAGCCAGAGGGGAGCTTTTCACTCTGACATCATGCACATATACACACAGAAACCAAGCAACCAAACTAAAACTTGCATAACCTGTCTTTACTTATCACTCTAAGCAATTTTTAAACAGGTAAAAACAAAAGCAAATCCAAGAATTTCACCCAGAGACCTTTATTTGTCTTAAGGGGCACCATCTATCAATGTTAATTCATTGAATCATCATCTTTTCACAATGGCACCATTTTCAATTGTCTTCTGGCATCCACTTGCAAGAGTAAACAGCAGATGAAGTACATAGGAAAGACATGTCGCAAGTATGAGTGGGGACACATCACATAAGATTTATGGAAATTAAACAACAGTTATTTAGCAGTACAACCAATAAAAATGAGGTTCCTTGCATTCTGGGACACTTCTAGGCATCCCAAGGTGGACACATGGGTGCAGGCAACATCAAAAGGAGGGAGGAGACTAACACCACCATCACCTCAGCAAGAGTCCCCATATCACCTTCTCTATGACACACTTTCTACTGGAGAGCAATTGTTTCTCTTTTGTGTCATCCTTTAGATGGGGCCACTCTAGTTTCAGGGTCTCCCTCCAAACCATGCTTTCTTCACAACTCCCTTCTTCCACTTGGTGGGACTATTTTCACGCTACTTAATAAGGTCCTTGTTTCATCATGCTTTTGACTGACAACTCCTATGACCTGTACCATGACCTGAGTGATTATTTAATCTGAATTCCTACATTACTATTCATATTTGGTAAGTTAAACTGAATTGATTCTGATCCTTTTAAACTGCAGTTTTCATGATATTTCCTATGCTATTATATGTTTTTATCCATCTTATTGAACCACTTACACTTTAATCAGCTTGCATATCGGCCTCCTCCAAAATTAGTCTATTGTTGCTTGATGCTTGTTTATTATTGTTATGCTGTTTTATGCTATTTTAAATTGTAATTTGTTATTGTTCTGCTTTTAATTGTATGTTGCCTGGGCTTGGCCCCATGTAAGCCGCTCCAAGTCCCCTTGGGGAGATGGAGGTGTGGTAGAAAAATAAAGTTCTTCCTCTTCCTCTTCCTCTTCTTCTTCTTCTACTTCTACTTCTTCTTCCTCCTGTCTTGGGCCTGCTCACTCTCCTGTGCCTAAACATCTACTGTGTCTTGCCACATGTTCTGCAGTTGTGAGGTTCTGAATTTATCTAATCACTTAGGAAGAAGGAAGATAAAGATGGCGGTCTGCAGGTTTGCACACCCCTAGTGTATATTTTTTCCACTGACTGAAATATTTTGCATACATTTTTCAAAAATGTGCATTTCAAATTTACTCTCTCTCTCTCTCTCTCTCTCTCTCTCACTATATATATATATATATATATATATATATGCTTTCACTTTTATCCACCAGCCAAATTCAATAATATTCCTGGAAAAGAAGAGGGAGGAAATGCTAGCAACACTAATGTAGCACTTACTTGTACATGGTTCATCGTGTAGGGATTCAAACTAGGCCTTTTAAGAACTAAGAAGAAGTCAAAATTCCACGTATGGACCTCTGACAATTTGATTTCCCTTAAAACATTTTTATTCCATTTTTTCTCTATCTCCAGTATAACAAAATTGCCAATTTTGCTAAATTTATATGGAAAGTAAAGTGAAATGAATTCTTTAGTACTGCCTGGGCTTGGAAGGCAGAGGAGAGAGAAGGAAAGCTGCAATGCCTCAGTAGGAAGAGATTTTCTCCATTGAAAAATGATCAGAAAGCATGTGTCTTGGGCATCGGGAAACCCTAGTTAGAAACATCCTAGACTGAAGATAAAATTTGCAGCACTCTTATTCTGCACGGGGATTGTGGCGCAGCTGGCTGAGTGTCAGCTGCATTAAGATCACTCTAACCAAAAGGTCATGAGTTCGAAGCCAGCCCGGGTTGGAGTGGGCTTCCAACCAATTGTGTAGCCTGTTGCCGACCTTTGCAACCTGAAAGACAGTTGCATCTGTCAAGTAGGAAAATTAGGTACCACCTTGTGTGAGGAGGCTAAATTAACTAATTTATGAGGCCATAAAAAAGACTCCAGCAAAAGCATGCAGGGAATGTGGAAGTACTTCATCAGTGTCGCAGATGGACGATGAAAGCAACAGCTCCCCTGGTGGCCAGAAAAAGTTAAATAGCCTCTGTGTAAGTCTGTATACGTTGTATGTCAAAATTGGCATTGAATGTTTGCCTTATATGTGTTCATTGTAATCCGCCCTGAGTTCCCTGCGGGGTGAGAAGGGAGGAATATAAATACTGTAAATAAATTAATACTGTAAATATTCTGTGCAATTTTTTTTCATAGAATAAGTCCTGAACTGCAAACAGTCTTCAAAAAGTGAACAGCTTTTGAAGACTTTCTCACAGCAGGAAGAAAATTGATAAGCTACCTGTTGCTTTCTTTGAGAATGGAATCAATAAAGAATTACATCTCTAGACATGAAGTGACAATTAAGTAGATGAAAGTATGTTTCGAAGTGCAGGCCAGTGGTTATAACATTCAGATTTTCTTTAGTAAGTAAAAGCGATAATTTCAGCTAACTTTGAGAAATAGGAAAGCAGAGAGCTACTTTTAAAGACAGTGTAATTACAATGACCACTAACTCTTTTGGGGTCTGCAACTATAACTGTAATGGTTTATTTTTTAAAAAGTAATTTTTCAAGGTCTTGTTCCAACTGCTGTGATAAAATTGCTGTTTGAATCTTAAAACATCTAAAAGAAAAATATATACATATATGAGTTCTTTCTGTAATTGAGAGCAAAAGTTCCTTAGTGAAGCATTGGGTCTGAGATGCTTCACCTGGCAGTGTTGTATAATACACTGT
Source organism: Anolis sagrei (assembly GCF_037176765.1). Classification (NCBI taxonomy): domain Eukaryota; kingdom Metazoa; phylum Chordata; class Lepidosauria; order Squamata; family Anolidae; genus Anolis; species Anolis sagrei. The sequence continues at coordinate 149,427,474 of NC_090023.1, forward strand.
TGAGGGCTTCCTTGCAAAACATGACATTTAAAGATGTGATTTTTTTAAAACAAAATTACAAGCAGTCTCCAAGTTTCAAACATCTGACTTACATATGACTCTTAGTTAATAACATGGGTGAGACAACAGGGATGGCAAATCTAGGAAGGGAAATTCTTTCCTGTGTTATCATGGGGAAAATGTGCCTCCACTGAAGTATTTGTAACTTTGGGACTGCCTGTAGCTGTCTTTTCAATTCATGGCAACCTTATGAGAAACCTATTATTGGGGGGGGGGGGGGCTTTTTGTGTGTGTAAGATTTCTTCTTAACGAGTTATCCTTAATTTTTTTTTTTGCTGGATCTGAGAGAGTGCGACTTGTGCAATGTCACCAAGAAAATTTCCACAGTCAAGCAGGGATTCCCTAGAGCCGTAGTGTGAATCTACAGTTATATAATCCATATTATCAAATCAGATAATCCAGATTGTCTTCTTTGAACTGGATTATACGAGTCTACATATTGCAGTGTAGATGGGGCCATAGTCCAACTCTCAAACCACTACACCATACTGGTTCTGTGCTCACTTTGTAGTCACGGTTATTTGGTCCGTACACCTATTTTGCATATGTAAAATAGTGAACTTTACATTGGCTTGTTCTTTGACAAAGCTTCCCCATATTGTTCCTAATTAAAACACATTAATTGCATTTTTGTCACTATCTAGGAAAACATTTTTTTACAGAAATGTTTTTTTTTCAAGACCAATACCCCAACAATTCTTCACCCCAATTTTTGTCTCAACCCCCCTTCCCATTGAGAATTGTTTCTCTGCGCCTTCTCAATGACCTCATTTTGGTCTCTCTCATAACTACTCTCTATGCAAGTCTATGCAAAAGTCCTTGTTCTCTTTCAGGGTAGTCATCGCTTCCTGTAACATCCATCATTGCCTGAAAACAATGTGAGACAGGAGATAAGGCAGGAAATATGTGAGGCATGTTTAGGAATGTTTCATTCTAAATCACTGGGTAGAAAACTGCAGGCCCATTTTGCCTCACCTTCACCTGCTTTACAAGGTCTAGACCAGGAGTTAGCAAGAAAAGAGTGAAAGAGCCGGTGGGCAGGCAGGTAAACCATATTTTGACATTAATTGCAATTTCTTTGCATACCAAACACAGATGCACTTCTTCTTGTGCCATATGAGAAGAGCTATATTAGTGCATGTAGACCTCAGTTGGAAACTTTAGTGTAATCTAGAAGTAGATTCATAAGTGTTAACCATTATGGGGGAAATTACACTATGGATTGAAAAGACTGTATTTCCCCATATGGACCTGTGTGTGTTTTGAGAAGACACCCTATTCTCTGATCTACCATCCTCATAGGTGCATAGGTGTAAACATGGGAGATGGCCTTCTCTATGGCTGCTCCCAGCTCTAGGACTTTTTTTCCCAGAAGTGTTACAACCTCATCAGACGGAGTGTCTTTCATCAGCATGTACTGCTTCCTCTATAGTTTTATGGTGGAGCCCGTCTGCTCCCAGCTCACAGTGTTGAACTACTTCTAGCAGGGCTCTGACATAAAACTGTAGAAGAAGCAGCGCATGCCACTGTGGCAGCAAAATTGGAGGAGTCCTGTGTTCAATGGCAATCAACGGGGAAAGCCTAGTGGCTGACATTTCCACCCATGGGATGGGGCAACAAGTGAGTCGGGCAATGCGATGCATGGGGCACAGGTTCCCCCTGCCCCCTGCATCGCACCGCCGGATTCGCCACGTTGTATGGTGATTCCACAGTTACATGTGAAGAGGTCCTTAAACTGGGACACTTCTTTCTGTCTTCCAACATCCAAGTGAAGTGGTTTAAATTCTAGTCACCTTTGGGAATGGATTTTTAAAGTGGAAATGGGTATAGTATCCTGGATTTGTATTTGATTTTCTTTTGACAATTTATGTTCAATGTGGTTTAGATTTTTAAATTATAGATAATTTGATCATTTTTAAACGGTTCTACATGTTTAAACTTTGGAAGCCACATTAAGAAAGGTGGAATATAAATAAATACGACAAGAACAACAACAACAATGGTATATATTTCAAAAACTGTTTAAATGACCAAAGCAGTGAAAATGTGAAAATGTACCTTAAAAAACTAACAAATTGGAATAACATTCAGTTATTATAGTTATTACATTTTTATATAATCATAGTAGTTTAACAATATAAAGAATGGCATTGTCACAATAATCATCAGATAGAGAGTAGGAAGTTTGTAGAACCTTTTTTTGTTTGTTTGTTCAATTCTATTTCTGTTATTTACTCATACATTAGTAGTAGTTGCTAGGCTAGTGCATTTCAGCTGAGCCTCAATCCATTTCTGCTGGCTGGATTCCAGTACAACCCCATATCCGTTTTCACATGCCTCTTGAAAACAGACAGTTAGCCAGATAGCCTATTTCAGTCAGCACCCAAAAATACTGCTAGAAATTGTTGGAAATTGGAAATTTATGAGGCTCCCCTTTCTGTTTGTGGGACCCTTTCCTTTTTCCCTAAAAGGGAACCTGGGTTTCAGCAACAAGGTTAAGGAAGCACCCTTCCTGGGACCCTTTCCTTTCTTCCCTTCAAGGGAACCTGGGTTTCAGCAATGAGGTTAAGAAAGCAGACACAGTTTGCATGAGGCACGTCACTCTTCTATTTTGATTGACCCAATAGGCAGGGCTCACAGGGAAACCCCATGCAAGAAGGAGCACATGGCTCTAGCCTTTTGTACACTGCATGCTCCCAAAAAGGGGTGAAAAAACCGCGATCGGCTGCCACGTGGTCCTGTTACAGACGGGAAACCATGATGGGTGGGCCCTTGCCATTATGGCCATCCGATAAAGCCAAAGAAGCCGGATTGGTTAGAGGAAAATGACTAAAATGGATCCATGCACAAACCTATTTGTTGCTTAGTGGTAGCTTATTAGTAGTAGTAGATAATATGTAGTTGTGTAGTTTTTAATTTTCTTTATCTAATTTTTTTGCATGCTTATTTTATTTTTTCTCAAATAAAAACTAAAAACATATGAAGAATGACATGCAAAATTATCATTATAAATTTTAACAAATTACGGGTAATAATGAATTTTAACACATTATTTCCAAACTTTAACGTGAATTAATGGTGCTTTCAGATAAGGTGCCAGCTTATTTCCCATTGTGGAAACATGTGGAAATGCATCTCAGGGATTCACAGGAGTAGGGCTACTATATGTAACTGTCAAACACATGGAAAGGAATGTCCCTCACATGGTCTGTTAAGGAGGTGGATGGGACTAACAGGTGCAAACTCAGACATGCTTTCCGTACGCAAGACAGTTCATGTAAATCTCCTTGATGTGTATCAGTGGGCAGATCTACACTGACTAATTATCGCAAGGCCACTCTAGCATGGCATAAGCCAGATCAGCCCTGGGACAGTTTCTAAAGTTACCCCCTGGCCACTTTGAAGGCTGGAGGGAGTCCTGACTACCTATTGGGACCAAACACATCATGAGTCCTGCCATTTGGCCATTCCCAACACTGATATAAGCTGAAGTTACAGGGTAACAAGGGAGGGGGGAGAGAGGAGGAATCTCCCCTCCTCTTCCCCCTCTCTTCCCCAATCACCCAGTCCTCGTGGCTGATGTCGCCACAAGTGGCAGCTGACTAGAGGACCCATGTTGCTCCTGAAGTCTACCATAGCACAGGGAAGGGGAGGGGATCATAAGTGCCATCCTGTGTCCCTGGGCTACCTATGTATGGGAAACACAATGAAAATAGCTGTGGCTGTTTCCAGCTTGTAACTGGTTCAACAGTTTAAGTGGGTCCAACATCTTATGAATTCTAGCCCAGAATTCAGTGTATTCTGTGGCTTTAGTGGCTTTAATTGATGCAGGTCAAGGTTGCAATGAGGTGGCCTCATCCAATGTTACCTCATCCTGTGTTACCTTTGTCCACTACGGAGCTACTCTGAGAACCTTCACATCAAGTAGTATAGATGTATCTAGTGTCAGTAGAAGTAGCCCCTCTACAGAATGAGAGCCACAGCAGGATCATTAGCCTTCAAGTTATGGCATGCAGTGATGACACCATCATCCTATTCCATATTATGGAATTTAGGTACAGTTCAGATTCTGAATTAAATTTCAAAGCATTCCAGACATGTCAAAGATCCATCCATTTATTCTGGGCTATCTCTAGACTGGATTCCTAGTAGTTTACGATGTATCATAAATAGCTATTCAATGAGGCAGCCAAATTCACAAACAATCCCTCAAAAATCTACATGGTTTCTCTGCCTCAAACTGAGACCATTTTTAGGAGGAAGGTCCTCAAAGTTTGTATTTGCTATACATTTGATTTCAAAAGAAAATAGGATTGCTTTTCAACTTAAGCAGCTGTCTGGCATTTATCAACTTTTAGTTCAATCCAAAGTGAATCTCTGAAACACTTTGCAACTTACTCTATTTACACAGAATTTCTCCTAATTTGGTCTATCATTACCACTACTGGGAAAATAGTATTTCCGCCCAATCCCTGAATAAGAAAATAGCTTCTAAGAGACAACACATAAAATTGAAAAGCTAAATATTGCATAGTCTCAATTTTATAAAGTTACAGGAAAATCCTTCAAAAAAAGACTCCACAAAAATAGGAGAACTGTTCAGACCATTATGATTATTATTTTTATGATTATTAGTTAGGCTATGTAGGAGTAAGCTGGCATCTGATAAAAGAGAATCTCATTTGTAAATGAAACATTTTTGAGAACAGCCACTAGCAAAATCTTTCTTGTGAAGTAGTGCAGCCCCAGCAAAACTCTTTAAAGAAACTGACAGAGGGAATTTGAAGGCAAAAATGCCACATGAGAATTCAGTTGCTAACGATATTTAGTGTGAACTACAAACAGTCTTCTATCCACATTCCTTTTGGTTGTGAAAATGCCTGAAGGCAAAGTTATTACAAAGGAACTCCGAAATTGCCCCCATAGTCCTGCAGCAGTGCCCTGTCTCTGAGATTATTTGGTATCAGATGTTTATTTACTATTAAGTTCCATGAATCCTGGGAGAGGTTCAGAAGGAGAGTGGGGGCGATCAGAAGGAACTTACAGGTGCTGCGGGACTTGTACAGGGAAACTGATCATAGACTCATAGAATTATAGAGCTGGAAGACACCCCAAGTACCATACAATCCAACCCCTGCCATGAAGGAATACACAGTCAAAACACTCCCAAGAGATGAGCATCCAGACTGAGTTTTTAAAAACTCCAGAGAAGTATATTCTAACTTCACCATACTCTAAGGCAGTGTATTCCATTAGTGAACAACTCTTCCTAATGTGTAGGTGGAATCTCTTTCCCTGTAATTTGATCCTGTTGATCTGTGACTTGCTCCATCTTCAATATGACATCCTTTCAAATATTTAAGAAGGGCTACCATGCTACCTCCTAACCTTCTCTTCTCCAGGCTAAGCACACCCAGCTACCTAATTTGTTTCTCACAGAGCATGGTTTCCAGACCTTCTACGACAAGGGTCCTCAAACTAAGGCCCGGGGGCTAGATATGGCCCTCCAAGGTCATTTACCTGGCCCTCACCCAGGGTCAACTTAAGTCTGAAACGAATGAAACTACACAACAACAACAACACTAACATTCCTATCTCAACAGCCAAAAGCAGGCCCACACTTCCCATTGAAATACTAATACGTTTATATTTGTTAAAATTGTTCTTCATTTTAATTATTCCTGCAGGAAGGGAGTTGAAAGCAAAAAGAGAAAGAAACTCCAGCAGAAGCTTAATGTATCTATCTGAATAATTATGTTGCTTAATTTGGTGTGGCCTTCAGATGAGTGAAACTCTTAACTTATTACAGTATCAGCAGAAAGCTTGTCCTTGTTCCGCCAGTTCATACTAGCTACTTTCTGTATTAAAAGGTTTAGTTGCAGGTATGCCAGTATGGATTGGCACAGATCCACCCCAATCAACCAGAGTATATGCAAATTTATGCCAGTAATATCCAGCTAATGCAAGCTAACTTCAGCCCACAGATAACATACTTCTAAAAAGGCCCACCGTGCATAATAAATTCCTACTCCTATTGGAGAAAGGAAGACAGATGAGCAGATGTCTTGTAGCAGAACTAATGTTTTTAAACCAAATCGTCCACATTTTAATATCTCAGCAGAAATACAGTAGGTCACATATTCATAACACCCATGAGTTTGAATAAGAAGTATTTCCGATTTCTTCACTTTCTTGGGTTAATGTTTCTTCAATATGTTAACTAGCAGGAAGCGTGCATGTGTGTGAGAGTGTGTGTGTGTGTGTTTAAAAGCTTGAATTGGTAGTCTTGCTATAAAGGTGATGATTTGTAAATGATGACTTCCAGCCTCAAATGTTCAGCATGCACAGCTGAATATCCATCACAGAGTCTTTCCAGGTAATGTTTAGCAAAGCAACAGTTATCACTCAAATTGCAGTTTGTCAATCAAAAGAATTTTTAACACCAGAGGCAAAATAAATATTTCCAGGACTGTTGGGGAACTTTGCTTTGGAGCTTAGCTTCCAGAAGGTTACCTCTGGGTAAACCCAATTAACTTTGTCCTAGCACCCCATCCACACTTTTTAGAAACAATTTTAATGATTTGATTTTAAAGTGGATACAACTGATTTTAATGTTTGTGTATATTTATAGTTTGTTTTATTCCGGCATCGAATGTTTGCCGTATATATGTTGTGCTCCACCCTGAGTACCCTTCGAGGTGAGAAGGGCTGAATATAAATACTTTAAATAAATTAAGTAATAAATACACTGCAATATAAAATCCAGATAATCTGTTTGTATAGCAGTGTATAGCAGTGTATAGCAGTGTATAGCAGTGTATAGCAGATTGTATAGCAGTGTAGACTAAAGATGGATCTACACTTCCCTATATTCCAGGATCTGATGCCATATTATCTGTTTATCCCAGATTATCTACATGATTATCTGGGAGATTATCTGGGAGAGGTCATCCAGAGTTTTGGAGTTCGGTGCCATCTCTATGCAGATGACACCCAACTCTACTACTCCTTTCCACTTAATTCCAAGGAAGCCCCTCGGGTGCTGGATGAGTGCCTGACCGCTGTCTCGGTCTGGATGAGGACAAATAAGCTGAGGATCAATCCTGACAAGACAGAGGTCCTCCAGGTCAATCGTAGGCCGGATCGAGGTATAGGGTGGCAACCTGTGCTCGACGGGGTTGCACTCTCCCTGAAATCACAGTCTGCAGCTTGGGTGTCCTCCTAGACTCAGAATTGATGCTTGAAGCTCAGGCGTTGGTGGTAGCCGGGAGGGCCTTCGCACAATTGAAGCTTGTGTGCCAGCTGCGACCATACCTCATGAAGTCGGATTTGGCCATGGTGGTCCACACCTTAGTTACCTCGAGATTGGACTATTACAATGCACTCTACATGGGGCTGCCCTTAAAGATGGCCCGGAAATTCCAATTGGTCCAATGGGCTGCAGCCAGATTATTAACTGGTGCGAATTTCAGAGAGTTGTCAACCCTCCTGTTTAAGGAGCTCCACTGGCTGCCATTTATTTTCCGGGCCCAATTCAAGGTGCAGGTTTTGACCTACAAAGCCCTGAACAGTTTGGGACCCACCTACCTGCGCAACTGCATCTCCTTCTATGAACCCACACAACCTCTTTGATCTTCCAGAGAGGCCCTTCTCTTGGGCCTCCCACCTGCATTGCAAGTGTGACGAGAGAGAGGGCCTTCTCTGTAGTGGCCCCCGGGTTTGAAACTCACTCCCCAGAGATATTAGACAAACCCCCACACTGGCAATCCTCAGGAGGAACCTGAAAACCTGGTTATTCCAATGTGCCTTCAGTGATTGAATGTAGGGCACTCCATGACCAAAATGACCCCAGAAGCACTTTACTTTATTGTTCGTGCAATTAAATAATAATAATAATAATAATAATAATTATTATTATTATTATTATTTTATATTATTATTATCTGGCAGAATAGACTCATATAACTCAGTCCCCTTCTACACTGCCATATAATCCAGATTATCAAACCAGATCATACATATTATTTTATTTGAACTGGATTATATGAGTCTACAGTGTCACATAATCCAGTTCAAATCACATAATCTGGATTTTATATGGTAGTGTAGAAGGGGTCTGACACAGTGAACCTCTTTACATAGGCCCAAATTCAGCAGTGGCAACAGATCTTTGGTAGTTTTGCCATGGAGTCCAATGGCTCCTATCACACACCAGACAAGTACTTCCAGGGCAACCCCAGGGCAAAACTGGCACAAAACCCCTACCATCGCTGAAAAATTGCCAGCAGCGTACAAGAAGCTTCCCATCTTTCTATTGGGAAAGATGGGTTGAGCTGGCTTAAAGAGGTTTCCCCTCACATGCTGCCAAGATCGCCACAATTCATGGTGATACTCTGCGATTCCAGCGGTGTGAATGAGGAAGACCTGTGACTTCCCACCCAGAACCAGGACAACTGACCGCATTGAAAGGAAGGGAACAGAAAGATATCAAGTAGGAAATGGAATATACCAAGGAGGACATAAGCACCATGAGCATAATGGAACTTACTTCTGAGTTGATTTGTATAGGATTGAATTGTCAATAAACTATTTGAGCAAATTCAAATGTTAATCCCTGCTATTGAGGACCCACTGAATCCACGGGAATTTGGTATATCAAAGCACATGCCAATCCAACTGAACTAAATTGAGACTAATATTGGAATTTAAGCCAAAGAAACTAATATGTGTTTCATTTAACAAATTCCCATTGATAATTGAGATTAACAATTAGATCTTGCCATATATATTTAACAGTGATATATTTTATGATTGTTAATGTTATTGACATAATAAAACACTACTGCTTAATATCAAGAAACAATAAAGGTAAAATCTGATTGATTTTTCTAATGTTCAGAATGTTTCAAACAGTAATGCACCCCAACATCTACAGATTTGTTTTTTTTTCCTGCTGCCACTGAATGTAGTGAAAGTTTTCTAATCATTTCCATGTAACTATTTGCATAAGTGCTAAACATTTATTGCTTTTGTCCTATCCTCACCCAGATAAAAGCTTTAATTGGAAACAAAAAGTTAAACAATTAGATGTTTACTAAAAAAAATACTTGAATTAATGTTTTTTTGAAATCATTAGATATGCTGAAATTACTCATGCAAGATTAATACAAGTGTTTCTAAATAAAGAGAATAGCCATGAAGTATATTACCCAGTAAATGCATTCATTAGTATTTAATTACGAGAAACTCCTATCAATTATTTAGCATTACTACAGAGAATGGATACTTCTTTCTCCACTATTAATATTTTCAATTACAAACTGCATGTACTTGTAGTTTTCCCTCCTCATGGGTACTAATTTTCATGTATTATCTGTAATCTATTATTATATTTGGTGTTAGTCTTAAATAGTTTTGTCTTAAGGCTCACTGGAGTACAGATTAACTTTGTTTTCTTCTGTTTATTTCCCAATTCTGTAGTTGAAATATGTGCTCCCGGTGTCTCTTAATCAAAATCAGTCCTGGGAAAGGAAGCATATTTTCACTGCACAGGGCGCTTTCATCTAAAATTTTCTAAATTACAGTCACAGAATAATATTTATTTAAAACATTCTGCCCTGTTGCTTCTGGTCTCCTACTTTCGATTACGAAGGGAAGGAAGAAGATTAGCAATGGAAAAAAGGCACAATACTTAAAGAGATATCCAGAGCTTGTATTTCAACCGTACAGTGATGTCCCCAATATTTTAGAATTCCTTGGGAAATATAGGAACATACTGGGGTCATTCTCAGCTTCAAATATTATCTGGAGGAAAGGGCACACTTGTCTCAAGCTTCATAAAGATAAGTACAATCGTTGCCTCAGGCTTAGAAAAATAGTATTTGGGAAGCCCTTTGGGACACCTTAATAAAAAGGTTTTATCTTCATAGAAATGACAAAGCTAGTTCTGCTAAAGTTACTGTTGACATTGCATTTCTAAGTTGTGAAATTTTACAGGTGTTCATTTTTCCCCCACTGGTTGATTGAGATTTTGGAATGTTTGCATTGTATTCCAGCGTACCTGCCCGAACTTATCTCCTTCTACGTCCCACCTCGGAGTTTAAGATCTTCTGGGGAGGCCCTACTCTCGGCCCCGCCTCTGTCTCAGGGACTTCTCAGTGGTGGCCCCCCACCTGTGAAACTCACTCCCTGGGGAAATTAAGTCATCTTCATCCCTTCTCATTTTTAGAAAAAAGTTAAAAATGTGGATGTGGGACTAGACCTTTGTGTAATTAAGTGGACAATGACAATAACAATGTTGACAATGGCTTGGAAATGGATACTGGGTAAGTTTGATGGAGCATCTGACAACAGTTTTCGGCTAATAATGGCCATCAGAGTGATAATTCTTAGTAGATTTTAATTGTATTGTTTTAATGTTTTTAACTATTTTTAAATTATTGACTGTTTTTATTATGTATATATTGAGGCATCGAATTGCAGCTGATTGAAAGCCACCCTGAATCCCCCCCCCCCCCGGGGGTTGAGAAGGGTGGGTTACAAATATTCAAAATAAAATAAAATAAATAAAATTCTGAGTATGTTGTAAAAAGCAATGGCCCTTCAGACTATATGATTTTAGTTCTATAATTCTGCTTTAACAGCTGTAACAATATCTCGTAGACTTTGTAGTTTTGGGTGGGGTGCTGGAGCTTCATGTGAAGAATTCTAAATGCCCTTCCCTAAAATCCATATGGACTTTGCATGGTATAGAGACTGGAGTGTTGAACTAGGACTCCAGGGCACCAAAGTTTGAATCCTTGCTCAGCCTTATTGCATGGGGTGGAAAAAGCATCCTAGGACACTTCTGCTCCACTTCACCAATGGAGTCCCACACAACCCATCACATGACGTAGGGTGACTTCTGGTAGGGCTCTGTGGTTAAAATTCTTGCTCAGCCTTATTGCATGGGGTGGAAAAAGCATCCTAGGACACTTCTGCTCCACTTCACCAATGGAGTCCCACATAACCCATCACACGACGTAGGGTGACTTCTGGTAGGGCTCCGTGGTTAAAATTGAGGTGGCAGCGTGGTGGGATGTTGGACCTCTTCAATGTGATGAGATCCCTAGAAAGCCACTGTTAATCTACACTGCCATATAAATCCAGATTAGCTGGTTTGAATGGGATTATATGGCAGTGTAGACTCATATAATCCAGCTCTAGATTATCTGATTTGATAATCTGGATTATATGGCAGTGTAGATCCATCCCGAGAAACCCTGGAGAAATACAATTTTTCCACCTCAGTGCCAAACCACCTCTGAACAAATCTTTCTAAGAAAACCTCATGATAGGTTCACCTAAATCACAAATGACTTGAAGGCACACAGGACAAACAGAAAAGACCTTTGTCCCAGAACTCTATAGAATGGAATCATAACAGTTGAAGTGTTACATTATATTACCAAAAGGATAACCTTCTCCTGTACAACCCACCCTGCACACTTTGGTCTTCTGGGTGGGGGGTCTGCTCCAACTAGCAAGAACTCAACTGGCCACTGTCACCCAAGACAGTGGAACAACCTGCCAGTTTATACCCTGCCACCATCTCCCCAAGGGACTCAACACAACAATGTAAGTATAAATTATCCGTACTGATAAACTGGATTATATGGCAGTGAAGATCCAGCCTTAGACAAAAAGAGTGTACTTTGAGTGTTGGTCTAGAATCTGGAAGAAGAGGATTCAATTCCCCATTAGTCATGGAAATACACTGTATATCATTGGGGAAATCATATTTCAAGAGAAGTACTAATGCCACTCTGTTCTGCTTTGGTCAGATTTCACAATGGAATACTGTGTTCTGTTCTGAACACTACAAAAAGAATATTGACAAAATGGAATGTGTCCAGAGAAGGTCAGCCAAAATGTCCAAGGTCTGGAAGCTAAGTGTTATGAGGAATTGCTTTGGAAGCTGTTATGTTTAGCTCAGAGAAGACAAGACTGAGATGTGACATGATATTAAAAGGAATGTCATAGAGGATGGAGAAAGCTTGTTCGTTTTGAAAGAGATTCCACCTAAACTTTAGCAAGAATATTTTTAATGTAAGATCTGATGTACCATGGAGTAGATTGTATCAAAAGATAACAGACCCCACGTTTTGGAGGTTTTTGAACAGAGGTTGCATCTGGTATATTTCGGGAGTGTCTTAGGTGTGCATTCCTGCATGGCAGGGGGTTGAATTAGATGGCCCCTTGTGGCTCCTTCCAAGTCTAGGCTTCTATAATCACATGTTGACATGAGCAATTCCTTCGCTTTACATACTGGTGTAGCATTACAATTACACTGGGAGGCGATGAGGTCCCCAGATCAATTCAAATATTCTGAAAGGCTATGCAGAGGAGAGAGAGGTTCTACAGACTTGGATAGCAGCCATTGACAAATGGACGACAGTGAAGAGTGAACACTGTTGGAGAGGGAAACGTGTTAGATGTTTCTGGTGAAACCTGCTTTCCCACAGGTTCCTCCAGGCTTGCCCACTGACCTTATTCCATTCAATTTAATGGGAGCCATTCAGGACCTACTCAGTTTTTATCCTACGTGAGTAACAATTCCATGAGCATGACAGCAGAATCATGGTATTCCTACTAAACTCCTCTTCATGTCTTTGCATCTTGGAGAAACAGCTACACAGGGGACCTTCCTCTATATTTGTAAAACTCATGAATGAGATTCAGCACCATGCAAGAGCTAGGGCTTGGGAAACTACCTTTGGGCATATAAATCCAAGCATTCTCATTAAAGTACTGGGACCATAGCAACTGGAGCTCAAAAATAGTTATCCGGCATCTCATACAAATCTATGTATCGGAAGCAAGATCCTCTAGATGAATATTCTCTACTTGCATGAAGAAGAATAACCAAACAGGAGTTTAGTTTAAAAGTATCTACATAATGATATTTGAATAGATATGACCTATGACAAAATAAACATTTGAATACATATATTAATTAGGGGTAAAAATAACACAAAAATAATAATATAAAATTCTATACATTAAAAAGAAGTTATGCAACACAACCATAACACTTAAAATATTGTAGGACAAGCAAAATTATTTTGATGTAAGTTTCTTTCAGTGGTACAAAAGATACAATAATGAAACAACTGAAAAACAAATCTATTGGATAATAATAATAATAATAATAATAATAATAATAATAATATACTTTATTTATATTCCGCTTTATCTCTCCAAGGGTACTCAAAGTAGATTACAGTTAAATGTGTGGCAAACATTCAATGCCATTATACAATTGACAAAGACAGACAATAGGTTGTGCTCGATTTGGCTATGGGGAGGTGCTGTTGTTTCATTTTCCACACCAAAGAGCCTGCCGTCCATGGACGCTTTTCCTGGTTGGAGTTTTGCTGGCATGTTTTTCAGGACCCCTTCTACCTCCCCATCAAAGTGGTACCTATTTATCTACTTACATTGTGGTGTTTTCAAACTACTAGGAGAGCAGAAGCTAGACAGACAGTGGGAGCTCACCCCGACTTGAGTTTGAACTGCCAACCTTCCAGTCAGCAAGATCTTTTATAACAGGTGGTTTTACTCACTGTGCTAGCCCTTCCCTCTAATTATTAGTAAGCAAAACATATATTAACCAATAAATAAACAATAAATGTCCTTTATCCTTTATCAGGTATTAGTTTTCCATATTTGGGAAGCTGTCAGCTTCCCAATATTAAGCCCCCCAAGGAGTTTGTATAGGAAGGGGAATTCGTATTCTAAATACAACTTAGCAACAGCAGGGTGAAAATCTTCACAAGTGCAGTTGTGTTGGATGACATTGGGAAACCACTTTGCACAATAAAAACAGCTTTGAATATCATTACCATGCCAACTCTAAAAAATATCTAATCACTAATGTTGCACTGCTGCAACAACATAACTGGATACCAGCCTAAGTGTTGGACTTTATAATAATGGAGAAGAAAGGGTGATTTGCCAGGTGAACAAGGAGAGAAAGAGCATTGTCAGATCTCACAGTTTGACCTATGCTTTAGTCTTCTTCTAGCTATCTCTCAGGGGGAAAGATGTTAAATCTCAGGATCCAGATGCAAGGGGTCAATTTAATTTCTACTTGGCATATTTCCAGATTTCTCACTTTATTTTAAAATTTGAACCTCAACTCCTCCTAACAGGTTCTTCCAACCTTGTCATTTTTCTTTCTGAGTGACACCAACATGGACACAATAAATCTGTTTGAGATAACACATGAAGTTGGATCATTAATTAGTTAGAAGGAGCTTCTGAGATTTCTTTTTAAAATACTAAGTGCCTCTGAGCTCTGCTGCTTGCTTTGATAGGAACACTAGTGAGTTCCCTGAGTATGCTGTTGATCTGGTTTAGTGGAAGCTCACCGGGCATGGACCTTCTTATCCATGATTCTAGCCAAAATCACTACAGCTCTAGCTGAACTCTTAGGTGGCATTTCTTGTCTCAGAAAAGGGGTTCTCTGGACATGACTTCTCCAGTAGTCACCGTATAGGTATGCTGAGGCTGTAGTTTCTTCAGATGCTGCTGCAAGCAGATTATCCTTCTTTGAATCTGGAATTGCCATTCCTTGACAAGAATTGGTAGCTCACAAAGAAAACAGAAAAGCTGGGCCTCCTGACACAGGAAATATAAACTGATTCCATAACTTGACCATTCAAGCTGCCTATTAATCTAGTTGTGATGCCAATTCAATTTTTCCCATATCATCACACTTTGAATGAAATGTTGAGAAATCTCATATCATCTGTTGAGAAAACTGACACATTTCCTGTAGACATTTATAAACTTTCCAGTGTTTACTGATATTTCATACATTATGTGTAAGGCATCTAGCTTCTTGCTCAAGAAATTTCAGCTATTTTTCATCTGTGGGTGGAATTTTGGGAGGATGGTCAGTTTTGAATGTAATTTTAATTGTATTTATTGTATTTCAATTGTATTTTAGCTTTATATCTATACACAAATATTTAATATTTTTTATTTTTGTATTTGCTTTGTTCTAACTTGTCATTAGATCAATATTACTACTACTACTACTACTACTACTACTACTAATAATAATAATAATAATTTTATTCTTATAACCTGTCACCATCTCCCCAAAGGGACTCGGGGCAGCTTACATATGGGACAGAATATCCACAAGACATAAAACAAAAGAGTCCATTAAAACAAAAACAAAAAACACAATTAAAATAAGTGCATCATAAAATACAACAACCAGATAAAAACACAATTAAACATAAGAGCATAAAACAGCAGCACTGAAGTTCCATCAGACAATGTTCTACAAAAACCAATGATCAAAAATTACAAAAATAGGTGTGACTAGGCTGTAAAAGGGCCTGGCATGGGATAGTGCGAAACAGCATACCATGGGCCAAGGAATTGGATGAAGTGCAGAGAACAGAGTACTATCTGGTGACATAGGGACTGGACATTTATAAACTAGGGACTAGTCATTCTCAAATGCTTGTTGGAACATCCAGGTTTTCAGATTCCTGCAGAAGGAGGACAGTATGAGGGCTTGCCTAATCTCTCTAAGGAGAGTATTCCAGAGGCAAGGAGCCACCACCAAGAAGGCCCTCTCCCTTGTACCCATCAACCATGCTTGTGATGGTGGTGGGAGACCGGTGGTGGGGCTTTGTGGTTGTTGGCTGCCTTGAGTCCCCTTGGGGAGAAAGGAAAGGTATAAATAAAAGTAAGAATAACAACAATAACAATAATAGCAACTTAGTTCAGCATTATAGCATGTTCATCTGCATGGCCTTAAATCACCATACAGAACATATTTGGTAACTATATCTGTTATAAAAATTCTGTGGTATAATTATTCTCACCCATCTTGGGAGACTGGAGTAGTCATCAGCATTTGTGTCTTCTATCCAGTGACTGCCTCCTCCCTTCTGCATTTTCCCTGCTTTTACAGAGTTTTACACATTTCCTTCATCTACTCACAGACAGGTTTAACTGATTCTGATTTCACCTTGGTTCCAAAGGCCAAACACTCTTGGGATTGCATGGGATTTCCTATTTCCTATGTAACAGCTATTACATAAAAAGTTTTGGGACGAGGTTGTATCTTCTGGCTTCTGCATACAAGGCCTTTGCCCTCCTGCCACTCAACTACAGATCCAGCTTCCTCTCCATAGATCCATATGGATCCAGAATAGGTCTCTACAATCACTTTTGGATCCACCACCAAGATCCTTTAAGGTAGACCTATTTATATTTTGGGTGCAGTCAATGCAAGCTTAAGCAGAATAGCTATTTATTACTTTAAAATTTAAGTACATTTTAGGAAGTTGTGTATGTGTCAATTTTGCTTGTTTGTGCTACATCAGTTTGATGAATACTAGTACCACAAATTTGGCACCTACTGGCACCCTCATCTTTCCTGTATTCATGGAAAAATTCATTTTTGGAGTGAAAAGTACCAAGGGAGAAAGTGAAATATTAGAGTCAATGGACCACCAGACTGATGGATGTGGCAACATACTGAAGGGTAAGGGGCCTTAATAGCTGACTGGGTGGTCGGAGTATTTCACAATAACAATATATCAATTTTTCTTCCTAAATTCATCCCTGATGAGTATCTGAAAAGACTACATGCAGCTAATTGGAAGCATAATTAACAGCCTCATATTTGCAAATGATTAGTTTAAAGTAAGTTCTTACTGCTTAATTATTTTTATTTCATTCAGTTGCTGTTCTTTTTTGTTAAAAAAACTACTTCATATTCAGGGAAAGCTCAACAACATGCTAAACTAGTTTATGAATGATGTATACACATCAACAAAATCTGTGTAAAACAAATGTAAATGTAAAATAAACAAATTATTGTGCTTATTTTCACAGCATTAAGATTGGTAGAGACTCAAATTAACCAGTGAAAATCCTTAAAAACTGATTGAAAACATAGTCAAAGCCAGTATTGTATGAAAGTGACTGATATCTTCTAATCAAGTTATCCTATTAGATAATCTTTCTTGGGAGAGAAAGACAGCAGACATCTCCTGGTTGTATTTACAGGACTGACTATAATTGACCAGGATCTCATTCTCAATCATCTATCTGAAGAGTCAACAAAAGAAAGCACTTTTCCTAGCGACTGGCACTTTGTTTCTTGCCTGTTTGGTTCTGAAGGACAGCATTTGGTGACCTTATTTCTTCTCAATGACACCTGTGCGAAGAAGACCCTCAAAGTTCCATCTTGTTCCCAATATCATTCCTGAACATAGAGTTGCTGAATGAAGCTATTTGATAATTCCAAAAGAGGTGCTGATAAAAATCCGTTCTTCTTTTGTTCTAATCCAAGTGAGCTACTGGGCATTTAAAGCTCTTTTTCAGATAGCCATACTAGAGATCTGTGACAGTTGATTTCTGGAGTGAAAGCCATTTATTCAATTATATCTAGATTATGGCATTTCTTCACTATATACAGTTGCCAGATTCCTGTATTGCATGATTCTCATAGACTTGTGGTCTATTAGAATGCCTAAACCCCTTTCACGTGTACTGTTTTCAAGTCAAGTATCAGCCATCCTGTATCTTTGTATTTCATTTTTATTGCCTAAGTACTTCATCACACGTGCAAACTTGCACGTTCTAGGATGCTTTCAGCATAGTTCAAGGATGGAGCTGGCTGGATTCCACCAAATGACACACAGCTACTTCCAGTGGTTTTCCATCCCTGAACTGTGCTGAAAGCATCTTAGGATGGAGCAATGAGAACACGGGAGCTTTCCCGTGTTCTTGTTGCCAGCAACCGGATGAGCATAGGTGGAAGCCATGTGATGGGGAAGCTGATGCTGTGAGCGCTGCAGGATGTGGGGTGATGGAATCCCCCACTGCCCCATGGATTCGTTGTGATGCCTGGAGAATCCCCCTGCTATTGCCCATGTTAGGGCAACTAATGTGATGAGGTCTTAAATGTAGGATCATACATTTCTCCCTATTCTAATTATTTTTTTATTTAAAAAATGGTGAGGCTCTTTAATCTGTTAAGGTCATTTTGGATTCCAATCCTTTTCCCAAGGTATATTAGCTATTCCTCCAAATTTGGTGTCATTTGCAATTTTGATAAGCATGCCTTCTATTCCATTGTCCCAAGTCACTGATAACAATATTAAATAGCACTGGGCCCAATATGGGTCACTTCTCTCCATAATGAAGAGGTGCCATTGGTAGGCACCCTTTGTGTGTGGTCAGTTAACCAGTTCCCAATTCACCTAGCAGTAGCAACGACTAGTTCATATTTTTGCTTCTTTATAAGAGTATCATGGGAGACTTTGTGAAAAGTTTTACTGAAACTGAAATGTGCAACATCCATAGCATGCCGTTCATCTACTAAGCTTGTAATTTTTGGAGCAAATTGTGACCATAGCAATAGTGTTAGAACTGTAACTACGTTGTTGTTGTGAATATGAAATAGCTATTTAACTATAACTGTTTTGCACTTGCAAACACTGATCATAACTGCCATGGTTGTAACTCACTTTGCCCTGCAACCTACTTTACTGGTCATCAGCTGCATACAGAGAAGGAAGTCTATGATCAGAGCATGGTTGAAAGGTATTCTCATAAAATTTGGGATGGTCAGTTTAGGGAAAGTCACGTAGCTAAATACTAAACGGAGTGTAAGCTGATATAGGACCCCAGGCTACATTCATTACAAGCTTTTGAAACTCAATGCTTAAGATCAGAAATATATCACCTTTCTGTGTCAATTCTATATGACAGCCTTTACTTGTTTTGTGCAAATCTGATTTGTTCTATTATTGATTGGTTTAAGCTGCTTGGAGACTCTGACAGGATCACAATACAGGGTATAAAAATTATCTTGACAAGTCCAACTGAAGTCCATCAATATCTTTCTTGGCTAACACTTCAGTCTGAGCAGATGGGTGCATGATGATAGGATGGTTTCATTCCTACCAGTAGTGTTAGGCTCATAAAGTAACCCGAGGAGGATTGCTTGACTCAAAGACACTTGTGCTGAGGTGTCCTACAAGGGTCCATCTGTCTATGGTCTTTTTCTTTTCTTTTTTAGCATGGAGTTTTATCAGTTTCACATGGTTCACCAACCACGACCTTTCCTAAACATGGTCATTTGTATCATGATAACTACCTACCTGGAATACTATAAGGTGCTGTATACATAGCTGTTCTTCAAAATGGCTTTAAAACTCCAGCTAATTCATAATATTGCAAAAATTGTTGCTACGATAGCTGAATAAAATCACATTAAACTGATTTTGAAAAAAGCCTATTTGTTCCCAAGCACAATTAAATGGCTTGGAGCTTTCCAGTGAGGCCATAAATAACATGGGTCTCCTGAAGAAGCATCTCTCCCTATAGCAGATGTTGCTGTCTTGTAATATTACATTATTTTGCAACCAGGGACATATCATTCTTTGCTGTAGCACTCTGACCATGGGATACTCTTTCAACTGATACATGATTGGTCCTGACACTGTAATGTTTCCAGTGCCTGGTCATGTTCTCCAGACATCTGATGCAGTCTCCCTAATATTTTTTATTTCTTATATCTGATGTTAGTGTTTACTTGTTTTTATGAGATTTTGATCAAATATTTATAACTTTGTCCTAGTAGTCACAAAGATGAATAACTGTTTTGTTTTTTTAAAAAAACTAAAACATAAATTGAATAGGACAATACCTATGTGTGAGAAGTGTGAATAATTCCCTTGGGTTGTTCACTGTAGCTCTAGATCACTCATTTTCTAGATCTTTCTATAAGTTCAAGCCATGAGAGGATATATTTAGGCTGACTGTTACAACTGTACTTTACAAAGATTCATTCAAACAATGCCTTCCTTGATATCACTGTAAAACATGAAGACCGCAAGATATTGTGTATTGTATTAAATAAATTATTGAAACTATCAGTTCAAATTATTGAAGGAAAATGTGTGTTCTGAACTTGCTTCTTGGTTAGGAATTAACTCCTCATTAATCTTAAGCCATCATCCCAAGAGCACTGTTTATGTTAAATATAATAATAAATGATTTTACATGAAATACATAACAGCAGATGCTGGAAAATACTCATTCATTAGACACTGTGCATAAATATGACCTTATTTCCATCCTGAAATGAGCAAGGCAGTCATGATGATGATGTCCTGGCTGCTTGACCCCCTCCTGGTTTACACTAGGCATTCAAATCCTTATGCATTACTATTGCCTATAATAATAGATGGGCCATGAAACTGCACTTGGCCCTAAACAGTTAGTTTCCTAATGTAGACATAAAAACAAAACCAGTAGAACCAATGCCCCTAAAGCAGCTACTAGAATATTTCAAGGATACTCTAGGACAGTGGTTCTCAACCTGTGGGTCCCCAGATGTTTTGGCCTTCAACTCCCAGAAATCCTAACAGCTGGTAACTGGCTGGGATTTCTGGGAGTTGTAGGCCAAAACATCTGGGGACCCACAGGTTGAGAACCACTGCTCTAGGACCTCATTCCACAAGGTGGAGGGAAGTGGGAGAAATAATTTCTAATCACTTTAAAGACGAAGTTCCATGGAGAAGACGATACCCCCTACTTCCCTCTCCCTCTTTGTGGGATGACGTCCTTAGCGTTGAACAAAACTGAAAAAGCAAAAGCTGTTCATTCCCTTATGGTGAAACCAACGTCAGATACTTTCAGATACTTTCAGCTGATGAAGAATACCACTGGTGACACATATAGTCCTAACTGTTGCAAAAGGAGGTATCCAGTACGACTTTTGTGCACCAACCCTGAATGTACAATCCTGGAGGTTCACTTGTAGTCTTATTAGAGCAGAAAACCTTTCCCCTCCCATTTGGTATTTATCTTTTGACCTTGATATGCTGACTTTTTCATAAAGTCCAGTTTATGAAAGACCCAGGTAATACCTGTCCCGTGACAGGTTTCATCCAACACAGCTATGGCTCTCTCTACCTTCTTCAGAATTATTGTTGACCTTTTGTTTACTTTTCTGTTTAATGTCCTCCTTACCTGATCAATAGGCAGAAGGGCAGTGGAGCATATTTGCTTCATTTTTAAATACAATTGATTGAATTGTGCTCCAGAGGATTTCATTCATAGACAGACAGACAGACATAGAATGACACCCAGTTGGTGCTTCTCCACAATTTTCTTCCAGACTTGTTTTGATACCTCCTTAGTCATCATGATGCCCTTTGTTTAGATATGTTTTCCAACAAAAGGTATATTTAATTTGACACTGGAATGTCACAAATGTAAGATCCATTTAGCTGTTCTTGCATTTACTTCCTCCTATCATCTGTTCAGGCCCCTTGGTGTCTGTGGTAGAGGCTCCTTCTTTGGAAGCTTTTAAACAGAGGCTGGATGGCCATCTGTCGGGGGTGCTTTGGATGCAATTTTCCTGCTTCTTAGCAGTTCGAAAACATGCAAATATTAGTAGATCAATAGGTACTGCTTCTGCTGGGAGGAAACGGCACTCCATGCAGTCATGGTGGCCACATGGCCTAGGAGGTGTCTACGGACAATGCAGAAATGGAGATGAGCACCATCTCCCAGAGTCTGACACAATTAGACTTAATGTCAGGGAAAATGTTATCCTTACTTATCATCTGTTCAAGATAAATGGTGGAGGTCTTGGCCAGTAGTATTTCACCCAGCTCCTGGATCAGACATTTGAGTCCATGGACTCCCTGCCACAACTCTAGTTTTATTAATGAATGCGACAGTAACAAAACATGATTACTGCACATCTAGTTTTCTGATGCTCTGGATACAAGACATGTGTGTTGGGGATCTCCCTGGATCGTACAAAGGCCATCCTAACTGTAGGACAGTAATGTTCCAGCTCTACTTTTTCCTCCTCCTCCTCCTCCTCCACTTCCTCTTTGAATGGTGCGGGAGGAGGTTCTTCTGATGCACAGACAAATAAATGAAGTAATACTGATAACCGTAAATCGCAGCAAGCATTGGAAGTGCTAAATGGAACAATACTTAAAACATTGCTGAATTTCCAAAGAGCAGCTGTTAGACATTTAAGCCCATCATTCTCTACTGAGCATGCATCAAATTTATTTTGTGCTGGTGTCATAAAAATGTATGAGAATGTAAATGCTTGAGTGACCCATTAATCTTTCAAGTAGTAAACATAAAATCATTTTAACCCCAGTGATGATATAACCATATTTTATTTTGAATGAAAGCTTTATCATGGATCTGAAGATGTTCTGTGTCTTTCTGGGATGTATAAATAAGAACAAATTAATATTAAAGTCTGATCGGTATGAAAAGTGTACCATTATATAGATTGCAGTATGAAGACATATTTAGTGAGCCAAAACTACTCTCAGTTTCTGATGAGCACTGAAAATCTAATAACAACATACACAGTATGTATGTTCATCATTTATTGAACTCAACAAGCAGAATGAAGCTATTATCACTATTATCATTTGCTAACTGACTCAATAATAAATTTGGGCCTTCCAAAATTCTTAGTAAAACATTCCCCATTTTATGTGCTCATTTACTAACTCAGCTCCATGCTGTGTGCTAGGGTTGGGGGGTGAAGCTGTTTCACTCATTTGGAAGAGTGAATAGGACTGCTCTCCTCTCCCTGCTATCACCTATATATATCTTATTGAATATTTGCCTCAGTAAGGGCTTTCAAAATCACCTTGATCATATTTTATTGAACATATTCAGGAATAAGTCAAATGCTCAAAATGTAAGGCTATTTGGCACCAGAAATTGTTAGGAGCCTAATGCATGCTTTTAAAAATAATCTCATATACCTATACACCTAGAGCTAAGCAAAAAAGAGCTGTAGCTCAGTTGTAAAACTCAGATTTTGCAGGTCAAATGTCCCCGTTTCAATCTCTGGGTAGGAACAGCAAATAATCCTATATGAAAAACTAGAGGTGTCATCAGCCATCTCAGAGAATACCAAGCTAGATGGACCAAACTCAGCATGGGGCAGCTTCCAATAGGTGACACTTCTTCAAGCCTTGTATCTATATAATTAAATGCCAGAGCTGGCAGGAACTACTACTTCATTGACTAAGCAAAGACAAAAGACCAGATTCTCACTGTTTATGCAACACTTGACCAATCCAGATGCTTTACTCTAATTCTCAGTTACATGGCCCAGCATACAACTCTTGTGCATAAACATACATCAGATCTATAAGCAAAATGGGTGAAGTCCTAGGTATAGATTCAACCTTGTTCAGATATCAGAGATCCAAACAAATAATACTATGATATATTCAGCTTCCCCTAGTCAGCACAAAGCACAGTGCTATCTTTCAAAGCTTTACCAGTGCCAGAGGCCTGTGGTAGATGAAGCAACACTCTGTTTCTAGTAGAGCCTTTCTCCTTTGTAATTTGTCCTTTACAGGCCTTTTCACACAAGCCTATGCTGTGTACCCCATTCCAAAACATTCATCCATTAGTCTGTTTGATTCCATGCCAAAGAAAAAAGTGGATACTGGCAAAACAGCATTTTTCATTATCTTAGGAAGACAGTATACATGGCATTATTCATATTGTAGTTGTCATGTTTCTGTAAGTGTAAAATAGTTAAAGAAAGTGATGTTGTGATATTAAAGAATATTATCCTTTAATATCAACTATTATAGACCATTGAATTTTTGTGTGTGAGTTTCAGATATCTCCCATGATAAGATGCATCTTCCTACTAAAGATATACCTATTGTCCTTCTGCACAAATTCCAACACGTGTGGAGAAAGATGAGATGCTTTTCTTATCCCCTGGCTGGAATACACAAATGCACAAGCTGTTCTGAGGGCTAAGTTGAGAGATAGCTTTACTGGGAGTCAGGCAAATCCTCATCATTGTAATAGACCATGTGGATCCAGAATAGGTCTTCACAGTCACTTATGGACCCACCACCAAGCCTCGACCCTTGGAAGGCAATCAAGTAATTGCTTATGATGATGATATGATGTATGATCTGGGAGTAGTTTGGTCATCTATATTCTGCCTTTAGCCTGAAAAGAGGAGAGTTAAATCAAGAAGCTACACAAAGAACTAGGGCTATAGCACTTTGGAATGCTTCCATATTACATCCTGAATGAACTAGCATAAAAGAAATATGCTGAATCACTCACTCTCCCATCGTAAAGTACTCTATAAAAGGTCTGTGTGCTGGACACACCATTTTTACAAGCAAGCAATTAGCAGAAAGGTGAACTTTAAAGCATGTCTTTCCCATTCCACCTTTGTGCATTACTATATTTTCAAGATGATATAAAGAATCTGGCTCAGAATAAATCTTTAGCCTTTTAGGGAATCCTATATCATATGCATAACATTAGTTATTGGTCATAATTGAAGTCGTTCTCTACAGCCACTTTTATACAACATTTTAGAACAAAAGTCTCTTTAAGCAGAATCTGGCTGACACAGACTCACTATTAAGTTTGCTCAGTCTTAAAGTCTGACCTAATGTTTGAAGTCTTCAGAATCCTTTGTTGAGGGTTTCAGCGGTGGAATAAAATCTCAGAATCTTTGATATTAACTATTTTTGCTTTTATGGCCATAATTCTTCATCCCGACTTACTGGGCACTGATAGTCTCTGAACTCATGTCAGATTCTAGCAGGCTCCTCTACCTCCCATCTGATTCCATTCCATGCTGGAGTAGATTCAAAATAAGGGCATTTTGCCTGACAAATAATTCAATGTATCAGGCATCCAACCAGAAAAAAGTTGAACCAAATAAAAGAGCATCTCTAAACTTATTTTCTCTCTCACTTGGGACCAAGGAATTTGTGTTTTATCTATGCTGTGCCATTTGTGAAGACGTTCAAGAATATATCTGAGCATTACAAGTGTATAACATGCAGACTGCAGTGTTATCCTTTGAGATAAATGTGTGTCTTAAAAGGTGTGCCACTTTACAAGTACAGTAGGGTCTCGCTTATCCAACCTTCGCTCATCCAACATTCTGTATTATCCAACGCAGTCTGCCTCCCGCTCGGATCCACAGCTGTTTCAATACATTGTGATGTTTTGGTGCTAAATTCGTAAATGTAGTAATTACTATATAAGGTTACTGTGTATTAAACTGCTTTTTCTGTTGATTTGTTGTAAAACATTATGTTTTGGTGCTTAATTTGTAAAATCATAACGTAATTGACGTTTAATAGGCTTTTCCTTAATCCCTCCTTATTATCCAACATTTTCGCTTATCCAATGTTCCACTGGCCCTCTTATGTTGGATAAGTGAGACTCTACTGTATTATTAAGAATGGGGTTAATGCTGCTTATGTTATCTCTTACTTTAAATTACTAAGAACCATAGAGTTGTAAGAGACCACATGGGCCATGTGGTCTCTTGCAGGAAAAGCACAACTGAAGTACTCCTAACAGATGGCCATCCAGTCTCTGTTTAAAAGCCTCCAAAGAAGGAGCTTCCACCACACTCCAAGGCAGAGAGTTCCACTGCTGAATCAGGAAGTCCTTCCTGAAGTTCAGGTGGAATCTCCTTTCCTGTAATTTGAACCCATTGCTCCAGGTTCTAGTCTTCAGAGCAGCAGGAAACAAGTTTGCTCCCATTTCCTTAAACTTGGCGATCACGTCTCCTTTCAACCTTCACTTCTGCAGGCTTAACATACCACCCAGCTCTTTAAGACACTCCTCATATGTCATGGCCTCTAGACCTCTGAACATTTTTGTTGCCCTCCTCTGGACACCTTCTAGCTTGGCAATATCTCTCTTGAATTGTGGTGCTCAGAATTGGACACAGTTTTCCAAGTAAGGTCTGACCAAAGCAGAATAGATAGGCACTATTACTTCCCTTGATTTAGACACTATGCTCCAAAAATACTATTGGATTTTTAGCTGCTGCATCACATTGTTGGCTCATGTTTAACTTGTTGTCCACTGAGACTCCAAAATCTTTTTCACAAATACTGTTGTTGAGCCAAACATCACCCTTTCTGTATCTTTGCATTTCATTTTTTCCTGCCTACATATAGAATCTTACATTGTTGTTGAAATTTATTTTTTTAGTTTTTGGCCCAACTCTCTAATCTGTTAAGGTATTTTGAATTCTCATCCTGTCTTCTGGAGTATTGCCTATCCCTCCAAATTTGGTGTCATCTGCAAACTTGGTAAGCAGGCCCTCTTTATATCACAATAAAGAAAGATGTTGTTATAAATATTTAAGATACCTTGAAACTTAAAATTATAAAATTTATTTATTAAAGTCAACCATAATAACATTTGCATAAAGGTAATAAAGGATAATGTTAAAATAAAAATAACATTTAAAATAATCCTAAATGAAAAGAATGAAACTAGTCTGCTGCCATCAATTTATTAATGTTCAGCTCTATTTTTCTCAGCAGCATGGATTAAAATTTTAAATACTTTTTGCACCTCCACAATGATTAAGTACTTCTTGTACAATTTAGAAACAATCTAAGTTAGATTTCATACATGTCTCTTATTTATAGTATTGTATTGTAAACAAGTAATTACACGCACATATTCCTGCAGGCTAGACTTCCCAACAATGTGCGACTAACTTGTCTGCCAACACTTACATGTTAAGAACTGTTGGTGGACTTGACCACTGATAGGTTATAATTTGCAAATCAGAATTCAATTTTAACTCTGTTATAGAATAGATGCAATATGTATGAATGGTTTTTTTTTCAGAATTTTCTTCTCTTCTTTCTTTATATTTCTACTACCCCCTTATTTTTATTCACCACTCCTCAATTGCACCCCAGACTATTATCCCCACCCACCATGGATTGTTCCAGTACCACCCATGGGGCAACATCACCTAAATTGGGAAGCACTCTGCTAGAGGCCCAAAATTGTGGTCTCCTTGGAGGGACGCAGTGCTGGAACTGTGCGTTGATCCAGGAGAACCATATGTGCCCTTTTTTCTTCCATTTCAGAACCTTGCCCAGTGTGCCATATCACCTTCCATGGAAGATCAAGTCTTTCCATATGTCCCTCCCTGCTAAGAACTGCACTGATCCTGTATTTTTAGGCTGTTTCCTCGCGTGGCCTTTCATGGGTTATGGTGACAAAATATCATTTTAATCACAGGACCAGAAGAAGGAGAAAGTTTCCCTGCTGAACCTGAGAAAAGACCTCTACAATAAATTTGATTTTGACTTTGGCACCTAGGAAGCCAGACACGTTCAACTGATCACTTAGCAAAGGTTAATGCTGTATAAGTTGATGGAGTAATGATTAATATACTCAATGTTTGCAAGTGCAGCTCCCTGCAGAAAATACAAATAAAGCTAAGGAATGTTTCAGGGTGATTACATTTAAATTTCACAGTTGATGAAGCAAAGCCAAAGTCTTTTTTTCTAACCCTCATGCTGGTTAAAGGCTCATGACATTTCATAAGTTGGTTAGTGTTGTGATTAGGGATTTAATTACACGAGGTAGGCAAGTCAACATTGCTGCTGTACTGTCACCTTTGGAGATGGTTCCTATTCACACAACATTGTACACATCTTGTTGCTAATCTGCCCATTTCCTCATGAATATCCCGTCCCTCCCTATTGTTGAGTAAAGCCTGTCAATAGATCCCAATTCTGTAATTTCCCCATCACCTTAGTGCGGTTCTCCTATTACTTCTTCTCACTATTATCAAGTTGGACAATTTCTTTTTGTATTATATCATATAGTTACATTTGCCTTATTTTCTTTTTTGCAAAGCTGGAATTGTAAAATTGTTCTAAAATAAACACAAATCGCTCTAAAATAAACACTAAAATTACACCAGCATGGTAGTGAAGAAAATCGAGGTTACGAGGGTATGTGGAAGGACAATTGCAGTACCGCAAATTTGCAAATTGGCACAATTGCATGATTGAAGAGAGGTGAGATATCAAAGGTACTCAGCCCAGTATGTATTCGCTATCAACAATAACACAACTGAAATAGCAAGTTGATGCAATGAAGTTCTAAGAACCTGAGGTAGGTTCATGTCCATTAAAATTCTATAGACAGCCTTAAGCAAATAATGATCTCTCTAACCTCAACTCTTCCTTTCTAAGTTTGTTGGGTTTATTGCAACAATTATATATGAGACTGTGATATTTCTTTTGGCAAATGAGTTTTATTTTGATTTTTTAAAAAGAAAATTATCTCAAATGCACAGTAAAAGAGGGAAAAAGAAGGGGGAGATGGGGAACAAGAGAGGGTATAGTAGCATGTAAGTTATGGAGCCATGTTAGTTAGACAATTCTATACATGAGTCTATTGTATCATCAAAAACTTGAGGGGGGTACCGTTATACATATTCTTTAATATAAAAAGAAAATAAGAGAAAGAAGAAGAAAAATCTAGCTATGTTATCTTCTCTAACAAGAATAAAAGATTATCTTTTAGGATCTGCATTGATTTCTTTCGTCCTCTTATATTATCCCATCTTTTCTTGTCTTCTCTTCCAGATATGCATAGTGAGTGTTCCTTCTACTTATTTTATCAATTAACTTATTCAAACTATATTTTTTCTACTCTCAATAATAGCCATCCATATACATATCTTAGAGCTAATTTAATTATCTATCATTCACGTAAATGCTATACATGCTGAATCTTGTTTTTCTTCAGCATTTGTCCTGCTTGATGGCAGGGTCCACTTTACTGGTTTGTTGGTGCCATTTCACCCAGTTGTGTATCTGATCAGGGTGTATACCAGCAGTCTTCAGATCATTGTGCAGTTGTGCAGCGTGTCCAGCCAACATTGCTTCAGTCACCCCATTGTTCTCTTGCCAGGTACATCTAAATCAAGAGCAATCTTGCGAAAGGACTCATCTTCCCCTCTGAGAGTATGGCCATACCATCTGAGGCATGATTCTCCTAGTCTGTCAGCAATTGGAGCATGCTAAATCTCCTGTATAAATGTGTATATCTATAGTATCAACCTTCTTGAAATTGTACACCTTTCTATTCTATTCTAATTCAGAGATATTGACTCATCAACTTTCTAACACTTTTTTGCTCTTGAATGTGCAAATTATACAGTTTGTACATATATATTATTTCACATTACTTTTGCTTCACAAATCCTGTTATAGTCATCTTCTGTTTTTTTTATAAAATCCATAAAATGTTTTCATTCTTCTTGCAGTTTCTGTGTATTAGTTTGTTGTAGAATTTAATTTGTCCATTTCAGCCATTTCAAAAATGTTTATAATTCTTTCATCTGGTGTTGGTATGCTTTGTTGCGTCCATCGTTTCACATAGTCAGTTCTTGTTGTTATTGTCGTGTACAGGAAGATTATTTCTTGATGTTTTGGTATTTGCTTGTCTAGTAGTCTGAATAAAAAAGTTTCTAGTTTGTTTTTTTAGTATGTTTTCAATATCAGTATGCACTTTTATCCAGAAGGCTTTAGTCTTTGGGCAAGTCCACCGCACATGATAAAAGGTTCCAGTAATTTTTTTACATTTCTATCATAGATTCGATTTTTTATTCGAGAGTTTTTCTGATCTTGATTTGGGACTAGAGAGGTCAAGGTTCTGGGTGAATGAGGGCTGCTCACTCTCTCACTCACAACCTAACCTACCTCACAGGCTTTTTGTGAAATAAAGAAAGGAGGAATATACTGTCTTGAATCCACTGTAGGAAATACAGGTTACAAGAGAGAGGGAGGAGAATCACTGTTGTGTATTAGATACATGTGAAACACAATTCAGTGCAAGGATGGCTTCCCTTCTCTTAAACTCATCCATGTTTTATTTTGATTAAATCCAAGAAATGTAACTGCATAAGAGTTTGGGGAATCTATGATAGTGTTGTCCACTGGCAGACAAAGACATATCAGGATTTGGGGCAGGTTTCTTTCCCACATCTACCAGAAGATGCCAAGGCCTCATTCACACTACAGTCTTGAAGCATTATTATTTCACTTAAACACCAAGGTTCCATCCTATGGAATCCTGGATTTTGTAGTTTAGGAAAGGGCATTTAAATT
The DNA here is from genome assembly GCF_037176765.1 of Anolis sagrei. Taxonomy (NCBI): domain Eukaryota; kingdom Metazoa; phylum Chordata; class Lepidosauria; order Squamata; family Anolidae; genus Anolis; species Anolis sagrei. Next base: position 149,457,557 of record NC_090023.1, read on the forward strand.
TTTTATCCAGAGTATTTTATGTCTCCTCAAACTACAAACATCAGGATTTCATAGGATGACTTATCTATGCTCTCTATTCCAACCCCTCTGTTAAACACAATAAAATAAAATAGTTATTAAGGCCTGAGTATTAGCCCCAATCATACACAATTTAATGTTATGAGATATGCTGAGGGAAGGGTAGGAGAGAAAAACTGTGGTTTCCAAGCCTTTGAGACAAGTTTCCAATTTAAGGCTGCCTAGAGCTCTGAGCGGGAGCCCCTTCTTAGCTCCATCACACATTTTTGTTGCAAATTCTCAAATGTTTAGTATGAGTTTTTAAAAGTTTCCTTTTTCTTACTGGACACAAGATGAAGCAAATATTCTTCACAAATTATCCACCATTGAATTAACAACAAAAGAAAACCTTTCCCTCCAAATGGCTGCCCTGACTTTCAAAGTGAAATAGATTCCATCATGAATTAATGTACAAGAAAGGCGGGTTTATAACTGCTAACGTAGCATCATGTCTTACAACAATTATTTTTTAAAATTCTTTTAAAAGTGTGCAGTAAATTTAAGTGCTTTTTAACAGCTGCCTTCAAAGGCCACCACCCCATATCAGATATTCAGTAAATCCTCTGCTGAGACAGTGAGTGGTTACATCATGCCAAAGACTGCTTTAATTGTTCGATTTCGAAATAAAATGCCAGGTGTTAATTGATTTTTTTTCATGATAGCTTTTAGCACTGTAGTTAATAAAGTTTTGGGCCTTCTAGCCAAAGGCTTCAAGTATTAACATTCAGAAACTACTATGAACTCGGGGTGTGGATTAAGCCTTCAGCTTTAAATGTCATATTAGTGGCCAGCTATGTGCCCACTTGTATACCAAAAATAAATAACTACCAACATTTGTCTGCTGATAATGGGAGCAGTGTTTTTAATTTCATCAATATTTTACCACCAGGTTGAGAACAAATTAAATCCAAAGGATGCATCCAACTAAAGCATAATAAAAATATGTATATAACAACAGTTCCAGCCACAGTGAAGCTCTATTTGTATTTTAAAGAAATGTTGCCAATGGATGTCATATCTTTAGGGAGCAATCCTATATTGAGACTTGCTGGAGTTGGTCTAAAGCCCTGCTACTAAACTACAAAACTACTGACCTATCTCACTTCTCAACACTGACTATAAAATTTTCACCAATATACTTGCAAATAGACTAAAGAACTTTCTAAAGGACTGGATAGGTGATAAACAGGCAGGATTCCTCCCGAACAGAAGCACAAAGGATAATTTGAGAACCATTATAGACACAATAGAATATGCTTCTAGAACATGGCCATACAGCCCGAAAAACCTACAACAACCCAATGATTCCAGCCATGAAAGTCTTCGACAATACATTGGATTGATAGCATTTCAATGTGAAATAGGAAAATTCACATTGAGAAAAGAGCAATTTGAGTTAAGAGATTGGTCACAGAAAGCATTAAACCCTTAACTCAAGGTATCACTGTATTGGTAGTTTCTGATTAGCAGGTACCTTGACATTTTCCCTCCTCAGTCTTCATTGCCCCCTCTGAATATTTTACCATTATTATTATTATTATTACATTTATCATTTTACTCTATTATTATTATATTTATTATTTTACTTTATAATTGTTGTTATTGCTACTATTACCATTTTACTCTTTTTATTATTGTTATTTACATTTATTATTTTATTCTATTATTACTGTTATTGCATTTCCATTATTTTACTCTATTATTATTATTATTATTACTACTGCATTTATTATTTTACTCTCTTTATTATTATTGGAAGCTTATGTGAGCACATTTACACTGAAGAAGGTTAGAATAATGGTTTAATCAGAGTTTGACAGTCTTATCTTAAATTACAGCTTTATGTAAAGATTCAAAAACATTGAACCTACTGATGCCTCAATTAATGTAATTTTATTGGTATCTATTTTTATTTTGAAATTTACCCATGGCTGCTGCATTATCTACCCTCGGCTTATACTCAAATCAATACGTTTTTCCAGTTTTTTTTTTTTTTGATAAAATTAGATACTTCGGCTTATATTCGGGTCGGTTTATACTCGAGTATATACGGTAAATTATTGTCGCATGTCTCCCATTGCTCTTTGTCCTTAGTTCTCTTTAGGCCAGTAAGAGAAGTGGCCCCTGCCTGCACTGGAATCCCTTAATACCATTTTAACTGACAACATCTCAGACACAATGTAGGCCTGCAATTCTGATATGTAACCATTTTCTTTCGGTATGATTTTAAACATATTTGCCTAATGCCAAAGCCAGTGAAGTTTCAAAAGCTTGCATATGGATTGGAGTTGGCTTTAAAAAATTATAACTCCTTGTGGATTGTGGGTTTTTCTACATAGCCAATGCAGCTACCCCTGGATATTAGTAGAGGGTATATGCAGGTGTTTTATTTCATTGCTGCTATTGGTGCTACTGTGTTATATTATTGGTTTATTGCATTTTATCAGCTATTCGTCTTCTATATTTGTAATCTGCTGTTTTCAGTAAGTGATGCTGTTCCTATACAATGGAATATTTTCACTTTTCCTATTACAATTCTCGGGCTACTGAAAAAACACCATGGGGGATTTTGAGTCCTTCAGACTAGCTTTTTGTGTTGCACAGGAGCTGCAATGGGGAAAAGAGATCTCTTCTTCCTTCCAGTTCCTGATTCTGCTAACAAAAGCACTTTTGTCAGTGGACATCACCATTCGATCTTGGCCAATATGTATTTGTTTGTTTGTTTTAAAAAAGGAAAAAATATTTATTTATTTATTTACGACATTTATAGCCTGCCTTTCTCAACCATATGGCGACTCAAGGGTTACAGATTGGCACGATTTGATACCATGCATTCATAAAAGTGCAATTAAAAACATTCAACATAACAATATAAAAACACCTTTTATAATCTGTCATAGGATGCCAGGATCGTACACATGAGTCGGTTTTAATATTTAAGATCAAGGATACCACTAGTGTACATGAGCCCCAGGGTTGCAATATCTAGCCTTGTTGAACTTGAAAATGGGATATTTCTATTAATTTCATTTCCATCCAATTGTTGCACCTTTACAAGCATCACAGTCACATTTGCAGCAATTCTCAGATCTCAGCAACCCTTAAAGGTCCAGAAGCCTTGACAAATTGCTGTTAACCTATTGAATTTTCCTGGGTGCTGCTAAAAGGTGGAATTAAAAGTACAAATCTTAAGCATGTGTGTGGATGTGGATGACAGTCACTTAGCGGGATTTAACATAGGGAGAGCTTCATAAGCTACAATAGCGGAGAAACTTTGCCCATCCATTTCCTTTTATTAACTTTGACTGTCTCTGTAGCTTTACAACTCACTTATCACTCCCAAGGATCAACTTGGATAGTGTATAATGCAATTTGTTCTCTCAGTGAATGCATTTCTTTCTGTGAAGCACAGGAATGAATGAACACAGAACTCTATTAGGCTGCATCAAAAGCACTGAGGATCACGAGGAAACAAGGTAAGGATAAAATGAAACCATTTCTTTGGGACCGATACAGTGACTTAGTCAGGTCCCAAAGATTAATTCAGACAACCTACACTGAAAGGCACTAAAAGTCCAACAGCTGCTGACAACATGTTAGCAATGGTAGGGGATGGGGTGTGAGAGAGAGAAGAGCTTGCATGCTAGTTCAAAATACAATTCTTAATTTTGTGTCACAGCAGTCAAATGCCAGGCCAACTCTGCACTTTTCTATTTTGAAGAGAGGAGAATGGCTAAATAAATACATTGTTAGAAAGGGGATCCAACTGCAATTGAGGATACTCCAGATGTCCAGTAAGCTACCACTTCTTTCAAAATGTTCAATTACATCCAGAGAGATTGACAGAGAGCAAATTTCTAGTTCTTTATGCCAGCACACAGTTTTCTGTGACTATCAAACATGCTCAGTCTCTGCTGAGCTGTTGGGGAGTTCGTTTTTCTCCCTGAAAATATAATTTTCTTGTAGAAGAATAATGGGATTTTTTTCCTTCATAAACATTTTCTTCTTTATATAAAGCTTAAGGGTCTCTCAAGCCTCCTCATCTGCATAGTAGGTGACACATGGATGATACTTTTCTGGCTAATTTGATCATAAGATAATGAATCTCTGCCAGATTGTTGTGGTGCTGTAGCTCTGAAGAGTGGATTGGAGCTCTCTAGAGACCTTATCACATTGAAGTCCAAATCTGTGGGGCAGTGAGAGGAAACCGTTGTCCCATTCTCTACATCTCCTGCTGCACCCCTTATCTCATCTCATGGGGGAAAGCATCAACATCCAGATTTCCCCTTTCTTCCCTATGGAACATGGGAAGCCTCCCATGTTCCCAGGGATGCATACTAGCATGCTACCAGGATGCTTCCTCTATGGAGCCCTGCCAGAAGTTGCCTTATGTCATCTGATGGCACCTCAGCAAGCGAGAGTTCAAAAGTGGCAGACTCAAACCCAGCACCTCAATCCGTGGGTGATACCAGATGAGAGACTCCCCCCTGGGCACACAGAAGACTGGGCGACTTGGAAGGCGCTGAACAGACTGCGCTCTGGCACCACGAGATGCAGAGCCAATCTTAAGAAATGGGGCTACAAAATTGAATCCACGACATGTGAGTGTGGAGAAGAGCAAACCACTGACCACCTGCTGCAATGCAACCTGAGCCCTGCCACATGCATGATGGAGGACCTTCTTGCGGCAACCCCAGAGGCACTCCAAGTGGCCAGATACTGGTCAAAGGACATTTAATCAGCTACCAAGTTTGCAAAATTTGTGTGTTTTTTTATCTGTTTGTTTGTTTTGTTCTGTTAGAAATGTAATACAATGTTCTGGTTGCGGATGACACGATAAATATATAAATATCTGATGGCATCTCGCAGGCTCTGTTGAGGAAGTGTCCTGAGAGCATGCAAGGATGCTTCCAGTAATCCATGTGATGAGGTGGTTAATTCTTCATCAAATTACACTTCTCAGGATTCCATAGTATGAAACCATTACTGTTAAAGTGGTATCAAACTGCTTTACCTGTGTACAATGATGCATCCATTTTCATTTCTTGAGCTTCAAGAAGTCATGAAACTTAACATGTCCTAATCTTTTTTTATACTGGTTTTAAACCACTTCATTGGGTGTGTTGCAATAGCAGATTCCCAGATTAGTTTAGTGTTTACACCTTATTTTATTTTTCTGGTTATTTAATATTTAATGTTTATTTTAATTAAGTGATATTTGTCTTTACTGTTCTAATGTAGCACAAATCCTATGCAAAATCATACTACATATTTTTGACATTAATATTGAAATCTGAAATATATACAGAAAGTCTTTACAGGTTCATCCATCACCTGTTGCATTCCAGGCCTGGGAACACCTATGACCAAAGCACCACACAAGAGTCCAAAATATATGAAAACAGTTTATTGTGGAAACACATTAGAAAAAAAATCAGGAATAAAGAAAGTAGAAGTATAATCCAAAAACGTTTAGCAATAGATTATAATCCAAACAGTAATCCAAATGTCTCATGTAAATCCCAAGGTAACACAGTCCAGAAATAGCCAAAAAGTCACAAGTACAGCATAAGTCCACAAGCAAAAGGTATACTTAGTAAAATTTGAGCAGGAATATAAAGACAAGAACATAGAAATTTTCCAGGAAACTTAAATCCAAAACCAAAGCTTCACTTGAAACAAGAACCAGAGAACTCAGGTCTAGCTTCACACTTGAATGCTATGTTGCCTGAACTAACTCTTAGGTAAACAACTTGCTAATTTATAGGCACCCATGAAGTCATGTTTTTTCCCCATGAAATCTCTCCCCAACTTTCCCATGTAAATGCTTGGACCTATAATGCCTATTTTCTGCTGTGAACTGTAAATGAAGACCTTTGTTGATCTCTATAACTCCAGGTGTTTTCTGCTGAGAGCCTTCTGTATCACTTATCTCTTCACCCAAATACTTATCTAATGTTACAGTTTCCGGCTCATCTGACTGACTTTGAAGCTCTGCACTTTCCGAGTCAAATGTCTCACAGAGAGAATCATCATTCCCCTGACTTGAATCTTCATCCCTTTGATCCTCAGGAAATCCCACAAGCAATCCCATAATCTTTTCTAATTTATCAGTGAACCCATCAGCTTCAGCAGTCTCAGGCTGATCTCCAACATCACCACCATGTTCTGGTGGAGAAAGGTTCAAAATACATTGAAATAAGAACTAAAATTACTCATCTGCAATATTGTACTTTGCTGATATCATGAGAAATTCTCATGCACAAATACTTTGCTTGGTCTTTGTTATAACAGCATATACAATTAATAGTTGCAATACATTAAAGAGCAAATGAGAGGAGGAAATGTAATTAGAAATAAAAATGTAAGATTCCTGTATTCATACACACACACATATATCTAGGATGTTTACATTGTGGGTTAAGACGGAAAGAGATTAACTTAAAAATATAGATGATTTCCCAAAATGTAAATCAGTTAGAAGCCTACACAGAGATGAGCTATTGAAATGCTACTGAAGCCAATGAAACTGAACATCTGATGCACAGATTCAATGCCCAGGTTTGCAACCTCTATTTTTCCAGACATTCATAGCTTTGCTTCTTCAGGGACAATCTCAATTTAAGACCCTTTCCAAATTTCTCAACTAGTCCTGTCACTCAGATGTTCTTCTGGAAGAGAATACACCAGTTTACTATATTAGAAAATAACTGTAGGAATATACTGTGGTATTTGGAAGGATAAGCTATGGCAAAATGCAATTATAACATGGTATGCAAACCATAACGATCCCTGGCTTATTAATATAAGCACCAAAAGCGTCATGGAGGAGGGAGAGGCTTCCGTTAACCGAGGAGCCCCCATAGAAGTCGTGGTGGGGAAGGGGAGATACGGGAAAAGGAGACCTTTAATTCGGCCTAGGGAACGCGGAACAACTTTAGTAATCCCAAATCGGTCTCCTGATACGGTAAGTAGGTGTAACCAGGATGGCGGTCCCTCGGGATTGAAAGTGGTGCTGTTGAACGCCAGATCTGTCAACGGCAAAACAACTGTCATCCAGGATTTAATCTTGGATGAGCGGGCAGATCTGGCGTGCATCACGGAGACCTGGCTGGACGAAGCTGGAGGTGTAAATCTGACCCAGCTTTGTCCACCCGGGTTCTCTGTGCAGCATCAACCGAGATCCGGAGGGCGGGGAGGCGGGGTTGCAGTAGTCTATAGAGATTCTATTCCTCTGACCAGGACCCCCATCCCGCAGTCAACAAATTTTGAATGCGTCCACCTGAGGGTGGGTGACCGGGACAGATTAGGGATTCTGTTAGTGTACCGTCCACCTCGCTGCACTACAGTCTCCCTACCTGAGCTAGCGGGGGTAGTCTCGGACCTGGCATTGGAGTCCCAGCGGCTGCTTGTGCTGGGGGACTTCAAGGTCCATGCTGAGGCTGCCCTAACGGGAGCGGCTCAGGACTTCATGTCTACCATGGCGACCATGGGTCTGTCCCAACAAGTATCTGGCCCCACCCACAGTGCTGGACATACATTGGACTTGGTTTTCTGTCAGGGATGGGAGGAAGGTGGCGGTGTTGAGGAGTTATCCATCTCTCCGTTGCCATGGACCGACCACTTCCTGGTCAGCTTTAGACTTACTGCGCCCCCTAACCTCCGCAGAGGTGGAGGACCTATTAAATTGGTCCGCCCCAGGAGGCTTATGGATCCGGAAGGATTCCTGACGGCTCTTGGGGATTTTCCCGCCACCGCGGTTGGTGATCCTGTTGATGCCCTGGTCGCTCTCTGGAATGGGGAGATGACTAGGGCAATAGACACGATCGCTCCAGAACGTCCCCTCTCAAGTAGCCGATCTAAACCGGCCCCTTGGTTTACTGAGGAGCTGGCGGTGTTGAAGCGAAAGAAGAGGGAACTAGAGAGCGTGTGGCGTTCGGATCCGAGCGAGTCAAACCGAACACGGTTTGTGGCCTTTTTAAGGTCATATGCCGCGGCAATAAGAGCCGCTAAGAAAACTTTCTTCGCGGCCACTATTGCGTCTGCAAAGAACCGTCCGGCTGAACTGTTCCGAGTTGTCAGAGGCCTTTTAAAACCCACCACTCAGGATGGGTGCCCTGATGACTCGGCTGCTCGCTGTGAAGCTTTTGCTCGGTTCTTTGCAGACAAAGTCGCCTTGATCCGCTCTGGACTGGACGCCGCATTAACGGCAGTCTCTGAGGATGTAACACGAGCATCTGCTTGTCCGATTTTGATGGATTCATTTCAATTGGTTCAATCCGAGGATGTGGACAAGGTGCTTGGAGGAATGAGAGCTACCACATGCATCCTAGACCCCTGCCCATCCTGGCTTCTAAAGGAGGCCAGAGGGGGATTGGCCGAGTGGGTTAAGGTGGTGGTTAATGCCTCCCTTCGGGAAGGCATTTTTCCAGCCAGCTTAAAGCAAGCTGTAATAAAACCGCTGTTGAAGAAGCCATCACTGGACCCCACTCAATTGGTAAACTATCGGCCTGTTTCCAATCTTCCCTTTTTGGGCAAAGTCATGGAACGTGTGGTGGCCTCACAACTCCAGGCATTCTTGGTAGACACGGATTATCTAGATCCGGCACAGTCTGGCTTTAGGCCGGGACATGGTACCGAGACAGCCTTGGTCGCTTTAGTGGATGATCTCCGTCGGGAGCTCGACAGGGGGAGTGTGTCCCTGTTGGTGCTACTCGACCTCTCAGCGGCCTTCGATACCGTCGACCACGGTATCCTTCTGGGACGCCTCGCGGGAATGGGTCTCGGAGGTACTGCTCTGCAGTGGCTCCGGTCATTCCTCGTGGGTCGGTCTCAGAAGGTGTCACTGGGGGACTCCTGTTCTACCCCACAACCTTTGTTTTGTGGGGTTCCTCAGGGTTCAATACTGTCTCCCATGTTGTTCAACATCTACATGAAGCCGCTGGGCGAGATCATCCGGAGTTTCGGGGTGCGGTGTCATCTGTACGCAGATGATGTCCAGCTCTGTCACTCCTTCCCACCCGCTACTAAGGAGGCTGTCGAGGTCCTGAACCGGTGCTTGGCCGCTGTGACGGTCTGGATGGGGGCGAACAAATTGAAATTGAATCCAGACAAGACAGAGGTGCTCCTGGTCAGTCGCAAGGCCGAACAGGGTATAGGGTTACAGCCTGTGTTAGACGGGGTCGCACTCCCCCTGAAGACACAGGTTCGCAGTTTGGGTGTGATCCTGGACTCATCGCTGAGCCTGGAGCCCCAGGTTTCGGCGGTGACCAGGGGAGCATTCGCACAGTTAAGACTCGTGCGCCAACTGCGACCGTACCTTGGGAAGTCTGACTTGGCCACGGTAGTCCACGCTCTGGTTACATCCCGTCTTGATTACTGCAACGCTCTCTACGTGGGGTTGCCTTTGAAGACGGCCCGGAAGCTCCAACTAGTCCAACGGGCGGCAGCCATGGTATTAACAGGGGCTGGGCGCAGGGAGCACACAACTCCTCTGCTGTACCAGCTTCACTGGCTACCGATTAGCTACCGAGCCCAATTCAAAGTGCTGGTTTTGACCTTTAAAGCCCTAAACGGTTCTGGCCCTACATACCTATCCGAACGTATCTCGGCCTATCAGCCCACCAGGACCCTTAGATCTTCAGGAGAAGCCCTTCTCTCTATCCCACCTGCTTCACAGGTGCGGCTCGTGGGAACGAGAGATAGGGCCTTTTCTGCGGTGGCCCCCCGGCTTTGGAATGCCCTCCCTACTGAATTAAGATCAGCGACCTCGCTAATGGCATTTAGGAAAAAACTAAAAACCTGGATGTTTGAGCAAGTCTTCAATTGACCTTCGTCGTGATGTTCTATCTGACCATGGATTAGCAATCAAGACAACGAATTGGATGACGATTTTAACTATGAGATGTCCCGATCTGTATTGGTGGCCCAATACTGCGTATGTTTTTTGTATGTATTCTTAATTTTAATTTTTATATGCTCAAGTGAATTGTATTTTTTAACATTGTATATTTTAACATGTTGTAAACCGCAATGAGTCGCCGCACAGGCTGAGATATTAGCGGTATACAAGCATACCAAATAAATAAATAAATAAATAATAAATATTTGCATTCCATTACCTTGGTTTGCATGCCATAAAACATTTATTATACCCTTGGGGTACAAGCTTAATAATGACTGGGTGAAATGCACTAATGTGGTACTGGCCTTGCTACAGAACAAAAGATTAATGTTCTTTGATCTCTCCCAGTTAATAGTTGTGCGCACAAATGTGTCCCTTCAAAAGACATTATAGTTATTGAGACAATCCCTGTTAAGAATAAAGGAAGCAAAAAATATTAAAATCAAGCCATAAACTGAAGCCCTATTAAACTATATAAGCACAAACATGGGGAGACTGGTTAGCTGTCCACACAAGGCATCATCCCCATTCCCTATTCTCTGATTCATCTCTCATGGTTGTGGGAAGGGAAGAATATAGGGTTTGAGCTAATGGGTGCAAATGATAGTAGTTTTCCTAACCTGGGTGAAGACAATGGTCTATGCTGGTGACACAATGGGTGGCAATGGGTGTTAGTGTGCCTGAATGGGTCCCAGGAGAAAGACAGAGGCAAGGTGTTGGGTACTGTTTCTTCTAACCAGTATTCCTCAGTGACTAGATTTTCCATTCTTTTTTGTTTTTTCCCCAAAAGATTATGGAATCATCCAATTAACACAATAATATATATAAGTATTGTTGAGTTTCAGGGCCAAAGAAGCAGATTGCGAAAACAGAAGAATGGGGGGGGGGGGTGCTTGCTCCATCCATGTTCAACATTTATACAAATGACCAGCCACTGCCAGAAGGGACAGAGAGTTTCATCTATGCTGACGATCATGCCATCACTACTCAAGCAGGGAGCTTTGAGATGGTTGAACAGAAACTCCCCGAAGCTGTAGGTGCTCTTACTGACTATTATAGGGAAAACCAGCTGGTTCCTAATCCCTCTAAAACACAGACATGTGCTTTTCACCTTAAGAACAGACAAGCATCCTGAGCTCTGAGGATTACTTGGGAAGGAATCCCACTGGAGCATTGCAGTGCACCCAAATACCTGGGAAATACCCTGGACCATTTCCTGACCTACAAGAAGCACTGCCTAAATATCAAGCAAAAAGTGGGCAGTAGAAATAATATCATACGAAAGCTGACTGGCACAACCTGGGGATCACAACCAGATACAGTGAAGATATCTGCCCTTGCGCTTTGGTACTCTGCTGCTGAGTATGCATGCCCAGTATGGAACACATCTCACCATGCTAAAACAGTGGATGTGGCTCTTAATGAGACATGCCGCATTATCACGGGGTGTCTGCACCCTACACCACTGGAGAAATTACACTGTTTGGTTGGTATTGCACCACCTGAAATCTGCCAGGAAGTAGCAACCAATAGTGAAAGGACCAAGGCAGTGACATCTCCGGCCCACCCCCCTGTTTGGGTATCAGCCAGCATGCTAACAACTTAAATCAAGAAATAGTTTTCTAAGATCTACAGAGACACTCGCTGGAACACCTCAGCAAGCGAGGGTCCAAAAGTGGCAGGCTCAAACCCAGAACCTCAATCAATGGCTGATACCAAATGAGAGACTCTCTCCTGGGCACACAGAAAACTGGGTGACTTGGAAGGTGCTGAACAGACTGCACTCTGGCAGCACAAGATGCAGAGCCATCTTAAGAAATGGGGCTACAAAGTGGAATCCATGACATGCGAGTGAGGAGAAGAGCAAACTACTGACCACCTGTTGCAATGCAACCTGAGCCCTGACACAATGTAGGACCTTCTTATAGCAACACCAGAGGCACTCCAAGTGGCCAGCTACTGGTCAAAGGACACTTAATAGAATGTCAAGTTTGCAAACTTTGTGGTTCTTTTTTTGTTTTTCTTTTAATACAATACAACTTTTTGTTTTGCTCCTGACATAATAAATAAATAATAAATAAATAAATAAATAAATCTAAGTATTGGGATGGGTGGGTGAGAAAGATAGATAAGGCAATGCTGTCTATTCTTCTCTTTTCAGAATCGCATCCTATTAAATACAATTAAATTATAGCTTTAAAATGCTGAGAAACAAACAGAGAAGAGAATCTAGATCCTGAGATGTGTGTATAAGGGATACCCATGGGTTGCTTCATATCTCATGCTATTTGAAGATCTGCTCTTGAACCCACCAGAAAGCTTTGACCCCTGCCAGAACTTGTGCTTCTTCTCAACTTCCTGGAAGGGTTTTGAGTCCTCCAGCCTGCCACAAGTCTCCAAACAGCTTTCTTAATATTCTTGAACATACTGCCTTTTTTATAGCATCCTCTTTAGATTTATGAGCTGCAGCAGGGTTTGATGACATAACTGTTTTGCCATTTGTTTCCTTCACATTCTCCCTCCATTCTTGCAGCCTTCAGATCCTCTTGCAAACTCTTCCCTTCCATCCCCCCATCCACCCCTGGACACATGAGCATTGCTATTTCTGCTGCTGCTCATCTTTTGCTGGCTCTCGTTCAGAGACAAAGAGTCGGTAATGGAACACTGGGCAGCCACAACACGAGAGCTTCCCCCACCCTGCATATTGCTGACCACGGATGCCAGCTCAGCACATCTTGATAACTCATAACCCTTTGCCATAGGTTTTTATAGTGTGCCTGGACTATTGTAAATCACTGGCTTTCTGTCACCAGCCCAGCTCCAGCCTTGATTGATAGCATTAGGAATTAAACTACTGTCACACTGTGTGGAGGTAAGATAACCATTTACAGCACCCACATAGCAAAAACAAAACAAAAATAGTCCCTCTTGGAAACAATGAATTATGTTCCAGCCTCAGAGGTCAAACTATTATCTTGAATTTCTTTATTTAAGCACAGCAAACAAATATTTCTCCATCCTCAAAATCTATGATTTAGAAGTGAATGGCAAGTTAGACTGTCTTTCCTCTTACCGCAAGTGTTTATTTTGGATGGCTCAACACTAAAGGTCACTTCGGCTGTAAAATATTCTCACATTCTTATCTGACCTCTGATTTGGCCAAAAGGAGTGAAGCCTTTGGTTTAACAGATGGTGTCATGCGCTCTGTTTGCAAATTTATTTATTTACAGTATTTATATTTCGCCCTTCTCACCCCGCAGGGGACTCAAGGGGAATTACAATATATATATATATATATATATATATATATATATATATATATATATACACACACACACACACACACACACACACACACACACACACATCGCAAACATTCAATGCCATAGACACACAACATATAGAGACAGACACACAGAGGCTATTTAACATTCCAGCTTCATGAGGGTATTCTGGCCACCAGGGGAGCTGTCGCTTCACCATCCATTTGTGACACTGAGGCAGTACTTCCTCATCCTTTGTACACTTGCTGGAGATTTTATGGCATCATAAATTAGTTAAAATAGCCTCCCCACATAAACGGTACCTAAATTCACCTAAATTCACTTTTTTTGTAAGAAAACATCTTCACTAGCACCCACTAAAAGTGGGTGCTAGAAACAATATCATACGATAGCTGACCAGCACAACCTGGGGATCACAACCAGACACAGTGAAGACATATGCCCTTGCGCTATGCTACTCTGCTCCTGAGTATGCATGCCCAGTGTGGAACACATCTCACCACACTAAAACAGTAGATGTGGCTCTTAATGAGACATGCCGCATTATCACAGGGTGTCTGTGCCCTACACCACTGGAGAAATTACACTGCTTAGCCGGTATTGCACCACCTGACATCCGCCGGGAAGTAGCAGCCAATAGTGAAAGGACCAAGGCAGAGACATCTCCAGCTCATCCCCTGTTTGGGTATCAGCCAGCACATCAATGACTTAAATCTAGACATAGTTTTCTAAGATCTACAGAGACACTCGCTGAAACACCTCAGCATGCGAGAGTCCAAAAGTGGCAGGCTCAAACCCAGAACCTCAACCAATGGCTGATACCAAATGAGAGACTCCCCCCTGGGCACACAGAAGACTTGGAAGATGCTGAACAGACTGTACTCACTTCAGTATTCAATTTCCAGAATGAAAGTTGATGTGGTTGTTGCATTCAAGAAACAATTATTCCCTTGGCTTGTCCTATTTTAAAGGGGACAGGAAAGTTCTCAACACACTTGAATGTGTTGCATATACTAAATGAAACCTCTCAGGTGTTATGATTTATTAGCATAAGAATTTCTTTATACAGCACTTCATCTAGCTGGAAAATTCTTCTGTGCAGAACTTGCACTGTTGCACAAAAGGGCTTGTACAGATGACATTTATCAATATTTTTGACAATGTGAATGCCCCTCCTTGTTTCTAATTTCAAACCAGAGTGGGCTGTGAAGTCTGAATGTGGGACACTTTGGATTATTTAGCTTATTGTTTCAAAATAAGGCAGAAGTTTTAGCCTTTGCTTTCTTCTCACTGAGTCATAGTTGAAACAAACCACTGTTCTTGATGTTCAGGCATCATGGATAATTGGAGTCTGATTAAATTCAGAAATTTCTGAATTTACCTTCCTTGTGGGTAAAAAGAGAAGGGGTAAGGCTCTCCACAACCAATTCATATTACATGAAAAAGTGGTCTTCTTTTATTTCTGAATTGTGCTGGTGTCTTGCTAAATTGACTAATATGGCTAGCCATCTGCAATGATGCAGTTTCAAGAGACTGACACTAGCAATGTCAGTCTAAATCAGTAACAAACGATTAGAGGAAATAGAAAATCCAGACAGGAAATGGTAGGAAGTCCATTAGAATTATGGTAGGCTTTTGCTTTCATAAAATCAAATTGTGATTGCAGTAGAAGTTGGGGTTCTTTTTAAATTAGTCTTAGATTGTAAACAGCAAATAGTTTGTATTGTCGAAGGCTTTCATGGCCGGAATCACTGGGTTGTTGTAGGTTTTTCTGGGCTATATGGCCATGTTCTGGAGGCAATTTTTCTCCTGACATTTCGCCTGCATCTATGGCAAGCATCCTCACTTCCTCTGAGGATGCTTGCCATAGATGCAGGCGAAACGTCAGGAGAAAAATTGCCCCCAGAACATGGCCATATAGCCCGAAAAAACCTACAACAACCCAGCAAATAGTTTTTTGCAAGCCCAAATTGACACAATAGATATTTTGCAGATTGTAATATGCACAGTAGGTAAAGGTAAAGGTTTTCCCTTGTCCCCCTGTCATTAAGTCCAGTCATGTCCGACTCCAGGGTTTGGTGCCCATCTCCATTTCTAAGCTGAAGAGCCGGCATTGTCCATAGACACCTCCAAGGTCATGTGGCCAGCATGACCTTCCCGCCAGAGGGGTACCTATTGATCTACTCACATTTGCATGTGTTCGAACTGTTGGTTGGCAGAAGCTGGGGCTGACAGCGGAAGCTCATGCCACTCCCCGGATTCAAACCTGCGACCTTTTGGTCAACAAGCTTAGCAGCTCAGTGGTTTAACCCACTGTGCCACCAGGTCTTATTGCAGTGCTTCCTCTTCTCTTAAGTCAAACTAGCTTTTCAAGACCTGTACAAAAAACTAATGTATTATATTAGGAGGGGAACCATCGATCCATGTCCAGTCGCTGCCTTTGATGGGATGTGAATATGGGTATGTGCTATACCCATCCCACTGCATGAGCAGCAATTATAACTTATTTTTAGAGTTGCATCACTGATACCAATGGAAACTTTGTTTTGACTTCTCAAGGGAGGAGATGGTGGCTGGGAAAGTGAAACTCCTCCCTAAACCACTCAGTAGAGCATTGGCCTCATAATAATACCCAGTCTTTAAACTAGCCCTGTAGAGCAAAACTTCTTAAATTGTGGGTTGTGTAACTCAGTGTGGGGTTCATGAAAAATTTGGCAACAGTAAAAAGTTTCTGAACGCATCAACCAACAATTAATTCAAAATCAAAGGTGTAATGAATCCAAGGTGTTTCTGGCACTGTTTCTCCATGTTGCATCATGTGCCTTCACAGCAGCCTTGGTTCTGAACACACAACATGCCCACTTCACACTGTGCATGCCATCTCATCACACAATGCCAATGAACGCTGCCAGAAACGCCTTGGCTCAGATTCAAGACTATTGCATGTTATGAATCGAAGTTTTTATACTGTACATGCATCGTTTTACGCTCTTACAGAAAAACTGTAGTTTAATTATGGGAAATAAAGACTTTTGATATTTTCTTACCATCATTCCTCAGCACAGAAGTATCAAATGAGTATATATATTTGTATTGTATTTTATTAGAATGTTTGATTTTTAAAAAATGCAGTTATCTCCATCTTTTACAGAAACATGTGTTTAATTGCAGCAAGTAACGACAAAGGCCTTTAAGTAATATTTCTCCACCATTATTCTGTATGTGTATATAAATGTGAACATCATTTTTTAAATTTGAAAAAGTTAACATATGGAATAAACGGGTGAAAATGATGCTTTAAAATGTTTACAGCTACAGATGATTTTATAACTGAAGTATTTAAAGATTTAATTATAGGACGTTATTATTGATCACCTGAAGTGCCTTGAGACACAGTTTCAGAATGACTTCCCTTCAAATTTTGATTCTAAAAGACCAAGTTCATAAACCATACTCAATTGAAATCAAAAATGGCAACCATCTGCAATTAAAGGTTTGAGAATTTGCCAAATTACTAAGTTACAAATGTTTTAAACTTGAGTTTTCTAAAAAAAATATATATTGTTAAATGAATGTTGGCTTGGTGAACACAGAAATGTTGGACAATAATAATAATAATAATAATAATAATAATAATAATCCTTTTATTTATACCCCGCTACCATATCCCGCAGGACTCGGTGCGGCTTACAAGAGGCTGAGCCCAAATACATCATAAAAACATAACAACAATACAACAATAAATAGCTCATAACAAAGCAACAACCACAACCATGGGAGCCCACTGTGGTGCAGTGGGTTAAAGCGCTGCTGAGCTTGTTGACCGAAAGGTCGCAGGTTTGAATCCAGGGAGCGGCATGAGCTTCCGCTGTCAGCCTCAGCTTCTGCCAACCTAGCAGTTTGAAAGCATGCAAATGCGGGTAGATCAATAGATACTGCTCTGGCGGGAAGGTAATGGTGTACCATGCTGTTATGCTGACCACATAACCCTGGAGGTATCTACGGACAATGCCGGCTTAGAAATGAAGTTGAGCACCACACCCCAGAGTCAGTCACGACTGGACTTCATGTCAGGGGAAAACCTTTACCTTTATCCTAACAACCACCATATCAGACTACATAGAAAAGCCATTGAAGAATGTGGACAATTTCAGCAGAAAGGAGGAAACCATGAAAATGAACAAAATCTGGCTACCAGTATTTAAAAAATAATCCTCTAAAATCAGGACAGTAAATAAAGGGGAACACTAAAAAAAACAAAAAACAGGGCAATTCCAGACAGGAAACCATTAGGGCCAGTTAACACCCCCCAACAAAGGATTTCCCCAGGCAGGAAGCAACCAGGTTTTGAAGATACCTAGCTATTCAATGCTAATCAAGCTGGCCAATTGTAACATTCACACTTGCCTCCAACAGACAAGAGTTCTTTCTCCCACCCTAGACATTCCATAGATATGCAAACCCCACTTGCCCAGTTTCCAACAGACCTCACAACTTCTGAGGATGCCTGTCATAGATGTTGGTGAAACGTCAGGAGACAATACTTCTGGAACATGGTCATACAGCCCGGAAAATTCACAGCAACCCAGTTGAAGATACTCTTATGTCCTGCTGTATGAAATATTCAGCCAAGTTTTAATGCTTTATGTAAAAATAAACAAGTACATCCATCCTAGTATGCAAATTTCTTTTTTAATAAATGTTAAAATTATATGTATACCAAATAATTGCTTTAAAATAAGTTTCTTTACTGATTTATTACCAGTACATGTTTTATTTGTATACCCATTTTATATACTTATGTGCTTAGGATCACATTAAAAAATTCTCAAGTGAAAAGGGATTGCGAATTGCAAAAAGTTGAAGAAAAAATTATGCTGAAATCTTCCACCTTTGGATCACTGAGGGATGGGCTGCAGGGAATCTTGAGGCTGCTGGTGGAATCCTAGGAGCATGATGCCAGGAACCATTAGAACCCAGTGAATCCATACAAACCATACACCAGTTTTCTTTCTCCCTTTTCCTTACCTCTAAACTACTTGGCCAGGACCCCTTTCCTTTTTACAAGATTATACAGATTTCACCTCCTTTGTAAAAGAGACATTAACTTCTATGAATAAGTACATTACCTTCTTGTGACTGCTGCAAACAGAAGTGGAACAGCAATCGAATCCAGCTGTTATATTAAATGCAAAAGGAGTTGTTATTATTGTAGTGAAAGCTGTGTTGGCCATACAACAAAACACAGCAAAATCCAAAATATATATCACGACGATATCATTATTAGGCCAATAAAAACTGCAAAATACATCAAACCTGCATTCAAAGTACACTGGCTTCTTCATTGAGGAGGAAAGGTGGCTGATGTGATACCATCACTTTTTCCTTCCTATAAGATGTGAAGAATGCTTTCAAATCTAACATTTTGTGCCTTTTGGTTGGCCTAATAAAGGGCATCCTCATGGCACATATTTTAGATTCTGTTATGAAATATTGTCTTTTGTTGTTTTCCTCCAAGGTGTCTGTACACACTCAGAATAGATCAAGGAGCCTGGGGTGTTCCTAACATAGATTTTAAATTATATATTTATCAGACATCTTTCTGCTTTAGATTCTGAAAATGGTGTATGTTCCCTAAACAAGTCTAGAAAGAATCAAGGTATGTTTTTTTAAAAAAATAAATTTAAAAAAAACCAGCATTTCTAAATGAAAAAATTGAAAACCCTACACATGAATACGTCATAATCTCAATCCTATTTTTGAATTGTTTTCAAAAACTGTACTGTTTTCAAGGACATTCTTATGGAAGTGAGAAAAACCATTGAATTATTCATTGTTATCCATAAAAAAGAAATTTACAAAGATTTACATCTCTAATGCACACCCGTCCAAACACAGTACAGAAAGTATTGACACAATTGCTCTGCAAGTTCATTTTAGTGTTTATTTAAGGCATTTATCTACAGTCCTTCATAGTATCTATCTAGTAGTGATGTGTAATCCAAAAAAGGGGGTTCAAAAGTAATTACAAATTACAAAACTGGGGGTGCTGGTGCTTCATTTCTAAAGTGTTTCTAAAGTATTATTAGTGAAAATTTCATTACTATAATGACACGAATGAAATGTTGTTACTATTTCATTACAGTAATTGTGCATAATTAAATTGCTATAATTAGGGAAAATTCAGGGGGCCCTATGTCCTTCATTTTTAAAGCTATTGGGGTGAAACTTTCTATAATGGTAGAGCACATTTACCGCTCTTTGCCCATCAAGTTTCATAACATTTCACTTATCCACAGATTTTTGGTGAATTTTTAAAGTTTTTATAAACAATGTTTTAATAACAGTGTTATTTCCTGTTTCATTCTGTAGTACTTACTGTGAAAGTAGTTGTTCTACTCCAGACCCTTTTGGGGCAGAAACTTCGCTAAATTGTAGAATATTAACAAAGGTATTAGAACCCTGGCAGGGAGTGGCTACAGACCAATCTCCTCTTTTGATTGGTGCTTTCTGATGCTAATGCATACTGGGAAATGTAGTTTAGGGCAGAGGCTTTTGAACTTTTTGGCATAGGGTGCCTCCTCTTCCCAAACTATGTTTCCCAGAGTTCTGTGCTGTTCCCAAAATCCACTATTCCCTCTTTTCACAGCTCCTAATGCCAGGTGCCATTAATTCCAGGGAGATGACTGGCAAAGCAGGCAGGCAGCCTTTTTGGCTTAATGGCTTTGCTTCCTTGCACTGAATATAAAACTGACTTTGAGAACCTTCTGCAATTTACAAAACTAAAATGAAAAAGTATGGGGTAAGTTTTGATTCTTAAATATTTGCTATGGGTCATGGAAATGCTTCAGATATGGCTTCTGGCTTACAAAACTTTTGATTTTCTTATGATTTTTTTCCAACTCTTCTGATTTTTTTTTTTGCATATACATAATAATAATAATAATAATAATAATAATAATAATAATAATAATAATAAAACTTTATATGCTGCCCTATCTCCTGTAGGGGACTCAGAGTGGTTTCCACATATGCAAAATAATACAATAGACATATAATATGAAATATAAAACACAGGCATAAACTATTAACACAACATATACATTAAAACCAATTAAAAAACCGGTTCCGCTCTCTTCTTTCATGCAAGGTAAGCTACCAGGGGCCAGGATTTCAATAAAAGGCCTAGACTGTTGAGCGGGCCTAGTGCAGAGAAAAAGGGAAGCATGGAGCTGGTGGAATGCTACAGTGCAGGGACCAGTCTCAGCAATGGCCATACTGGGGGACCGGAGCCACTATTTCCTGAGCCAATTAAAGGACTATACAAAAGATCTGGGCCAGAAGAAAAGTGCCCCCAGATGACAGGGGACTGGGATAATGGGTACAAGGCCAAGTCCTAACTGTTGGCCGCGGCCTTGGAACTTGAGACTAGTCATTTTTGAAGGCCTGATGAAACCACCAAGTCTTCAAGTTCTTATGAAAAGAGGTGAGTGATGGGGCCTGCCTTATCTCCTTGTGGAGGGCATTCCAGAGGCAGGTGGCCACCACTAAGAAGGCCCTCTCCCTCATCCCCACCAACCAGATTTAAGACGGTGGTGGGAGTGAGGGGAGGGCCTCCCCAGTGGATCTTAGAGTCCATGCCGATTCACAGAGGGAGATGCGATTGTGGAGATAGGCAGGGCCCAAACAGTTTAGGGCTTTATAGGTCATCACCTGCACCTTGAATATGCATACTATCTTGGGTAGATTTTTCAAAGTTCATTCTGAATGTCCAAGCCAAATATTTCCTTTCAAATACTTGTTTCAATTTGTTTCTATCCTCTAACATGCACTCTATAATTTGTATAATTTTGAATACACAACACTTCCCTGTATACTTCTTGATGTGATGTTGCAGTAGAAGACTGCTTGAAATTAATTGCAACTAATTAAACAGGATCCAGTTAGAAGGACAATTGGACAATAGCACCTTGGAGATTGCTTCATTCCCAAAGGCATTAGCAGCTGGCTTTTGCACTGGTTCAAGCCCACAAGAAGGTGTTATATATCATAATGTCATTTTACATTGTTATTTCTCTGAAAGCAGCAATTTAAAAGTCTCCAGTGAACCTTGAGCAACTTCACGCTAAAAAGAAAAATGTTGCTATTCAAGATCTGTGAAGTATAGATCCAAAGGAGTTGGATGGTGAGAACGGTAGCATTAAATTTGTGCCATTTTTTTTTGCATGCAGTGTATAATGTTGTAGTAAAAGGCTAACAAAGCATTTAGTCTGCTGCAGGGCTCATTGGTTT
Organism: Anolis sagrei; assembly: GCF_037176765.1. Classification (NCBI taxonomy): domain Eukaryota; kingdom Metazoa; phylum Chordata; class Lepidosauria; order Squamata; family Anolidae; genus Anolis; species Anolis sagrei. Next base: position 149,479,094 of record NC_090023.1, read on the forward strand.
TTTGTTACCTTTGTTCAAACTAGGTCAGAATTTCTATAAGAGGTTCTAACTTTGCCAATATTATACATATCTAAGCCATTAACACCCTTCCAAATGTTTTTCTACATGGTAGCTATTTCTATGGAATCATAAGATCTACAATAAAATCTATGATTCTATTATCATCTTGATTTCCACTTTCTCGGCCATTCAGCTTGCTAAAGCAAACCACCATCACAACACAGAGGAGGGGGATTGTTCTTGGGCACCATGCCCAAATGTGGCACAAGGTGTAATCTCATTTTTAATATAAATCATTTTATTGAATAAAATCTACAAAGAATAACAATTGAATAGAACAAATAATGAAAACAAACGACAACTACAAAAATAGCATGCAAAACTACAAAAATATAAAGAATAAAGAGTACTAAAACTTACTACATAATCTACAAATCAATGTAACTATTTAAATATAGAACAAAAGTTCAGACAAAGAACCTGAAAAAAATAAAGATGACTTCCAATTATCTTTTATGCAATTAAATTTTAATTCTTATTATTCCACCTCCTCCTATTTTATCTAGAAATTACACAGTTTTATTCACTGAACTCATATACTGAGCTGCACTAACACAGTAGTTAAACCACCAGCTATAGAAGATCCTGCCAACTGGAAGATTGGCAGTTCAAGCCTGGGTCAGGGTGAGCTCCTGCCATCATCCCAGCTTCTGCTCACCTAGATGTTTGAAAACAACAGCAGTAGATAAATTGGTACCACTTTGGCGGGAAGGTAAAAAATGCTCTGAAAAACATGCCAGCAAAAATACGACCTGAGCATGTAATACACTTGCAGCTGTAGCCTAATAATAATAATAATAATAACAACAACAACAACAACAACAACAACAACTTTACTTTTGTATCCCACCACCATCTCTCTGAAGAGACTCGTGGTGGCTTACATGGGGTCCAAGCCCAGTCAAACATGGCAGCAATATAACACAATAAAAATACATATACAAACATCATAAAAGCATAATTTAAAACACAATTCATCATACAACAACCAGTAGCCAAGCATAGTGGATTCTTCTGAACTAAGGGGCGAGGCAAGGGCTTGTGCAATACAACTGCAAGGACAGGGCTGATGGAAAAATGCAAGAGGCAGATGATAAGTAAAGGCTGAAAGGGCCAAATCAGATTAGTTCAGTACAACTACAGTGGCAGGGACAATAGTAAAGTACAGGAGCCGAAAATTAAGTTATGGCTAGAAGGGCCAATTCATCTCGTGAACCAATTAATCGGTTACTTCAGAATACTGAAGTATTCTTCTATAACTCCTTTCTAGTTGGTCATCCCTCAGTTCCAATGACAAAATTACAACCTAGAAAACACATATAAAAATAGGTAAAGGTAAAGGTTTTCCCCTGGCATTAAGTCCAGTCATGTCCGACTCTGGGGGTTTGTGCTCATCTCCATTTCTAAGCCGAAGAGCCGGCATTGTCCGTAGACACCTCCAAGGTCATGTGGCCAGCATGACTGCATGGAATGCCGTTACCTTCCTGCTGGAGAGGTACTTATTGATCGACTAACATTTGCATGTTTTTGAACTGCTCCATTGGCAAAAGCTGGGGCTGACAGCTGAAGCTCATGCCTCTCTTCGGATTCGAACCTGCGACCTGTCGGTCAACAAGTTCAGCAGCTCAGTGCTTTAACCCACTGCGGCACTGGAGGCTCCTCATATAAGAATGCATAGGCAAAAAAGAAACAAATATCATGTACTTATTGATAAGTCTTTATTTTAATTTTTTAACAACCTTTATGATTATTTTATTTTGTAAAATGCCAAGTGTGAGGAGGTCCGTTATTAAACTGCTGCCACCAATTGTAACGATGACCGTTTTAATGCCACCGAATACCACCAATTGTGAAGGTGCACGTGGTAAAACACCCACTGCCACCTAATCTATGAGGGAAGCCGGGCAACGATCAATATCAGCCTAGGAACTATTTTATAAAGGGACTGTTTCTGGCTGACTTTATTATTGCAGGCTGTTCAACTTAGAAGAAACTGTATCAGGCAAGGCTTGAGGAAAACAGCAACAAGTTTATTTTAACAGGAGTATAACAATGTATAACTGTTCTTCAAAAGAGGCATAAATCTTGATGGTTACATTGGAAAGGTTTCATGAGTAAACTCAGGCAAACACTTCATAAGGTTTCACAGCTGGCACAACAGGCTTAAACCCAGCCAAACCTTGATTCTTAATTCAGAATCAACAACCCCCTGTACCGGGTCTTTCTCTGCAACCACTTTGGTCACCAATTGATTCCCTGAATCTCTAAGAGATTCAGTTTTTCCCTATAGCACACTGGCTACAGACACATTCCCTGAATCTCCCCCAAAAGATTCAGTGTCTTTTTCAGCAGCTCTCCGGCCACTGACTAATTCCCTATTTCTCCCACTAGAGAAATTAGTCTCTTCCTGTAGCTCACCGGCTACAGACTGGATTTTTAAAACACAGCTGCCCCTGAAGAGGCGGTTGGCTCCGCCCCTGTTGCTATGGCAACTTAGCTAACATCAAGCCACTCCCACAAAACATAACCTCCCATACTTACCATCCCTAAACCATTGTCCAAACTACACATAACCAAAGGAATAAAATTTACACATCGTCACACCAAGTATGTTTTTTTTCTTTAAATTGCACTGAATGCCTTCTTTTGACCACGTCCTTTCCCATTGCTCCATTTGTATATCACACCCAAAATTGCTAGCCCATTTTATCACACAAACCTTCACTTTTCCTCTTCTAGCTCAAGTTTAATTAATGTTTATTCATTTTACTAATTACCTGTTTGTCATGTGTACATAATTGGGCTTCAAAACTCATGCTGCGATGAAGGCCAGGCATTTTAGGAATTATGCCACTAAATCTTACAACAAGAGCAAATATTACATTAAACATGGTGTCTGATATTCCATCTTGGAATAAAAAAAATACCAGTGGTACAACTAAAACAAGCTTTTGATCCAACTTCCAAAAGAACAGATCTCTGTGGTCACACTCACAATCTTTGCTTAGTTAACCTTGCTTTGCAAACCTGTCTAATAGACTTCTCTTGTGACTATAATAGCTTTGGGAGGTGGCCAACAATGCTCCCTATAGGAGAGCTTTAAAAGAGGGAATAAATCTAAACTTTGTTATAATATGCTTACCCCAATAGTGAGTTTATCCATGAAAAATGGCTTGCATGCTATTGCCAACTTTGCTAGGATTTAGCATCCTAAAGGAAAGGATCAAGGCATGATGATCAGGAGGGAACATAGAGGCAACTGATACCAACCAAAGGCTAAATTCCCCAAAAATGCAACCAATGAGTGAAGTCAGTAGCAAGTACTGTAGGTGAGAAAGGCAAATGCCTCAGCCAACAAAGTGGGACCTACAATTCCAAAAAACTTGATTTGACTGCTACACCGAACATTACATTGATGTGTAAACATGCCCTCCTGTATCATCCTGTCATTTCACAGAATCTCAGGCTATCATCAGCATGTGTTTGAGTTGTTTGCGTTTTTATATAAGGCAGGGGTCCCCAAACTACGGCCCACGGGCCACATGCGGCCCACCAAGGGCATTTATCCGGCCCACGCAGCCTGTCCTGGCCTTGCACAAAGTCCCTCGCCGCTTGCGTTAGCGGCGTTTCTCTCTCTCTCCCTCCAGAGAGGCAGAGCAGATGCCATTGCTCTGCAACAGAAGATCCCTGATGGCGAGGAAGGTGTCTGCGAATGTTGGAGGCGGCGTTGGGTGGGAAGCCAGCATTGCTTGGCCATGACCACCCGGCACCGCCTCCACCAATCGTGGACACCCTCCTCGCCATCAGGGATCTTCTGTTGCAGAGCAATGGCATCCGCTCTGCTTCACTCTCTGTTCTCCACGGGAGAGCAGAGAGCACTTCTCCCTTCACAGGCTTCTCCCCCTCCTGCCTGTGGAGGGAGAAGCGTAGCAGAGCAGATGCCATTGCTCTGCAAGAGAAGATCCCTGATGGCAAGGAGGGTGTCCGCAAATGGTGGAGGCGGCGCCGGGTGGACGTGGCCAAGCGATGCTGGCTTCCCACCCGGTGCCACCTCCAACATTCGTGGACACCTGCCTCAGGGATCAGGGATCTTCTGTTGCAGAGGAATTGTCCTTCCAACTTTATTATATACCTGCAAAACATACATCAGTATTGCCTCTAAAAATCTTGCAAATCTTTTTGGAAAACAGATGGACAAATGCTAATGTTCTGGAAGAAGCCAAGGCCATCAGCACTGAAGCCATGATCCTATGCCATCAACTTCACTGGGCTGTCCACATTGTCCGAATGTCTGATCACCATCTCCCAAAAGCAGTTACTTTATTCTCAACATAAGAATGGAAAAAGGATCATTGGTGGGTAACAAAAGAGATTTAAAGATGGTCTTAAAGCTAACCTTTAAAAATGTAGTATGAATATTGAGAACTATGAAACCCTAGCATTTGAGCATTGTAATTGAAGTCAGCTGTTACCAGTGCTGCTGTGGATTTTGAAGAGGCACGAATACAAGGCGAAAGGAAGAAATATGCCAAGAGGAGGGAATATCAAGTAAACCCTTATCATGACCAACTTCCATTTGGACATCTGTATCCTCAATGTGCAAGACCATGTAGATCCAGAATAGGTCTTCACCTGTTCATTTACAGATCCACCACAAAGACTCTACCTCTGGGAGGAAATTATACTCAACCACAAGGGATTGTTAGTGGTGATGATGATGATGATGATGATGATGATGATATCCAATTCAGTTATTTTCAAGTGTGCAGTCTGAGAACTTGAGGAGGAAAAGTAGGGATGAACACACTCTTATTGTAGAGGACAACACAGGTGGAGAAATGGGCTTTCTCTATTTGTGCAGGCCGAATAAGGGATTTAACATCCTGATTTTTGAAGCTTTTGAACTGCATGGAGATTCATATCTGATGAAGGAGGCTTTCTGATGTTATTCTCCTCCAATTGTAGAAATGGCACATGTGAAGTCAGTAGAATAGAGAGTTCTTTGAGAAGTCTGACTTGGCCAGGGTGGTCCACACTCTTGTTACATCCTGAATAGACTACTGCAATGCATGCTATGTGGGGCTGCCTTTGAAGACTGCCCGGAAGCTTCAACTAGTCCAACGGTTGGCAGCCAGGTTGCTCACCGGAGCGACGTACAGGGAACATACAACTCCTTAGTTACACCAACTCCACTGGCTACAGATCAGCTTCCCAGCACAATTCAAAGTGCTGGTTTTAACCTTTAAAGCCCTAAATGGTTCTGGCCCAGACTACCAGTCCGAATGTATCTCCTGCCACAAACCATCACAAAGTTTAAGATCTTCAGGAGAGGCCCTGCTCTTGATCCCGCCACTATTGCAAATGTGGTTGATGGGGACAAGAGACAGGGCCTTCTCAGCAGTGGCCCCCTGCCTATGGAACGCCCTCCCTAGAGATATCAGATTGGCCACCCCCCTCTTGTCTTTTAGAAGGAAAATCAACACCTGGTTATGGGACTAAGCATTTGATCAGTGAGCAGCAAGTGGAAGAAAATCACACAACTTATGGCAATGAATTGACCCGGACTGGTTTTTGGATTTTGATTTTAATAGATGTGTCTTAATTGTTTAAATTGTTGTTTCAATATTTTTACTATTTTGATTGTACTATGGTTGTTTTTATGATGCTAGATGGCCGCCCTGAGTCCCCCTTCGGAAATAAATATAGGAAATAAATAAATACTAGAATTCTATGCCACGCGTTTCTTTCTGGCATGTATAGAGTACACATTTGGAAATGACTGAATAAAATGAAAACTATCCTCTCTGGCTTGCTAACTGGCAATCGTAATCATGATGTGCTTTGACATTCTTTGTGATGTGGCATTCTTTGTGGATGCATCAATAGGCTCATGAAGGTCATTTTCTAAGCTGATTGCTTTAATCTTGTAATTGTTACAATATAAGACAGTAGCCTGCATATGATTCTGTTTGACTTAAGTCATTTCCACACAGTGAAGTTTAAAATGGCTTTGTTATCAACTAGATTCTCAAGGAATTACAAAGATGAGCAGTGGCCAAGATGCATATTTTCCCTTAATTTTCCCCCCATTAACAGCATCCTATATGACACAGCACACGTAGAGATTTCCAATTCTCTAGAAGGAGAATTTTTATTGAGTAGTATCTTCCCCTGGTAAATCACTTTGTGTTTTTGCTTATTAGGTTTCATACTCTCCAATATTTCACTAGAGAAATTAGAAAGGGAAACTTGTGTACACTTGTTACCCATTTCCATATCTGTGCTACATTGCCTCGGCCTTCCACAACTTGATGCCCTACAGATGTTCTGGATTATAACTGCCACCAGACTCATCCAGCAAAGTCAACAGATAGAGAAGGTGGGAGTTGTGATCCAAACCATCCCAGAGGGCACCAGATTGGGGAAGGTTGGCTTTTTGCCTGCTGTACAATGCACTCTTTTGCTTTACGACAAGCTGCATGATGGATTCATTTACTGCCATGTAAAACAGGCTGTTCTGCTCTGGTCTGTGACTACGGTTTGTTAGTAAACTGACTATAACAGTTTCTTTCAAAAAAAGAAAAAAACTTAGGAATGTTTATTCTCACAAGAGAGATGACTCTGCTTAGTGCAGAACAGCTGGGACTTGTAATACATTTAGCTAAGCTTAGTAGCACTCTGATAGGCAGTTATGCAGCACTGGGATTTAGCATTTAGACAACAAGTGAAGAATTAATTGGATCTGAATCTAATCACAAGAATTAAAAATAGAAATAATGTTGTACTAGATAAACAAAATTGTCCTCTAACATGTTTTCTACAAGCCTAAAAAGCTTCAAATTGTGTCATGGCAGGCTGTATACTAAATGGGCAGCATTTGCTTCATTCGACACTCAGAAGTTAAACTCGGAAAGAGGGGATTAGGACTGGCTAAGAACAGTTACGGGCATGTGTGTTTGTACACATTTCTCCTGCAATAGGCTCTTTGTAAACATTGCCAAAATCCTATGTCATTTACGTATTACAGTACTGTACCCAAATACCAGTCTCATCTTATTTCAATTCATATCAGTCTTGACCCAGCCTTTTTAATTGTCCAGACTCATTCCTTTTCCATGCCCTAAAAAATAGACATGAAGAGTAGGCAGGATTTTTCTTTTAATATTTATGTATCATTGGGTAATTCCATGCTTATGTTGCTGTTACTGTTATTTTTTGTTCATGTTGTGACTCTATGTTTTGATATTGTTGCTTGGAAACCACCTTGACCCCCGCCCCCGGGAGATAGAGCATTATTGTTGATTATTGTTGTTGTTGTTGTTGCTGCTATTATGATGTCACCTCTACTGATGTTGAACCAACCACAATTAGCATAGGATGGTAGCATACATATGAGGTACACCTGACTGTTGCAAACCCCTCCTCCCATTTAGATCAGAGACACACAAAACTATGGTCCAGGGGCTAAGGTGTCCACCTCCCAGGATTTCCCATCTCATCCATATAGGTTTCTCGTTCTTTCCTGATGTTTGCAGGGAGAACTATCTTCCTGAGGACTGCTGGAGGGAAGGAAGGAGAAGGCTCTATATCAAAGAGATCATTCAGTGGTCATCCAAGTGTCATCAGTGGGGCGATTAATTTGGGAGCACCCTGAATAGCTCCTGTAATGTTCAGAATGAGACACAAACTAGATTCATTGACAGAGCCATTGGCTGCAACTGTCATACAGACCTATTTTTTAGGTAATCTCCATAACTCCCCCATCCCTGCAAGCTCTCTCCAGCACCCAAGGCAGTCTCATATGTGGTTCACATGGCTGAAAAGGCCGTTTCCCTGCTCCAAAAGCACTCTTACCCAGGTCCTAGGGGTAGGCAATTCAACAGCTGCAGAGCAGCTGCTAAAGATGCTTCTGGCAAAGCTCTTATTGTGCAGTTGCTGGTTTCATTCTTGGAGTTTTGTCGTGGCAGGAGGGGGAGATGAGCAAGTGTTTTCATCCATTTTTAACTTTCTTTTTCCACCTCTTTTCTTACCATAGAAAATCTATTCAAAACGGAGCAACTGGATGGTTGCAGTGTTGTTTTTGATTCGTGTGTGTTTTAATAGGAATGCAGAAAAAAATCAAAAGTACAATAAGATGTAAAGTATAATAACAATATGAAATAAATTACCAATGTGAAAATGAATATGAATCCACTCATTAAATATGGTAACGATATCAAATTGGACTAATACAGGAAACTGAATCAAACAAAAAAAAAACCCTGAACTAGTAACAAGATGTAGACTTTTTATATCTGTTATATAATTTTCTGTTTTTCTAATTTGCAATTGCATATATTTTTGCAACTTTTGTTAAATTTGTATTCAAGAGATTAGTTTTTTACTCACCTTATCTGATTATTTTCACCCCCATTTTGATTTAGTACTGTAGTTGTGTTCTTTTTTTGGATTTTTGTCAAATGAATCCCAGCATTGCTGTTTGAATGCCAGGCAGCTGTTGTAGCCAGGAGTGTCTTTGCCAACTTCAGCTGTTGCATCAGTTGAGCACCTTCAGGGAAAAAATGATCTGGCCACAGTGAAATATACTTTAGTCATCTGGGGGTTATATTATTGCAAGAGGCTTTATATGGACTTACCCTTAAACTATATTCAGAAACTCTAACCAGTTCAAAATACAGAAGCCAGATTTCTTTCTTGTGGATTATTTTTAGTTGAATTTAATAAGGTTAAATTTAAAGGTATGGTGCTGACCCAGAAGCCAGGTGGTTAGAATATAAGAGCTGTTAAGGAGTTAATCCAAGTGAGTATTCAGCAGGATGAAGGGAGAAGCAACAGCCCAGAAGTCATTCAGTGCAGCAGTATGATAAACAAAAGCAGTAAGAAGTACAAGATATAAGTAAATTTCAGTCAATTCAAAGTCAGGAGTACACTGAAAAGTACTGCTAGTAACCAAGGAGAGCTGAAAACAACTAAGCAACAAATCTGGAAGATATATCAGCAGCAGTTTCAAGACACCAGGTGCCTAATTAGGTAAGTGTCTCCTACTTAACAACTGCTGGGAATGCAATCTGTTGCTCAATGAATGATAGAAATGGGTCTTCAGCATCTGCAATCTCCTTCTAGGAGAAGAACCTCCTTTCAGCCTCAGGCCCCATCTACACTGCCATATCATCCAGTTTCTGAATCCATATTATCTGCTTTGAACAGGTTTATGGGATTCCACACTGCCATATAATCCAGTTCAAAGCAGATAATATGGATTCAGAAACTGGATTATATAGCTGTGTAGATGGGGCCTTAGTCCCTGGCATTTTGGATTTAGGCTTGATCTGCACTGCTGTATAATTGTTATCAAGAGCTGCAATGTCCTGGCAACTTGCCTCCTCCATTTCATCTGAATCTTCTGACTCCATAGTGTGGACTATGACAATATACGTGTTAGAATTAACATACTTGAAAACCCACCTTCTCTCCAACCAATCTACTGAAATTATATTTGGAGGCCTAGTTATATGTCCCAACAGCATCAGGGGCTCAGCTAGTAGGAATACTTGGAAAGAAGATGAGATTAGTCCCATCCTTCAAAAGGTAGGCAGTGAAAACATTCACAATCTGTTTGGCTTTTAAGGGGTTTAATATATGACTTTTAACATATGACTTTTTTCATTTTTAACTTGATTGAATGGGAGTTCTTTGCAGAAGTAGTCACACATACGCAGTTCGATTTATGGATATTTTATTATGTTTCGGCACATAATTTCTTTGTCTTACTAGTCAACCATATATTTTTAGTGTTGATGTTGTCATTGTTGTAACAGAATAGAGTAACACAGTAGATTCACCATAGGCATCAACTGCTTTCTTACCAAGATGGAATTTTACAACATTAGATTGTAAAAAAATAGTTGAGATTCAGAATATACAACTGCTAAAAAATTAAACTATCAAAAATGAATACCAGTTAAAAACACATTTTTAAAAGCAACAGAATAGACATTGTTTAGGTGGGGTGGACCTTGCCTACTCAGTACTCAATAAAAACGTAATGTTCATTTGTGGGATTAACATAACTCAAAAAACACTTGATGAATTGACACCAAATTTGGACACAATACCCCTATATTAGGCCAACGAGTGACCATCACTCATAAAAACACTGAAAAAAACAGTGGAAGAGACTTAAAAAGCAAAAAAAAACCCAAAAGAAATACATTACAATGCATGTACAAAACCACATATACGAGGGGTATTTTTTAAGTAAGGTTCATTGGAACATAAGTACACAATGAAAGTTTATTTCGAAAAAGTAAATTTATTTTCAGAAAGTACATACTTCACTCTATTTTTCGACATAGTTGCCAAGTTTGTTCAAACACTTATCATACCTCTGAACCAATTTTAAAATACCCTCTTAATAAATCCTCGTTTCAACTGAAGCCATCAAATCGTCTGTAATCAAAGAAGGACGACCGGAGCGGTCCTCATCATGGACGTTGTCACGGCCATCTTTGAATTGTCATACCCACTTACGCACTTTGCTTTCACTCATGATAGTATCACCATACACTTCGCAAATCTGTCGATGAATTTCTGCAGCAGGCAGGTTCCTTGCTGACAAAAACCGTATCACTGAGCGAACCTCACATGCGGCGGGTGAGTTGATAGTCTTAAACATTTTTAAAACACAGAACAGAACTGTACAGGTGAGCTACAGAGCGGAAACTGAGCACAGTTGTTCCCGAGGCATGCCGGTACACGACGCACACTCTCGTTGCAGTATGCGTGCGAACTACTAGTGTCTACAACAAAACAGACCTTACTTAAAAAATACCCCTCGTATATACGCATACATGTATATACACAAATATACACACAAAACACATATGCGCAGACTGGGCCACAGCAACACGTGGTGGGGGATGACTAGTCAGTTAGTAAAACTGTTTCTGGATTTGGCCACTTCAGGTTATATGATGATAAGTGATATCTCTATATGTCTCACAACCAAGAGAACAAATCCACTCATACATAGAAAGTTATCATAGCATAGAGTGCTTTTGTGCAGTGTTTATTCTTTTACAAAAGAAGCATTTGAACTTTCAGTCCTGATCACCACCTATAGTCTGAAGTGGTTTGGTTCATTAATATCTTCATTATGATTGCACTGGTAGTATAAAGCTTCTCTGATTCAAACAAACAGACTTCGTTACAGATTTCTATTTCCCTTCTTCCCATCCCATCGATTCACACTGATATTCTAGCAATTTTACCCTTATTTATTTCCTAACCTAGGATTCTGTTTCTCCTTTCCATCATCAAACAACTTCCAAGAAGAATGACAGGAGCACACAATATTACCTCTTAATATTCACATAATAATCTAAATAAAGTCTGCTGAGTCTCCAGGTACTCTACTTTGCCCATTTTAATGGCATACTTCATTTTACGTATGTGAAACAAATTTACAGTAAATGAAAAAGCTTTTATGTGGCATCAATTAAGAGAGAGTGCACTCATCAGTGCCTTAGCATTTACTATCAGTGAAAGATACCTAACACATTAAAATCTAGCCAGGAGGAGCCCTCCCATCTTTTTTTTAAACTGCTAACAACTTGCGATGACACGACTAGATTGGTACAATTGAAGGGTAAAGCTCTTTCTCTCATCTCTTCAGAAAGTAAAGCTTCCATTTCATAGACAGTACACATTCATAGTGTACCTGAGAAGGTTCAATGGGGAAAGATCCACATGTTTGACATCACGGATAACACTACACAGTTATGGCACATTAATGCCATTTTAACTTAGGAAATCAGGGGTTATATTATGGGGTAGGCACAAGAATAGCTCCCTCCCATCATCCCATATCTTAAAATCAAGGAAGTTAAAACAGAATCACAGCGCCATGTATTACCCTGGGGTAAAACTGAGGAAGCTGAGGAAATTACAATTGCAGCTCATATTAAAGTTTCAGCATAGCCATATTTGCTATGAGTACATATAGAGGAAGTATAATTGGGCACTAAAGAGTCAGGTAGTGGACACAGTGTGGCACACATGAGCGTACAATGTTGTCACATGGAGCTCCACACCTTAAGAGTTTCTGGGGGAAACATCAATTTTGTCTTTATGTATACATATGTGCTTCCAAGTCACCTGTCAAATTATGTCAACTCCATGATTTCATACGGGTTTCTTTAGGTGAGGAATACTCAGAGGTGGTTTTGCCAGTTTCTTTCTTTGAAATATAGCCAATGGCATTTGGAACTTGTTGGTTGTTTCCCATCCAAATACTATCTAGGCCTGGCCCTGCTTAAAGATGAGATGAAATCTGGTGCTTTTGGAGTAGAGGAAGCTTTTGATCAGCTACTGATGGGAAGGAAGAGATTTCCTCCTGTATGAAGAGATGCTGCAGAATAAGGCAAAGGGCTGGAGGGGAAAACTCTGTAGCTGCACAAAACCTATGGACTGGAGTTTCCCCTGGTTTATTTTGTTTAAACAAAGGGTATTAAAGACAAGCCAAATATTTCAAACAATGTTATCAATATTTCAACTGTTAACATAACTTGTAAAATAGATCTTTTTTAAAAAAATCAAACCAAACACAAGGTATGTATATTTGAATCTGACTACAAGCAGACTCCAAGTTACATACAAGATAGATTGAGGTAGGTAGGAAATGGCTAGGGAGGAATTCACTAGTTGTTAATAATAATAATAATAACAATAACAATAATAATAATAATAATAATAATAATACTTTATTTATACCCCACCTCCATCTCCCCCAAGGGGACTCAGGGTGGCTTACATAAGGCCACATAAGGCATCAATACAGTAAAACACAATATAAACACAAAAACACAACAAAAAATCATAAAATAAAGTACATAAAATGCAAAACCAATATAAGTAAATGACACAGCAGCATAAAATCAAACATTAAACCACAAATAATCACACTGTGCAGGGCCAAATTCAAGGATAAAATTTTAAAACACTTGGGAAGAGGACAATGTAAAAACCAGGGAGGGGATCCGAGGATGAGGTAGGATTTAACTGTATGAACCATAAAATAAAGTGCTTCTGTTGTCATTTATGCAAAGTTTGGTCAAGGAGTATCTTGCATTCAATAATTGAAGGCACATTGGAATAACCAAGTTTTCAGGCTCCTCCTAAAGATTGCCAGGGTGGGGGCTTGCCTAATATCTCTCGGAAGCGAATTCCAGAGAAGGCCCTCTCTCTCGTCCCCACAAGTCGCACTTGCGATAATGATACCAACCCCAGTGATCCCTTCGTTCTGAAGACCAAGATTTGTTGGAAATTCCCAGTGTCAAGACCTTGCCTCTAACAGCAACCAGACGCAGAGCCTTTACAGCAGTGGTACCATCACTCTGGAATACCCTGCCACCTGAAGTCCGTGCCTTGCGGGACTTATCAGCTTTCCGCAGGGCATGTAAGACATATCTGTTTCGACGGGCCTTTGATCTTTGATTGCTGTTTTTAAATTGTTTTAAATTGTTTTTAAATTGTGTTCAATTTTAGCCTGTTCTTGTAAGCTGCTCCGAGCCCCAGGGGAGTGGTGGCATATAAGTTTAAATAATAAATAAATAAATAAATAAATAAATATATTATTATTAACATCATTATCACCCTTCCTTTCTCCCCATGAAAACTCAAGGTGGCTAAGTAACAATCCCCAGCCTATCTCACACTTAGTCAAGTTTCAAAAGCAGAAAAAGTTAAAAAATAAAATCCTAGTAGTATTTTTAGCAGATTAAAATTAAATAATAACACTTAAAATGCCCATTAAAACTGACCTCCCCCCAACACACACGCACACATGCACACGCACACACCTCCCTCGTGGAATTTGGAAAATAAAAATTGAATAAGATAAATGTCAAAAGAAAAAGAATTCTCAAAAAGTTAGTAACTAGAGTAGCGCTCCAACATTGTAAGAAACAGGACAAAATAGGCAAAAAGAAACTGAACAGAGCTAAAAAGAACATGCCACACCATCCAAAGCCACACAATTCACAGAAAATGGAGGAGCTCCATGCTGCTATATATAGACCGGCTTTTCAGATAGCTGGTGATTGGCTTTCTTCTTTTGATTGGCTGACAAGGAAAAACTGTGTGCAGCTGCCCTTGTCAATCACGCCAACCAGTCCCTACCCCTGGGAAGCGGAGTAATACATATGTTCGATTGAAAAAAAGTCTGAATCAACATAATTTCTGAACTTATCTGAAAGATTTGGATGTTTGTGTTTGTATTCATAAATGCTTTGGAGGGGCCCTTCCCACTCTGTATTTCAGTGGTTCAATCACCAAAATTTTCCAAAATCCAAAATGACGTTTGGAATGTCACACACCTCTAATGGGTTTTTTAGATTTGTTCATTTGTAAATTTGCATGCATGCTTTGGATAGCATAGGGAAGGGCTAAAACTGTCTGTCCCTGTGATAACTGAATTTGAAAAAAATGATTTATGAAAATAAGGATTGGTGAAAAAGTTTCAGTGGAGATAGCTTTCCCCCATGACAACTCTTTCAGGGGTAAACTTACATTCCTATGGGTAAATTTATCTCACTTCCTGTTGTCTCACCCCCATTTGTAAGTCTGTATACACTATAAATCCATCAAATTTGTTGTAATCTGCCTTACATCCAAGTTGTTCTCTCCTTCCTTCCATAAGACTTGGAAAGTTTCTTTTTAGAACTAATTTCTTCTGGTTATTATTTACAATGTTTTAAATGTAATATTTTTGTCATTAAGTGTTACAAGTGATGATGTGATAACTAGTCACATTTCCTGTTGTGCAACCAAATCACCTTGTCTGTTTCCTGAGGAATCTGTATAATGACTAAGTAGCAACAGTAAGAACTGACCATGGAAAATCAGACTGGTTCAAGATTGGGAAAGGCATACTCTCACCCAAACTATTCAACTTGTATGCAAAACACATCATGCGATGTGCAGGGCTTGGTGAATGCAAGGCTGGAGTTAAAATTTCTGGAAGAAACATTAACAACCTTAGATACACAGATGATACCACTTTGATGGCCAAAAGTGAGGAGGAGCTGAGGAGCTTTCTAATCAAGGTGAAGAAAGTGCAAAAGCTGGGTTGCAGTTAAACAAAAAATACCAAGATTATGACAACAAGAATGATTGATAACTGGCAAATAGAAGGAGAAAATGTGGAGCCAGTGACAGACTTTGTATTTCTAGGTGCAAAGATTACTGCAGACACAGACTGCAGCCAGGAAATCAGAAGACGTTTACTTCTTGGGAGGAGAGCAATGTCCAATCTTGATAAAACAGGGAAGTGTAGAGACATCACACTGGCAACGAAGATCCGCATACTCAAAGCAATGATATTCCCTATAGTAACCTATGGATGTGAGAGCTGGTCCATTAGGAAGGCTGAGCAAAGTAAGATAGATGCTTTTGAATGTGGTGCTGGAGGAAAATTCCACAAGAAGTTCCAACCAGTCCATCCTTCAGGAAATAAAGCCCAACTGCTCATTGGAGGGAAGGATATTAGAGGCAAAGATGAAGTACTTTGGTCACATCATGAGAAGACAGGAAAGCTTAGAGAAGACAATGATGCTAGGGAAAAAGGAAGGAAAAAGGAAGAGGGGCCGACCAAGGACAAGATGGATGGATGGTATCTTTGAAGTGACTGGCTTGACTCTGAAGGAGCTGGGGGTGGTGATGGCTGACAGGGAGCTCTGGCGTGGGCTGGTCCATGAGGTCACGAAGATTCGGAAGCAACTGCATGAATAAACAATAACAACCAGTTTTTTTTACAGGTAACTCACTGCTTCCAAATGCTGTTCCCATATTTGTCAGGGGTAATATGACACATGAGACCCAAGGACTCAAAATATAAATCCATTAACACAAACTTCCCAGGAGTAGATAAGTCAGCAATGACTTCAGCAGCTGTTTTTCTGTGACAGTTAGGATGCCTCCTTTCCCCTGCAGTTCCTTGCAGAAAGAAAGTCTTCTCAAAGGCTGCTAGAGCTGAAGTGTAGGGAAAAGCAGTTGGGAAATGCCAAACCCATGCTGACAGTCCAAATTTCTCTCTGTATCTTTGAAATCAAATCCCCCCCCCCCCAAGATTCCTCAGACTGGGCAGTGATGACTTGCCCAATAATTGAAAAATCTATATTTTCTGGAAATCTCTACCAGCTCCATAGTGACTACAAGGCTATTTTGCATCAGCTAATATGGGTTCTTTTCCAAATTCCAACCTTCATACTCCTCAAATGCTAACTAACAACCCCAGTTCAGACCCACCCTTTGGGGCAGTGTGTCTATCCATGTGGTTCAGTGAGAATCTGACCCAGTGCACCAATAATGCAGACAGCATGCAGAAGGTCTGGGTTTCAATTCCTGGTGTCACCAATTTTTAAAAATCCCAGAAGGAGAAAAAACTCTTCTTCAAAGTGTCAGAATAAATAATACACACTATAAGGAATGAAGAGCCAAGTCAGTATAAGGTTCAAAGTAAGTGTCTGTCTGTTTATACTGTGGTTGTGAGTATCCTGATCCAGGAGAAAAGTGGGACAGAAATTCAATAAATAAAATAAATACCTTCCTGCCTACTTTCAAGCAAGAGCTGGACCTAAGCAATAAAATAAGCCTGCTTTGCTGCTTTCAGGACTTCACAGCCACCGCTCAAAGCAAGCCCTGTCTTGCCTGGAGGTTTTCCCAGCTTCTGCCAATGAGTATGTCTTAGGTATATGCAACTTTCTCTTGCTCCTGAAAATGCACTAGTCCTCTCCTGGCACTAGCTCAGCTGCATGCAAGAGGCTCACAGCCTGGCTGGAACTGGACAGCAGGGGGCGTTTGGGTTCCATGCAATTCATGCTCCCTAGTGGCTTCCAAATTTCAAAATGTACTTGTGACTTGGTGCTATGTCCATGCACGGCTGTGCATCAGACATATTTTCACCCATATATGTGTGTGTGTGTGTGTGTGTATAATAACAATAGTTCAAACACTTGTCTAATCAGAAGCGTTCAAAGGGACATACTCTCATGTAAGTTGCTTTTAGGGTTGCAGTTTAAATTAGCAACTTGTAGGGCATATATTGCTACAAACTTCACATTGATCATTATGCCAAATATCTGTTTTAAATATTACCCGCCCAAGACCATGAACACACACAAAGCAAAATCCATCAGAGAGTTTTCAGCACAAACCAGTGCAGCGTAGTGTTTATTTCACTGCCCTGGGAACGGTTGAGAAGAGACATAGAATCAAATCCCCAATCTACCATAGGTTTGGGTCTATTGCTATTTTTCAACCTAACCTACTTCTCAGTTTTATTGTGAGGATAAAGTGAAAAGGTGGGCAGAAACATTTGCTGCTTTGAATTCCACAGAAGGTGAGTTATTTACTGTGATTAAAGGTAAAGATTTCCCATTGACATTAAGTCTAGTCATGCCCAACTCTGGGGGTGGTGCTCATTTCCATTTCTAAGTCAAAGAGTCATCATTGTCCATAGACACCTCCTAGACCAGGACTAGATCCGCCTAGTCAAAGCCATGGTATTCCCTGTAGTAACCTACGGATGTGAGAGCTGGACCTTAGGGAAGGCTGAGCAAAGGAAGATAGATGCTTTTGAACTGTGGTATTGGAGGAAAGTTCTGAGAGTGCCTTGGACTGCGAGAAGATCCAACCAGTCCATCCTCCAGGAAATAAAGCCCGGCTGCTCATTGGAGGGAAGGATACTAGAGACAAAGTTGAAGTACTTTGGCCACATCATGAGGAGACAGCAAAGCCTAGAGAAGACAATTATGCTGGGGAAAGTGGAAGGTAAAAGGAAGAGGGGCCGACCAAGGGCAAGATGGATGGATGGCATCCTTGAAGTGACTGGACTGACACTGAAGGAGCTGGGGGTGGTGACGGCTGACAGGGAGCTCTGGCGTGGGCTGGTCCATGAGGTCCCTCAAAGTGTTGGAGGGCCAGATTATTATTTGAAAAGAGCATGAATGAATTCCTATGCACACGGCACATATCTTATTTGTAGTGCAAAAGACATATTAAAAACAATACAATAATTAAAATGAAGAACAATTTAAACAAATATAAACTTATTAGTATTTCAGTGGGAAATGTAGGCCTGCTTTTGGCTGATGAGATAGCATTGTTGTTGTTGTGTGCTTTCAAGTCGTTTCAAACTTAGGTTGACCCTGAGCGAGGGCCAGGTAAATGACCTTGGAGGGCTGTACCCGGCCCCTGGGCCATAGTTTGAGGACCCCTGTCCTAGACCATGTGGTCAGCATGACTACATGAAGTTCCATTACCTTCCTGCCAAAGCAGTACCTATTGATCTACTCACATTTGCATGTTTTTGAACTGCTAGGTTGGCAGAAGGTGGGGCTAACAATGGGAGTTCATCCCGTCCCATGGATTCAAACTACCAGCCTTCCAGTCAGCAAGTTCTGCAGCTAAGTGATTTAACTCGCTGCACCACCACAACCCAGTTATTTACTGTGGTAATAATTTATAATTTATGTATTTGTTATACTGCCCACAATGTAGTTTACAGGGTCCCCCTCTTTATTTAATTCTCACAACAACCTAAGAGGTAGGCTGGCTAGAGACAAAATGACTGGCCACCCAGGATTTATCATGTCCCAGTCCAACCAGTGTACGACACTGGCACTGGATAGGAATGTGGATAGGATAGGAAAAAGTGGCATGGTTTTAAATCCTCATGGAAAGAATAAAATGAAAGTGTTCCAATGGCACAGCTTTCATTGCTTTTTGACAGAAGATGCCACCCTGCTGGCTTGAGCAAAAAGTATTTTTGCTTTCCCTTTCTGTAAATGCAGATGGAGACAGGGAGGGAGAAATATGCAATAGTGACAGGATTTTTAATGGCACCTCACCTTAAATGCATTTTAAAATATGTAAATCAATAAAAAAATTATTTGTAATAGCTGTGCTAAGAGTACTGGTTAGCCTTGCCGTGGAATGAATTGCAGGCTCTGAGCTCGATTACCATACATCGTGGGAGCTGTAGTTAGGATTAATCTGTCAAAAGGGATGGTTTAGTGTTGATGAATATGACATGTGACCATTAATGATGTTGATTTTATCTCCTGAGATTAGCAAGATTTACTTCAGATGGATAATAATGTCATTTGCTTGATGCGGTAGATCTGTTTACGAGCTGATTAAATTGTGAGGCCTTGCTTCATTTCATGCTATTTGCTTTACAGCTTCATCACGGCAATCACAAAAGCTGTGGAAATGTCCCACATCCCATGTCACAATAAATCATTGTTTAAGATTGCAGCTATGTATTTTAGCAGTTCAGTTTTCCATGGGCTGCACATTCCTTAATGAATATGTAATTGGGAAGACATTAAAAAAGGATTTTGGGGGAGCGGGCTGCTTTCGGAAGGTGGCATCATTACATGTGCAGGGTAAAGCGTGGGGAGGGGGAATCAGTCCTCTATCTTTTAATTGAGATTAAGGAAGCATTTGAGTAATTAGCTGTAACAAATTGCCTTATTATTTAGATAGCAAAATAAACAGGGTTTTTTCCTTGGTTTTGTTTTATATTGTGTGTGTGGCAAGAGTTATTATCATAAATCTGTGCAAAAGAGGCAGCCAGAATACCATAAAGAATGCTTGTAAGCAAAGTATATTTTTGTCTATTTATCTTTTACATTTCAGACAAAAGTATCTGAGATAGTGCAGAGAATACATTGTTCATGTACACATGTGCATGTTCACACACACGCACATATATATACACACACATACCATTGTTACCAAAGTATGGAAGTTATAGGTCATATTATTGGACTTGGCCATGGTGGTCTACGCTCTCGTTACATCCAGGATAGACTACTGCAATGCACTCTACGTGGGGTTGCCTTTGAAGACTGCTCGGAAGCTTCAAATAGTCCAATGAGAGGCAGCCAGGTTAATAACTGGGGCAGCATACAACTCTCATGTTACGCCAGCTCCACTGGCTCTCAGTTTGCTACCGGGCACAATACAAAGTGCTGGCTTTGGCCTATAAAGCCCTAAACCGCCCCGGCCCAATTTACCTATCTGAATGCATCTCCCCCTATGAACCATCACGGAGATTAAGATCCTCCTGCTCTCCTTCTCGCCATTGTCACAGGCGTAATTGATGGGGACGAGAGACAGGGCCTTCTTAGTGATTGCCCCCCCCCGCCCCCGCCGCCTATGGAACTCCCTTCCTGGTGAGATCACATCGCCCCCCTCCCTCCTGTTCTTCAGAAGGATGGTAAAAACTTGGCTGTGGGACCAAGCTTTCAGGACAGGGCAGTAAAGCAGCAATACGAAAGATTACCAGGCCAATTAGATTAGATGCAGATGACAAAGACAGTTTGGTGTATTTTGATATTGAGATAAATGTTTTTAATGTTTTATGTACGCATATATGAATTCTTGTCCCAGCATTGAATGTTTACCGTATATATGCTGTGCTCCGCCCTGAGTCCCCTTCAGGGTAAGAAGGGCAGAATATAAATGTTTTCAATCAATCAATCAATGAATGAATAAGTCACTCACTGATTCAGCATCAGTTCCTGTTAAGAGCATATAAAGTACAAGAATGTTGGCTTTGCTGGATCAAACTGAAGAGTCATGCTCTTTCTTAATGTGTAGGTACCTTCTGGATCTTAATAGTCACATAATTCTCCTACACATAAGTAGGAAACAAGAAATGAAGTCCATTTCTTTCTGATTTGTCTTAATCTGCTGCTGTTCAGGTCATAGGCAAAGTAACATTTTATGCTATAGTTCCCTGAGGCTTCCAAGCTGGCTGGGGGGATTCTGGGATTATTATGAAATAAACCAATTTCTCAATGCTCTCATTCAAAGATTGATTGCCTCTTTCATTGGAACTTTATCTAATATCTAGCTTATTCTTTTATTAATGAATCTCAAAGTTTCTTGGTTAGCTAAGCTCCTGTGGTCAGTGAAGATCATGAATGCAACCACCCATACATGAATCCATATAGAAAGACGTGCCATTCTGCATAGAGAAGCTGCCTGATAAGGCAACTGAGTAAAACTTCAACACTAGCAGTAGGAAAGTACCATGCCTGAGGGCAGCTTGAAAAACACAGGGCCGCTCTGTCCTCCAGAAGAAAATCCAGCAGAGACTGGAAGGATAGCAATAGTCATGCTCACAGAACATTTTCATGGCAAATTCTGCCAAGAAAGCCCCATGATCGGTCACCTTAGGGTCATCATAGGTTCAAAATGTGAAGGCACACAACTTGAAGGATGTGGGCATGTTCGTCTTGATGAAAAGAAGATTGGGATTACATTATTGTACTCTTTAAATACATCAGCACTGTCACAGAAAGGAGGGGGTATTCCCTGCTGCCCCAAAGGATAGACCAGGTCTACTGGTTTAAAGTTCAAACATTAAGAGAAAATTCTTGACAATAAGAGTGGTTCACCAATGGAAACAATTGCCTAGTGCAGTTGTGGGATCTCCTCCGAATTTCTTCAAAAAGAGTCTGAGGATGTTGTGTCATTTTTGGACTGTATGGCTGTGTTCTAGCAGCATTTTCTTCCAATGTTTCATATGCATCTGTAGCTGGCATCTTCAAAGGATCTGATGGTGGTAAAGCAAGTGGAGTATATATACCTGTTGAATATCCAGGGAGGGAGAAAGAACCAATGTCTATTAACCAAGTGTTAAGGGTGCAATTAGCAAGCTTGATTTCCAAGTGTTTGAGTGAGATCCATTCATTAGCATGGGAGTAACTGAGAAGATTGCATAGTCAAGAGTGAGGTCATCTGCCTGGAAGTAGCCGGACCTTTGTTCCCTTTGAGTGTTTATGCTTATGCTTATATTTTGTTTTGTTAATCTTATGGTTATGTTGTTTTTCACTTTGTATGTTTCGTGATGTTACCTGGGAACCACTTTGAGTCCCCTTGGGGAGATGGAGCAGTATATAAATAAATTTTTGTTGTTGTTGTTGTTGTTGTTGCTGTTGCCTAGAGCAGTGGTTCCCAACCTTTTTTTGACCAGGGACCACTTGACTAGGGACCGCTTTGACCTGGGACCACTTTGACCAGGGACCACTGACTGAAAGGGTTACAAGTCTGTTTTTGGTCAACTTTAGATTCGGTTTGGGGTGCTGATTCAGAAAATTGCATTGGATAGACCATATCATCTCTAGTTTCTGATACAGAACATATGCCATGGTCAGCAACAGAGAAGGAATGGTAGGCGGCACGAAAGGAGCATAAATTAATTAAATAAAGAGGAAGGAAGCTCATGGACCAGATTTTCATCCTTGCGGCCCACTGGTGGTCTGTGGCCCACAGGTTAAGAACTACTGGCATAGAGGTATCTTTCGTCTTGGGTGGTGTTCATAAGTCTTCGATTGCTTGCTGCCAGGAGGCCTCCTGTGCCTGGGTGGTGTCCATTAGTTATTATCTTGATTCTGGTATTTCTCAGTACTGGTAGCCAAATTTTGTTCATTTTCAATAACTAATAACAAAGGCCTGGCTACTGAATGGATCCCACTTAAACACTTGCATATCAGGCTTGCTAAAAAAAGGTCAGGAGAAAATGCTGCTAGAACACAACCATACAGCCTGGAGGCCACACAACACCACAGTGATTCCTGATGTGAAAACCTTTGATAATAGTCTGAGGATGCTTTAACTGGAGATACTGCACTGTTAAGCAGGTTGAACTAGATGACCCATGAAGGTCCTTGCAAATTATGATTCTACGACTCTAACTATAACCAGGCAATATATATTGTTTGTTAATAAACCACATCCCTCCCTTCCATTTACTGATTTCTAATTATTTTTAAAGTTTCTTCATCAGAATTTAAAGATTGAAGAACTAGAGTCTGTGGGGAGAGTTTGCGCTTCAATGGGGAGAGTTTGAATCAACGGTCAAGCTCACAAAGTCTTTTTCACAGTCAGTTGTGAAAAATTGCTTTCTTGTAACACAGGGGTTCTCAAACTCTGCTCCTCCAGGTGTTTTGGACTTCAGCTCCCAGAAATCCCAGCCAGCTTACCAGCTGTTAGGAATTGTGGGATCTGAAGGCCAAAACATCTGAAGGAGCACAGTTTGAGAAACACTGCTGTAACGTGAAATCTGCCCAGTGTTTGATTCTTGGGAAGTCAAAAGACCAATTTGAGAGTAGCGTCCAATGTGCCAGAGTGCTTTTTCAGATGAATTGGGCTGCTCACAAAAGAGGTATATTTTAAAACCTAATTGCCTAAAAAGCTTCATTTTGTATTTTAAGCTCCTCCTTGAGCACCAGCTCTCCTTGGGGACACTGCCAGAAGCCTGGACTGCATTCATCCTTTGATTTCCTTAAACCTTTGTGTATTTACGCTTAATAACCGACATTAGTGACATTAAAATTCTACTCACTGCAAGCGGCAAATAATCCATTCTTGCCTCCTTTTTTCTTTGATAACTGACCTTTAATATAGATCCAAGCTTAAACTCTCCAAACAGTCATTTGCACACTCTCGCGGTAACATTCATCACTATTTTCAGATAATTGCCCAGACACATCAGTCAAGAGCTGGATCCCTTATGAAAGAAAAGCAGAGATCCAGAGTGAAAGATTAGGGCTGGAGTAATTTTTGAGTGAATTTCAACTAAGGACAAACATCCCCTTGATATTTCACTGACGTGAGCATTTAGAATGGAAGGATATAGTAAGTATGTAACTACGAGGGATTCACTGACAGTTTACCATTTTTGGTAAATAGTGAATCCCTCGTAGTTACATACTTTTCTGCTAAATAGTGAATCTCTAATAGTTTCAAACATTGCTAACAAGCTGTCCTGCATTCACACACACGCAAATGTTCATGCAAATAGGTTGCTGTGAGTTTCCTGGACTATATGGCCATGTTCCAGAAGCATTCTCTCCTGATGTTTCACTCACATCTATGGCAGGCATTCTCAGAGGTTGTGAGGTCTGTTGGAAACTAGGCAAGTGGGGTTTACATAGAATTTTTTTTTTAAGAATAACTTAGTCTGCAGTGCCTTTCGTGTTCCTTGAATAGTGTTTGGGTGTTGCGTTTGATGGTCCCTATGAAATCGAGGAGGAATTTAAAAGGGTTTGGCCCTGAAGGAGAGACCCTACGGACCCACCAAAGAGGGCTCGCTACAATAGTGAGCAAAGAGAAGCCACAATTTAAAAGATTTTTCTAAGTTCCCAAAAGAAAGTTGAAGGAAGCACCACCGAGATGCTTTTATTGCAATTCAGCTGAAAAAGATGCAAAGCAGCAATATTTCGCCAAGCTGCGCATAACATGTACACAAATAAAAGCCTTTTTTATACAGAAACAGAGTTGTCAGGTTTGAGTTTCCTGCTCTCTGCCCCTCTGCCGGCTTGACGTTGATTGGCTGGCACCCTACAGCTGGGAGGAGGCTTGGCCACCTCCTGAGCACCTGGGCCAATCGCTGGGCTTCTGCCACCTCGGCGTCCTGACAAATCAGGAGGGAGGCTGGACGAGAGGGAAACAATGGATTCTTGAGAGGATTATTGAAGATAGGAAATGTCCAAGCGGCCAGTGAATCCTGGGGGCCTGTGAGCCAGCCTTTCCTATTGTCTTTGATTGGCTGTAATGAACGTTGATGTCTGGCAAGCCTGCCAGATCCGGATTTTCTGGGTGCTGAGATATAGAAACAATGAGGGAATTTTGACTGAAGTTTCAGTGGAAAGAGATTTAAATAAGTAACAGATCAGGACAAAGGGTGGCTTTCCGAAGGCTTTCTGAAGAGTTCTTTCTCCCACCCTGGACATTCCACAGATATATAAACCCCACTTGCCTAGTTTCAAACAGACTTCACAACCCTTAAGGATGCCTGCCATAGATGTGGGCAACTAAAACTCACAAATGACAAAATCAATTGCCCCAATCCCATCTGTATTCAAACTTGGGCATATCAGGTATTAATGTATTGTCGAAGGCTTTCATGGCTGGAATCACTAGGTTGTTGTAGGTTTTTTGGGCTATATGACCATGTTCTAGAGGCATTCTCTCCTGATGTTTCGCCTGCATCTATGGCAAGCATCCTCAGAGGTAGTGAGACCTCACTACCTCTGAGTATGCTTGCCATAGATACAGGCAAAACATCAGGAGAGAATGCCTCTAGAACATGGCCATATAGCCCGAAAAAAACCTACAACAACCCATATCAGGTATTTGTACCAAATTTGGTCCAGTGAATGAAAATACATCCTGCATATCAGACATTTATATTACAATTCATAACAGCAGCAAAATTACAGTTATGAAGTAGCAACAAAAATAATTTTATGGTTGGGGATCACCACCACATGATGAACTGTATTAAGGGGTCATGGCATTAGAAATGTTGAGAAACACCGTCCTATACGAATCTGCTCATAAACTGTTATTTCCTTTAATCACCCTGGAATGACTGTGCAGCTTAATAGTCAATCCTCTAAAACAGGGCTGGGTAAAGTGCAGCCTTTCAAATGCTATTGAACTATAATACCCAGCATTCCGCACCATTAGGTGGGCAAAATGTATTGAATTTGTGTCTCTCTCTCATGCTGTCCTGAAAACTTAGGATCAAATAATGAGGCCATTCTGCAATGTCAGGATGGGTGGTGGTGGCGTTGTAAAAAATAGCTTTGTATACCTCTGTCAATATGATTAATAAAGAACAATCCTGGATTCATAAGCATCAATGCTTTATTTAGAAAGCATATCAATTGGGTTGTGGATTTCTGAACTTAAAACTCCTGCTCAGCCATGAAACTTCAAGTAGTCATAGGCAGGTCATAGTCTTGACTTAACCTACCTCATAAGGATGTTGTAAGCATAAAGTGAAGAAATGTCATCCATGTTGCCCTTAAGAGAAAAATAGAAGTAAATGATTTTATCTTGCTAAAGCGCTTCTTTGTAGCTTATCAGCAAGAAATTGAATTCACTAGGATGGACTGCATTTAAGGAAACATTTTTACATTTGTATTTTGGGATTTGAATGTTGCAGTTAATTGCATGGACATTCATTATTTCCACACATTACATCAATATGTAGAGGGGATTATTTTTTTGCCCTACTTTATGATGTTAACTTCTATTTACAGTAATCAATACGTACTAATGAGTCAAAGAAAATACCAGTAAGTGATCAATTGTTGGCATTCCAACATGTTCAATAGATTACTTATGCCCAGTCTGCTAATTGCAATGTGCTGCTCAACTTATAATATGCAGCAGTAATGTAGAGTTTTCTAAATAAACATGTTTAGCATTATGGATTCTCCATTAAACTGGACATTTTCCCAGGAACTGAAGTAGTTTCTAAAATACAAATGAAAATAATCTTAATCAGAATTTTTGTGTACAGTAAACTAAGGTAAAACCAGTTTCTCCTGCAAGAGAATGGTGGTCACAATCTACCAGTACAGTGTTTCTTAACCTTCCTAATGCCGTGGTCCCTTAATACAGTTCTTCATGTTGTGGTGACCCCCAACAATAAAATTATTTTCATTGCTATTTCATAACTGTAATTTTACTACTGTTATGAATTGTAATGTAAATATCTGATATGCAGGGTATATTTTCATTCATTGGACCAAATTTGGCACAAATATCCAATACTTTACTTACTTAGGCGATCCCTCGTTGGACGAGTAGGATAGTCTTCCATGATCAGTATTCTTGTGGATCCGTAGGTGGCTGTGGAGCCCTATTCTTGATCTGCATCTTCTCCTGCAGTGAGGACATTGGTTTACAGATGGAAGGCAGTCTCGGTCAGGGTTGGCTTGATGCGCCTTCCTCCTGGCACGTTTCTCTCTTTCACCCTCCATTCCTGCCTCTTCAAATTCTGCAGCACTGCTGGTCACAGCTGACCTCCAGCTGGAGTGCTCAAGGGCCAGGGCTTCCCAGTTCTCAGTATCTATGCCAGAGTTCTTAAGGTTGTCCTTGAGCCCATCTTTAAATCTCTTTTCCTGCCCACCAACAATCCGTTTTCCATTCTTGAGTTCAGAGTAGAGCAACTGCTTTGGGAGACGGTGGTTGGGCATCCGGACAATGTGGCCAGTCCAGCGGAGTTGATGGCGGAGGACCATCGCTTCCATTCATGGTGGTCTTTGCTTCTTCCAGCACACTGACATTTGTCCACTTGTCTTCCCAAGAGATCTGCAGGATTTTCCGGAGGCAGCGCTGATGGAATCATTTCAGGAGTTGCATGTGACATTTCACAGGCATATAGCAGGGTTGGGAGGACAATAGCGTTATAGACAAGCACCTTGGTATCCCTACGGATGTCCCGGTCCTCAAACACTCTCTGCTTCATTCGGAAAAATGCTACACTCGCAGAGCTCAGGCAGTGTTGTATTTCGGTGTCGATGTTGACTTTGGTGGAGAGGTGGCTGCCAAGGTAGTGGAAATGGTCAACATTTCTAATGTTACATCATTAAGCTGTATCTCTGGCTTTGGAGAGGGATTGGCTGGTGACTGCTGGAACAGCACTTTACCCAATGCACCCACATTTGAATAGTGGTGGGGTTGGGGGAGGGTTAATTTTGTCATTTGGGAGTTGTAGTTGCTGGGATTTATAGTTAACCTAGAATCAAAGAGCATACTGAACTCCACAAAAAATGGAATGGTCCTAGGACAGAACCTTGTAGCACCCCGCTGGTCACTCCTCTCCTGGATGAGGAGGAGCCATTGGTAAACCCTCTTTGGGTTTGGCTAGTTAACCAACAACAGCATTGTCTAACCCACATTTTTCTAGCTTCTTTGTGAGATAATCACAGGGGATGAGGTTGAGGAAGAGTACCAGGTTAAGCTAGTGTCAAACGGGCTAATCTCTACCATTCAGCTTGACATTCAAGGTTGCTGTATGGATAAAAATTTGGCCAAGCAGTGCTTAGATAAATTATTTATTTGAATGGCAACTCCTATAATCTCTGAATGAGAATGTCCCATTGGCATGTTGTCTGGTTGATTCTGGGAATTATACTCCAAAAATGATATTTTCTAAGATTAAGCGGGAAATAGCTATGCTACCCAGAATCCACTGGAGAAAGAATCATATTTTATTTTTAAAAGGAACCAACATAAAGGTTTCCATTCACATGGTTTGTCTTTCTGGCAGGTTTACAAACCATGCAAGCAATACATATCTCATTGGATGAGCCATTGCTTCCAAGGCTAGAAACAATCCAAGACACCAGATCACTGGGGCAAAAGTTCTTAGACGTATCCAACTCATCATGAAAACTAAGGCAAAGGAAGCCACAGTGATGCCAAAAAGATATGATGTGAGTTTCAGACAGTTGAGTTGCTTCATACACATTTATTTTATTTGTTTAACCAATGATATTCCGGAATGCCTCATCCACAGTAAATTATACTAAAATGTTTACTTGCTCACTCATTTGTACATACTCGTCTTAGTTGTGTCAGTGACCAGCCAAAAGAAAATGAGATGACTCAGCTCTTGTCCCATCTGACTCAAAAGCTGATTTATATATAATTCAGTGGTAATTTAGAGGAGAGTCTTCCTCACCACAGATTAATTATCAGACTTAGCCAAATGACACCGATTTCTCAGCAGAAATCAGATTTCTACCTGGCCTTCTCGCCTTTGGGTGGAACTGACTCTGAATTGGCCGCAGTAAACTTTCTGCCACTTGAAGAAGAATGAGAGAAAACAATACTGTGCATTCAAGATCACTGACAGATTCAGTATTTGAGTCAGGAAAAACCCTGAAAGCACAAGATGGATAGTTCTTTAGTTCAACAGCATTCCATCAAGTGAGTAGCATAGTCTGCAAAAAGGGCCAAGGCACAGGAGAAAAAAGGCCTGCCATTTTAAGAAAAAGAGGAAAGAGTAATGTCTGTTTTACACTTCATTTTTCATAAAAGAGAGACAAAACTGAGGGTTTTAAAAAAATCTCTGTGTGTATGTGTACACCAGAACTTAGTACCTTTCCATGTCAGTTGTATTTTACCCAAGCTGCCCTTCAAAAACATGATTAAAGCTCCCCAGGTTGTGGTTTGCACAGTAACATTTCTATCACTCTTTTCCTAAATTCAGGCTGGATCTACACTATCATATAATCCACCTTCTGAATGCAGATTAAATTATTCAAACTGGATTATATGAGTCTACACTGCATTCAGATACTGAATTATGTGGCAGTGTAGATGGAGTCTCAGTATTTACTATTCTTTCTTAAGGAAAAGAAAGAAACACCCTATACACTAAAGCAGGAGTAGGCCACAATGGTGAGCTACTTTGGACTTCCACCCTTGAAACATACCAGAGGCCACAATGATGCCACCAAAATCTGTCATCAGCTACCAGTTGTGTTTCCCAAAGTTGATGACAACTACTTTCAGCTCTCTATGGTGCTCTGCCAGAGTGGATGGTAGAAAAAAGGAAGATGCAAAGTTGCAGTCTATCAATTTAATGATTAAAGAAAGAGGGTTCTCTGTCAACAGGAATATAACAGCTCCCTGTTCCTCCAAAGGTTATGGTGAGCCCAGCATTTTTAATTGAAGCTCCTTTGCTCAGATCTCGCTAGGATTTTCTGATTTGGATCAGCAAACTAGAGGACTCTCAATTCTATCATGATGAAGTGAGTTCAGTGAAGACCATGGATAAGAAGGTCTGGTCCCAGTGAGCTTCTGCTTAACCAGATCAGCCAGGACAGAGAACAAGCACTCAAGGTTAAAGGCAAACTACAGAGGTTTATTATTGTGGCCAAAAGGGATGCAAGTACCAGTTGATGCTCAAAATATACAAGCATGACTCCATAGAAAAATACAAGACAGTTTTTCAGCTATTCAGACTTCCCATGCCTGCTCCTGATTGGCTGAGAAACGGACCAGCTAGGATCCATTCAGAGATTGACCAGAGGTTTCCCTGATGTCACAGACAAAAGGAGGAGATTCCCATAGAGGGAATGAGAGCAGCTGATTATTGGTTGGTTTAAAGGCCCTGTGGATGGTGTGAAACTGAAGGAGATGATGACATGGGTACGCAGATGGTTCTTGGTTGATTTAAGTGTCCAGTCTCGTGAAGACAAAGGTGCAGGGCACAGAGAACAAAAGGTGATAATCTTGGGTTACCAGAGGCTTGGCTGCCATTTCAGAAGACTAATGTATTCGTATTTAGCTTTTCCTTCTGTGAAACTATGAGCCCCCATTTCTAAACAGGTGAACAGTTTGAACACAGCCCTGGTGGTAAAGGAGTTATCTGTCACATATCTATATACAAAGGAACTGATTTTATCTGATCTGGGAGACTATTGGGGGAACTTTCTCAATTGTTTAGCAATCTCTGTTCCTAGAAGTTTATGTAAGGGGGTAATGGAGGAATGGATGCCTCCCTGTTACATTTGATACAAGTTTATACATTTTGGGAATTGATACAGTTACACAAGAAATGCCATTTTATACATTTGTTAAAGGGTTTAGACACAATATAGTGGAAGGACCGAGTTGCTGCTGGGTCCTTCCAAAACCTCCAGTGGTCTTAATATTGTGAAACTTTGAAAGATCAAAAAAGGTTAAAAAAAATAAAGAAAAATCCTATTTTTTGCTTGAAGTCTCTCTGAAGGTCCGGATCAATTTGGGGAGTGCTGTGGCCCGACAACAATGATTGTATTAGGCCAGTGATTATTTATGTATTTATTTATTTAAAACATTTGTACCCCGTCCTTCTCAACCCTGGAGGGGGGACTTAGGGTGGCTTACAACTGGCAACAATTCAATGCCGCTACATACAGAAACAAAAATATAACAAGACAATTACACAATGAATAAGAACATTGGGTTAAAATCAATTTAAAACATTATCAACCATATATCCATTCTCAAACTGTATTGTGGAATGTGGCAAGATGGACTATAACAAAATGGAGAATGACAGAACACTGACCTTAAACAAACAGGCCCTCACAACTGAAACTGATACTCCAGGATGCTTTGAAAAAATAGGACCCCCCTCCTCACACAGAGTACATTATTCTGTAGAATGCTTTGTGGTGTTGTTATCTTTTTCACAAAGCAACTAGTTGACATCAGAATTGATATCTATGTTGGGCCCTGTTCACCAGAATCTTTTTGGATTTGCTACTGTATTTTGCACACTTGCCAAGAATCAAGGGCTAAAACGGCAGCCCTTTTGTGTTCTCTTGTCTTTATAGGTTTCTTTGGGCATTATATGTGGTCTTTCAATGATAAAATCAATCTCCAAACTAGATGCTGTGTGGAGCATGTCACTTTTTATCAACGCTTGTCTCTCCAGTGATGTGTAGTAAAAGAAAAGCATGTCATGAAAGCATTGCATTACACTTTCACATCTTCTGTAAATACTCACCAATGAATTGGAGCCAGACAGGAATATAAGTAACATGATATTATCAAGTTATGGATAATGTTTTGCTAGTTTTACTAGGGAGATGGGTAGGGGAAATATGGATTGGCAAGAACCATTTACCCTTGCAGCAATTAAGAATCTATCAGAGATTTTACTGAATATGAGCACATGTAGTAGGTGAATAACACAATGGCATCTTCCATCTGTACTGTCTGCACTACTCCTAATAGGATGACAGAAGAGGCAGTGATCATCCATAAAGAGACAAAATATCCTGCCAGCTTCATTCCTCAGTGTTCCCTAATTCATCTTGCCTGGGATTGCACAGATTTTCCTCTATTACGGGGCTGAACACAACATCACCATCTACCCTTTCCCCCAAAAATGTATGCTGTGTATGGCACACAGCCAATATCCCAAGTCATGCCATCCCAAACATACCTTCCAAATTTGTTGACAAACCATCCAACTCTTTTCATGTGAAGTAGTAACCAGAAAACAGAAACTTAAATATATAGAGAAGACCTCTGATATACAGCTCGTTGTGTGGTAGCTATGTTGTTGTTCATTCGTTCAGTCACCTCCAACTCTTCATGACTTCATGAACCAGCCTACGCCAGAGCTCCCTGTCAGCCGTCACCACCCCCAGCTCCTTCAAGCTCAAGCCAGTCACTTCAAGTATGCCATCCATCCATCTTGCCCTTCGTCAGCCCCTCTTCCTTTTCCCTTCCATTTTCCCCAGCATCATTGTCTTCTCTAAGCTTTTGTGTCTTCTCATTATGTGGCCAAAATACCTCATATTTGCCTCTAATATCCTTCCCTCCAGTGAGCAGTTGGGCTTTATTTCCTGAAATATGGACTGGTTTGACCTTCTCGTGGTCCAAGGCACTCTCAAAACTTTCCTCTAACACTACAGTTCAAAAGCATCTATCTCCCTTCGCTCAGCCTTCCCTATGGTCCAGCTCTCACATCCATAGGTGACTATAGAGGATACCATTGCTTTTACTATGTGGATCTTTGTTGCCAATGTGATGTCTCTACTCCTCACTATTTTATCAAGATTGGTCATTGCTCTCCTCCCAAGAAATAAGCTTCTTGCGATTTCCTGGCTGCAGTCTGGAATCCTTTGCTGGAGGTGATAGCCATACTTTGTTCATTTTTTTCCAAAGTTCAATACAGGGTTATTGGGAACGAAAATCAACCGAGATTGGAGGAGAAACCATAGGAACACATTGGATCAAGAAAAATGATAACTCACAACTCTATTTTGCAAACCCACTGGTAAAAGAAATGCTAATAAAGCTGGAAGCTGGGCTAAAACAATTAAATGATTTGGATGAAGATACAAAGAATATGTGAACTGTTGGGAGTTATACAATGCAAAAAATAGAGCTAAATAGTAATTACAATTTCTCCTGGTTTTATTTTCTAGTGTGTCTTCCTATAAAATATTATAGCATAAAATTGCATTTCCTTTTCTGGTAGATTTGTATAGTAGTTTCTTTTGACCTTTATAATCCTTGCATGAAATTATGGTAATTTATAGTTGCCCTAATAACTGTGGGTTTTGGGAGGATGCTATCTGTATAGTCTCTTCAGTTTACTTTTGTGTGTACATTGTTTCTGCTTCTCTCCTCCCCCAATTAATTAATTTATAATGCCATTTTGTTTCCTCTGATTGCTAATACACCATTTTTCATGTAATAAAGTCAATTCCCTGACTATTTTCTGTAAATTCTGTAAATTCTAAACACAACAATTTAACATAAAAACTGTCTCTAGTAGCTTAAACCAATCTCCTGGCTGGGATGCTACCTGAACAAGAATAGCATAAGAATTTTGCATCTGGAACTGCTACCACTCTCCTGTCACCACAGTGGTCCTCCCACTAGCTGTTATGTTGCTTGTGGAAACTGGGGGAATCAGAAAAGCATCTGGTGGTGTCTGTTGAGCCATGTGTAGACAGAGGGAATTGTGGCACAAGATCTGCCAGGATCCTCTGGATGGTCATTTCTGCACATCTTGCTATGGAGACATAGACCAAAGTTCCTCTGATCACCTCTGCTAATCACCAGGAACTGATGGGCTATCTCAGTGTAACAGTGTATAATGGATGGGCTATCTCAGTGTAACAGTGACTCCCAGGGAAAGGCTTTGGATGCTGCAATGAAAAGAATTCAAGCCACTTTGACCCAAAGAACATGCATTCACATGCATTGCAAGTATTAAAAAGGAAATCCTTTGAAAATTACCAGGACCCAAAAGTTTATTCTCAGGAGTAGTAGTAGTAGTTTTTATTTATTACTTGTCTTTCCTTTTGGCTCCACAGCACAACATAATTAAATAAATCTATAAAATGACATATTAAAACATAGTTAAAATGCAATCATAAAAGCATATATTAAAACATACATATATTAAAGTATCAAAGACAAGCGTTAAAACAACATGCACATAAAATGTGATTTAAAAGTCATATTCATAGAATCATAGTTGGAAGAGACCTCATGGGACATCCAGTCCAACCCCCTGTCGAGAAGCAGGAAAATTGCATTCAAAGCATCCCCAACAGATGGCCATCCAGCTTCTGCTTAAAAGGTTCCAAAGAAGGAGCCTCCACCACACGCCAGAGCAGAGAGTTCCACTGCTGAAAAGCTCTCACAGTCAGGAAATTCTTCCTCATGTTCAGGTGGAATCTTCTTTCTTGTAATTTGAAGCCATTGTTCCGTGTCCTAGTCTCCAGGGCAGCAGTAAAAAAGCTTGCTCCCTCCTCCCTATGACTCTCAAATACATATACATGGCTATCATGTCTCCTCTCAGCCTTCTCTTCTTCAGGCGAAACATGCCCAGCTCTTTAAGCCGCTCCTCATAGGGCTTGTTCTCCAGACCATTGATCATTTTAGTCTCCCTCCTCTGGACACATTCCAGCTTGTCAATATCTCTCTTCAATTGTGGAGTCCAGAATTGGATACAATATTCCAGGTGTGGTCTAACCAAGGTAGAATTAAGGGGCTGCACTGCTTCCCTGGATCTAGACACTATACTCCTATTGATGCAGGCCAAAATCCCATTGGATTTTTTTGCCGCCACATCACATTCTTGCCTCATGTTTAACTTGTTGTCCACGAGGACTCCAAGATCCTTTTCACACGTACTGCTCTTGAGCCACATGTCCCCCATTCTGTATCTTTGCATTTCATTTTTTTTTTTTTGCCTAAGTGGAGATGGATGACTGGGTCCATCCGCCCGAAGAGATGGGTCTTTAGCTGTGTCTTGAGTCCTGACAGCTGATTTAGCTATCATATCTCTTTCAGCAGGTCATTCTATAATCTTGGGACAGACAATGGAAATGTCCTCTGGGAGAAGGTTGCCAGGCGGGTTCTGACTGGTTGGAGTAACACCATAGAGGACCTAAGTGTACTGGACGGATTGTATGGGAGAAGGCGATCCCATATGTAAACTACAAGATTTAGCTCTGCCGAAACAGGAAAGTAAGTTGTGGGGAGAATAAATATGCTTTCCCCTGGGTTCAACCAGGAATGGGAAATTGGGGTCAAGAAAATTATAGAGTCCCTCTTTTAGTGTTCCCTCCAACCCCTGGACAAAGGCAGCATACAATAGAAGTTGAGGAAAAGTTTAAAACTTTAAACCAACAATCCATGGCTGAAATAGTTAGAAACACATTCGAAACATAGCAAAGATAAAAAATACACTACACTCCATTTAAAAAGTCCTTCTGTCATCCAAAATTAAATGCTAAAATCCTGTTAAATGACAACAACCACAAATGCTGGAACTCTGTGCACTCAGCTTCTGCTTATTGCCTGCTTTGACCCTTTAGCTCAGGCATGGAAAAACTTCAGCCCTCTGGGTGTTTTGGACTTCAACTCCCACAATTCCTAACAGCCTACCAGCTATTAGGAATTGTGGGAGTTGAAGTCCAAAACACTTGGAGGGCCAAAGTTTGCCCATGCCTGTTTTAGCTTCATGTCTATATCCTATTTATTTACATAGATGTGTGAGGCAGCAGGGCCGGGTTAACTGTTTTGTGCAAATCAGAATCGAATTGTGATCAAAACCCTTGAGCATGCTTTTAAATACGTTTCATTCAAATGAATTGATATTTGATAGAGGAAGTGTGTGTGTGTGTGTGTGTGCAGTTTTATCAGTTAATGTCAGAGAATCTTCATGCTCGTGACTATTTTCTTCTTTTCTTCTCTGTTTTGTTTGCATTATTTGGAGCTCGAGGGTCCCATACCACAAACTCCCTCCTCATAGTGATTTTCTAAATGACAGTATATATTGATGATAAATCACTCATCGGTGCTCTGAGTGCTTGGATATTTACTCACACACAAAAATACATATGAATCACTTCTCCAGCCTCTGAAAGGCAGCTATTGTAAGAATGAAATATAAGAGTTGCACACAAGCGAATTGCGTGATTTCCTGTCTTGGAATGTTACTTGGAAGATTTTGAAAGAAGTCAAGATCTAAGAGTTCACATTCTGCAGACAAGATTGGAGAACAGCAATTCCAGTTTTGAAATATGACAAGTGGTTTCTACCTTAGTTATAGACTGAGAGAGGGCAAAGGGAACTTCAGTACAGAAGCAACAGCATAGAAACTGTGTTGCACTGTGTTGTATACTGCATATGTTTACATCCAATCTTTTTAAACAAATGTTGGACACAAACTAGCTTAAAGTGGTCTTTTTTGCTTCATTTGGAACAGTAACTTTTATGCATTCACCCATTAACAAAAGCCATGACTGTGGGTGACCCAAGTTTTCAAGTTCATGTAGTGCTTGTAGCTATCCAAACCCAAACATACTCATGACTACAAACTCAAGAAAAATAGATCTGATCAGGGACAAAGAGGCAGGGCCATTTATGTTTGGAAAATAGTCAGAAAATATGGACATTCAGATTCATAGTCATGAGACATTTCCATGAAAGCCTAGCCACTTCCAGGTTCACCATCTGGTTTCTCTTCTCAAAGCTATCCTTGCCATCCGTGTGTCTTGGAAAGGACATGGAGCTACTCTATTAGTGCATTAGCAAGTATAATGATAATATATCTTATCATCATCATCAAAACTCTCATGTGTTTTATTTTATTAATTTGGCCATCCCAGCTCAGAGTTTCTGACGACAAGCCTAGAAACTTTTCAGATTATTATTTACCAGTAATTGTATTTTGTAAAGCACTAGCTGGAGTTTGTTGTGGGATCTGCTTAATTCTGGGCACCTCGAAAATATTCAGAAGTCTTCAAGCCAGAACATCATTGAGATGTGCCAGTGCCTATTTGCCTCTGGAACCACAGGCATCTGTGGTGGCCAGGGGTGTCTTTGCACAATTAAAACTTGTGCACTAGTTGTGCCTATTAGGCCTGGGTAACAACGGAAAAATTTGTTTCTAAAATCGATTCGTTTTTTGGGTTTTTTTGCGTTTCGTTATTTAAAATAATTACAAAATTTTCCTTTAAAAAAGTTCGATATTTACGAAATTTCGTAAATGTGAAAAAAATTACAAAACAATAACGAATCGATTTCCAAAACAATAACGAATCGATTCGTTAATGGCAGACGCGACCGCGCAATACGCTAAAAAACCTCCAAATGGGACAGGGGGAGCTTCTGAAGCTTAATTAAACCAAAAACAACTATAAAAACCCTTAGAAAACCAAAAACAACTATAAAACTTGCCCCAGACATGTGGAAATAATAACGAAACGACCTCAAAATGATAACGAAACGAATACAATAACAAAATACAAAACATTTACGAAACGATTTAAAAATTCGTTTTTTAAAACAATTGCTCCAGACTGGTTCGTTATCGTTTTGTAATTGAAAAATTAACGAATTTTTTAACGAATTACAAATTAACGAAACGAAACCGCCCAGCCCTAGTGCCTATACCTTCAGATGTCAGGCTTGGCCACCGTAGTTCACACCTTGGCCACATCCCATTTGGAATACAGCAATGCTCTCTACGTGGGGCTACCTTCAAAGACTGTTTGGAAGCTGCAACTGGTTCAAAAATTGGCAGCCGGATTATTAACTAGAGTGCCATACAGGGTGCAGACAACTCTTACATTGTGGCAGCTCCACTAGCTACTGACCTGCTTCTGGGGTAAATACAAAGTTCTGGTCATTACCTATAAAGCCCTAAATGGTTTGGGCCCATACTATTTGAAAGACCACGTCTCTGTATACAAACCAGCATGAGAACTGCGGTTGGCCAAGGGGGCCCTCTTCTCAGTCCCACCACATCTCAAGTGCAACTGGTGGGAACGGGAGAGAGGGGGTCTTCTCTGTGATCACCCCCACCTCTGGAACTCTCTCTCTAAAGAATTAAAAATGGCCTCCTCCCCCTCTCCTTTAAAAAGCTTTAAAACTCACCTATTTAACAGCTTATGAGGAGGCAGAGGATTAAGTACATCTATATGTACTCTCGACTAGCTGCTAATATCCACTCTGTTAATTTGCAGTTCACCATCCCCCCTCCATCAATTTTAGCCCAATTTTAGAGCTTTTTAATGAGATTTTAAAGAAATTAATATGTTTGTAATTATGTGTATTGTGTTGCATATGATTTACCTAAGCTGTTTTATAATTTATTGAGTTGTTTCTAATTTGTTTATATGTTATTGTTGGCATTGAATGTTTGCCACTGTATATTTTGTTGTGAGCTCCCCTGAGTCCCTTCTGGGGTCTGATACTTTATGCGAATGTTACTATTCCTCTGAACAAATGGATAACGCCCATCTCTTTTCATCTCCTGCTATGAAATGGCTAATTTTGGAAGGCATTAGATTTGTTTGTACTGTAGGCATCTCACCACCTGTCATGCAGAGGGATCAGTGTGGCTTGCACATTTTTTTCCTGTGCCGACCCACAAGGGGGAACTGAGGCCTGAAGACACCTACCGTTCATGGGAACACAACACCCTCTTCCACAATTCAAACTCTAAATTAACTAAGATGCAGAGTCCAAAACTGACCATGCACTCCTGCGCGACCATGTGCAGATGACGCCAAGCACATTTAGAAGAGCAATATTTTCTAAAAAGAAGGTGCTCATTGAGCAGAAAGACCTAAAGGGTCCTGTTTATTCGTGTTAATCTGTTTTGCTGCTTTACACTTGATTTTGTAGGATCCAAACTTCCCTCTTCATAGCTCCTTTGTTGCAAGGAGATGAGGTTTTCTCAGCACATTGCTACTTGGTATGAATGAATAGACAAATTAATTGAAACACAAATTCAAAAACAAACATTTAACACTTGGCTGTCTGCCAAAGATAAGGGCAGAGGAGATCGTTTTGCTTGGAACAATAATGGTTGTTGCTTCAACGCCTTGGTAAAATGTGACATCCTGAAAGAGAAAGTTATTTGAGACCCAAACTGGCTTGAGACCTCAATAAGCCTCTCCCTACATATGCTAAGGACTGAGATCTTCAGGGACCTCCCGACTCCATATGGCACCAGCAAGAGCAACATGAAGGGGAAGGGCATGGAGAGGCCTGAAAAATTGTAGCATCCAGATTGAAACAATTCCCCTTGGGACTCTGACTAGCACCCATGTTGGCTCCTGACCAGCATCAAGTCAAAACACCATTTCTTATTAAAGCCTTTGGGGCTTAATTAACTTTAAAATGTACATGGGCATGATTTTAAACTGCGGGAGCTTCAAAAGTTATTTTACCTACTGTCTTGTTTAATCTGCTTTTAACACGTTTAAATAATTTATGGGTTTAATCTGGGTGTGTTTGAAATGGTGTGCATTGTATACATCACTCTGAGAGTCCACAATAAAGAGCGGGACATACATAATTTAATAAAATAATCTATCTATCTATATGTTTGTGGTTGATTTCCTATTGGCTCCCAGTTCCAGAGACCACTGTGACCCCCACCAATGATGGATCAGGAACAAGCTTGGCACACAAACCCACAGAACAACAGAAAATGCTGGAAGGGTTTGGGTGGGAAGATTGACTTTGATTTTGGGAAATTATAATTCACCCGCATCCAGAGAGCACTGTGAACCCAGCCAATGGCAGATCTGGACCAAACTTGGCACACAGACCCAACATAGCCAACTTTGAATACAGGCATGTTTGGGAGGTGATTGACCTTGGAATCTGGGAGTTGTAGTTCAGCTGCATTAAGACTACTGAACCCAGCTGGCAATGGATCTGGACCAAACTTGGCACAAAGAGCCAACATGGCCAACTTTGAATACTGGTAGGCAGGCCCGTAGCCAGGATTTCGTTTCGGGGGGGGGGGGGGCTAAAAATTTCGTTTCGGGGCTAAAAAAATTTCAGGGGGGGTTCGGGGGGCTGAGTTTCGCGGGGGGGGGGCTGAGTCTGAGTGAAAGAGGGTCTAGCCTAGCAAACCTTTTGTATCATTACCCCAATACCCCCATGCATATGGGATATATTGAGTATGGTGATCAGATCATGATATGAATAAACATAACAGTTTAAATAATGCACCAGTAAGGCCTTTTCGCGAACCATCACGAGAATTTCAGGGGGGGTGAAGCCCCTCAAGCCCCCCCCCCCCTGGCTACATGCCTGCTGGTAGGGTTTGGCGGTGATTGATCTTATATTCTGGTAGTTGTAGTTCACCCACATCCAGAAAGCACTGAACCCAGCCGATGACAGATTTGGACCAAAATTGGCACACATATACAACATTGCCAACTTTGAATACTGGCGGGATTTGGTGGCGATTGACCCATGGTTTTGGGAATTGTAGTTTACCCACATTCTTATTCATTTTCTAATGGAAGCTTTAATCAAAAAATCAAAAGCAAAGACTGACTTTTTCTAATAAATAATGTTACAAATTACCTAACACAGGCATCATCAATACAAGCTACCTGGAGTAATCCAGTAACAACAGCAAGCTAAAAGGAGGAGAGGTAAATAAGACAGTCCAAAACAACAAAGTTTTCTTGGTGTCTTTGTTAGGCCTGTTCCTGGGTTTATTTGGGGTGCTGATTCAAAAAATTACATTGGATAGACCAGACCTGCTCTAGTTTCTGTGATATTGTTATCATGATTTCTTATGGGCAAGCAGATGAAGAGTGAGATATATGGCATATGGTATGTATCTCAAAAACTAGAGCTGATAGGGGAATACAGGTGCCACACTTGGAATCGGCAGATCACATATACCCAGAAACAGGGCTAATAGTTGAGTCATCAAAATGTGTGTTGGCCAGTGGAATAATTCATGATTTTAGAATCTGTAAGGTTTCATATGGTTGTGTTTATTTTTAATAGAAAGGTTCACATGATTGTACACAAGATCTTTCTTGTGTACACTTTGTGCACACTGCAATCCTTTAATATCAAGAATTTTTTGGAGCTGCCCATTGACCAGAAATTATTGTGTTCTTTCTCCTCTGGTTGCTTACATGTTGGGTCAACAAGCTGAAGCCGAAAGCCATGCCAAGGTCTCCAAGAAAAAGAAGGTGAAACAACCTTTGGGGATCTTTGAGACTCTCAGGGAAAGGTGTAGAGGGCTGGAATCTGGATGCCACACTTCAATAGAGGCACCTCCCTCACTCCTAGACTGAGACTGTATGGTATTCTTATATACGATGTGGGCAGGGGTCTCCAAACTAAGGCCTGTGGGTCCCTCCAAGGTCATTTACCCACCCCATCCTAAACTTTAGACTTAGCCTGAAATGACTTGAAGGCGCACAATAACAATCCTAATTAACTTGATTCTCTCAGCAGCCAAAAGCAGGTCCATACTTCCCATTGAAAACTGGTACGTTTATGTTGGCTAAATATTGTATTGGTCTTTCATTAGTTTTTTTTTTTTGCACCACACATAAGATATGTTCAGTGCGTATAGGAATTCATTCATGTTTTCTCTCCCATTGACAGACTTCTCATGTTTTTGGGGAGCAAAATGTGCAAGAAATCAGCTGCTCAACCTGGGTGGGCCCAGTGGAAGAATTTATTGCTCCAGGTTTAATCTCCCCGTGCTTTCCTTTATTGCTTTAATTTCAAAGATCTGAAGCACAACCGCATTGAGCCAAACTTTTGTCACTCCTTTATAGCACTTCAAGCGGATCTTAATATTTGAGAGAAAGGAAACCTGTTTGAGGTATTCTCTGTTAAAATGCTGTGTGCCTTAATGTGTTGCCCCAAACTATGTAGATAAAAAATGCAGCTTTATGTCTTCTCTGTCCCCACAACCCCCCAGAGAGATTCCAAAGGCAATAAAGGGGGAGAAAAAAGAAAGAAAAGAGACCTTCCAACACTCCTCCCCTAGTCTTATCTCCCGTTATCTAATTTCCATTCCTTTGTGTCATGTCCTTCTGTTCTGATTACATGAAACCTTACATGAAACCTTTCCCACCTTGTTTAAATAATGTGAAATTGTGTTTTGCTTCTTGGCCTGTTTGTTGCTTTTCATACTTTCTTCTGAAAAGGGGTCATGTTGACACAATGGGTTAAACTGCTCAGCTGCTGAACTTTCTGACTGGAAGGTTTGCAATTCAAATTCGTGGGATGGGGTGAGCTCCCGCTGATAGCCCCAGCTTCTGCCAACCTAGCAGTTCGAAAGCATGCAACTAGATCAATAGGCATCACCTTGGCAGGAAGGTAAACTGCATTCAATGTAGTCATGCTGGCCACATGACCTTGGAGGTGTCTAGGGACAACACCAGCTCTTCAGCTTGGAAATCGAGATGAGCACGACCCTCAGAGCCAGAGATGAAGGGGAAGTCTTTGCTTTTCTCTGTTTATCTGTGTTTCATTGTTTCAAGACATTCGGGGAGTTAGAGTGGGATACAAATAAAATGTCGTTGTTGTTGTTATTTGAAAAACACAACAAGATGAATCCACAGCAGACACTCTGCTGGCTGTTGTATTGGATCACATGTCGGACACTTCCCAAATGTCTAGGACTGTGTGATGTATTGGCAAATAATGCGTAAAGATCCCAGTGAGGTGGACTTTTGAACTGGCAAATGGTAATTTTGTCAGCGCCGATTGTGTTTAAGTGCAGGCCAAGGTCTTTAGGCATTGTTGTTGTTGTTGTTGTTGTTATCTGTGTTTTGGAAAGATGGGGAGTGTGCCATGCTTCATCTCTTGAAATCACCAGAGAAAGGTGCATTGGTGCCACATATATCAAACTCAAGGCCTGGGGGGCCAAATCAGGCCCTCCATGTCATTTTATGTGGCCCTCCTT
The DNA here is from genome assembly GCF_037176765.1 of Anolis sagrei. Lineage (NCBI taxonomy): Eukaryota > Metazoa > Chordata > Lepidosauria > Squamata > Anolidae > Anolis > Anolis sagrei. Next base: position 149,521,752 of record NC_090023.1, read on the forward strand.
CAGAGGCTGGGATACAACTCCTGTATCATTAGACAACATGAGGAGAGCTGATAGGAGTTGGGTTACAGTTACATCTGGAAGGTTGTAATTTGTTCTATTGAGCTTAAATTTAGATACATGGCTTGTGGATATGATGTCTGACTTTAAAATGTCCTTTTTTCCCAACCTCAGAGCCACAAGTACTGTTGGGTTGCAATTCCCATTTTTCCCAGTCCACATGGTAAATAATACTATGTAAGAAAATTTTGGGGGGGAAAAAACTCTGTTTCTGGTTTGAAAGTGTTATTTCCCACTTAATTGTGTTGCACTTACTTCAAAAGTAGTTGTCCTCTGAAGATGCCAGCCACAGATGCAGGCGAAAAATCAGGAGAAAATGCTGTCAGAACACAGCCATACAGAAACCACACAACACTCCTGTTTTGAATGAGTTGAGACGCTATGAGATTTTCATTGAAAAACCATAGCAAAATGTGCTGCAGGATATCCCATAAAAATAAAGTTTTTGTAGTTTAATAAACTTTTTCCATTTTTTTAATGATAGGACCAATTAGGAAATGTCACTTATAACCCTGGAGCAAAAAAAATAATGTTACATTGACATTCCACAGATATATAAACCCCATTTGCCTAGTTTCCAACAAACCTCACAACCTTTGAGGATGCCTGCCATAGATAGGGGTGAAACGTCAGGAGAGAATGCTTCTGAAACATGGCCATACAGCCCGGAAAACTCACAATAATAATAATAATAATAATAATAATAATAATAATAATAATAAATTATCATATATTATTATCAACAGCCAGCATAGTGATCTTGTTTGCTGTGTACTAATCTTGTTGTGTTTCTAATAATAATAATAATAATAATACAATAATAATAATTTATTACATAATATATTATTATCAACAGCCTGCATAGTGATCTTGTTTGCTGTGTACTAATCATGTTGTGTTTCAAATAATAATAATAATAAAAATAATAATAATACAATAATAATAATAAGTTATTATATAATATATTATTATCAACAGCCAGCATAGTGATCTTGTTTGCTGTGTACCAATCTTGTTGTGTTTCAAATAATAATAATAATAATAATAATAATAATAATGTTATCATATAATGTATTATTATCAACACCCAGCATAGTAATCTTGTTTGCTGTGTACTAATCTTGTTGTGTTTCTAATAATAATAATAATAATAATAATAATAATAATAAGTTATCATATAATGTATTTTTATCAACAGCCAGCATAGTGATCTTGTTTGCTGTGTACTAATCTTGTTGTGTTTCAAATCATCATCATCATCATCATCATCATCATCATCATCATCATCATATAATATATTATTATCAACAGCTAGCATTGTGATCTTGTTTGCTGTGTACTAATCTTGTTGTGTTTCAAATCATCATCATCATCATCATCATCATCATCATATAATATATTATTATCAACAGCTAGCATTGTGATCTTGTTTGCTGTGTACTAATCTTGCTGTGTTCCTAATAATAATAATAATAATAATAATAATAAATCATATAATGTATTATTATCAACAGCCAGCATATTTCAAATAATAATTATTAGATACACAACAAGAGTAGTACACAGCGAACAAGATCACTGTGTTGGCTTTTGTATTTGATTACATGTTGGACACTTCCCAAGTGTCTAGGACAGTAGTTCTCAACCTGGGGTCCCCAGATGTTTTTGGCCTTCAACTCCCAGAAATCCTAACAACTGGTAAACTGGCTGGGACTGCTGGGAATTGTAAGCCAAAATACCTGGGGACCCACAGGTCTAGCACTATGTGATGTATCGGCAAGTAATATGTGCAGATTCGAGTAGGGTGGCCTTTTGCAGATGACAGGTGGTAATTTTGTCAGCGCTGATTGTTGTTAAGTGCAGGCCAGGGTCTTTAGGTACTGCACCGAGTGTGCATCTCACCACTGGGACCACCTTTACTGGCTTGTACCAGAGTCTTTACAGTTCGATTTTTATTGTGTAAGCTTTTCTAGTTGCTTCTCGTCAAATCTATTATTATTATTATTATTATTAAAATCTATTATTATTATTATTAAAAACATCTGGGAACCCCAGGTTGAGAACCACTGCCCCAAAATATCAGCAGTTGTCCCTTCTCGGCTCTAATTTTGGAGATATGTAACACATATCATTTATAGAAATAACCTTAATAATCATATCTAAGTGACCGGGTTGTGGCGCAGCTGGTTGGGAGTGGTTAGGTGTAGCTTGTTACTACCTGGGGGAATCCTTTGTTGAGAGGTGATTAGTTGTTCCTGATTGTTTCTTGTCTGGAGTTCCCCTGTTTTTTGTTTACTGTTATATTTTTAGAGGTTTTTTTTAATACTGGTAGCCAGATTTTGTTCATTTTGGTTAGTAACCAGCTGCATTAAATCACTACTGATTGAAAGGACATGAGTTCGAAGCCAACCCAGGTCGGAGTAAGCTCCCGACTGTTTGTCTAGCTTGCTGTCGCCCTTTGCAGACCGAAAGACAGTTGCATCTGTCAAGTAGGAAATTTAGGTATCACTTATACGGGGGAGGCTAATTTAACTAATTTACGACGCCATAAAATTCTCCAGCAGTGTGCAAAAGAATGAGGAAGTACTCAATCAGTGTCACAAATGGACAATACATTATTATTATTATTATTATTATTATTAAACCGCATTGAGTCGCCTGTTAAGGGCTGAAAAATGCGGTATAGAAATAAAGCAAATAAATACATACATAAATATTATTATTATGGTGATCCAAACATTTGCTGGTACAAGACTTAATTGAAAAGAGTGGAGCACAGTTGAGATCCTATGGGGGGGGGGGAGAAGAAAAAAGACAAAAGGGCAGATAAACCGTCCTTTGGGCTCTTTGGGGGGGGGGGGAGGTTGTGTGCCTCCTTAACTTAGAACCAAAGCCTTACTCGGGAGCAATTGCCAAGGCCATCCCTCTCCTATTTTCCTCCTCCTGCTGCTGCTGCTCTTGCTCTCCTCCTCCTCCTCCTCTGCGGCTCTTCTTCTCCTCTTCCCAGTTCCAGTGGGCGTCTGTCTTTTCGCTGCTCTGTTATCATTCTTCTTTTTCCTCGACGTGACGTTGAAGGGAGATGACAGCATTGTCTGGTTGTCTTTAATTCATCTGAAGATGAAGGCAGGAAGGGCGAGGGAAGGAGGGGGTGAGAGACACGCCAGGATTTCTGGGGGCTCCCCCATCCCCAGCCTTTCCTCGCTTTTCCCCTTTCCTCTATTTTTTTAAACATATATATTGGAGGGCACAAAGAGAGAACAACATTGGAGTCAACTGCCTCCAACGCACACAATCCTTAACTCTTTCAAGCCACTCCTTTTCAGCATCCCTTAAGACCCAATGGCTATAGAATCCTTTGAAACCAACCTCTGAGAATGCTTGCCACAGATGCAGGCGAAACGTCAGGAGAGAATGCTTCTAAACCCGAAAAACCTACAACAACGCAGCTATAGAATCCTCCCCTTGACTCGGAAGTAAACACCAGCCTGGTGCCTCTGCAACACTGGTCTGAGTGCCTCAAATGTTGGTCCTGCTTCTGGGTATAGTTGATCTGCGAATTTCCCCAAAACAGTGGTTCTAACCTAGGGTCCCCAGATGTTTTTGGCCTACAACTCCCAGAAATCCCAGCCAGTTGACCAGCTGTTAGGATTTCTGGGAGTTGAAGGCCAAAAACATCTGGGGACCCCAGGTTGAGAACCACTGCCCCAAAATATCACCAATTGTCCCTCTCAGCTCTAATTTTGGAGATATGTAACACATATCATTTATAGAAATAAAAACCTTGATAATCGTATCTAAGTGACCAGGTTGTGGCGCAGCTGGTTGGGAGTGGTTAGGTGTAGCTTGTTACTGCCTGGGGGAATCCTTTGTTGAGAGGTGATTAGTTGTTCCTGATTGTTTCTTGTCTGGAGTTCCCCTGTTCTTTGTTTACTGTTATATTTTTAGTTTCTTTCTAATACTGGTAGCCAGATTTTGTTCATTTTTGTTAGTAACCAGCTGCATTAAATCACTACTGACAGAAAGGTCATGAGTTTGAACCCAACCCCGGTCGGAGTAAGCTCCCGACCATTTGTCTAGCTTGTTGTCGACCTTTGCAGCCAGAAAGTCAGTTGCATGTGTCAAGTAGGAAATTTAGGTACTGCTTATATGGGGAGGCTAATTTAACTACTTTATGACATCATAAAATTCTGCAGCAGCATGCAAAAGAATGAGCAAGTACTCAATCAGTGTCACAAATGGATGGTGAAGCAACACCTCCCCCCAATGGTCGGAATTCAAAGCATACGCTCATGAAGCTGGAAAGTTAAATAGACTCTGTCTGTCTGTGTGTCTATATATGTTGTGTGTCTAGGGCATTGAATGTTTGCCAGGTATATGTATTGTAATCTGACCTGAGTCTCCTGCAAGGTGAGAAGGGCAAAATATAAATACTGTTAATTAATTAATATATAAATAAAGCTGCCAAGAGGGTCTCTCCAATGCAATTGTCTGAATCAGCACTCCAAATAACCCCAGGAACAGGCCTCAAAACCTAGACAGCAAGAAATGAATTATAGGGTTATTGTAGGTTTTTTGGGCTGTATGGCCATGTTCCAGAAGCATTCTCTCCTGACGTTTTGCCTGTATCTATGGCAGGCATCCTCAGAGGTTGAGGGGTCTGTTGAGAACTAGGAAAATGGGGTTTATATATCCGGGCTGTATGGCTGTATGCTTCTAGAACATGGCCATATAGCCCGAAAAAGCTACAACAATGATAATAGTAATAACAATAACAATAATGCTTTATTTATAATCCGCCCTATCTTCCCGAGGGGACAAAGGCAAAGGCTTCACCTTGGTTAACATTGAAAAGCCTTGCAGCTTCAAGGCTTGTCTGCTTCCTGCCTGGGGGAATCCTTTGTTGGAAGGTGATTATTTGGCCCTGATTGTTTCTTGTCTGGAATTCCCTGGTTTTTGAGTGTTGTTCTTTCTTTACTGTCCTGACCCCAGACAAGAAACAATCACCTTTGCCACTGAAAAGCCTTACAGCTTCAAGCCTTGTCTGCTTCCTGCCTGGAGGAATCCTTTGTTGGGAGGTGATTAGCTGACCCTGATTGTTTCTTGTCTGGAATTCCCCAGTTTTTGAATGTTATGCTTTCTTTACTGTACTGATTCCAGACAAGAAACAACCAGGGGCAGCTAATCACCTCCCAACAAAGGATTCCCCCAGGTAGGAAGCAGACAAACCTTGAAGCTGCAAGGCTTTTCAATTGGCAAGGTGATCAATTGCAGCATTCACGCTTGCCTCAAGCAGAAAAGAGTTCTTTCCCCCAAGCTGGACACTCCAGAGATCTATAAAACCCACTTGCCTTGTTTCCAACAGACCTCACAACCTAATGAGGATGCCTGCCATAGATGTGGGCGAAACGTCAGGAGAGAATGCTTCTGGAACATAGCCGGGAAAACTCAGTGATTGGGGCTACGAAAGCCTTTGGCAACACAGTAAAGGCTTCCCCTTCCAGCTCTGAGGAGTGATGTTTATTGTTATATAGGAGATAATACAGCAAGCACATTCCACCATATGTATGTGTACAAATAGAAAGATAGATAGATAGATAGATAGATAGATAGATAGATAGATAGATAGATAGATAGATATTTGGTGGAATGTGTTTATTGTATATATGTATCTGTGTGTGTATGTGTGTGTATGTGTATGTGTGTGTGTGTGTATATACATACATACACACAAAATATTTATATATATACATAAACACACAATATTTATCTACTATATATATATATATACACATACAATAAACACATTCCACCAAATATCTATCTTTCTATCCATCCATCCATCCATCCATACATACATACATCCATACATACATACATACATACATACATACATACTTATGGTGGAATGTGTTTATTGTATTACCGACAAAACAATATATGTGTGTGTGTGTGTTTTAGGCCTGCTCTTGGGGTTATTTGGTGGCCCTGCTTTAGACAATTGCATTGGATACAGACCGCCTCAGCTCAGATACAGTCATCCTGGTTTTCTAGGAGCGACTGGTGCCATTTTTAGGAACCAGCAGGTCAAACAGACCCAGAAACTGGGCTAACATTGGAGGCATCCAAACATGTGTTGCCCAATGTGTAGTTTTGTTACAAATGGCCTTGTGTTGCAAATACAAAATCATTGGTTTCATCCTTGGTCGGATTTTAGAACCGGAGACGTTGTAAATAGCTTTGTTTTGAATTGAAAGCGTTTTAAGTAACTCTTTAGAGATCTACACTTTGTGCACACCCGATTTCCTTGAGGGAGAATAAACGGGATGGAAGGGAAAAGGGAAGAGGAACCCAATGGGCGTCTAATTCGGATCAGGCTTGGGGCGCCGTGTTTTCCCCCTTTCTTGTCCTCTCCAGAGAGGGTGAGGATGGGGACGACTGGGGACAAGATCTAAAAACCCTTTCGCCTTCACAACCTCTGCAGATGCTTGCCATAGATGCAGGCGAAACGTCAGGAGAGAGTGCTTCTAGAACATGGCCATACAAAACCTACAACACCCAGTCGCCTCTCCCTCAAACGCAGTCTCCTTCTCCAGAGTGTTGCCTCTGTTGGGCGATCCTTGATCAAATACTGGACCAACCTCTCGGGAACCAGAGAGAAAGGTTGAAAGCCTCCTGTGTCTTCCAAAGGGTTGGCTCGGTTGCTCTGCTTTCTTGCCACAGGGAGGGAGGTTTCCTCGGGATTTACTTCCCAGAAAAAGGGGTTTCAAGGAAGATTAAAGTCCGGTTGACACATACACACACACACCCGGGGAAAGGGAGCCTTATCCTGAACCTACAGCAATAACAAAAAGGCTCACTCGCCGGTGGAAAGGGCTCCATTGCAAGGATCCCTTCTGCTTTTCGAGCAGATCTTGGAAGGATCAGAGAAAGTGCCGATTTCACTTGGAATCCCAGTTTTGTCTCTTAGCAAAGGAAGAGGAGGAAAGGATTCCCTCTTTCGGGAAAAACCTTCTTCCTCTCAGGGAGTTTTAAAAACAAAACACCCCCCTCTCTCTCTGGGTTGTTGTGAGTTTTCCGGGTTGTTTGGCCATGCTCCAGAAGCATTCTCTCCCGACGTTCCGCCTCCATCTGCCTAGGAGAATCCTTTGTAGGGAGGTGATTATTTGGCCCTGATTGTTTCTTGTCTGGAATCAGGACAGTAAAGAAAGAGCAACACTCAAAAACTGGGGAATTCCAGACAAGTAACAATCTATGGCCAATTGCTACTTTCACACCTATCTCAAAGACAAGAGTTCTTTCTCCCGCTCTGGACTTTCCACAGATATATAAACCCAATTTTCCTAGTTTCCAACAGACCCCTCAACCTCTGAGGATGCCTGGCATAGATGCAGGCGAAACTTCAGGGGATAATGCTTCTGGAACATAGCCATACAGCCCGGATATATAAACCCAATTTTCCTAGTTCCCAACAGACCCCTTAACCTCTCAGGATGCCTGTCATAGATGTAGGCGAAATGTCAGGAGAGAATGCTTCTGAAACATGGCCATTCAGCCCGGATATATAAACCCCATTCTCCTAGTTCCCAACAGACCCCTCAACCTCTGAGGATGCCTGCCATAGATGGAGGCGAAACGTCAGGAGAGAATGCTTCTGGAACATGGCCATTCAGCCCGGATATATAAACCTCATTTTCCTAGTTCCCAACATACCTCTCAATCTCTGAGGAAGCCTTCCATAGATGGAGGCGAAACGTCAGGAGAGAATGCTTCTGGAATATGGCCATACAGCCCGGATATATAAACCCCATTTCCTAGTTGCCAACAGACCCCTCAACCTCTGAGGATGCCTGCCATAGATGTAGGCAAAACGTCAGGAGAGAATGCTTCTGGAACATGGCCATACAGTCCGGATATATAAACCCCATTTTCCTAGTTCCCAACATATCCCTCAACCTCTGAGGATGCCTGCCATAGATGTAGGCGAAACGTCAGGAGAGAATGCTTCTGAAACATACAGCCCGGAAAACTCACAACAACACAGTGATTCCGGCCATGAAAGCCTTCGACAATACCCCCCCCCCCTCTCTCTCTCTTGTTCTGGAGTATAATCATTGCGAGAATAGGGTTTTCTCCCCAAAACAAGGCTCGGAGGGAGCTTGCTTGGTATGAATGTTGGGCGTAGGGAAACGTAGGGAAGCCACACTCTCTCAGCCTCAAAAGCCAAGACAATACCCTGAATAAGTCCTGCCAGGAAACCGGATAATAGGGTCACAAGTGGGAACGACTGCTAAGACATTTTTTTCTTTTTCAAAGAGAGTAGCCAATGAAATAATATGTTGTCGAAGGCTTTCATGGCCGGACTCGCTGGGTTGCTGTGAGTTTTCCGGGCTGTATGGCCATGTATATCTATTTATTTAATTAATTAATTATTTGCCATATTTATCCCTCTTAGCCCAGAGGCGACTCGGGGCGGTTTACACGTTCCAGAAGCATTCTCTCCTGACCTTTCGCCCACATCCATGGCAGGCATCCTCAAAGGTTGAGGGATCTAACTCTGAGGATGCCTGCTACAAATACGAGTGAAACGTCAGGAGAGAATGCTTCTGGAACATGGCCATACAGCCCGGAAAACTCACAGCAGCCCAATCAAATAATACTCGTTCAATGAAATGAATGAGAAAGCTCCAAAATATCACTGTTATGAAGTCGAGCAAACTCTCCATCACACATCAGGACATAACATTGTTCCTTTTGAATTCCCCTTCAAAATGTCCCCGAATTTATAAGCACTGAAGAAAAAAAGACTCCGAAAATTCTTGGTGTCTAGAACTTTACATTTTTTTGCCTTCTCAATCCTTATTACACTGCCGAAAAATGCATTATATGGTCAGTGTGGGAACATATAATGCAACTCAACCTGCATTCTATGGCTCAGTTCAAATTGTATTATGTATATATCATAACATATACAGTTTGATCTGTATTCTATGGTTCTGCAAAGACTATAATACGCTTCAAGCTTGAGAGCCCTTCCACAAAGCCATATAACCCAAAATATCAAGGCAGAAAATCCCACAATATCTGTTTGGAACTGGGTTATCTGAGTCCACACTGTCATATATCCCGATTCAAAGCATATAATCTGGGATTTTAATCTGTTGTGTGGAAGGGGCCAGCCTAAAAGACCAAGTCAAGTTTGAAAACCATTGCAATGCTATAAATTCGGGGGTTGGGAGGGGAAATAATAATAATAATAATAATAATAATAATAATAATAATAATAAAATATATCACACAAACCTAGACGCTTGGGAAATGTTCAACTTGTGATTTTGTGATACGAAATCCAGCATATAGATCTCATTTGCTGTGACATACTGTGTTTTTGTATCGGTAAAATAATAATAATAATAATAATAATAATAATAATAATAATAATAATAAATCACACAGTCCTAGACGCTTGGGAAATGTTCGACTTGTGATTTTGTGATACGAAATCCAGCATATAGATCTCGTTTGCTGTGACATACTGTGCTTTTGTCAGTAAAATGGTAATAATAATAGTAATATTAATAATAATAATAATAATAAATCACACAGTCCTAGACGCTTGGGAAATGTTCGACTTGTGATTTTTGTGATACGAAATCCAGCATATAGATCTCATTTGCTGTGACATACTATGTTTTTGTGTCAGTAAAATACTACTACTAATAATAATAATAATAATAATAATAATAATGGGGCAAAAATTCTTATTGCAAAGTGGAGAAACCAGTATCCACATTGGTTGCCTCCTGTCCAGAATCTATTATTCTTTTCCCTACTAGTAGTTTTGTTGGTTTGAGAACACCTCGAGGAAAATGCCTGGAAAAATAACAACAAACAATAGCAAACATTTTAAAGGCAAAAGGGGAGGGGGGAGGCACCCGTATCCCAGTCCAGTCCAGTGCTTTCTTATCCCAGCACCGCAAAAGAAACCAGCCTGAGCTTCCAACTGAGCAGGAGAGTTCGGGGTGCCGTTTAAATTAGGAATAGGTCTTGTGTGGTTTTCTTTTCGCCCTCTTCGTTTTCCCATCCCACCCACGGAGGGCCTTAAAAGGGGAGGGGGCTTTGGGGTGTTTCTCACCCGCCCCAATGCTCTCCAAACACTGACAGCCCCCTTTGGCCTCGCCCTTGAGGCCTAGCACTTTTACAAGAAGGAGATAACACCGCATTTCTTCCATTCTAAGGCGCACTTCTCCCCTAATATAGAAACATCTCTGGAAATGGGGTGCCTCTTAGAATCGCTGGTGTGCCTTAAGTGGTTTTGTTGGTGGTATTGAAAAGAAGATGCGTCTTATAAGTGAAGAAATAGGGGTATTTCCTAGACCACCTTAGGTTATAGTGTGATCTGACCACCACAATCACGAATTTTCTTTTGAGCTTGCCTTTCTATGCAACTCAGTACATAATCAAACATACTCTGAGGCTGGATCTACATTGATAATAATAATAATAATAATAATAATAATAATAATAATAATAATAATAATTTATTTAGAGACTAGATCTACACTGCCTTAAATAATAATAATAATAATAATAATAATAATAATAATAATGCTTTATTTAGAGCCCAGATCTACACTGCCCTATATTATAAAAATAGTCATATAATGCTTTATTTAGAGACCAGATCTACACTGCCTCATACAATAGTAGTAGTAATAATATAATGCTTTATTTAGAGCCCAGATCTACATGGCCCTAAATAATAATAATAATAATAATACTTTATTTAGAGCCCAGATGTACACTGCCTTATATAATAATAATAATAATAATAATAATAATAATAATAATAATAATATGCTTTAGAGTTCAGATCTACACTGCCCTATATAATAATATAATGCTTTATTTAGAGCCCAGACCTATACTGCCTTATATAATAATAATATAATGCTTTATCTAGAGCCCAGATCAATACTACCTTATATAATAATAATAATAATAATATAATGCTTTATTTAGAGCCCAGATCAATACTGCCTTATATAATAATAATAATAATAATGCTTCATTTAGAGCCCAGATCTACAATGCCTTATATGATAATAATAATAATAATAATAATAATAATGCTTTATTTAGAGCCCAGATCCACACTGACTTATATAGTAATAATAATAGTGTTTTATTTAGAGCCCAGATCTACACTGCCCTATATAATAATAATAATAATAATAATAATAATAATAATAATAATGCTTGATTTAGAGTCTAGATCTACACTGCCTTATATCCTAGTGCCCTTCCACACAGTCATATAACCCAGAATATCAAGGTCGAATAAACCACAATATCTGTTTTGAACTGGATTATTCCACACGGTCATATATCCCAGTTCAAAGCAGATAATATGGGATTTCATTTAGCTGTATGGAAGGGGCCCCAGGATCTGATCCTAGATTGTCTGGCAGTGGAGGCTCATATAATCCAGTTAAAAACAAATAATCATGGGATACAGGGTAGTGTAGATCCAGCCTCATATAATCCCGCTCAAAGCAGATAATCTGGGACCATACCCTGGGATATAGAGCAGTGTAGATCCAGCCTTTGGGATGTGTTGAGCGTTGAGGTTGCCAGATAATGCAGTTTGGACTGAATAATATGGTCAGTATAGACCCATGGAATGAATGGAGTTCAAACTGAGTTGTGTGGCTCTCGGCTGACCATAGAGTGGAGTCCAAATTGCATTCTTGTTGACAAGATAGACCCAGTCAAAGGCAGGCAGGCGGCTCTCCTTCCGGCTCATTCCGGATCCTTGTTTTTGGCTTTTGAGCCCTCGGAGAGAAAGTGGGATCCGGAGGGAAGGCTGGAAACATTTCCCCTCAATTCCATGTAAGATCCCGCCTTTTAGAGAAAAGCAAAGGCATGGGTTTGCAAGCTCTCTCTCCCGAGTCCCCATCTGCGTGGCTGAATGGAATGTAGAGTTCACCTCATCCGACACAAACAAACACCAACTAAAAAACCGGATCTTTTCGGTCGGTTGTGCCTCTTTTTGAGAGGCGTTTGGTGGAACAGAGGAAGAGGAAACAACCCCAAAAGAAAGCACTCTTTGGAGGAACGTAGGGGAAAAACCTGAGCCCATTTTCCAACCTGAAAGTCGATCGAACTCGCTTCGTTTCGGACGCCGAAACTTCTCCCAAAGAAGTCGGAGAACTCTTCTGTTTTTCTGCTCTTTTGCTAGCAATAATCCAAAGCGTTGTTTCGGCGTTTTAAACCGGGTTTTAGCATTTAAACAGCTCCTTCTAATGGAGGTGGTAAAGAAGAAGAACAACAACAGCAATACGAAACGAAATGCATTCACTTTTTGCCAGTTATAGGAGGAAAAAAAAAAAACATGGGGTGGTCACCAAACTTGAGAGCATTCTTCTGAGGATTGAATTGACTCAAAGTGAACACCTCACCCACCTCTAAAGCCCAGGTTGTATTTGTTATTATCACAAGTCCCCTGAAGGTGAGTTCCAAAGGGAAAAAAGGGAAAATCTGGTTTGGAATAGATCAAATATATCGAACTTTTAATCTTGGAAAGCAATACATTTGAAATACATGACGTCACCCCTGTTACTGCCCCTTCCACAGACAGGGTGGACGGAAAAAATTAAAAAATAGTTAAGTGTTCCTTAAGAAGAACCAAAATAAGGCAAAGGGAGCTTTTTTAAGAGGAGGGGGACATAGGCCACTTCAACACAGCTAAATAAAATTCCCCATTTTCTGCTTTGAACTGGATTATATGGCAGTGTGGACTCAGATAACCCAGTTCAAAGCAGAAATTGAGGGATCTTCTGCTTTGATAATCTGGGTTATATGACTGTGTGGAAGGGCCCTAAGGCTGGATCTACACTGCCCTATTTCCCAGGGTATGGTCCTAGGTTATATGCTTTGAACTGGATTGTATGAGGCTGGATCTACACTGATGTAATCCCAGAGTCTGATTCCAGATTATTTGATTTTAACTGGATTATATGATTCTCCACTCATATATGCCAGATCCATATATCCCAGATCCTGGGATACAGGGCAGTGTAGATCCAGGTTCCAAATAAAGCATTATTATTATTATTATTATTATTATTATTATTATTTTACTGACACAAAAACACAGTATGTCACAGCAAATGAGATCTATATGATGGATTTTGTATCACAAAGTCGAACACTTCCCAAGAGTCTATGACTGTGTGATGTATTATTATTATCATCATCATCATCAAAGCAGATATTGTGGGATTTCCTGCCTTGATATTCTGGGATATAGGACTGTGTGGAAAGGCCCAGAGCCTTGTCCTTAGGATTCTTTTCTTCCTGAAGACATACCAATAATAATAATAATAATAATAATAATAATAATAATAATAGTGTCCTAGACACTTGGGAAGTGTCCTACATGTGATCCAATACAACAGCCAGCAGAGTGTCTGTTGTGGAGTCACATTGTTGTGTGTAAAATAATAATAATAATAATAATAATAATAATAATAAATCACACAGTCCTTGGGAAGTGTTCGACAAATAATAATAATAAATAAATAAATAAATAAATCACACAGTCCTAGACGCTTGGGAAGTGTTCGACTTGTGATTTTGTGATACGAAATCCGGCATATAGATCTCGTTTGCTATGATATACTGTAGTTTTGTGTCAGTAAAATAATAATGATTATTATAATACCAATTGATTGCTTGTAGTGGCACACAACTTCCAAAAAATTTAATAATAATTGCAAATTGAGTGGCCAAACTAGACTCTTTAAAAAAGAAAAGAAAAATGCATTTAGGGGTATTTTTTTCCTCCCAGCCCACCCCCATTGAGACATACAATACAATCACAGCAATTGGAAAGTAACAAGAACAGCTCTATAAATTTTTTGTTTCCTTTTTTATTATTATTATTGATTTGTTTATATTCTACAACATGGGTGTTTCCTCCACTTTTTATCATCATCATCATCATCAATCATTCTTATTACTATTTTCCCGTCGATCTTCCTTTAAGAATATTCGAAGTTAAAGTAATGCACTTTTGTTGTTGTCTTTGTTGTTGTCGTTTCAAAGTCGCTGTCCCGCTTGAAGCTAACATAAATAAATACAGTGCCCATGGATCCAGTCCTGACGATGAACACTCTCTTTATATTTATATATATATCAAAAGGAGTCCCAATTGCAATGTCATTCTCACTCGGGAGTGAGTTAGGGAAAGAAGGAAGGAAGGAGGGAGGCTTGGTGTGTCTTGTTTGTGAGAGATGTTGCTTACTTAGAGATGCCTCTCTCTCTCTGTCTCCTTCTCCAAAGGTCCAAGACCCCCTCGATGTCCCTCCGCCCGCCCTCCAAAGCCCAGCAAAGTCCCCCCAGTCGTCGCCAGTCAACTCACTGGTATCCCAGGGCGGAAGCAGTGGTGAGTCTCTGCCCGTAGAGCGCGTAAGGGGAGTAGTAGGCTCCGGCGGAAGGCGCGGCGGCAGGGACGGGAACCGGGGCCCCGGGGGCCGGGAGCGGGCTCTTGGAGTAAGGATGGTAGCGGCTGCTGAGTCCCAAAGCGTGGTGCGGGCCGCGGAGGGCCGCCAACGCGGACGGGCCGCCTGAAGAAGCGGCGGAGGGGAGACTGTGCATGTGGCACGCCATGGCCGCCGCTGCTGCTGCCGCCGCTAAGGAACTGGAGCCTGGGTAACCCCCGAGCAGCTTGTCCGCCGAGGAGGCGCTTGGGAAGGCCGTGTGCGTCCGCAGGTGGCCCAGAAGCTCCTCCGAGGAGGCGAAGCGCTTGTCGCAGGGCCCGTTGGCCGAGACCCAGTTGCAGATGTGCGGCTGGGGGTCATTGGGGAGCAGGAAGCCGTACGGGTAGAGAGGGTGCCCGGCTAAGGAGGGCGGCCCCCCGCCGGAGTGGACGGCGTGCAGCGGGTGCGTCGGGTAGACCAGCGGAGGCGGGTAGCCCTGCTTGAGCGCCGCGTCGTGGGCGCAGGAGGCGGCGGCAGCGGCGCCGGTTAAGTGGCTGGCGCAATGGTAGCTCAAGCAGTACGGGTCGCGGCAGAGGCTGGCCGTCATCACCGACGGCGGGGACGCGCCCGCTAAAGGGCTCGAGCCGGAGGTCTTGCTGCTCCCGCCGCAGCTCAAGGTGCCCACCAAACCGGGCTTGGTGGGGTCCAAAGCCACGCCGGGGGGGAGGAACTGAGGCGCGTAGCTCGCGTAGCCTGGGTAACTCATCCCAGCCGGCGGGGGGAGCGGGAAAACGGCTTGTCCTGGTTTGTAGGGCGACACCGGAGCCACCAGGCCCGAGCTGAGCACCGAGGAGGAGCTCACCACGCCGCCGCCTCCGCACGGAGGAGACGAGGCGGAGGAGACAGAGGAAACCGACGAGGAGGAGGAAGACGACGAGGAGGAGGCGCCCCCGAGGAGGGATTTCGCGTTTGTGTCGTGGCCTTGGCTCAGTTCTGCTGTAATCCGCGCCGATTCCGTGCCTCCCTTCTCGCCGTTGCTGTCCTTCTTCTCCGCCGACTCGGTTTTACCCCCGTCGCCGGAGAGGAGTCCAGGGGAGCAGGCCGAGGCGCTGGAAGTGGGGCTGCCTGTCCTTGGCGTGAACGGCTGGCAGGTGGCGCTCGGCACCCGGAAGCCCGGCTTCTCGCCGCCGCCTCCGCCGCCGCCGCCTCCTCCGCCTCCTCCTCCGCCCGAGCCTCCCGTCCCCGAAGAGGACTCTTTCTTGTCCGACCCGGGCTTGGAGTAAGGCTTGAAGCTGGACTTGTCCTCTGCCCCGATGTCGCTGAGCTTCAGAGGGCCCGACTTGCTGGACTCTTTGTCGCCGCCGCTGGAAGTGACCGAGGAGAGCTTGGAGGAAGGCGAGGGGTCCGGCTTCCCGATCTGGGAGCAGGTCTGCGCCAGGAGCGCCAAGGGGCTCTTCTTCGCGTCCAGCTGCAAAAGGAACCCCCGGAAGGAGGAGGAAGAGGAAGAGGAGGAAAGAGACAAGGGACCAGAGTCAGAAAACAAGCTCAGGCAGACCCGGTCGGCCACCCCAGTCAACTTTCTGTTCCTAACGCCCCTTCTACACTACCATATACAAATCAGATCGTCTGCTTTGAAATAGATTAGATGGCAGACTCGGGGGCCCTTCCACACAGCCCTATATCCCAGAATATTAAGGCGGAAAACCCCACAATATCTGCTTTGAACTGTGTTATCCGAGTCCATACTCAGATAATGTGGGATTTTCTACTTTGCTATTCTGGGATATAGGGCTGTGTGAAAGGGCGCCCCAGAAAATCAAGGCAGGAAATCTACATTATCTGCTTTGAACTAGATATGAAGCCCCTTCCCCACAGATGTATAAAATCCCATATTATCTGCTTTGAACTGGGTTATATGGCGATGTGGACTCAAGGCCCTTCCACACAGCCCTATATCCCAGAACATTACGGCTGAAAATCCCATAATATCTGCTTTGAACTGGGTTATCTGAGTCCACACTCAGATAACGTGAGATTTTCTGCCTTGCAGATATTATGAGATTTCCTGCCTTGATATTTTGGGATATAGGGCTGTGTGAAAGGGCAGAAAATCTACATTATCTGCTTTGAACTGGATATGAAGCCCCTTCCCCATAGATGTATAAAATCCCATATTATCTGCTTTGAACTGGGTTATATGGCATTGTGGACTCAGGGCCCTCCCACACAGCCTTATATCCCAGAATATTATGTCGGAAAATCCCACAATATCTGCTTTGAAGTGGGTTATCTGAGTCCACACTGCCATATAATCCATTCTGGGATATAGGTCTGTGTGAAAGGGCGCCCCAGAAAATCAAGGCAAAAAATCTACATTATCTGCTTCGAACTTCCCCATAGATGTATAAACTCCCACATTATCTGCTTTGAACTGGGTTATGTGGCGATGTGGACTCAGGCCCTTTCTCACAGCCCTATATCCCAGAATATCAAGGCAGGAAATCCCAGTTTTGAACTGGGTTACCTGAGTCCCCACTGCCATATATTCCAGTTCAAAGCAGATAATGTGGAATTTTATTCAGCTGTGTGGAAGGGCTCCTTAGATAACCCAGTTCAAAGCAGATATTGTGGGACTTTCTGCCTTGTTGTTCTGGGTTATATGGCTGCGTGGAAGGGCCTTCATATAACCCAGTTCAAAGTAGATATTGTGGGATTATTGTTTGGATTATATGGCCTGGGCCCACCCTTTTTTACCCCATTATTTTGTCCACTCAGGAAACCTCTCTGGCCTCGAACCTGATATTACTTCTTACAGCCCTCCACACAGCCATATAACACAGAATATCAAGGCAGATCATCCACAATCTCTGTTTATGACTGGATTATCTGAGTCCACACTGCCACACAATCCAGTTCAATGTGGAAGGGGTCTTTGTATCAACTTTATTGACCTCCTTTTTCAGTTGGAGGACGACCCTAATTTCAGTATCAGTGGCCAAAAGACACGAGACACACCGAAGATTTAAGATCCCTTCCACACTGTTTTATATCCCTAGATTTGGTCCCAGATTATCTGCTTATCCCTTGGCCAAGGAGACTCATATAAAGCAAATAATCTTGGGCCAGATCCTGGGATATAGGGCAGCGTAGATCCAGCCTCTAGAACAATTAACCTTGCCTCTCTTTTGCTCCCCTCCAATCCAGCCTTTTGAGGTGGGGAAAGTGAGTTTTAGAATAGAATATATTAAAGTTATTATTAATATTATTATATTATATATTTATTATTAATAGTAATTAATATGTTTATTCATATGTCTCCCTGTAGGGACTCAAGATGGCTTTGCTGGCTCCTTCGGCCGCCTTCCTCGCCTCCTAAGCTGAAAGTTATTATTAATATTATTATAATATATTATATATTTATTATTAATAATAATAATTAATAGCTTTATTCATATGCCGCCATTCTCCCTGTAGATACTCAGGGTGGCTTTGCTGACTCCTTCGGCCACCTTCCTCGCCTCCCAAGCTGAAAGTTATTATTAAGATTATAATATATAATATATTTATTATTAATAATAATAATTAATAGCTTTATTCAAATGCCGCCATTCTCCCTGTAGGGACTCAGGGTGGCTTTGCTGGCTCCTTCGGCTGCCTTCCTCGCCTCCCAAGCTGAAAGTAGTAGTAGTAGTTGTTATTATTATATTTATTATTAATAATAATTATTAATAACTTTATTCATATGCCGCCATTCTCCCTGTAAGGACTCAAGATGGCTTTGCTGGCTCCTTCGGCCGCCTTCCTTGCCTCCCAAGCTGAGTCCCGAAGCCATGCCCTGGGGCTTAAACCCCCCCCCCACCGACCCCCCCCCCCCCCCTTTCCCTTCGTCTCCCTATGGCAGCACAGAGACTCGGGTCCCGGGCGGTTCCCCCTGAGAACAACTCGACACAGACTCCCTTCCTCCCACCCCACCTATTGGGAAAGACTTCAGGGCGCTGGATTACAAAACCCACACAAGGGTGGGGCGTGGGGGGGGGGGGGGGAGAAGGGGAAAGCGGGCGAACCTCTGGATTCCATTGCGAATTCCAAAGGAGGGAAGCTCGGGTGGGAGAACTGCGAGAAAGTCGCGTCGCAACCACTTCCGCTGACTCCCGGGACCCAAAGCAGGGTTTGGAGGCCGCATTTCCCTGCGCAAGGGCTCCCAGAGATCACAGACCCTCTCCCTCCCTCCCTTCCTTACCTCAATGGGGCTGACGGGCGTGGAAGGCAAGGGCTGGAGGTACTCGGGGTGCAAAATGTGCCCCGTCCGCGCCGTGAGCATTTTCAAGACTTTGATGGGGAGGCGGTTCGCCTGGCGCAAAGGGTCCGAGGGGGGCACGGCGTGGAAGAAAGGATGGCCCGCCGAGGCGCTGCTGCTGCTGCTTCTGCTGCTGCTACTGCCAAGGCTGCTCCCTCCTCCTCCTCCTCCGTAGGTCGGATCCCCCGAGTGTCCGCCTGGCCACGCAAGATCGCAGCCGACGCTGCTGCTGCTGTTGCTGCTGTTCCCGAGATCTCTGGCGCCTCCTCCTCCGCCTCCTCCTCCTCCTCCTCCCGCCGCCTCTGCTGCTCCTCCTCCTCCTCCTCCGTGCTGACTACTTCTTACGGCAGAAAGCGAGGGGGATGTAATCATGACCCAAAGCCTGGCATTGAAAGCTGGCGGGGAGGGAGGCGAAGCAGGGAGAGGGGGGGCTCGATCCCCTCTTTTCTCTCCCGCTGGGGGGGAAAAATAGTATAGGACCGACTCCTCCAAAGGCAGGCAACTGGGAGAGGCAGCGAGGGGTCCCACTCTGCTCACTCTCTCTCTCTTTCCGCAGCCAGGCCGGGCCTTCCTCTCTCTCTCTCTCTCCTCCTCCTCCTCCGCTGCGAGGATTGCGAGCCTCCTCCTCCGCTGCCCAGCCCGCCTCGGCTCTGGCGAAGGCAGCTCACTTCAAAAGGCAGCTGAATTAGTCGGGAGATTAAAGCCTTTGCCGCCTTCCAATCAAATGGGACCCCGAGGTGATTGGAGGGTCAAGGGGATGTGACGTCACCGCCCCCTTCTTCAGGGGCTTTTCCACCGCCCTCCCTTCCCTCCTTCCCTCCCTTTCAGGGGCCGCCTCTCCCGCCCTGTCTGCCTGTCTTTTAATGGCCTTTCTTCCCTTCTTCCCTTCTCTTCCTTTCTTTCTTTCTTCTTCGGCTTCCCCTCCTCCAACTCTGTCTCTTTAAGGGCAGGATGGATGGGCTTGGCGTCAGTTTGGTGTCTCACGTTGGACACTCCGCATCTATCTATCTATCTATCTATCCATCTATCTACCTACCTATCTACCTACCTACCTACATATAGATCTATCTATCTATCTATCTATCTATCTATCTATCTACATACCTACCTACCTATATTATCTACCTACTTACCTACCTATCTACCTATAGATCTACCTACCTATCTACCTATCTACATATAGATCTACCTACCTACCTACCTACCTATATTATCTACCTACCTACCTATCTATCTACATATAGATCTATCTACCTACCTACCTATATTATCTACCTACCTATCTACATATAGATCTATCTATCAATCCACCTACCTACTTACCTATATTATCTACCTACCTACCTATCTATCTACATATAGATAGATCTATCTGTCTATCTGTCTGTCTATCTATCTATCTATCTATCTATCTATCTATCTGTATATGTACTATGCAGTCATGCCGGCCACATGACCTTGGAGGTGTCTACGGACAACGCGGCTATTCGGCTTAGACATGCAGATAAGCACCACATCCCAGAGTCGGACACGACTGGTGTTAATGTCCTGGGACAACCTTTACCTTTACCTATATATATATTTGCATCCAGTGTGTGTCTGTGTGTGTTGACAGTACAAAGCACCCTTTTGAGTGCCTTAGGAAAGCCCATCTTTTCAGGGCCCTTTTTCACTCCTTCAGGACGCAAATAAAAGAAATCGCCCTCACCCTCATCAACTTTGTGATGAGCTCCCTCTGTCAGCTCCAGCTCCCCATTGCGGGGACATGAGAGAAGCCTCCCACAAGGATGGTCAAACATCCAAACGTCCAGGCGTCCCCTGGGCAACGTCTTTGCAGATGGCCAATTTTCTCAAACCAAGTTGCTCCTGACACCGCAAAAATAATAAACTTTGCGATTTTATATTCTTATTCTTTCAAGCTTTTTTGAGCTTCTCCTCCTGCGCGACTCCAACTAGAGAACTGAAACGAGTCGAAGCCCCGCCCATCCGGACGGCGGTGGCAACACTGACAGGCGCCGCGCGGGGATTGGTGGAAGCGCGAATCACGTGCCGCAGAAGCCCCGCCCCCTCTCCTTTTCAAAGGCGGGAGGAGGGGGAGGGAGAAAGGGAGGGGGGAGCGCGCGATCGGGAGCCCTTCTTCTCCTCCTTCATCAGTTGTCAATGCTCCCCAACCGCAATCAATCAGTTATTTGTCAGCCCCTGTCAATCCTCCCTTGATTTATGTCAGGTTTTGTTGCTGATTACAAGCCTAGTGCGACTTGAAGGAAGAAAGAGCGGGCGGAGGAGGGAGGGGGGGAGGAGGGGAGGCAAGGAAGCCGAGGCAGAGACAGGCAGGAAAGGAAAGGCAGGGCAAAGACGGACGGACGGCTTCCCCTTTGGAAAAAAGAGCCCTTCCGCTTAGAGAGGGAATCGCTCTCCCAGGGAAGGCGATTTGGGTGCCCAAGAGGGTGACCCAGAGGAGGAGGAAGAGGAAGAGGAACGTTCCCTATCTTGTCCCGACCTTAGAGTCGAAGCCTGTCCCTTATTTCCAACCCCGTTCTGCTCAATCGGGGACGTTTCACACCCCAAAACATGTTTTCTGAGGAAATCGACCAGGCCAGAGTACCATCTCACGCCCCCCCCCCTTCTCTCTCTCTTTCGAAGTCAAACTCCGCAGGACTGGAGTCAAATGCGCTCGGACAGGCTTCAAGAGGAAAGCCTGAGGCTCGCTCCTGAGTCAACGTCAATCAAAGGAAGGGCTGGGAGACTGACCGAGTTGATGCCAGATTTATGGAAAGCGCGCGTGGAAAGGGGGGGGGGGGGGAAGAGGGGGAGGAGGAAGGAGCATTATTGAAATTTTATCGCCAATCCGTCTCTCAATCGGCTGCCACGGCGGAAGGTTTGAAAGGGGATGAAGATTGACGTCTGGAGGAGACTTCTTGCGAAAGGCCGAGGCGGGAGAGAAAGAGCGCCGGGCCTCGAGGGAGAAGCGGAGCCGCCCTAGTGATCCTCCTCTTCCTCCTCTTCTTTCTCCTCTTCTTCTTCTTCCTCCTCCTCCTCTTATTCCTCCTCCTCTTCTTCTT
Source organism: Anolis sagrei (assembly GCF_037176765.1). Classification (NCBI taxonomy): domain Eukaryota; kingdom Metazoa; phylum Chordata; class Lepidosauria; order Squamata; family Anolidae; genus Anolis; species Anolis sagrei. The sequence goes on from NC_090023.1 coordinate 149,543,648, forward strand.
CTTCCTCCTCCTCCTACTCTTCTTCTTCTTTCTCCTCTTCCTCCTCTTCTTCCTCCTCCTCTTCTTCTTTCTCCTCCTACTCTTCTTTCTCTTCCTCCTCCTCCTTTTCTTCTTCTTCCTCTTCCCTTCTTCTTCTTCTTGCTCCTCCTCTTCTTCTTCCTCATCCTCTTTTTCTTTCCCCTCCTCCTCTTCCTCCTCCTCTTCTTCTTCCTCTTTCTCCTCCTCCTCCTCCTCCTTTTCTTCTTCTTCTTCTTCTTCTTCTTCTTCTTCTTCTTCTTCTTCCTCCTCCCTTCTCCTCCTCCTCCTCCTCCTCTTCCTCTTCTTCTTCTTTCTCCTCCTCTGTAGGAATATCACTCCTTAGCTATCGGCAAAGCCCACTCTCCCACGGGAAAGGGTCTCCCCGGAGGGAAATCGATAGCAAAACCGACCTTTAAAGCGGCATCAGCACACTTCCCTGACTTTTTCCTAGGCTGCGGATTCCCCCCTCGCTCGGTTCAATGCCCAAACGCAGCCCAAGCTTGTTTTCTTTTCGACAGCCTCTCCCTTTACCTTAAGGCGCCCTTGGAAGAAAGTCTATTCTCCTCTTAGCAGGGCCCCGAATCATTCAATAGCAGGGATATTTTTCCCCCGCGGTCTCAGTTTGGGAAAGGGAAAACACCCCTGACGTGGGTGGACGAGGCCGGGACACTTTCTGAACCTTCTCGTCGAAGGGTCGAGCCTGGCAACAGCTCTTTTGGGCCGCAGGGCTTGTTGGGAGGCCTCTTTTCCGACCCCCAAATCCCCTCTCTGCCCCTCTTGCCCCTCTTTTTAAAATCGGACACTAAGAAGAAGGGCGACAAGAAAAAGTAGGAGAGTGGATTGAAATCCGCAGTGGGCCAGAACTCTAGTTAGTACCATTTGGCTGATATTGAGCCACAGTATTAGTATGTTGTCGAAGGCTTTCATGGCCGGAATCACTAGGTTGCTGTGAGTTTTCCGGGCAGTATGGTCATGTTTCAGAAGCATTCTCTCCATAGATGTGGGCGAAACGTCAGGAGAGAATGCTTCTGCAACATGGCCATACAGCCCGGAAAATTCACAGCAACCCACTGTATTATTATTGCTATTATTATTATTATTTACATGTACCTAACATCACAGCACACATGCACATTAGATCCAAGTGTCTAGGATTCATCTCTGAATGTCGGGCTCTTCCCAAGGACCTAGGATTTAGCCCTTTGCTCTTCTTTTCCTTCTCCTTCTCCTTCTCCTTCTTCGAGACACAACAAGATGAGTCCACATCACAAAAGATCACTCTGCTGTCTGTTGTATTGGATCACACGTCGGACTATTATTATTATTATTATTATTATTATTAATACTATTATTATTAATAATAATAATAATTAGAAGAAAAAGAACAAAGGGCTATATCCTAGGCTCTTGGGAAAAGCCCAATAATAAAATTTATTAGTGTTGTTTATTACTATTAATACTATTAATATGAATAATAACATTAATATTATTAATAATTTTATCGTTATTTATTATTAATATTAGCCATACTATTTATATTAATAATATTTCTAGTATTATGAATTATAATACTAATAAATAACAATAATCAATTTGATTTAATACCCAGCTCTCTTTTTGGCTCCAGGCGGGGCACAACATAGTGGAAACACATCCATAACAGCACACATTCAGATATACATGACACAATAAACATAGAATGTGATTCTAAAATTCATAGTTTAAAACTGACTGGGGGCTCCTTCCACAGAGCTGTATAAAATCCACATTGAATCGGATTATATTGCAGTGTGGACTCAGATAACCCAGTTCAAAACAGATACTGTGGATTATCCATATTCTGGGCTACATGGCTGTGTGGAAGGGCCTGAGGAAATCAGGGCCCTTCCACACAGCCCTATATTTCAGAATATTAAGGCAGAAAATCCCACAATATCTGCTTTGAACTGGGTTATCTGACTCCACACTCAGACAATGTGAGATTTTCTGCCTTGATATGATATAGGGCTGTGTGGAAGGGCCCTAAGTCTTCCGGCAGGTCATTCCACAGATTTGGGGTGGCCTATGAAAGGGTCAATAATGTTTTCCACTTTCAGAGTAACATCCACTGATTTCGAATCAAGACTCGAATCGTTCCAATAAGTATATGATGTTGTCGCAACAAAAGCGAGGTCAACTCAGGATTGGGATCCTTTACTTGAGAGTAAGGGCGCTTTATTTTCCTGTTTGAAGGGCGGAAAGGGGATACTTCCATAAACGTGTTTCAGTTTGGAAGCTTCAAGAGATCCTGGTTGGGAATCTTAGGGGAAAACGTGTATGTCGGAGCTCTGGCTACAAAAGGAAAATATCTTTGGGAAGGCAAATGTGGCCGAATGACCTCCTGCTCCTTCCGGCGTCTTTATCATCCTTGTCCACTTCGAGGGGCGGGTGGGATCTAGCGTGGAGAGCCTCCTTCTCGCGGCCAAGACACCCCCGGGGGCTTCTCCCCCTTCGAGAACCGTGTCAAAGCCACTCCAACGGATGCCCCCCTCCCCTCCCCTCCCGGTTCCGTCCTTTCTTTTGTTGTCAAGCCCCGGTGATCGATAGAGAGCCGTAAAAGTGAGGCAGAAAGGAAGGAGGGAGGGAGGCGAAGGCAAACCAGAGCGCCAGCCCCCGTCCGACCTATTCTTCATCGGCGTTCATTTGCATGAAAGTGCTTCGAACAGCTGTTTTCCTTACAAAAACCGGGGAGACTTCTCTCTGTTTACTCGCTGTATTTGTCCTGCCTCCCGGGGTGAAAGGACGGCAAGATTAATGGTCTGGAGGGAGAGTTACATGTGGGAAAGGCGTTTGCCCCCCCCCCCCTCCTCCTCTTTCAGAGTTGAAACTAGGCCTTGGGGTCCTTCCAAACCGGGTGATCCACGGGACACGTGTAAAACCACCCTCAGAGAGAGACAGACAGAGAAAAGCTGTCAAAGATCTGGGATCATTTGAGACAGGCCTTCTCTCTGCCCCGCTTGGTGGGCCTTTTCGGTGGCTGCTCCTTCCCAAGAGAAACCAGGAGGGCTTATCCTTGCTTTCTCAAAGACATTGAGGAGAGGGTGGGGGTGGGATTTTGCAGCGGTTGGTAAGTTGCTGTGTGTTTTCCGGGCTGTATGGCCATGTTCAAGAAGCATTCTCTCCTGCATATATGGCAGGCATCCTCAGAGGTCTTGAGATATATAAACCCTGGTCATTCCACAGATATATAAACCCATTTTCCTACTTCCAACAGACCTCACTACCTCTGAGGATGCTTGCCATAGATGCAGGCGAAACGTCAGGAGAAAATGCTTCTAGAATAGTGGTTCTCAACCTGGGGTCCCCAGATGTTTTTGGCCTTCAACTTCCAGAAATCCCAACAGCTGGTTGAGATTTCTGGGAGTTGTAGGCCAAAAACATCTGGGGACCCCAGGTTGAGAACCACTGCTCTAGTACATGGGCATATAGCCCGGAAAAACCTACAACAACCCGGTGATTCCGGCCATGAAAGCCTTCGACAATACATATATAAACCCAATTTTTCTAGTTCCCAACAGACCTCTCAATCTCTGAGGATGCGTGCCAAAGATGCAGGCGAAATGTCAGGAGAGAATTTTTCTGGAGCATAACCATAAAAGCCCAGAGAACACATAACAAACGAGTGATTCCAGCTATGAAAGCCTTCGACAATATCTATCTCTTTTTTCCTTTCTCTCTCTTGTTCTGGAGTATAACCATTGCAAGAATAGGGGTTACTCCCCTTTTTTGAGTTCTGAATGCCATTCTAACTGTATTTGAGAACTTTAGATCCATCCACGAAAATTCAGTTGGAGGAGAGAGGGCGGGTTATAAATATATTATTATTATTTATTATTATTAAAATTGTAATTGCTTTGTATTAAATTGCTATTCCACTGTGTGGTTGTTAGCCACCTTGAACCCCCACTGGGATGTCAATAAAGTGTTGTGTGGTTTCTGGGGTGTATAGCCGGACTCTAGCAGCATTTTCTCCTGACGTTTCGCCTGGACCTGTGGCCTTCGGACTGTACAAAGTTAATAATAATAGTAATAATAATAATAGTAATACAATTATTAAAATTGTAATTGCTTTGTATTAAATTATCACTCCATTGTATGGTTAACCACCTTGAACCCCCACTGGGATGTCAATAACGTGTTGTGTGGTTTCTGGGCTGTATGGCCGGACTCTAGCAGCATTATCTCCTGACGTTTTGCCTGCATCTGTGGCCTTCGGATTATACAAAGTTAATAATAATAATATATATAATATTAATATTAATAATAGGGGTTAGGGAAACGGTAGGCAGTGGATGGGGGGGAAAGAGGACTGTTTTCAGCTTTCCCAGGAGCGAAAGCAGACAAGACCATTTGCAACTTCAAGGGGGGCCTTTAAGGTATCATTTCCACCCAATAAACCTGCAAACGCGAGCTTTTGGAAAAGGGTGGAAAGATAAACACAAGGGTGCCTCAAAGGTCAGCCTCGGAGCAATGTTTCCTGAAAGTTCTTCTTCCCTTCTTCTTCTTCCTGTCCTTTGCTGGCAGTGTGTGTGTGTGTGTGGGGGCTCCTCCGCACCTCAAAGGAGTAAAACAAACGCTGCAAGAGCTTCTTTGGACTTCCTCTCCTTTGCCCCGCTCCTCTCTTTTTGGGGAATCTATTTGACCAAAGTGGGGGGCAATTCCTTGTTTTGGGGGGAGGACAGAGAAAGAGAGGGGGAAAAATAATTAGCCAGGGCCAGCCCACACTTTCGTTTACCTACCAGCTCTTGGCCAAGATGTCAAGCCGATTTTATTTGCACACAATGGAAACGATTTATTTTCACTGAAGAAGGAGGAGAAGAAGAAGCCGAGGAGAAAGGAGTGGAGGAGGAGGGAGAGAGAGAGAGAGAGAGAGGGGCGGCGGTGGAAAAGTTTGCCCATGCCTTGAACTATTCACTGTCGAGATGGCTAATCAGTATTGAGGCTGGAGGGCAATCGGGCAGCTTTTCAATGCGGCGCGCCTTTCATCTCAAGCTGGATGGAGGCGCTCAATTAAAACCCTATCAGTTTGTAAGTAAATCAACGCCTATCAAAGTTGTCACATCAAACAAAACGATTATTATTGCGGCCCGCCTCCCCTATTAATCTCCTTCGAAAATAATCCGCTTGACAGGTCAGACGGGTGAGCGGCAAAACCTGGCCGGGATCGCCGCATGCCGGCCTTTTCTCCGCCCTCGGGGCCCAAGGGAGGGGTCCTTCAGGCGCCCACGCAGGCACCCCAGACCCGGACGGAGACCCGCCGCGCTTCCCCTCCGGGCGCCCCGCGAGTTTGGGACTCCCGAGGACTTTCCCCGGAGGTTTGGCAGTTGGCACAACTCCTTGCAATGTCGGAGAGCGGCGGAGGAGTGGGCGGAAGGGGCTCCGCAGTCTCCCAACACAAACAGATAGTAAGGACAGGCCCAGGCACCCCTGACTCCGACTCCTTCCCAGTCCCCTCTTTTTCTCGGGGCTTTTCGGGCTTCCAGGCGCCTCGGGTGCAGCGCGAAATCGGGTGGACGGCGGCGGATCAGCCAGATCTTGGGGGGAACAACACACAAAGTAGACGGCTTCGAAAGGCTTGTCAAATAAATGGAGGGAGAGAGAAAGAGTGGAGAGAGAGAGGAGAGAGAGATTGAGAGAGAGTGAGAGAGAGAAGACACACCACCGCCCTTCTTCTTTCTGCGGGGAAGCCAGGGGTCTCTGCCTCCGCCTGGAAGAAGGAAGGAAGGAAGGATCTGCAAAGGCAGCGAGGAAAATGAAAATATCCCTTCACTTCAGATCCATCTCTTTCCTTTGGTGGGCTGAGCTGGGCTTTATTATACCCCAACGTTGGAGGGAACCTTTTCTCTAAAGCGGTGTAGGTGCCTATTTTTTTAAGCCCGGCCGAAAGAAAGGAAAGAGAAAGAAGAGAAGGGAAAGAGGGGGGGGGGGAGCGGGTGAAAGGAAAGACAGAGAGAAAGAATGGAAAGGAATGGAAAGGAAAGAGAGAAAGAAAAAGAGAAGGGAAAGAGAAAGAGGGGGAAAGGAAGCGAGTGAAAGGCAGGAGAGAAAGAATGAAAAAGAATGGAAAGGAAGGGGAGGGAAAGGAAAGAGAGAAAGAAAGAAAAAGAAGTGAAAGGAAAGAGGGGGGAAGGAAGCGGGTAAAAGGAAAGAGAGAGAGAGAAAGAAAAGAAATGGAAAGGAGAGAAAGAAAGGAATGGAATGGAAGGGGAGAGAAAGAGAGAAAGAAAAAGAAGGGAAGGGAAAGAGAGGGGGAAGAAAGCGGGTGAAAGGAAAGAGAGAGAGAAAGAAAAAGAATGGAAAGGAAAGAGAAAAGAAAGGTAGGAGAGGGAAAGCAAAGAGAGAGAAAGAAAAAGAAGGGAAAGGAAAGAGAGAGGGGGGATGGAAGTGGGTGAAAGGAAAGAGAGAAAGAAAAGGAATGGAAAGGAAAGAGAAAGGAAAGGGAGGAGAGGGAAAGCAAAGAGAGAAATAAAGAAAAAGAAGGGAAAGGAAAGAAATAGGGGGGAAAGAAGTGGGTGAAAGGAAAGAGAGAAAGGAGAGGATGAGATAGGAAGGAAAGGGAAAAGAGAAAGGGAAGGGAAAGGGAAGGAAAGAGAAAGGAAGGAAGAGAAAGAAGAGAAAGAGAAAAGAAAGTGATGAGATGGAAAAGGAAGGGAAAGGAGAGAAGGGGAAGGGAGGGAAGGACAGGGAAAGGAAAGAGGGAGAAAGAAAGGGAAGGGAAAGGAAGAAAGAGGAAGGAAGGAAGGAAGGAAGGAAAGAAGGAAGGAAGGAAGGAAGGGACGAGAGGAAGGGAAGGGAGGCAATCAGGAACTGGCAGGAGGAACTGAGAACTGATTTTTTTTTCCTATCAGGAGCGACTTGAGAAACTGCAAGTCGCTTCTGGTGTGAGAGAATTGTCCGTCGGTAAGAATGTTGCCTAAGGGACGCTCGGATGTGTTACCATACTACGAGAGGCTTCTCTCATGTCCCCGCACGGGAAGCTGGAGCTGACAGAGGGGAGCTCACCCCGTTGAGAGCTGATGAAGATGCGCCTTGCTCATCCTGATGGCAATCCAACTTGTGGTGCTTTAAACTCGAGACTGAAAAAAATCTCTAGTCGTTTGTACCGATTGGCAGGCCCTCGACCAGATACAAACCAGCAGCTCCCAGTTGAAGGCAGGTGAAGGGCTGGAAGGGGATGCTCTTTTCCAGTTTCAGCCCAAGTTTTGCCTTCTGAAGGACTTCCCTATTATAATATCTGATTTTAGGTTGAAGGGCTATTTATAGTATTCAGTGGCACCAAAGTGAGCAGGAGAAATCCCTCCCAAGTTTATCTTTCGGACCTGTTTGAGGACTACAGGACTGGCCAGATCCCCTCCTGCTTTACTTTATGGCTGGAGAAAGAAATAAAATAAACACAGATATTTTTTTCCACGAGTAAAGTTAGAAATGAAGTATATTGTGTGATTTCTGGCCTGTATGGCTAGGGTTAGGGTTAAGGATCTGCCTAAAATAAGGTAGAATGGAAAGCCCGGCTCCTTTGATGCCTTTGACGCTCCCCTCCTTCATAACCCTAACCCCCCAAATTCCAGTGACAAATGCCCCCCAGGACCCATTTGTCACTGGGGACTCTCCTTTAGTGACGTGGGAAATCATTTCCTCCCCCCCCCCCTTCCCAAGATTGTCCCGGGGATGATGGATCATTGCGTTGAGTCGCAGCAAGGCAAGGGGGGGGGGGGGAGAAGAGCAGCAAAGTGCGGCATGATCTATAATGATGTAATATATACATTAAAAGGGTGTCTGGATGATCAGAGTTTGGGTAAAAAAAAATGTAAAAGGGCTTTTTTATATATTTTTTGATGGATAACCGGGGTTGCTGTTTTTCTGCGCGGCCTGTCAGGGCCTGACACAATGCTTGAATTATTAGGGCAGAGAAGGGCAACCATAAATTCCCCGCGTCAGGCAAAAAAACCTCTCTTTATTGTCTGCGTGATGGATGGGCCTCCGGACGAGACACCAAATACTTCGTATCGCCCTTAAATGGGGAACACATTTTCCGCGGCCATAATTCATGTTTTTTAAATAGAAAGTTTGAAATGCCGGCCTATATTTCAACGGGGCCCCTGACATATTTATGAATCACTCCTCGGCATGCAAATATAATTATTTAAAGCGCCGCGCTTGACATATGGGCTGGCGGTGGAGGAGCCAAAGGAGGCAGAGTTGGGGGGACTTCTTCCCTTTGGAAGAAGCCTTCGGAATGGAAACTGAGGAGAAGAAGTGGGGAGAGGGAAGAGGAGAGAGAGGGAGAGAGAGAAAGAGAAAGAGAAAGAGAGAGAGAGAGAGAGAGAGAAAGAGAAAGAGCACTTTTACCTGCCTTCCAGATCAATAAAGTCAAAGGTAAACAGTTTGGGTCAATTTCGAAGAGAGGAACATTCCATTCCGTTGGGGAATGGGACCAAAGAGGAGAGCATATGTGTACAGGTATATTTAAAGTAGAGAGAGGGGGTAGATAGTGAGATATATATAGATAGATAGATAGATAGATAGATAGATAGATAGAGAGAGAGGGGGGGTATAGAAAGAGAGAGAAGGGGGGGGGAGAGATTTTATAGAGAGAGGTAAATAGTGATTAGGTAAATAAAGCAAGCACTCTTTTCTGTCCAACATTTGTCTTTATTATTTCTTTCCAGAGTCTTGTGTGTGTGTTTTCAGTGAAAGCATTATAGATTTCTTTTCTCCTTTCTTTTTTACGGTGGGTGTTTCTCCTTTCCTTACCAAAGCTGCCTGTCCTTCTCTCCTTCCCTCTCTCACCCTCTTTTTCCACAGGCCATTCGAGAAGAAGTATCTTTCTCCCAAGTCACAACATCAAATGAAATTAATTTTTCCCCCAAAAAAGGGTTTAAACGTCACCCACTTAGGAAGAGAGATTTGTTTGTGGAATATACACATACACACACATATATTCCACAAACTCTCTCTCTCTCTACACACACACACACACACATTCCACAAACTATATATACATATATATACACACACACACACATACACACACACATATATTCCACAAACTATACACACACACACACACATTCCACAAACTATATATATATAACATTTTTATTCTCTCTCTCTCTACACACATATACATGTATCTGTGTGTATGTACATACCCACATATAAATACACACACACATATATGCATCTGTATGTGTGTGTGTATATATAGTAGCTATATCTAATATCTAATCTAATATACTCACATATAAATATACACACACATATATATGCATCTGTATATATATGATAGCTATATCTAATATCTAATATATATAATATCTAATCTAATATACATGCTCACATATAAATAAACACACATATCCATCAGTATGTGTGTGTCTGTGTATATATAATAGCTATATCTAATATCTAATCTAATATAAATACTTACATATAAATATACACACACATATATATGCATCTGTATATATATAATAGCTATATCTAATATCTAATATATATAATATCTAATCTAATATACATGCTCACATATAAATATACACACATATGCATCTGTATGTGTGTGTGTATATATATATAATAGCTATATCTAATATCTAATACATATAGTATATAATCTAATACACACACACATATATGCATCTGTATATATATATATAATATCTAATCTAATATACATACTCACATATAAATATACACACACATATATATGCATCTGTATATATATAACAGCTATATCTAATACATAATATATATTAGATATTACATATATTTTATTATATATATACACACAGAGATATATATGTATATATATCTGTGTGTATGTGTGTGTGTGTGTGTGTGTATATATGTATATATATATACATAAACACATACACACACATATACATATGTATCTGGATACATACAGGTAGGCATACTTATGTATTTATGTGTGTGTATGCCTTTAATTTCCCTCCAAACGCAGAGTCTCCCCACTGTTACCTGCGCCCACCGGACCGTCCGCCTCTCTTTCTCCCTCTCTTTCTCTTTCTCTCTGTCTCTCTCAATGCCTCTCTGCTCTCCCGGTCTGTTTGGAGGGTTAGGGTTAGCATTTTTATTGAATCGTTTGAGGCTCTTTGGGAAGAAGGGCAAAGAGCCGGCCCCGCAAAGCCGCACCAGTCTCGGCGAGCCTTCTTCCGCCAAAGGGAGGGAGCGCAAAGGTGCCTCCCCCTCCTCCTCCCGGCCCTAGGTTCCGCCGTCTTGCCTGGCTTCCGCCCTCTTGGAGCCAGGCGCGCGCTCTTGTTGACACGCGAAGAGGGGGCGGGGCCACGTTGATCGTCAAGGGGCGGGGCCAAGGAAGGGCGCGCCTTGGACAACTGCCGTTCAAGGATTCCATGGCAAGAATCACTGGGTTGCTGTGAGATTTCCGGGCTGTATGGCCATGTTCCAGAAGCATTCTCTCCTGAGGTTTCGCCCACGTCTATGGCAGGCATCCTCAGAGGTTGTGAGGTCTGTTGGAAGCTAGGCAAGTGAGGTTTACTTTTCTGCCTGTCTCTTCTTCAGGCAAGACTGGCTTGAGGCTGAAGTTCTAGTAATAATAATAATAATAATAATAATAATAATAATAATAATAGAGGGAAGTCAATAGTAGTAAACTGCTTCAAGTACAAAAGACAAAGAGGGAATACCGTAAAAACATAATCCAGAGCAGAAGAGAAAACTGGCGAAAGAAGGCTCTCCATGGACAGTTCCTGGGAAAAATTGAGAGCCAAATTTTCAAAGAAAAAACATGGTTGTGGCTCACAAATGGGACTTTGAAAAAGAAGATGGAGGGCCTGATTCTGGCAGCCCAAGAACAAGCCATTAGAACTAATGCCATCAAAGCCAGAATTGACAAGTCAAGGACAGATCCCAAATGCAGACTTTGCAAGGAAGCAGATGAAACAATATATTGTCGAAGGCTTTCATGGCCAGAATCACTGGGTTGACGTCAAGAGAATGCCTCTTGAACATGGCCATATAGCCCGGAAAAACCTACAAGAACCCAGATGAAACAATAGATCACATCCTCAGCTGCTGTAAGAAGATCATGCAGACAGACTACAAGCAGAGGCATAACACCGTTGCTCAGATGATTCATTGGAACTTGTGCCACAAATACCATCTGCCTGCGACAAAGAACTGGTGGGATCACAAGCCGGAAAAAGAACCAGTACAAGAAAACTGCACTACAAACCAGAGCTGACAGCTGGCACAACAAAGCCTTGCATGGGCAGCTCCTTGACAAAATTGAAGGAAAAGTTGAGAAGGAGAAGACCTGGTTATGGCTCATGAATGGAACCCTGAAGAAGGAGACAGAAGGCCTGATTCTTGCAGCCCAGGAGCAAGCCATCAGAACAAGTGCTATGAAGGCCAGAATCAAAAAATCAGCAGATAACCCAAAATGCAGACTGTGCAAGGAAGCTGATGAAACCATGGACCATATCCTCAGCTGTTGCAAGAAAATTGCACAGACAGACTACGAACAAAGACACAAATCTGTGGCCCAAATGATTCACTGGAACTTATGTCACAAGTACCACCTACCAGCAGTAAAGAATTGGTGGGATCATAAACCTGCAAACAGACCCGCAGCCAGGATTTTGATTCGGAGGGTTGGGGGGCTGAGTTTGATTCGCGCGGGGGGGGGGGGGGGGGGGGGGTCAGGATCCACCCCTAGCAAATCTTTTGTATCATTATCCCAATATCCCCATGCATATAGGATATATCGAGCATGGTGATCAGATCATGATATGAATAAACATAACAGTTTAAATAATGTACCAGTAAGACCTTCTCGCAGCTACGGGCCTGCCTGCAAAGGTAGTGGAAAATGAACATGCAAAAATACTGTGGGACTTTTGAATCCAGACTGACAAAGGTTTGGAACACAATACACCAGACATCACGATTGTGGAAAAGAAAAAAGTCTCCATTGGGTTGGACTGGATGGCCCATGAGGTCTCTTCCAACTCTTTGATTCTATGATTCTTTGATTCAATGAATTATTGATGTAGCCATACCAGGTGACAGCCGCATTGAGGAAAAACAACAGGAAAAACTCAGCAGTTATCAGGACCTCAAAATGGAACTGCAAAAGCTCTGACATTAACCAGTACAGGTGGTCCCAGTGGTCATTGGCACATTGGGTGCCATGCCAAAAGATCTGAGCCGGCATGTGAAAACAATAAACATCAACAAAATCACAATCTGTCAACTGCAAAAGGCCACTTTACTTGGATCTGCATGCATCATTTGAAAATACATTACATAGTCCTAGACGCTTGGGAAGTGTTCGACTTGTTATTTTGTGATACGAAATCCAGCACATATATCTCATTTGCTGTTACATACTGTATATTTGTGTCAGTAAATTAATAATAATAATCTGTCTGAATTCGGAAGTCCCAGAGGAGTTTGAATAATAATAACAATAATAATAATAATAATAATTATTATTATTATTGTTATTATTATTCAAACTCCTCTGGGACTTCCGAATTCAGACTGACAGAGTTTTGGAGGACAATACTTCTGACCGCACGATTGTGTTAAAAAACACAGTATGGATTGCAACATCGACAATCCATACTTTGTTTTGTAACACAATCATGAAGTCACAGGTGACAGCAGGATTGAAGAGAAACAACTGGAAAAGCTGACACAATATGAGGATTTAAAGATCGAACTGCAAAGACTCCGATACAGGCCAGTAAAGGTGGTCCCAGTGGTGATTGGCTCACTGGGTGCAGTGCCTAAAAACCTTGTTCAGCACTAAACACAATTGACGCTGACAAGATTACCATCTGCCAGCTGCGGAATTTATTTATTATTTATTTATTTCATTCACTTATACCCCGCCCTTCTCACCCCGAAGGGGACCCAGGGCGGCTTACAGGGAGGGCACAATTAGATGCCCAATCATACAAACAAGTAATCCAAAAAATATAACAATTCAGCAATTAGATTAAAACATTAATACATAGTAAAATCGTAAAACCTAAAACAATCTCATGTCAGAGTCCATATATCAGAGTCCATACATCCGTTCTACTCCGTTTGTCCTTGTCTATCGCCAGGTCCTTGAGTTAGTTATCAGAGTGACCAAAAGCTTGGTCCCACATCCAGGTCTTTAGTTTTTTCCTAAATGCTAGGAGGGAAGTCGCCGATCTAATCTCCCCGGGGAGTGAGTTCCACAGGCGGGGGGCCGCCACTGAGAAGGCCCTGCTCCTCGTCCCCGCCAGCCTCGCTTGTGAGACTGGCGGGGTCGAGAGCAGGGCCTCCCCAGAAGATCTTAAACTTCGAGGTGGGACGTAGAGGAATGCTACCTTACTGGGATCTGCACACATTATTAGCTGATACATCACACAGTCCTAGACACTTGGGAAGTGTGTGACGCGTGATCCAATACAACAGCCAGCAGAGTGATCTTGTTTGCTGTGGACACATCTTGTTGTGTTTCTAATAATAATAATAATAATAATAATAATAATAATAATAATAATAACAATAACAATAATAATAATAATTTTTAATAATAATAAATATGGATGTGTCTAACAAATAGAACTTTGAAAAAAGGAGACGGAGGGCCAGATTCATGTAGCCCGAGAACAAGCAATTAGAACAAATGCCACCCATGCCAGAATTGAGAAGTCCAGGACAGATTCCAAGTGTAGGCTCTGCAAGGAAGCAGACTAAATGATGGATTCATACTCAGCTGCTGTGAGAAGATCAGGTAGACAGACTACAAGCAGAGGCATAATACCTTTGCTCAGATGATCCATTAGAACTTGTGCCACAAATACCACCTGCCTCTGACAAAGAACTGGTGGGATCACAAGCCTGAAAACGTTACAGAAAATGAACACATAAAACTAGTCTGGGACTTCCGAATTCAGACTAACAGAGTTTTGGAGCACAATACAAGATGGGATCTTTGATGTTGCAATCCCAGGTGACAGCAAAATTGATGAGAAGCAACTGGAAAAGCTGCTTCTCACCATATGAGGATTTAAAGATCTGCAAAGACTCTGGCACAAGCCAGTAAAGGTGGTCCCAGTGGTGATCAGCACACTGGGTGCAGTGCCTAAAAACCATGGCCAGCACTTGAAAACAATCAGCAATGACAAAATCATCATCTGTCAACTGCAAAAGGCCACCCTACTCATATTCACCAATACATCACATAGTCCTAGACACTTGGGAAGTGTGTGACATGTGATCCAATACAAAAGACAGCATAGTGATCTTGTTTGGTGTGTACTAATCTTGTGTATCAAATAATAAAAATAAAAAGCTTTCTCCACATCAAACCAAATTTGTTACTGCAGTTGTGAACACCTCTCTTTCATGCCTGGGCATTGCTCTTATCATTTTGTTCCCAGACTCTTTCCATAATTATGTTGATAATATCCCTTGGAATTGCATATTTGAAGTATTGGAGATAATGAACCTTAGTGAAAATCTTATATGGGTATGAAGACAATATATTCAGTTTTGGTGAATGGCAATAGCACAACTGAGCAAGGAAGTCTATCTTCACCTTTGCTTTATATTTTGGCATTGGATACTTTATTGATTGACATCAGACAGGAAGATGTCTCTCTATGGCAGGGGTCAACAAACTAAGGCCTGGGGATCCGGCCCTCCAAGGTCATTTACCTGTCCCTCACTCAAGGTCAACCTAAGTCTGAAACTACTTGAAAGCACACAACAACAACAACAACAACAACAACAATCCTATCTCATCAGCCAAAACCAGGCCCACACTTCCCATTGAAATACTAATAAGTTTATATTAGTTAAAATTGTTCTTCATTTTAATTATTGTATTGTTTTAAAGTGTTTTTTTTTTGCACTACAAATAAGATATGTGCAGTGTGCATAGGAATTCATGTTTTTTATAATCCAACCCTCCAACAGTTTGAGGGACTGAGACCTGGCCTTCCGTTAAAAAAGTTTGAGGACCCCTGGTATAAATCATCTTTGGGATAAAGACAAGCAAAAAACCAAACAGTATAAGGTGAAGGCTTTTGAGGATGATTTAGTGATAACAATTAAAACCAATTGGACCTCATGTATGCTTTCCTCTCTTTTGTTTTTTCTCTTTGGTTTCTTTTTAAAAATCTATCAATAATTTTTAAAAGAGCAGGAGGGAAGGAGTGAATGAGTATGTAGGATTTTTAAAGTACATTTCAGTAAGTTTTTTTGAGGTGAGTGAAGAACTGTCATGTAAATTTAAACACTGTGTTAGAATTAACAGGATAAAATAAACATTCCCTTTTCAAAATAAATATATTTGACTAAAGGTTTTCTTAAGCTTTCTCTTACGCCCCTTGGAAGGGTTTAAAATCTGGTTCAGCTAGTTTTTACATGAGGAATAGAGGAGGACCTATTTTTGCCTTTGGAGGCAAAATGCTTCATTAGGTTAATGCTGTTCCCATGCTTTCTTACAACAGGGTAAGCACAAAATCACTTCACACAGTTTAGTTATATTGCAACTCATAAGAAATCTGGAGTACACTTTATCAATTCAAAACACATGGATACTTTGATATTCTGGTAACTATTAAAGTAGAACATATCAAACTTCTGTGCTTTACTAAGCAAAGTTCTAGGTGGCATTTTTTGCAGCAAAATAAACCAGTGTTTGGACTGTGGTAGACCTTTATAAATATGGAGAGTGATTGAACTCCTATGCACAGTTACTTTGTTGGTGTAATTACTAACACATTCAAGTTACTTCTAGGAATTAATTTTAAAGGATGTTGGTGGCATCATTAGAGGCATTTAGAAATTGCATGTTCTAGGCCATTCACTTATCAAGCCAATCCTCCCGCTTCACTTAGAAACCTAGAAAAAAATGAAACAGTAGCAAGCAATGCAATATTTTAATATCAGAAGAAATTGCAATGAGTAGCATTTTAAGTACTAATAAGAGTATTAGAAATGCATTCATTAAAAAAAAGTCATTTCCCAAGTTCTCAGAAGGAATAATGGAACACTTTGAATATAGATTCTGTCTTGGCTCCAACTAATCTGTGCATCTTCATAGCTTACTTATATCACAGATTTGATAATTATCTTAAAGGTGGGTGTGGGTGTGCTCTGTTGTAATTAATGTTGCCTCCTTGCTGGGGAAGGACAAATTACTGTTCCAATCTATTATCATTCAAACATCCTGAAATGTGAATGTTCTTACAAGCAGAATTTGTATTTAGAAGTGCCCTCAGTGTGTTCAATGTAGTTTTCTCCCAAATAGGAATACATTGGTTAGAATGAAGGCAGCCTTTATTATTCCTGAGAGAAGACTCAACTACATAGAAGTCTATTTTGCCAGATAGTTTTGAAGGCTCAGCCCTCTAATCTTGGGAATTGGGGCTCAAGCCCCCCCCCCCCCCCCCGTTTCATTTCATGCCATGCTGGCTATGCAGAGAGTTGTGTCTCTACCTCTATTATGGTTTCCCCTGTGGGAGTATCCCTGGTTCTCCTACAACCTGGAGGAAGATTGGTGACTTGGCTGGTGATGGAGGAGTCCTGATGAGCATATGTGGGCTCCCAGTAACAGAATGAATAAATAAAGGAGACAAATAAGGTTGCCACCAGCATGTTTGATTCTTGATTACATTCCTGGGCTGTTTGTTACCTTTTTGAAGTCTAATACATCTTTTGATATAATTCAGGAGTCTCTGCTTATGTTTTTGTGTGTGTGAGTGACCCCATTTTACTTCCAAAGTGATTGGTATGGACTTACCAATTTTGCTATTAAAAGGAATGGTTGACAATGACAAATAGACAGAAATAATAAAATGAACAAAATGGCCAGATGATCCCTTTGTACAATATCAGCTTGCAAAGACAAGTCCGCAAGAGTCCCTGTTTTGCCAAAATAAGGATACAGTTGTAGAAAGTGGCAATGTCCTTTGGTTACCCTGCTAAATGTGATGAGAGAAAAAAGTAGTCATGTTTTCAAACCAACATTCAAAGATACCAGATGTACAGTGTAAATGTTAGACTAGATGCACCTGCCCACTAGGCATTGGATAAACTCTGAATTTATACAGGTGGTTGTTGGTGATGTTAGATGTTAGCAATTTCTTAGCCAATGCCAAATGGATTAATGCCAGGCTTCAGCCCCCCCCCCCCCCCTTGAAATTCTCATGGTGGTTCACGAAAAGGCCTTACTGGTGCATTATTTAAACTGTTATGTTTATTCATATCATGATCTGATCACCATACTCAATATATCCCATATGCATGGAGGTATTGGGGTAATGATACAAAAGGTTTGCTAGGCTAGACCCTCTTTCACTCAGACTCAGCCCCCCCCCCAAAACAAACTCAGCCCCTCTGAACCCCCCCTCCCCCAAAATTCAGCCCCCCCCCCCGAAATGAAATCTGGGCTACGGGCCTGATTAAGGCAAATGAAGTTCTCTAAAGAAAAAACATGCACATAGTTCATTAGTTTCTCTTCCTTCTTTTGTATTATATAGTTGCCTAATGTCTAATCCATTTGCACAGTTGTGCTTCTCAGTTCCAGAAATTAATAAAAAATGAATAGAAATCACAGTTTTTCTCAGACTTCAGATCACTGAGACAACAATTATCCAAAATGAATATAAGACCTAGTTTTACCCAAACAAGTTAGAATGCTCTTCCACAATACTGAGTTCCTATATTACTTTTTTCCCTGACAGAAAGGAGGTATGCACTAGTCAGAGGCTTATACACATCTGTAACAGGGAACCTGTTGTAACAGTGGGCATTTTTTTTTGCATCTGTCAAGAGTGATTGTATTAACTTGAATACCCCTGGTATTGGAATTACCAATCTCTCACAGAAGCAAGAGTATTTTAGTCTCACAGAACCCTCAACATCAGAATGGGAATCAGGATATGTTCCATGTGTTGTTGAACACTTCCAGTGTTGTCACTCTTGGCATTGCTGACTGAAGCTGCTGGGGTTTGCAGTCCAACAATTTATGGAGTGGGGGGGGGGGGTGCATAATTCCCACTCTTGCTTTCATTATTTAACACATAGACATTTTGTGGCATATTAAATATTTTGTCATTGTTGAGATCTTTGAACATAAAATGTCTAGGAGAGCAATATAACATCTTAGTATATCTGTGATTATTACATGATTTTTTTACATTACATGATTTTGAAGTATAAACCCAAGACTGGCTGCCATCACTTTCACATAAGTTGGTTTGAATAGATGCAAATATAGAAATGCTCTTTAAAAAGAAGTGTATTTTGTGTAGTTTTTATGAACAGAAAGATAATCTGCAATTAATATTTCTTCTAGGCAAAGCCTAGCAGTTTGGAACACTGATGAGCATATTTACAAATAATGTTTATCTTAATTCATCCTATTCTAGATTTATGAACTAGCCTAATTAAAAAAAAGTTTTGTTCAAAATTAATAAGCTGTCTCAGTTTTAAAGACATATAAATATTTGTTTCATTTTAATAATGTTAGGTATGTGTATTGTCCCTTGCTATTATGTTCATTGACATATTAAAAAAGTTGCCTTGCCAATAGAAAAAGTCAGAAATGTCTTCACTTTTATTCTTTCTGCAACACTAAGGACACTTTTAAGCATGGTTATAAACACTGTTGCAATCAAAAACAAGAGAGCAGCTGACTGGCCATGTGAGTACTTCCTATTTATTTCAAGCCAGGACATAGACACTGCAGTCACAATCTTCCTAAGTTTGAGAGTCGGGTGATCCAGGACAGTCCATCTCACATGATTTCCTGCTCTATAGCTTCAAGGCCTGCTTTGCTTGAGGAGACTGCTTCTTTGTGCTGCCTATAGAAAGAAAGATAACAGCCCTGCATACCACTGCTGACCTATGAACACTTCTGATCTAAAACTGAACTGGTTTTGTATTCCAGCTTCCTATACAAGGTATATAAAATGGGGGCAGAAACAGAGGAATGCCACTCTGTCTCCACTCATAATTTTGACTGCACCAGACTGTTGTTTCTATACTCTGTGGTGTCAACAAACTGGCCCTCTGTCTCCCTTCCTACTTTTCATTTGCCTCTCACACTTGCTGCCTAATCTCCTCCTTGGCCTTTCCTGCCCAGCTATGGCCTCTCTTGGAGGAAATTAAACTTCAGCTCTGCTTCTGAAGAACCCTGTTTCCTACATATTCTTCATTTATAGTCTATTCCTAAGGTCAAAAACCTATAGCCTGCATTTTGTGGGTTGTACCTGCTAGGGCTGGTTTCTGCATTCCAAATGTGCAGGAAAGGTGAGAAGAAATAGAAACACTTTAATTCCATCGTGTATTTCAAAGGAACACATATTATAAACATTAAAGGAAACAATTACCAGTTTATGCTTAAGAACCTATTCGTTTGTGATCTCTTATCTATATAAATAAAAATGTAATGTTCGTTTGTGGGATTAACAGAACTCAAAAACCCCTGAACATATTGACATCAAATTTGGATACAAGACACCTAACAACCCAATGTATGTCCTTAGCTCAAAAAAAATTGATTTTGTCATTTGGGAGTTGTAGTTGCTGGGATTTATAGTTCACCTACAATCAAAGAACATTCTGGACCCCACCAACAATGGAATTGAACCACACTTGGCACACAGTTCTCCCATGACCAACAGAAAATACTGGAAGTGTTTGGTGGGCAGTGTCCTTTGGCTTTGGAGTTGTAGTTCACCTACATCCAGAGATCACTGTGGACTCAAACAATGATGGATCTGGACCAAACTCTACAAGAATACTCAATACGCCCAAATGTGAACACTGATGGAGTTTTGGGAAAATAGAATCTTGACATTTGGGAGTTGTAGTTGCTGGGATTTATAGTTCACGTACAATCACAGAGCATTCTGAATCCCACCAACGATAAAATTGGGCCAAACCTCCCACATAGAACCCCTATATGAGCAACAGCAACGCATGGCAGGGATACAATAAAAGTGAAGAATGCATTACAAATGTGCAGGAAAGATGAGAAAAAATAGAAACACTTTAATTCCATCGTGTATTTTAAAGGAACACATATTATAAACATTAAAGGAAACAGTTACCAATTTATGCTTAAGAACCCATTTGTTTGTGATCTCTCGTGTGTAGATAAATTATAGATACAATTTGGGAAGAGGCGGGGATGTAGGGGGAAAATTAATATGCATTTTCTATGTACTGAGGAAGAAAAAAGGAATGATAATAATTCCCTTGAAGATGTGGTTTTGAAATTTGTTTCATTTCAGAATATGGCTTCATATGATACAAATTTTACATTTAATATTACATACAACATGGAATTTAAAAAACTCAATCTTTTTTTTCTGAGATTTGCTTTTTCCTGGGCATTTTTTTAAAAAAAGCTTTCAGTTTCAGATTCCACATGAAGTTCTCCTGTGCTACATGTGCAGGAGGCAGTTGTGAACAAGCATGGAATCTGCACATCCTGTGGGGAGTGCTCTTCTAGATCCAGGATCAGAGGTGGCCCTAGGTAATTTTCAATGGTAAGCAAACAGTATTTTGACACACACAGCCCCCCCCCCCCCAACCAATCACTGATATATATTTTCTGTTCGTCATGGGAATTTTGTGTGCCATATTTGGTTCAATTCCATCATTGGTGGAGTTCAGAATGCTCTTTGTTTGTAGGTGAACTATACATCCCAGTAACTACAACTCGCATATGTCAAGGTCTATTTTTCCCAAGAGTGCCCCTGGGCAAAATCAACTATACTGCAAATGCTTACCCCTCTGTTTAAGGAGCTACCCCTCTGTTTAAGGAGCTCCACTGGCTGCCATTTATTTTCCGAGCCCAATTCAAGGTGCAGGTGCTTACCTACAAAGCCCTAAACGGTTCGGGACCACCCTACCTGCGTGACCGCATCACTACCTACGAACCCACACGCTCGTTACGATCATCTGGAGAGGCTCTGCTCGTGATCCCACCCACGTCACAAGCGCGTTTGGTGGGGACACGGGACAGGGCCTTTTCTGTGGCGGCCCCCCGACTCTGGAACGCCCTCCCAAAAGATCTCAGACAGGCCCCCACTCTGGCCGTTTTCAGAAGGAATTTAAAAACTTGGCTGTTCCGTTGTGCCTTCCCAGACTAGGAACCCCCACCCCAAGTCCTAGTAGCACTTTAGCATAACTAACTGTCGCTGCACACCACACTTTTAAATCTTACGTGCCTCCTGCCATTTCAGCACTTTTAACCCTTGTACCCCAGTGCGCCGGCCGAACCAGTTTTAATAAGGTCTTGATGTACTGTCATTGTCGTTATTTTTGCTTATTTATCTGATTTGCTTAGTTATTGTGGAGTTATGTTATTTTGTTTATTGCTTTGATTTGCTGTTATTGTGATGTTACGTTTTACTGTACTGTGTTTTGAGGCTTCGGCCTGTGTAAGCCGCATCGAGTCCTCCGGGAGATGCTAGCGGGGTACAAATAAAGTTAATAATAATAATAATAATAATACTTTGCATACTGGGTTGAGCCGCCCCTGTCCAGGATTCTGCAAATGCAAGCAAAATATTGTTTACATCATGCCTACGCAGCTTCTCTTATTCCTTTCAGACATATTGTAAAGGGGATTCTGTGCTAAACAGGCTTCCCACTCCTGCAAATCATTTGTTTGCTCTACATTATATTACACTATGATTGCATCTTGATGATGGATTAACTTCACCCTTTTGCAAGGCAACAGTAATTGTTTTTTAAACTTTCATAGTTTAAAGGAATGTGGTCTCACTAAATGGTGGAAGATTATGATATGATTCAAGTGATGACTTGTACCAATGTAGGTGTTGAGGTTACAATGGCATGGTGTGAAAATTATGTTTTGTGTAACACTTTCAAATATTTTTCAACAAAAGTAATTAAAAGCGATGGTTACTTTTAAGAAACACAAGAGTACAGTTTTTTAAAGTTACAGTTAAGGTACAGTTCAAAAGAGTTTTTAAGAAACAGTTTTAGTTAATTATTTCAGGATCATAAAACTGAGCATATTGTCTTATGTGTCATATATGGAATTTTGGGATGAACTAGTTAAAACTGGTTTCAAAATCTCTTGTGAAATGTTTATGCTGTTGTGTTTCTTAAGTGTATCCAAAGGCTATACTTTTGCAAGGTGTTGGGGATCTAAAAATGATGTCTCAGGTACTAAGAGATAGCACCTTATTCTGTATCCCATTGTGGCTCCATGAGTGATCCCAGTGTGCTTTCCAGTACCAGCTTCCAGCCCAGCAAGGCCAAATCCCACAAGGTTTTTTTTTTTTTTACTTTATGCTACAAAGCTTCCTTAAACTTGGTTTGCTAGTTTGAACAGAATGAGTTCTAGGCCTATCTACTTCTTAGCTTGCCTTCTTTGACAAATTCCCAAGGATCCATAGAAGTATCAAGGTTTTCTTCTTCTCATTAGCTACTTTGTACTTGAGTACAAAGAAGGTGATTTTTTTCCCTTTTCTCTTTCTTTCCAATTCAGGAGGACCTATATCTTTAAGGCTTGGCCTATGGGCAGCAGGAGACAAGATCAGACAGAAAGCCAGAAATCAGGCTAAAAGAGCAAGTCAAAACAGGAGACCAAGAATGTGCAATTGTGCCAGAGTTTTGGAAGACCACAATATTCAAGCAAAGTATCGGAGCCCCCAGTGGTGCAGTGGGTTAAAACCCTATGCCGGCAGACTGGAGACCGACAGGTCACAGGTTCGAATTTGGGGAAAGCATGGATGAGCTCCCTCTATCAGTTCCAGCTCCCCATGCGGGGACATGAGAGAAGCTTCCCACAAGGATGGTATAACATCAAAACATCTGGGCATCCCCTGGGAAATGTCCTTGCAGATGGCCAATTCTCTCACACCAGAAGTGACTTGCAGTTTCTCAAGTCACTCCTGACCTATATATATATGAACCAAGACTGTGCTTCTTGCCCCAAAGGATCCAAAAGTGAGGTTGGGTGGGCAGTTACCAATGGACTGATGACTTCCACCTTTAGTCACACGATTCAGCACAATAGCAATTTATAAACAGATCAAACTGCTCTTGTTGGTGTCTAAAGGCAGTAAGTGACCCAGTACTAAAATGCATTTTAGGGTATTTTTTTTTGTAAGGAAGGAGGCAATAAACTCACCTTTAAATCATAACCATTGCTAATGAACTCTTCTTTCCCCAGAAATCTGAAATAGTGTCCTGAAACTCACTTAACAAGGCAGCAAGTGAGAAGATCAAGTATGTTCCTTTTTAACCCTTATTCTTATTATTTCACACTTGTGAAGACTATATACATTTAAAATAAATACAAAACAGGTCCTTAAGATTTCTAAGGAGAAAGAAAAAGCCCAATCTGACTGCAACCCAATGTAAGTGTAATTCATTGATAGTATCTGTTACTCTGTTCAAAGGATCTTTCTGTCAATACTATCAGTTTGACGGTATTGGCAGGAAACCCCTAGACTAGAGAAATAGGGCTGTTTACCAGTCTCTGCTGCCACAGATGTCATGCTCTTTTCATTATAGATTCCTCTCAGTACCTAGTTGCCCAACAAAGATGTAGATCACATTTTCATAGTGACTGCAAGTGAATAAGTGCCCCCATCTATGCACCTCCTGTAATACTTGCCATGCTATTATTGGTGAGATATTTCAATTACAGACGTTAACTGACACGAAAGGGATCTCAACAAGTGATAAGAACTTCCTGCTCTAACAAAATTCCCCTGGCCCTCAAGTCATTTCCTCTGTTACTTAATCTTGGCCTATAACTCAGGCATTGCCAGAAAACCATATTGTTTTGGGAAAGAGTATCAACTTTGAAGATTGCAACAGGCAGGGGGAGTAAAATTGAGCAATGACATGAGTGAAACATTGTAACAAGCAGACATGAACAATAACATGCAGGTTTGATCCCGGGAACATGTGAAATGAGGTGTATACAAATTATTTGTGGTAAGGAAAAAGTGAATAGAGGTATGTTCTTCTCTCATAATATCAAGGGGTCACCCAAATGAATTGATTGGTTGAGCATTCAGGGCTAACAAGAGGAAGCAATTCTTCACACAGTGTGCAATTAATTTTTGGAATTCACTGCTGGAAGATGTGGTGATGGCTATTAGCTGAGATAGAGTCAACATGGGATTAGACATATCCATGAAAGATAAATCAATCAATGGACACACACAACTTCTAGCTTCAGAAGCAGTGTACCATCAAAGCAAGAACTATCCTGTAACTATCCACCAACTCTGATTTTCCTTTAAAACAAAAAGTGCATTTTAAAATGTATTTTGGTGGGGTAATTGATGTGTATACAGATATGCCAAATTTTGGATTAGTTGTGCATTGAGGGTGAAGGACACACCTTTGTGTATTATCCCCACTTAAATGTTTAGAGCAGTGTTTCTCAACCTTCCTAATGCCACGACCCCTTAATACAGTTCCTGATATTGTGGTGACCCCCAACCATACAATTATTTTCGTTACTACTTCATAACTGTAATTTTGCTACTGTTATGAATCATAATGAAAATATGTGATATGCAGGATGTATTTTCATTCACTGGAACAAACTTGTCACAAATACCCATATGCCCAAATTGAAATACTGATTTTGTCATTTGGGAGTTGTAGTTGCTGGGATTTATAGTTAACCTACAATCAAAGAGCATTCTGAATTCCACCAATGATGGAACTGAACAAAACTTGGTACACAGAACTCCCATGGCCAACAGAAAATACTGGAAGGGTTTGGTAGCCATTGACCTTGAGTGCTGGAGTTGTAGTTCACCTGCATCCAGAGAGCACTGTGGACTCAAGCAATGATGGATCTGGACCAAACTTGGCATGAATCCTCAATATGTCAAAATGTGAACACTGGTGGAGTTTGGAGGCAAGAAAGTATTACTGGACATGATAACATGCTTAGGATCCTAAGGCTGATGGTAGCTTCAATCCGACCATATTTGGAAGGCTACACTTATCTATTCCAATGTAAATGTATGCACAAGAGAATGCTTATGCTTAATTTAACTCCCAATCCAAATGCTGAAACAATGCACAATATGCACAGGTTACATCCTTAAATAAATAGAATTTATTTAGAGATCAAATAGATACTATTACCTATTCTTGATTTTTGAAATATAAACTTTTAAACAGCATGACAGTACACTGCAGACTAATGAAGGAAGAACTGTGTTTGGCAAAACATGCCATGGTACTGTTTAGGTACTGGTATGATTATGGGATTGTTATAAGAGCGTCCACATTTTATCATCCATTTTCTTCCAAAACGTGTACATGAAAACCTTACAGAGTATGATCACAATGCACAACAGTTACATTTCTTAATCTGGATGCTAGTACTGAGTCAATACAGTATGTTCAAGTTTTTGCATCATTGTAGCAGCTAAGTGTACCTTCAAGTTATTTTCAACCAATGATGATCTTAAAGTGAACCTATCACAGCATATTCTGGCAAGATTTGTTCAAAAGTGACTTGCCATTGAGTCGTGGGATTGAAATAAATCGAAAGGCAACTTGAAGGTGCATACAAACATGCAAGAAAACAGCTGGATGCCTCTGTCCCACTCCCCCTGGTCACCATTAACCAGAAAATAATGGTGGTGGTGATGTACCTGCAACAGAGAAAAGGTGGATTTGAGTGGAATTTTGGTTAAGATATCTGTAGAAATTCTGCAAGTCTTATGATGCATATTAGAGATATCTCTTTATCTGCATGTCTGTCTTGTTAAGGAGCAGGATAGCATAAACATTTTGAAAAATAATTCCAACCATTACAGAGTGACTGCACCAAATAGATACAGTACATAAAGTTTAAATAAAAGCTAAGATGTGCTCTGTGGCTCACAGTATGATAAACTACTAGATATGCAGAGGGTGAGGAATGCGAGAAGTAAGAATGGGAGAGCGATCTGTTTGAAAATGCCAGAATTCGGAGGGGGGTTTATTGATATGCCTCAATACAGGACTTTTGAATTGTTCAACCTTTAAATCCAATTGGATCCAGACTGTTTCTTCTTTGGTAGTGTTTTTGTTTATGAGAGAGGTAAGCAACATGTGCTCCTCCAGATACTATGGGACTGCAACACCCATCATCCTTAGCCAACATAGGCTACAGTGAACAGAAACTGTAGTCCATCACTACCCGAAGGATAACAGGTTGACAACAATTACCTTACACAGAAGATGTTGTATTCCCAGCAGCCCTAGACCTTTCAGTTGGAGTAGGCTGATCTTCTTTCGCCATACAATAAATGAACTGACAGGTGTAGCAATTTTTTTCTTCTGGAAAGGAGTCAGGTTGGACCAAGATATTTGTTATGTTAGATGAGAGACAGCTTCACTCATGGCACATATTGAAGGAGATAAGACTGGCAGCCAAATTTCACTTTGAAGCTGGCAAAAGATCCTTGTCTTTCAGCATACCTGGAGGCAGCAGGGAAGTTCAGGCTCACTGTAGGCTATGGGTCACAGACACATGTCTGCTCCTGAGCATCCCACTTCCACTCACTCTTTGTTTGGCCTGCTCCAGGTACCATCCACACAAACACATTCTTCCATGCACCAGGAGCAGCAGATGTGAGCAGAGCAAGCTTGTGGCAGAACTGACTGGCTCTCAGCCTCCTCTGTCAGTTAGGCACCTTTCCCAACAAGGTTATGACACTGTGGGAGTAGCCAGCTTAGTTAGGACTGCCATTCTAAAGAAGAGAAAACCAGTAATAATACTGTTGGAATGCTGATTTAAGAAGAATGGAATCGTGGTGCTGATGAAGAAGTGAAGGGGAGTAAAGGGGTGAGTGGCTGCAGCAGTGGCCTAAATACTCTAAAGACACCAGATCTCATCTGATCTTGAAAACTATGCAGGATCAGACCTGGTTAGGACTTGGATGGGAGACTGCTGGTGAATATCATATCATGTAGGCTATATATGAAGCAGCTGGTAAAACCATCTCTCAATATTCCATATCTAAGAAAACCTTATGAAATGCATGAGGTTGCAAATTGTAGGCACATGCACTCACATTCACTGCTGCCCACTACTTCCAACTCTGCGCCTGAGACTTTTGCAGGGCTGGCCTTTGTCTAACTCATGTTTTCTGATGCTCTCCATCTTTATATCATGGGTTCAGGAAATGGGTGAGGGAAGGCTCACTGGGGAGATGGTGCTCAGTTCATATTAATTATGGAGAAGGGCAAGGCACGATGTGGATTTGCTACCTTTAATGTGGTACCAACATCTCTTGGAGTGGTGTCCTCTTCACCCTTTACTGCCTTTTCAGGTATGGAAAGTCGCTGAACTCATCACAAGAGTATAACTTCTTCTGGTTGTCATACATAGCCTCCCATGGTTGTGGGATTTAATTCAGCTGTGTGGAAGGGGCCTAAGGGGCCTTCCAGACAGGCCCTATATCCCAGGTTTTCTGCTTTAAACTGGATTATATGAGTCCACTCTGCCAGATAACCTGGGATAAACAGAAATAGGGATATAGGGCCTATCTAGAAGGACGCTTAGGTTCCTTCCACACAGCTGAATAAAATCCCACATTATCTGCTTTGTACTGGTATATATGAAAGTGTGGGCTCAGATGTTCAAAGCAGATATTCTGGGTATATGGCTGTGTGGAAGGGCCGTTAGTTCTGAGGGTGTGGGAAACAGTAAATGAACTGTTGAAGGCTTTCATGGCAGGAATCACTGGGTTGTTGTAGGTTTTTTGGGCTGTATGACCATTTTCTAGAAGAATTTTCTCCTGCTGTTTTGCCTGCAGCAATGGCAGGCATCCTCAGAGGTTGTGAGGTCCCACAACCTCTGAGGATGCCTGCCATAGATGCAGGCAAAACTTCAGGAAGAATACTTCTAGAACATGGCCATACAGCCCAAAAAACCTACAACAACCCAGTAAATGAACTACTTTGGAGGGGTTTGAGATGTGTGTTGGTTCAAATCATCTCGTGGAGCCCCCGGTGGCGCAGTGGGTTAAACCCTGAGCCGGTAGGACTGAAGACTGACAGGTTGCAGGTTCGAATCCAGCTCCAGCTCCTCATGCGGGGACATGAGAGAAGCCTCCCACAAGGATGATAAAAACATCAAATCATCCAGGTGTCCCCTGGGCAATGTCCTTGCAGACGGCCAATTCTCTCACACCAGAAGTGACTTGCAGTTTCTCAAGTCGCTCCTGACACGACAAAAAAAAAGTGCACAAAAGGGTTTGGGCTGCTGTTGGTCCCTCACTGGTTGAGTAGAAGCTCCTTTAGAGGAAGGACACCATCCTATTGCCTTCTGGTGGTCCATCCTTTGGGAAACTATGCATCCTGCAAGGGGGTGGTGGTGGTATTATGTTTGACAACAAAGGGAAGGCCATCCATTCTTTCCCCTTTCAATGTGATGAGGTGGCAAGTCATAGAATCATAGAGTTGCAAGAGACCTCATGGGCCATCCAGTCCATTCCTGCCAAGAAGCAGGAAAATTGCATTCAAAGCACCCCTGACAGATGGCCATCCTGTTTACAAGCTTCCAAAGAAGGAGCCTCCACCACACTCTGGGGCAGAGAGTTCCACTGCTGAACATCTCTCACAGTCAGGAAGTTCTTCCTAATGTTCCTTTCTTGTTATTTTTGTCCAGAGCTGGTTATGCTCTTGCTTGCACCTGAGGCTGAGAGTGTGTGGCTCCTTAAGGCCGTTCAGTGGCTTCCCAAGGGCTGTGCAGTGCCTTCCAACCCTTTTCTAACCCCACAACTGCAGGAGGCGAGTTCCCAAAGTCACGAGAAGGGAGCCTAGGCGAAAGCCTCTCAGGAGGAGGCGGGGAGCGTGGCCAAAACGGGCTCTTCCGCCTCGCGAGTCAGCTGACTGGGCTTCAAGGAACTGCGGCGCGCGCCTTGCCCTCGAGCCACACCTGGCCTCAGAGCCCCATTGATAGGGAGACATGGCCGAGAGCGAGGGGGTCGTGGTGGGAAATGGAACGCAAGTAAGTGCCTGCTCCTCCTCACGCGCCACACTCTTCCCCTACCCATTCCACCTCCGCGTGCTGGCCCCACGTGACAGAAGCTGCCTAACTTCTCTGTTGTGCATTTGAGTTTGCATCCCTATCTGAAACTCTGCGGCTGCCTCCTCGCGCGCTATTCTGGGGCTTGGAGTTTAGGGGAGGGCTTGAAACCGCTCAGCCAGAGAGCTCCCCTCAGAGTTTCAGATAGGGAAGCAGACTCTTTGCTGACTCTTTCAACTCTAGTTGGATAACTTGCACTTTCCAAAGTTCTCTTTTCTTCTCCTCCTCCTCTTCTCCCAGCAATAACAAAAGAGAAAGGGGAGAGAAAGGCGTGTAGTTCTTTTTTTAGAAGCTGTTTGGAAAATCCCGCCCTTTTTCTCCACACACCCACGTCGTGTAGTGATGGGTGGAGCTGAGGCGTTTCTCTCAGGAATGGGCAGCCTTTCGCCTTTCAAACCCCGCTTTTGGAACGGCTACTTGTTATCCAAGAACTCAACTACCAAGATACATTGTTGCTCTCTGTTATATATGAAGCCATCAATCTGTTCCTTATTTCAAAAGGGAGAAACCTTCTTGTTCCTGAAGAGAGTTTATGAAGGACATCATGTTTGAGGAACATTGTTGCAATCTCTATGCAAACACCTTGCAGGGAGGGAGTTCCACAGCCAAGGAGCCACCATGGAGAAGACCCTGTCTCTCATCCTCACCAAACGCAACTGTGATGGCAGTGGGACCAAGAGCAGGGCCTTTCTGGATGATATTAAGGTCCTAGATCAGTGTTTCTCAACCTTCCTAATGCCGCGACTCCTTAATACCGTTTCTCATGTTGT
Source organism: Anolis sagrei (assembly GCF_037176765.1). Classification (NCBI taxonomy): domain Eukaryota; kingdom Metazoa; phylum Chordata; class Lepidosauria; order Squamata; family Anolidae; genus Anolis; species Anolis sagrei. Next base: position 149,573,558 of record NC_090023.1, read on the forward strand.
GGTGACCCCCAACCATAAAATTATTTTTGTTGCTACTTCACAACTGTGATTTTGCTACTGTTATGAACTGTAATGTAAATATCTGATATGCAGGATGTATTTTCATTCACTGGACCAAATTTGGCACAAATACCCAATATGACCAAATTTGAATACTGGTGGGTTCAGGCGAATTGATTTTGGGAGTTGTCGTTGCTGGGATTGATAGTCCACCCACAATCAAAGAGCATTCTGAACTCCACCAACGATGAAATGGAAGATGAAATGGAACCAAACTTGGCATACACAACTCCCACGACCAATAGAAAGTATTGGAAGGGTTTGGTGGGCATTGACCTTGAATTTTGGAGTTGTCGTTCACCTACATCCAGAGAGCACTGTGGACTCAAACAATGATGGATCTGGACCAAACTTGTCACGGATACTCAATATGCCCAAATGTGAACACTGGTAGAGTTTGCGAAAAAATAGACCTTGACATGTGGGAGCTGTAATTGCTGGGATTTAGAGTTCACCTACAATCAAAGAGCATTCTAAACCCCACCAACGATAGAATTGGGCCAGACTTCCCACACAGAACCCCCATGACCAACAGAAAATACTGTGTTTTCTAATGGTCTTTGGCAACCCCTCTGATACACCCTCGCGACCCCCACAGGGGTCCTGACCCCCAGGTTGAGAAGCCCTGTCCTAGATGGTTCGTAGAGGGAGATACATTCAGACAGGTAAACTGGACCCAGGCCCGTAGCCAGGATTTCGATTTTGGTGGGGGGGGGGGGGGTTGAGTTTGTTGGGGGGGGGGCTGAGTCTGAGTGAAAGAGGGTCTGCGCTAGCAAACCTTTTGTATTGTTACCCCAATACCCCCATGCATATGGGATATATTGAGTATGGTGATCAGATCATGATATGAATAAACATAACAGTTTAAATAATGCCCCAGTAAGGCCTTTTCGCAAACCACCATGATAATTTTTTTTGGGGGGGTGAAGCCCCTCAAGGCCCCCCCCCCCCCTACATGCTTGACTGGGCTGGAATCGTTTAGGGCTGAAACTCATACATTCATTTTAAAAACACACATACACAAAACAAGATTTAAAGTCCTGCAGCAAGTACCAATGATGATGTCAAAGACAACCATAGCAACAAAGACTGGGCTTCCTATTTTCTTTTGTAAGGGCCTCATTTATATAATGCATGTGCCCTGGCTTTGAGCTTGATTTGAGAAGCCCATGGTATTGCCACCAACACAACAACAGACTTTTGTTACTCCTGATAAGAAGAATGTATATGCAAAAGAGCAATATTGGCACATCGGCATCTAATATTCTTACTTTGATTTATGAACAAAGGATCAGTTTTAAACACAAAGGAGATAAGGGTAAAGGTAAAGGTTTTCCCCTGACACGAGACCAGTCGTGTCCAACTCTGTGGTGTGGTACTCACCTCCATTTCTAAGCAGAAGAGCCAGCGTTGTCCGTAGACACCTCCAAGGTCATGTGGACGGCATGACTGCATGGAGCCTTCCTGCCAGAGCAGTACCTATTAATCTACTCACATTTGCATGTTTTCAAACTGCTAGGTTGGCAGAAACTGGGGCTGACAGTGGAAGCTCACGCCACTCCCCGGATTTGAACCTGCGACCTTTCGGTCAACAAGCTCAGCAGCGGAGTACTTTAACCCACTGTGCCTACGGGAACTGCAAGGCTAGTCAATGCTAATCGCACGCTAATTCAAACAGACAGGATTTTTTTTCCTCCCACCCTGGAAATTTCAGATATATATTATATTTGAAATACAGACGTCACCGGCCTTATTTCCAACAGACCTTTGAAGATACCAGCCACATATGCAGGCAAAACATCAGGAGAGAATGCTACTGGATCATAGCCATACAGCCTGAAAAACCGCACAGCAACCCCTTGTTGCCATCTGCTATATATAAAACTATGAATCTGTTCTTTATTTTCAAAATGGGAACCTTTTAGGTTCCTGAAGAGAGTTTATGAAGGGCGAGATGCTAGATGAATATTGTTGCCACCTCTATCAAATACCCCCCACTGGTTGACTTTGCAGCTGTAAGCCTACTCAATGCTAATTAATGGCAACATTTACACTTGCTTCAAACAAACAAGCCTCTTTCTCCCATCCTGGACATTTCCACTATACACATACTCCACTGGCCTCATTTTCAACAGACTTCTGAAGATTCTGGCCACAAATGCAGGTGAAACAACAGGAGAGAATGCTACTATATCATGGCCATACAGCCTGAAAGACTGCACAGCAAACCATTGTTGCCACCTGTTATATATGAAGCAACAAGTCTGTTCTTTATTTCGAAAGGAGGAACCTTCTAGTTCCTGAAGAGAGTTTATGAAGGTGAACATGCTCCAGGAACCACCCCTCTCCCATATTGCTCCAGTACAGGGATGCCAGCTTCATTTCCACATGGGCTATGTCAACCTTATGGTAAATTACAAAGGGTTGTTTGTAATTGTAAGACTAAAAAAATGTAACTATGTTGCCTGGCAGTGGAAGTCTCACTGCCGGAGATGGGCCGGATTTGGCCTGCAGGCCTTGTGTTTGACACATATGCCTTAATAATGATGATGATCATGATGATGATAATAATATATTTGTACCCCATCCTATCTCCCCAGGAGTACTCAGGGCATTTTCCAATAAAAAAGGCAAACATTCAATGCTGATAACCATGACCCAACAGATAAAAAAATAACACTAAAACAATAGATAAAATAATCGCAATATAAACTGACAATAACTAATACCAAAGAAACAAAAATTGTACTAATTAATGACTCAAGTAAACAAATTATAGCATATCACAAACATTTACCACATAATTAACTAGCAATTAAAACATTAAAATATGTAATGGGCTCTTCATTACAGACAGTTCCCAAGTTATGAATGAGATAGGTTCTGTAGGTTTGTTCTTAAACTGAACCTATATATAAGTTGGAGCAGGTACATTTTTAAGTGTATATATTACCATCTACCATCTGGCAAATGTTAGATTTACATGAAGCCCAAAGGAGTGGATCAACGACAAATTGGATAGGATCGGATATATAGAGATATAGATATGTGTGCGTGCACGCTTTGGATAGCATAGGGAAGGGTTAACACCCTTGTAACATTTCTTTTACTGTCTGTGCCCCTGTTCACCTCTCTTTCTGTCCATGTGATAATTGGATTTTGAGAAACTGTGGCTTGTTGTGACAACAAGGATTGATGGGAAAGCTTCAATGAGACACCTTTTCCTCATGATAACTCTTTCGGGAGCAAATTTCCCTTCCAAGGGGTAGATTTCTGTCACTTCCTATTGTCTCACCCTCGTTCTTAAGAATGAGTCATATGTAAGTTGGATGTTTGTAACTTGTGGACAACTATTTGGCTTGTTGTCTCCATTGGTTTCTCAAAAACAAGTAATACCAGATGACTTACAAGTCTGGTAGATGGAAGGAATATAGTGGATGTAGCATATCTAATGGGAAGCCACAGGGTTCTGTCCTGGGCCTTGTGCTATGTAACATCTTTATCAATTACTTGGAAGATGGAATAGAAGGCATGCTTATCAAATTTGCAGATGATACCAAATTTGGGGAGAGGGGTAGATAATAGCCCAGAGAACAGGTTCAGAATTCAAAATTACTTTAACCGATTAGACAGCTGGGTGATAATGAACAAAACTAATAGAGGAAAATGTATGGTACTACATTTAGGCAGGAAAAAATGAAGCACACAGATATAGAATGGGTGACATCTGGTTTGAAAACAGTACATATGAAGGGGATCTAGGAGTCTTAGTAGACCACAAACCGAATATGAGTCAGCAGGGTAATATGGTAGCTAAATAGTCAGTGTTGTTCTAGGTTGCATCAGTAGGAACAGAGTGTCTAGACTGGGGAAAAATAATAGCATCACTCTATTCTGCATTGACCTGGAATGCTTTGTCAAGTTCTGGGTACCAAAATATAGAAGGATATTGACAAGTTAAAACATGTCCAGAGAAAAGAGACCAAAATGATCAAAGGTCTGAAAGTCAAGCCCCATGAGAAGTGGCTGGGGAAGCTGGATATATTATGTTTAGCTTCGAAAAGGGAAGGTTGAGAGGAGTCAGGAAAGCCATGTTTCAGTATTTGAAAGAATGTCACATTGGGGAGGAGGCAAGTTTATTTCTGCTGCTCTAGTGATCAAAATATGGAGCAATGGATTCAAATTGCAGGAAAAGATTCCACATTGTGAAGAATTTCCTTACAGTAAGAGCTTTTTGAGATACAGTATTTGCCATGTCCTTCAAAATCTTAAGGATTCTATTAAAGGTACAGTATATAGTTGTTTCTATATGTCTTGGAGGCCCAACCTTGCCATCCCATTACCTAAGGTTCTGTTAATCTTCACAGCTCCATATGTTGTGACAAAGCTTGGAAAAGTTACATTTTGGGCAGCTAGTCTCAGAATCCCTCAATTAGTCTGCATTGTGGCTGAGAAACAGAGGAATCTCAGCCTATGCCCTCCCTAAATATTTGCAAATCCGAGAGCCTCTATAGTTAGAGGATGAAGTGCTGCATACAAAGACTTAGGGATGATAGGTGTAAGGGCCCAATTCATGAATTTCATTGATTCAGCTGGTCTGATCTAGTAGGAACTGTCACTTGGATTTAGGCTAAAACTAATGGTTTGCATTGTTCCAAGACAGCATTTAAAGATGTTGTTGCTAGTGGAAAACAGAAATTGTGGCATGCCTGAACTGTGTGGCCTCTTTCCAGAAAAGTATGGGCTCCTGTTTTACAGTCTTTGAGAGAGATGTCAAAATGGTGTGCGATAACTCCTCCAATACTGCTGCATCAATAGAAATGATAATTCATTTGAGTGCTGTGAATGGTGGGAAGGGCTCACAGTTCGGCTTACCCCACACCAAATGATGTAAACTGCTTAAATAGCACAGTTGCATTCTCCAGCTGATGAATTGATTCCAAAATTTTGTCAGAAAGTGTGTGAAATATATCTTTGGGCAAGTACACACTAGTTAGGTTCCAACTTAAGAAGCATAACTTAGCTTGCTGGACATTGCTGTTGACAAATCTACATCAATGGCAGCACCTTTGGACTCTTACCCCACAACTTATCTTAAGGTCTGGAGCAAACTTATAAAATCCTGATATAATACATCCTTGGCTGCAGTTTTCTTAAGAAACACAAATAGTTTTATCTGAAGACTGATGATGCAAAGCCCTTTCCAGAAGAACACAAAAATAAGCTTATTCCACAAAGTCCCCAATTTTTACTGACCAACAACCCCCCCCCCCCCCCCCGGGCTAAATGCTTGGCTCTCCAACAAACATTCAGAATAGATTTGAGAGTTTTTTTTAAAAAAGGATAATTATTCTATGATGTAGAATTATGCTTCTTGTTCTTATTATTTATTGTCAAATTGATATCAACTTACAGTGACCCTGTGAATAAATGACCCTTAATTAACCAACTGCCTTATTCAGGTCTTGGGAAAACAGGGCTCTGGCTCTCTTGTTTGAATCAATCTACTGTATTTCATTGCATAATATAGTTGCACCCCCCTTTTTTGGGGTCCCACTTTTGGTCGTTTATAGTTTTTCAAAAAGCGGTCACATACCCTGCCCCCACGCCTGCCCTTTGGAGCAGTCCCCATAGCTCTGAGGGGCAGGTGCGTGGGTGGGTGAGGTGCAAGAGCTAGGGGCTTAGCTCCTGCCAGCAGAGAGAAGCCTGCTAACTCTGTCTACCTGCACCTGCCAGGGAGAACTATGGGGCCTCCCTCAGCTGCTGGCCAACACCCCCCCCCACCCCCAATTGAACTTGTTTGGTTGGGGAGGGGATGGTGAAGAGAAGAAAAAAAGTGTTGTAATTTAAATTTTGGCAGGGGAAATGTGTGGTTATGAATACAGTATCAGCCCAGTATATAAAGAGTAGATGTGGAATTAATGGGATGAATCTAGGGCAGCTCTAGGGCAGAATACTATGTATTTGTTGATTTTCCTGGTATGGATTTTGCTAGAGGGAATGAAATTGATAGCATAAACTTTGATCAGTTATGGACTTTATAGCACAAAGTTGTTATTGCAATACCATGATCACCAATAGTGGCAAAATACTAGGATGAGTTTCTCACTATTTCACAATGTGCCAATTTGCTGACACGTGGTCCCAAAGCTGTACATTCATTAATTTTCATAACTCCACCCCGACCCCTGTTCCTCTGTAATATTTTTAAATCCTTAAAAAATTATTTTTTGCAATCGCATATAAGGTTAGTAAAATAAAATAAATAAAACTTCAAATGAAAGAATTACTGTTTCAGGAATAGCAAAGGGCAGATGGTGAACAGTGGGAATGGAGGAAAATCGTGCCCCCTGATATCACTTCAGTGCCAGCATTCGGGCACCGAAGTGGAACAACCTCCAGGTAAGTGACAGGAGCATAGTATGACGTATGGGTATGGATGGGGTTTCTCATCAATGACAGGGAATGAGGAGGTGACAGACCAGCAACACGGTATATATGGTGTCATGTGATAGGTGCTTTAATGCCAGTTTGCCTCCTTCATGCATTGAAGTCCTAAGTCTACTTAAAGTGAAATATGTAAGAGTAGATTGCAAAACTTGTGGGTATTATTTATTTATTTGTGGTATTTGTATACTGCCTTTCTCAACCATGAAGGGGACTCAGGGTGGTTCACAGTGTTGGCAACAACACTGTATGGTGATGAGGGGTCATATTCAGTTGGAGGACAAAGACGGGAAAGACGATATTATATAAAGCCAAGATGAGTAACTAATTGTAGCAATGGTGGAAGGAATTGTTGGAAAGTGTGTTGCTGGCTGGAAACCAGAAAGGAGATGTCATGAACTGGCTAAGAGGAGTGTCATGAGGCTGTGGTGTTAACTGGTATTGTATGTAGTGTGCCAGGAAATTATTGTCTCTGTTCAATCCACTGTCCTGGATTGGCATTTGTGGATATATGCCAGTTCTGCTGTTTCTCTTTCTAATCTTCCTTTGTACTTATTTTGTTTAATGACAGCTATTCCGAGGTAGGAGGTGAAATGGCCAAGAAAAGTGAAGTGTTCTGTCATTGGTTTTTTTTGTTTCTAATGTCTGACATACGTCCATTTAGTCTCTGGTGCTGCCTGCTTGCCCAATGTGGAATGCTGAAGGGCATTGCTGGCAGAGGATGACATATATCATATTAGATGAGCAAGTGAAAGTGCTACTAATGTTGAAGGTGACATCATTAGGTCCTGTAATAACATTTCCATAGTAGATGTGTGGGCTACAAGACCCTATTGTATAGTGATATTTTACACTAACATAGCTATGTCTTCAAAGCTTTTCACCATTCAATTTTCACTCCCATGCACAGAGATCCAAAATAGCACGGCATGATTATACTGACTTTAGTATCTACTGATATGCCTATGCACTGGAGAATTTTATCTTATTTCTTCATAGCTGGTATTCTAGGCTGTAGCCTTCTTTTGATTGCTTGACTACAGTTTTTAGTTTGATTACTGACTGTGCTTATGTATACAAAATATTTTAGTGTTACAATGTCTTTATTATGTACTTTAAAGTCTTATAAATCTTCAGTGGTCATTCTTTTTGTCTTCTTAATATATAACTGAAACCCTGCCATGGCATGTTATTTCTTAGCTTTTAGCAATTATGGCTCCAAGTTCCTTCCTCCAGTTTTTATGAGTCTAATTCTGTTTTCCATATGATATGTTTTGCATATAAATTAAACAGATAGGATCATAAAATGCAGTCTTGTCTGACTCCTTGCCAACAGGAAACTATTCTGTTTCTGGAAATCATATCTTGATAGTGGCTTGTTGTCCAGAGGAGAGATAATACATCAAGATAATCAGATATTGTGGCACACCCATTTCTTTTATAGGGAACCATAATTTCTCATGATCTACACAATTAAAGACTTTGGTATAATCTATAAAGCAAAGGTTGGTTTTCTCCTGATTTTTTTGATGCATTCCTTTATACATTTACAGTATTGCAATTTTTTGAGTCTGTCTTGTCATGCATGGGGGAAGTAGTGCAATTGTCTAATGCAGTGGTTCTCAACCTAGGGGTCCCCAGGTGTTTTGGCCTAAAACTCCCAGAAATCCCAGCCAGTTTACTAGCTGTTAGGACATCTGGGACCCACAGGTTGAGAACCACTGGTCTAATGGTTACTAGAGTTCCCTTAATCAGATGCGCCTGATGAAATAGACCCAGTCTACAAAAGCTTATGCTACAAACGTCTTTCTTTTGATTAAGGTCAAAAGTTCTCCAAGGTTTCTCTACACCCTTATCCAGACTAACATGATTTCTTTAAATACAGTTTCAATTGTTGTTATTTATGGGATAATTTTATCACTTTTTATAGCCATGTGACTAAAACCAAAACCATGTGGAGGTAGTAGAAATGAATCTGAAATTAAATCTAATATACAGCTATGCTACATAGATCAAGTCAACTTTTCATAAAAGCAGTGTGAAAAAACTGTAGAAACCAGTCTAGGTTCGTTTTAAGAAACTTAATTAAATTTCATCATGTCACTGTCCTCTAATAGTTTTTTATATTTCTTTTGCTCTTGTGATGATTTTGAATAAACAACGTAGCTTCAATCACAAGTATAAGCACACTTCTCTAAAATCAAGTTCTGTTGAAATCAATGGCCTTACTTCCATAAATGGAGGCACTACAAGACTGTGATGCTTCACCACTTTGTATTGAGTTGCAAGCATGATTCCATTCCATCGATCTTGTTGCAGTAGGTAGATTTCAGTCCATGGTATTAGATTTCAGTGGTATTTATTTATCATGTCAGAAGCGAATTGAGGATACAGTTAGAATGTATTTTAAAACACAAAGTTAAAAACACAAAGTTAAAATTTCAGTGTTGCTGCATATTTATACCACTGGCTACGGGGACTCTTCCCAAGAGCTATTTTCCCCTTTTGTTTTGTTGGGGGTATATTTATTTATTTATTTATTTATTTATTTATTTACTGCATTTGTTGACCGCCGTTCTCAGCCCTAGAAGTTTTGCTTGTGCTCATGAGACAACTTCATTGTTTTGTGGACCATATGAACTCGAATATGTGCATGAGCTAACATTGCTTCAGTGAAGAACACCAGGTTTTCAAACAGGATTTATTTCAAAAGTTTATCTGAAAGCAGTCTTTTCTGTTTCAGGTTGGTGATCTCTTCAGGTTTTAGAAGATGTTCTTAATTTTGTTCTGTTTTGATATTTATTTGCTTAATCAAGACATTATTGTTTTTGTCCCCTTCCCCCCAGAGTAATATCTTGCCAAGAACTTGAAAAAAAATATTCACAAAGAGATTCCAGGATTTGCTATCCAGAAGACAAACTCTAGTCTTGCCCACTAAATCAGGCATTGGTAAACTTTGGCCCTCCAAGTGTTCTGAATTTCGATCACCACAATTCCAAACAACCTACTGGCTTTCTTTTCTGCATGTATTGTATTTTTGAATTCACATCAAGCTGAGCTATTCAGGGTGGTCTAACTTAAGTACCTGCTGCTAGAACCTTCAGTAGCTTGCTTTAATGCCCATCTTGCAAATAAGATTTCTCACAAAATAGCAAATTTAGATGAGGTCACTGGAGCAGAAGTTGATAATGGGGTGTCAAGAAACTCTGTAAGTGAAATTACACTGGATCGGTTTAAATTGGTGAATACCACTGATGTGAACAAGCTGCTAGTACAAATAAGGAGGACAACCTGGGTTTTTTTCCCCAATTCCCGCCTCCCATGGCTACTTCTTCAAGCAGGAGATTCAATTCAATGTCAAATACAACATCTTATTAATGTATTTCTCAGGGAAGATAACCTTCTATCTTGTTTAAAAGAAGCAGTAGTTAGACCACTGCTGAAAAAGCATTCCATGGATACCCTGGACCATAATAATTACAGGGCAGTATTTAATCTTTCTTTTTTTTTTGGGGGGGGGGGCAAAGTAATGAAAAGTTGCCTTCCAACTCCAGGTAGTCTTGGATGACATACACTTGCTTGACCTATTTTAAATTGGCTTCAGAGAAAGATACAAAGTTGAGACTGCTATGATTGTCTTAGTAGATGATCTCTGTCCTAACATTAGCTGGGGGAGTGTGTCCCTGTTGGTGCTTTTAGATATTCCAGCCATGTTTGACACTATTTATAATATTGACCATGGTATCATTCTAGAATCTAGAATCTCCCGGGAAGTTGTGAATCAAAGGTACTGTGTTGTCAATTGCAGCCATTCCTAGATTTGGAAGACCTAAAGATGGTAGTGCACATGCAGGTAACCTCAAACATGGATTTCTGAAATACATTTCAGATTTACCTTTGTATCAAATTTAGAAACTCCAGTTTGTTTGAAACATGGCAGCTAGATTGATTATGAGAACATCTAGGAGTGATCATATCACATCTATACTAAAATCACTCCACTGGTTGCCAGTACAAAGTGTTGATTACAAGCTTTAAAGTCTTACATGATTTGGGTCCAGGTTACTTACAAGATCACCTCCTTCCATATCCACCCTGGATACTTAGGTCCTCTGGAGGAACCTTTATAGATAGATAGACAGAACCTGACTGTCACCTAGAGGATATTTTAATTGGCCTTACTAGGGTGTGGAATGACCTGCTGGAAGAGATTTTATAGCTAAATGAGCTGTCAGAATTTAAGACACAATTAAAGACTTATCTCATTTGGCAGGCCTACCTAGACAATTTTAAACAATGAATTTAACTTTGCATTTAATTAGTTTTGGTGTTTTAATTTTTGTCCTATGTGTGTGTGTATACACACACACACACACACACACACATTACATTGTGCTGTGTTTTCTCTGTGTCTTGTAACTATGTTGTATGAGTCATGAGGAAAGGTGGTAACATGTGATCATGGTCATCGTGAGCATGATCATCGGTTGTACTTCCAAAAGAACAACAAACTTGCAAAAAGTAAATTTACCATAATTTGTACATTTTCAATATAGTTTTTCTGTCTAACTGTCTTTTGTAACGTATTCTGGTGTTTACACTAGGGGATCCTCCATCAGGTATTTAAAACAACTGGATGCACATAATATTACCTAACTCTAGTACTTTTTAAAAGAGCATTGTGGCTAAATGTGGGGAGAAATGCAAGTGTTTTTTCCTTGAGGGCTTTATATATCTTCTTTGAAGTACAGTGTACTGGATGGCTATGTATTAATGATGGGAAACAGTCATAGCATTTATATAGTGCTTTAGAGTGTTCAAAGCACTTTGTATTCATTATTTCAGTAATTCTTTTTATTATGCCTCTTTGACTTTATGAGCAAGGAATATTCTGTGAAGCATAATGAATGCAAAATGTGTTCCTAATCTCACATTTGTATTTATCACTTCTGTATGAATTCGCAGTACAGTACTAGTAGCAGAATTATGTTGGGGTTATCATCATGATTTGGATTTGCCAGACTGTGGCAAAGTTATAGTATTTGCATATGGTGGCAGAGGCCAGTTTAGCTACCTTATCATAAAAAGTTTTCCTAGCATTAACCATTTCTCTTCCTGACTTATAGATGTTGAAACTGTTACTCTATATAAGTGCTGAGCATTCATCCCTTCTCAAAAGGCATTTGGTTAATCTACATCATCCAAAGAGCATCTAGTTGGTTATTACTATTTGAATGGGATTCCTTAGCTGGAGATCCTGTATTGTGCAGGGAGTGTGGGACTTGGCGGCTCATGAGGCTCCTTCCTCCTTTATGATTCTGATCCTGAGATTGATTTCACTGTAAATCTATTTCTGACATTATCTGTTGAAGAACAGGTCTAGGTCAGGTCTAGAATAGAGAATTTAATTGCATTCCCAATTCATTTATTCAATTTCTTCCTACTAAGCAACTGTTAAGACAGAAAAAACACCTCTACAACCCTGACTGTATTGATGTATTAAACAATACATGTGCATAAGGAATATTTCCATCCAATGGCTTTACAGTTGTTTTAAAATATAATATAAACAGAACGATCTATTATTTGAAGCCAATATGGTGAGTGAAATTGTCATCATTTTTAACAGGCTTTTGCTTCTGTGTTTTGAACAAAAACTTGTTCCTCAGACAGTAGAGGTGATATAATATTTGCTTTCAGGTAGTATTTGAAAACATTTTCTTCAGTCAGCATTTCTAACTCTAGACAGGGTTGGGGCTGTTTGGATATTGAAAGAAATCAGTTGAAAATTGTAGCAATTCTGGTAATATTGGTATGTATTTCTTTCACTATAAAATTATAATAAGGAATTCCATGTTTGTAGTGAAATTTTGTAATTCCATCTCTAGTATTGGAAGTGTCACATTAACGTGAAGCACTTTTTCCTTTTTGGAGATGAATTCTGGAGATTTTGCAATAGGAAGAGGCACAGGTTTGCTGATACTGCATTCCCGTACATCAGCACTTACAAAATTACTTGTTGCTTATGGGGTGGTGAAATGTTATTAGTTCAAAGTTTCATATAAATGTGTACAAGTTGTAGTATTATATAGACCATGTAAAAAAACTCAAAAATTATCCCAGAGAAAAAGAGAAATACATGGTGCATCTTGTTATGTTAATACTGTATGCCAACACATACATTTCTTTGGTTCTTATTCTAGAGCTGGTCTTATTTGTTTACATCCAGGTTGTGTGATGCAAGCAAATGTGGCTAACTTACCTTTTCTCAGAGGATAAATAAGTTCTGGACTGGATCTTGATTTTATAGTATGGGTGGGTTCATAATGAGAGGGGCTTTCTATGATATGTGCTTTGGGAGCCTGATCTCTCTCTCCCTCCCCCCCTCCCCCCCTCCCCCCCTCCCCCCCCTCCCCCCTCCCCCCCTCCCCCCCTCCCCCCCTCCCCCCTCCCCCCTCCCCTCTCTCTCTCTATATGACTTTGTAAGTTTAAAGCAGGACATTTAAATGGCTCCAGAAGTCAATCAGCAGTTAGTACAGCTGGGTTATAATAAATGTTAGTTTATCAAACTAATCTGATCTGGCTGTTAGAAAAGCATAGATTAATACATTAGATTATCCCTGTCCATAAAGGGATAGAGCTGTGCTGTCCTATGAAGCTGGTAGAAATCACAATTGAAGCAATTGGTTCCTCAAGTGACAGTAATGGATTCAGAAGAACTTCCATGCTATTCAACTTCTCCTTCAGAAAGTGTACAACCTCCTTCAGAACAGGTTGAACACTACTCATCTAGTCAGAATTATGGCTCACTTACAACAGCCTTGTCTTGCTTGAGACTCACTTTGCTGGTCCACAGTCAATCCACTGATGCAGCCAGGCACCATTTTGATATTTCCACTGTCTCATCTTCTGATGATGGAAAGAAGGAACAACAGCAACAATTTCTTACCTTCCTCTCCCCATGGATTGGAGGGTCAACAGCATATTAAAAACATATCTATCAGTTAAAACACATAACACACACATCAGTTAAACCATTGGTTTAGAAACATTTACAACCAATACGTATTAAAACAACCAATACATAATTTAAAATTAATAATTTTTATGAATGGAAAATAACCTGGATTGGCCTGACAGAAGAGATTGATTTTGTTTTAAATTGAAACTGCATGTGTAGTTGTGGAAAGCTCTTCTGGCAGTTCATTCCACAATCCAGTGGCAGGTGAAGAAAAGTCTTGAGAATGATCATCACCAGCCTTGTTCAGGCTGACTGGAAGAAGTGTTCCCCAAAAGACCTGAGCAAATGGGAAGATTAAAATAGAGAGAGAGGTAGAACTCCAGGACACAAGTATCTATGTAATCCTATTGGCCTGAACATGAACATGCAGCAATGTTACATTGCACATGTTGGAGTATTTTCTGTGTCTGCAGCCAAGCCTTCATTTAGTAGTCTTGTTTTCAGCTCCAGTCTTTACTGTGGGGCTTTCAGAAGTATTATGATGTCTGAACTTTTTTGAAATAATGTGGTTTTGGCATGACTTTTCTCTAATAGTAACAAGCTGGGGTTTATCCATGTACATCAGCCATGGCCAAACTTTCTAATATGAGGGCTGCATGGCAAGCTGGAGCGGGATGGGTGGGCCGGAAGGGAGGGGGTTCTCCCTAAGTCCCCTCCCTGCCCTTTCCTCCCCTTCTTCTTTTCTTTCGGAGGCAGAATGTGAAGGAAAGATGGGAAATGTTTCAATCCCAAAATATTTGGTCTTGGTCAGGATGAGATGGTGGACAGGATGAGATGGTGGACAGGAGAGAAAAAGCGTATCCATGAGACCCTGTATTGCTTAATCCTGATATATAATCTGAGAATCCTGGAGCTGGAAGAGACCCCAAAGGCCATCCAGTCCAACCCCTGCCATGCAGGAAGGCACAATCAAAGCACTCCCAATAGAGAGCCTCTGCGGAAAAGCCTCTAGAGAAGGAGACTTCATCACAGTCCAATGCAGCCTATGCCACTCTCCAGGAAGTTCTTCCTAATGTTTTCAGGGATTCAACTGAAAATCCCTTTCCCTGCCATTTGAAACCATTGCTTCCTTGTGCACTGGTCTCTAGAGCATCAGAAAGTCCATTTCCCCCCTCCTCAGTGGTACACCCTTTTACGTCTTGAAACATGGTTCTCATGTTCCCTCTCAACTGTTTCTTCTCCCAGCTAAACATCCCCCAGGAGGAAAGGAGGAAGGAAAAAGAGGAGGAAGGAAAGGATGAAAGGAAGGAAGGGTGGAAGGGAATGGATGGAGGGGTGGAGGGAGGGAAGGAGGGAGATAGGAAGGAGAAAAGAAAAGACAAAAGTGAAGGGAAGACAAAAGGGAAGGAAGGAAAGAGGGAAGGAAGAATGAAAGAGAGAAGGAAGGAAAGACAAAAGTGAAGGAAGGAAGGAAGGAAGGAAGGAGAAAGGGAGAGAGGGAAGGAGGGAGGAATGAGGGAAGGAAGGACAAAAGGATGGGTGGGAAAGAAGGAGGGTGGGAGGGAGGAAGAGAGAGGTAAGGAAGGGAGGGAGTGAGGGAAAGAAGGAAAAAGGTAAGAGAGAAGGAAGGAAAGACAAAAGCAAAGGAAGGAAGGAAGGAAGGAAGGAGAAAGGGAGAGATGGAAAGAGGGAAGAAAGAGGGAAGGAAGGAAAGAGGAAAGGATGGGAAGGAAGGAAGGAAGGAAGGAAGGAAGGAAGGAGGGAGAAAGAGGGAGGGGAAGGGAGGGAGGGAAGAAAGAAGGAAAGAGAGAAGGAAAGAAGGATAGGTTAGTGAGAGATGAAGCCTTTAGAAAAGAGCCCAAGGGGCCACATCCATTCTCCGGACCTGGGTTTGCCCATACCTGAAGTATATGCTACACTACTAGTATCAGATTAGGTAGGGTAACTGCTGGGCAATGTTTTGGATAGTACAAAAGCAGAATCCCTAATCTGTTTTGCTGGTTTAGCACAATATGCAAATAAAACAAATTAATACTCATGGAAGCAGGGAAGCTGAACAAAGAAAATGACTTCTTACAGACCCTCCTCTAGCTCTCAAGCTGTTCTTAATGCTGAATTGGGTATAATGTGTATGTCAGAGAGGTTATTTGTTATCCTAGATGTTGATTGCACATCTTATTCCAGCTATCTCATCCATTACCAAAAATCATAGACGAGAGAGACCTTACTATGGATGTACCCTGACTTCAAAAACAGGATCTTGATATCTTTGGGTGGATTGATTGAGATTTATGGGTGGGAGGAAGAAGAACATTCTACAGCTGTTAATTTTCATCAGATTTATGGGTAGGAGGCAGAAGAATACTCTACAATTGTTAATTTTCTGGCCCACTGTGCCTTCAACTGCTTAGCCCTCTTCCCAATGGTACACCATACCTGTAGTGACAGTGATTTTACCCTCTTCTTACTTGGATCCTTGCCCACTCTCCAAGGTAGATATCTGGGCCCCCAAAATAACACTTCTTTAGTGAGATCATGTCTTACTGACAATGAGTGTCCTCAGTTCCTCAAGAAGAAAAATAACTATTAAGATAATAATTCCCAAATTGTGAGAATAAATTTATTTATTCGTTCATTTATAATATTGATACCCCACTTTTTAGTCACAAAAGGTCTCAGAGTGGTTTACATGTTATTATTTGGACAGTTCCCTACAGTATTATTTGTTAAATCTTTATGCAGATGTTAGGTTTTTCTTGGTTTCTTTTGATGCTTCTCAAAATGGAAATGGGACTCAGAGTTCTGAATTACGAATCTGCATGGATTCACACACCCCTAATATTTAGATCTTTGCTGTTCATTCAAAGGGAACCAAAAGGACACAATGTCACTTCCCTTGGTGGAGTTCCAGAATCAGAACCCTGACTTGAGTACCTCACAATTAGCTTCTCCAGATAGTAAGACATATAGCAGGGCCTTTGATTCTGATTATACATTGAAACATCTGCCAATGATGTATAAATCATTTAGCTTTTTAAAAAGTTGTAGGATGTGCATGAGTAAAATGTCTGTAAATCTACTTGCAATCATTTCAGACCTCACTGACCATTAATGCATTGTACTCTCAACCAATTTCATGAATTTTAAATGTAATGAAATAATATTCTTCTAAAACTATAACTGGAAGTTTTCTTTGAACTTGCTATTAGATGGGTACAAGCAGATAAGATTGATCATACCCTCTATGATCCTTCTCAGAGGTTAAGATCATTGAGGGAGGCCCTGCTCTCGATCCTGCCACCTTTGTAGGTGTGTCTGACAGGGACGAGGGTGGTGGTCCCTTGTCTGTGAAGGATATTTCCTAACAAAATCAGGTCAGCACCTTATCTCCTGTCCTTCAGGAAGAAATTGAAATCATGGCTGTGGGACCAAGCTTTCGGGCAATAGTCACAGCAGTAAAAATTATAAAGGACTTCTGGTTGACAATGGGTGGATTTTGAATTATGTCTTTGGGCTTGGACTTGTCTCTTTTAAATGGCCCTTTTAACATGATAATGTTTTAATTAATGTTTAACTGTGTTTTTATTACTGTTGTTGGCATCTAATGGTTGCTGGTTGTAAGCCGCCCTGAGTCCCCCTCTGGGGGTGAGATGGGTGGGATATAAATGTCTGCAATAAATAAATAAATAAATAAATAAATAAATAAAGGTATTTTATTGTTCTTGATCTAGTCATTAGAAATTTGACAATCAACACTAGAAAGAGCAGAAGTTCATTTATTACTTTTTCTTATTGAGAAAAATATGCTTTTGTCTTTTTCAGCCCTAAAGGGCTGCATTTTTATCTATTCATTCTTTGATTGTATTTACACACATAAGTATATCATTAATAGGTTTCGGGTTGTTAAGAACTGTTTACTGATCTGGAGTAGGATGTCAAATAATAGATTGACATCTCTTCCAAAAATCACATTTCTTTTTTGTTCTACAGACTGAGAATGGGTAGTTTTTTTTTCCTGAAGTAGAATTTATTGCAAAGGAAGGGATGACAGATATCTTGAGAAGGGAACGAAAATTGCAAGAATGAATTTTGAGCTTTTTATTTTTTCAGCTCATGTATTCACAGTAAACCTATTCCTCTGTAGTCAACTATCTCTTTCTCAGATGAAATTGCTGAACAAGGATGAATTAAAGAGGATGAAAAGCTGCATTATCAGATTGCAATCATTTTAAGACCAGCTGAACCACAATGGTGATTTGTAAAGGTAGTGGATGCACTGGCAAGTTGTCATGTAGAGTGGGTTGGATTTTGGAAAACATGAAATATCATCCAAACACAACTTATTTTCTTGTTCTTATCTGGAACTTAAAGAAATAGGAACTTCAAAGACAAATGGAAACTTCATAAGACCAGTTTCTTAAAAAGTGGAACTCTGAACTGAGCATAGATATTGCTTTACACTTAAATGAATCCCAACTAAATAGGAAGTTATAAAAAAAATCTTGCAGTGTAAATTTTTCCCAAATCCATCTGTTTTCAAAAAACATTTGATCATCTTTTCTCAGTCTTTATATAAGTGTCTTACTTGAGGGATGAACTGCTATGAACTGATAGAAATCATTAGAGATCTTTAAGTGCTAAAACATCAAATACTGTTTACGTATAGCAAGATAAGAATTCATACTATGTCATTCTTGAGCAACAGTACTCATTGTTTGGCAGCTGCTGTATACAAGAGAGCCTTATACTGTAGACTCCTCATCTCCCTTATCAAAGTATGATATATGTCAAGAACATAACACATTAATTTAGAAACTGGCTCCCTGCTGCTGAAGCATACTTGTTCTCTATGGAAGACCAATATTTAGCTTTGTTTTATATTGCTAATTGACTTTGTAAGTTGCAGCCATGTTATCTGGAGCTGGGCTGGAGGAGTACCTTTTACATCAGATCTTTGTTCCCATGCACATTTTGTTTTCTGCATAAAATTGGGACTGTTTTACTTGTTGAGGAAGATGTAAACAAGTGATTTCAAATGCCTGTTCCTCTCATTCCAGGTTTTCAGCTTCCTGGTTTATAAAACCAGAGGCAGTAACTTGTGGCGGGCCACCAGTATTGAATTGTACCTGTGTGGTTGATCCCAAAGGGGTAACATTAACCTCTTTTGATCACTACCTGCAAGAAATACAAGGCACCATAAGTGCACCAAGCTTTTTGTGTGTTCTAGAGATACAGTCCTTGTGTGACAGTCAAGATCTGTTGTTGGGTGCCAATTTCAATGGATGTTCCAGTTGTGACCTTTTGTGGACAGAGATAATTTAGTCATGTGAACTGGAAACCTCTCAGTTAGATGGCTAGTGTGCTCTATTTTGGTCTGTCCTTTAAGAAGTCTTGGAAGTTGCATCTAGTGCAAAATATACAGCTTGATTGCTGACTGGAGAACTTTATAAACGGTAAATAATGTCAGTCGGCCAATTGCGCTGACCGCCAATATGCTTCTGGTCTGAATTTAAATTCTTTACACAGGCAGCCCCCGAGTTACAAACATCTGACTTACAAAAACTCATAGATACAACCTGGGATGAAACAACAGGAAGTGAGATGAATCTACTCATAGGATTTACTCCTGAAAGAGGTATCATGGAGTAAAGGTGTCTCAACTGAAATTTTATCACCAATCCTTGTTTCCACAGCAAGCCATGTTTTTCAAAATCCAATCTTGGGGACAAGAAGTGAGGTGAAATCTTCTGAACAGGAGCACAGACAGTACAACAAACACCACAGGGGTGTTAACCCTTCCCTATGTTACCCAAAGCATATGTCTGTGTCTGTGTCTGTGTCTGTGTCTGTGTCTGTCTATCTATCTATCTATCTATCTATCTATCTATCTATCTATCTATCTATCTATGGAGTTACCTTTTAAAATGTACCTGTTCTGATTTACAGATACATTCAATTTAAGAACAAACCTACAAAACCTCTTTTGTTTGTAATTTGGAGATTGTCTGTAAATGGTTTTGAACCCAATACTTTTCCCTATGTGCATCTGCCCAAATATTGAGGTTCTCTGGCAAATGTGTTCATTTTAGTACTGTTATCTTTTCATTGCTAAGGGAAGATGTCTGAAGATCTTAAATTTCCCGACTGCTAAATTTCTTCTCTTAATTCTTGTAGGTGTCTTACATTGGTCAAGACTGCAAGAAAATTCCAGAATTTCTTGGCAGAAAATATGGAAACATTGCAAAAAGGCTGGATCTTAGCTTCAATTTACTAAAGTAAGTCATGATTTTCAGAAAAGCTATTGAGTGACACCTTAGCATGGGCAACTTTTTGTATTTGTTTTATTATAAACCATCAGTTTCTATGCTGACACACTGTTCACAAAATTACATATAGGTTGTATTGAAATGGACTAATCTATGTAGAGAAAATAGTTAGCATTGTTTGGAATGTACAAGAAATGTTGGAAAGGGGGTATCAATATCAAGTATCATTTGCAACTCAACAAATGCAGCTTACACTGTATAAGAAATTTTTTACCATTCTTCATCTGCTTCTGCTGAAAGAAGAGCAGAATGAAAATGTGTTTGAAGAACAGAGCAGGAATACTTACACTTTTAAAAGTGGCTGAGGTTTCAGCCAATATTTTCAAGGACTGGATTCATATACAGTGCATAGAGAAAATAATGTTTGTAAACATTGAGTTTCTATTTTTTTGTACTTGAAGTGTGTTCACTAACTGGTAATTGCAACACTAAAATATGTTGCAAATAAACAGATCCCTCACACAATTTAAAAGTGTAAATTAAAAGTCATTGTAGCCCATATGTCATAATGTAGAGTTATGTTTGTTTACAGAAAAAAGACAGATTTCTGTCACTTTCTGGACTGCTAAGTTTCTAACCCTTTGCACATCCTCGTCTTTGGAAACTGAAAACTAGGAGCCCCCCCCCCCCCCCCAGTAAATGTGTGAGGTATTGCGCTGAAAGTGTCAGAGTGATAGGAAGTTCTATCTGACCTACATAGGAATTTCTGCATTTATCTGTGATGATTCATTCACACATGCATGTTTGGAAAGTTCACCCATATATGTGAACAGTTTGGAAAATGTTCCTAATTTTCTTTGAATTGTGCCCAATAATGTTATGGACTTGTTGGGGGCAAGAGTGGATAACTGTCCAAAGTAGTGTGAAATGAGTATATGGCTAATGCCAGAAGAATGCAAGAAATTTACAATAATGCAGTTGTGAATGTTGATTGCGTTCCAGAGGCAGGTAATATTTAGACTCTTTAAATAACTATTTCCAAGATTGTAGCATGCTCATATAATGTTGCCCACAATAATCAGGAATGCAGAGAGGTGCAACAACAGGAGAGAGAAAGAGGAAGGGAAGATAAATTTAAGATAAAGTACAGTATTCTTATTATAGTCCTTTATATTAATCTTCTTTTATTTGAATATGATAAATATGCACTATAGTTAAAACTTTGTAATGGGCACATTTTTTTAGGGTACTGGGAGTATTTTCACTGTAATTGGGTAATCCTTAATAGTCGCAATTGCATATTTATCAATGTGAGAGGCTGTTATTAATGTAGCTGTCATGCACAAACACATTTCTGCATGAAATCCATTTAGTATGTGCATTATTCGTTCTGGAATGTCACCAGGACATCAAAGCCCCCCTTAGGCATAAGAGCCCAGTGCCCTGCTGCGGCTGCAGAAAGGGCTTGATCAATAAATGTAACATGTTAATGCGGAGCAAATAGAATAAAAGATTTTCTTTGACAAGACATGAAAAATCACCTTGTGTCAGCTGGCATGGCGGTGCCATTTCAGCAGAGACACTTGCAAACTTGATCTGACAAGTAAAGAGGAGAGATGATGGTTATAAGGTGCTTTTGTTTCAAACTTCTTTTTTGACCTGTCAGGCTTTGAAGGAGCCTGAATGGCCCTTTTTTGTCATGTGAAAATTGTAGTCTTAGGCAGTTATGAAGCAGTTATCTCTTCTCAAATTGTGAATGCTGCTGTTTAATTGATTCACTTAGCATTTGAAACTGTCACGCATTAATAATTGCTAAATCCTGTAGGTACTCTCTGATGTGTCATGCTTAAATGTGTAGTTATCAGAAAATTAATATCCTTAATGAACCAGAGCCTCAGACTAGCATTGCATGAAATTCTCCTTTGCCCTTTCATTTGCTAAATGTATATGAGCCAGTTTTCAGAGCAAACCCCTCCTGGAGGTTGGTTGCATTCTTTTTGATGCCCGACAATTGCCAGATTTGCTTTGGGTACACAGTGTGCTAAATGACAAATACAGTAATTATACTGGAGTTGGCAATTAACATAATTATAGTCAATTATGACAAATACAGTGCAGAGTTAAATAAATGTGAGGGGGGAGAAATTAGCAAGCTAATTGATTTATCTTGTTCTGTTTTTGCAAGTGGCAGTTGTAGTCTTTTCTTTCTGTGGAGAAAAAAAAGATGTTTACAAAGAAAGGATTTTGTTGTGAAGCCATTCTGCCACATACCTCTTCTGCGCACACTGACCTACAGGATCAATTTATTTTTTTAAACAGCTAGATCCTGTCAGAGGGGGAAAAGAAAAATCCACCCTGGTCTTCTTTGCATTACGTGTTTTTTATTAGATAAAGCTGACCATCAAATTGATCCATGTTATTTAGATTTCTAAAAATAAACAGATTTGTTTGGGGTTCTCCATCCATCCATGTTTTATTTATTATTTATTTATTTCTGGTATTTCTTCCCTGTTCCTTCTCAACCCCCAAAGGGGGACTCAGTATGGCTTATATTTGGCACTAATTCGATGCCACTACATATAACAAAGCAGTATAATAACAAATTAAAACAATAAATAAAAGCAATAAAACAGTATTAATATCCATATCATCATTCCTGTCAAATTCCATATCCAATGCCTGTTGTCCAAAAGCTTGGTCCCAGAACCACGGGACCAAAAGCTTGGTCCCAGAACCACGACTTCAATTTCTTCCTAAAAGACAGGAGGGATGAAGTCGATCTTACCTCTGTGGGAAGCGAGTTCCATAGGTGTGGTGCCACAGCCGAGAAGCCCCTGTTTCTCGTCCCCGCCAGCCATATTTGCGATGCTGGCAGGAGTGAGAGCAGGGCCTCCCCGGATGTTCTTAAACTGCGAGGCTAGATGTATATCCATGTAGTAGTATTTTGTAGTATCATTTGTTGATGTGTGTTTGTGTCTACTCTGAAGTTAGCTGTAAGGTTTTGGTAACCCCATGAATTTCTTAAGGTTTTCTCAGGCAAGGAATCCAAAGAGGTGGGTTTGGCAGTTCCTATGTCAGAAATCTATCCTACAGTACCTGGTACATGGTCCCCAATCCAAGTATTAACCAGGGCCAACCTTGCTTTGCTTCCACAACCTTAATTTAGTTTAATTCTTGAACCATCTACTAGTTAGGAATTTAGTGTTTGGTTTTGCATCTATACAAGCAACACCCAGTCCACTGTTTGAAAAATAGCTGATATAAGAGTTCTTCTGGAGCTGTTACTTGGAAGAAAAGTTGTTCTGACAAAAATCAGATAATGTTCTGCTCTCTGGCATTTACTTTAGGTGTGTTGCATATAACTAAATAATACGCATGATTTTAGGAGTACAATTTTGACATATTCTAGATTAAAGTACCTGTAAACATGGGCTTCTTTAAAATGGTATGGAAAGCACATAAAACATTATGTTAGACAGATATAGAAGAACAGGGATTTATGCATATAATTCAATGTGCAAGCAGGAGCTTTTCAGCTTTTTCCTGTTGGTAGCTACCCATCCTGTCCTCAAAAACCCAAATTCTTTGAAAACAAGGAGTTGTGTATAATAGCACCCCACAAAGCGTGAAGGATTTCCACCACCAGTAAAAACTGCTCACCTCCTTAAAAATCTATTTAAATCATTCTCAAACTTAGATAAGAGCAGTATTTACATAAATGCTGAAACCTGGCTGTATTGACAGAAGGATGAAACTGGTGTATGGAAGGTTTTCTAAAGCCAAAGGAACAGAACTGAATTGGAATTAAATTTACTTGACCAGGCATAGCCAAATAAGGTGTCTAAAGTTACTGCCCTTGATACTGACATGATAAACACTGTTAGGATGAGAAGCCACTACGTACATCATGAAATCTACGTTTTAAAAATGTTGCATTCGAATCCCTCAGTATAGTGCTACAGAAGTATGTAAGGGATTTAAAAAAACAAGGAAAAATGATTGCCTTAATAAATTCACTGGCATAATACAGTTGGTTGTGCTCCCTCTGTGTTAGCTATGCTTGTGTTAGTCTTGGTGAAACGAGCCACTCTGATGTCACGCTGTCTATTACGTGAACTGGCACAGACGATTGTCATGGAGCAAAATGGGGGCAAACCTGATTATCATGACAGCATCAAAGACCAGTGCATTTTTTTTCCGGGCTGAGGAGCCAGTGTGTCAGATTAGACATGCATATATAGTAATTATGTTGTCATCCAGGTCACAGTTAATACAGGTCTGTTCCTCAAGTTACAGGCTCTTTCAGTGAAAAGGCACTGACAACCAGGAAAGCCTTGTGCTTAGATTTTTGTGGTTTGTTTCCATTACATGGTCAATCAGTGGCTGAGTGGTAATTTTCTCTTTGGACTGCTCTTATTTTGATTTTATGGTGACGATGCTGAAAATAGTTTTGTCCATTTTCCCTGCTAGTTACTATGCCTTCTTGTATGTTCTCCCTTCTAATTTACCTCCCAATTAATGAATGAAAAGTTAGAAAACTGTGACAAAAGCATGTTTAAAAAGTAGTTGCAATTTTGTAGTGAGAAACTAGGAGATACCATTTTTTGTGTTTCTTATGCCATTTTGGCCTAAATACAGACATAAAGAATAGATTTCAAGACTATAGTTACAGAGGAGTTGATTTTAAATACATTTAAAACCCAGGAAGAAGGAGTTTTGAGGAAAATAATTATGTTCCCACTTCCCTGTTTGATATCCCTTCATCACTGAGTATCAACTGGAAAGGGACATACTAAATTAAGAAGCCATTGGGCTACAGATTGATATGTATTGTGTACTTCAGTCTAATATCAGATTCCACTTAATTGTGTGATACTGCTGATCTCCAACTTAAAATGTGGGCTTTGTTTATTTAATTCAGTATATTTATTTAGTCTACTTCAGTTCCATAAATGGGACTCTTGTCAGTGTAACAAAAAAGTTTTCCTTCATAAATATTCTTAACTGGTTTTATGCAAAATACTTTTTATTCTACTTAATATAAAACTGATACATCAAATTCAGCATCTGCACATGCCTATCATTCTTTGTCCATGTCAGAACAAAATTAGCTGACAATGTTAATAGCAAAAGGTGTGAACATTCCATCTATGAAGGCATTTCTAAACTCTAAACTAGTTTATACCAGGTTTGGGAATGCAGATGTACTTCTTATCTCTAACAGTATTTATCTCTCTTTATACTTCTTTGTCTTTAAGCTATATAACTTGTCCTTGGCTTGGTAATCAAACTAGTGCTACCATAGAAATATGTGTGTATTTGTGTGCATGTTATCTGGGGTGGCATAAATGGGATGAGATTACTATATATATAGATTTGGAAATGCTAACCCAAACAAAATGCCAGTTGCCTTCACAAACGCACACAAAAACAAAACAAAAAACACCCAAAATTAAAGCTGAATGCACACACAGAGAGAATAAAATTAAAATAACCAATGAGATCCCCCCAAATCTTTATTGGAATAGATTCAGTTCAACACTCATGAGTTGGATATTAGAATGAACAGTAGGTAGCCACTTGCGAATAAGACAAACCATTTCAAGATGATGACCGTCCAACCAACCTGTGAGGAGCTTCCAAAAAAGTATCCTTCTAGATCAGGGGTCCCCAAACTTTTTAAGCAAAGAAGCAGTTCACAGTCTTTCAGACTGTTGGGATGGGGGAACAACAATTATCAGTTGAAATAAAGATGGGTGAATTCCTATTCACACTGCACATATCTTACTTGTTGTTCAACCCCCCCCCCCCCCCCGCAAAAAAAAAAAAAACCCATGGAAGAACAATTCAATATTTAAAAAGAACAATATTAACCAACATATATTTGCCAATATTTCAATGGGAAGTGTGGGCCTGCTTTTGGCAGATGAGATAGTCAAGTTAATTAAGATTGTATTGTTGTGTGCCTTCAAGTCATTTAAGACTCAGGGCAACCCTAAGTATAATGTTTAGGGTGAGAGCCAGGTAAATGACTTTGGAGGACCATATCCAGCTTGTGGACCTTATTTTGGGGACTCCTGTTCTAGATAAAAGGAATGGCAGATTGCAGTGTAATTAGTTATAACTCATCACAGTGTAAATTGAAATGAGATGAATTTGGGATGGGTTTTATGTTTATAGCAGAAAAGTTACTTAAATAATAACTGTATGAATTTTTTAGAGATGTGATTTGGTTTTTGCTTTAGTGCTTTAAAAAGTTAGTGGAAAAAAGGGCTCTGTTATGGTTTATAATATAGTTGCAATTTATGGATGCTATGCACAGTTACATTTACTGGCTTATCCAGAAATCGGATATCTCATTTACATAGCTTGTCACCAAGATTGTTTTACTATAAGCTACAATTAATGAAATGTGAAAATTCTCTATTATTTTAACGGATATTTCCACATTGTCAAGGTGGTCTTCTATGACTTGGACTTCCTCCAAAAAGTAAATGTACAGTTTTCACAACTTTATGATTTTGTGTTTATTCCTTTTTCTTCTTTGTATGTTATTTAGGATATTGGAACAAGTGTATGGCTCACCAAAGACATAATGACTTTGGTGATTTTTGTTTTTAAAAGGTTTAAACATGTGAGCATTTAACTTTTACTAAAGAAAGTTTAAATTAGAACCCTTTGAAAAAGTAGCTGAATTGTAGGGTTCTATTTCACAAGGGACTAGCATGCAACGCAGATCTAATTCCTTGTTCAAAATTATAATTGGCTTTCTGCTGTACTGTTTTCTAAAGAGAGGGGTTTTCTTTTTGCACTTTTGCTGTTACTGTGCAGAAACCTGATGCTCCATTCAAAACACTTATATGCCACTTTGTGTGTTACTTCTATTTTTAAGTCTTGAAAATGAAGATTGCTAGTATTTGTTGCATCTATGGCTACAATTTGTATGCAAGTTTAGTGGGTGTAGATGTTGGCAATCTCACTGATGACAGTTTGAAAAAAAAAGAATTCACTCGCATAAGTCACCGGATATCATATAATAAATCAAGGTTTACATGCCACCAATTTGGTAGCTTAGAGGTATTCATATCTCTTTTTTATGGCCGAGGAGTTATGAGTTCTTAAATTATGAGTCCTTAAATTAAAAGTGCATTAACCTTTTGAATTTTTGCTCACATTTTTGGCTGTGTTGCAGTTTGAATGGAGAGCTGAAATGAAGCAACAGTTACAATGGAGTACTTAGGCATATTTGCCTGACAATCAGAACTGTGTAACTTTGAAAAAAAGTATCAACTGATGTTTTAGGGAGTTTGGGATGACATAGATGGGATTATATCCAAAGAAAGTGTATGAAAAGTTGACTAAAATTGGTATCATGTTGTTCTTTTTGCACAAGGAGAACATAAATAGCTGTTGTATAGTGTTGCTTTATTGCCCTCCCCCTTTAAAGAAGAGTCATCCAGTTATTGTCATTCCTTGTGGTATTCTTGGTTTTTCTCAGGCAATGGTCTAACTTCCTGGAGAAATGTGAAAGACTAGCTCTTATTTCCCCAAAGTAAGATGAGATAGATGATATAGTTTTAACATGTCTTTTGTTTTGAAAATGGGGTTTTTTAAAAAAATATGGGCAGAGATATATAGGGCTGATGATGACTCTGTCACAGCTCAGTGCACATATAATCTTGGCAGTTCATGCCATATTATTACTGTATTTTTACATCTCTTAATAAGTACTAAAGCTTTCCCAACTATAACAGTTCAATATATATTACACTCTTAATGAAATACCACTGCAGTGAAAGTGCCATACCACTGCTGAACTAACATGATAGGTTTTTCTTTTAAATGTTCCAGTTGTCTCCACCCTTTTATTTACTATGTTGCTAAAATGGTGATGCCAACACAAATTTGTCTATTCATTGTTGAAAGCATTATAACATCATGACACTTCCATTGTGGTGGTATTTTGCTAACTAGTTGCTAAATATGTAACTAGTTCAAAACTGGTTTAAAGTTATAGCCAAAAAATGTTTCACCATTGACTAAAAGAAAAAAAGTTATAAGGTGGTGACACCAGTTGCAATCTTTAAGGTGAATGTGTGCAGAGCTTCCAATAGCTGACTTTCCCCATCTGCAACAGCAAAGTTATGCATGGTATGGATGGCAGATAGTGGGATGAAACCAGAAAAGTATATTATCTCTGACACAGTGAAATGTGAATGATTATTGATGGGGCCAAACATAATAGAGGTCATAGGCTAAGTCCCTTGCAGCTTATCCACAGATGTTCAGAATTGATCTTGGCCCATATCCACATACACAAATATATGTATGTATATATTTGGCTATAAGTCTCCTGTTGACTTTTGGCCACCTCATAAATTCTGTCAAGTTTCCCTTGACAAGGAATCCTCAGAAGTGGTTTAGCCAATTCCTGCATGGAAAATATAGTATTTGTAGGCAGTTTCCCATCGTAGTACTATTCAAGGTTGACACACTGCTTAGCTTCCCAGATCAAATGGGATATGGTGTTTCTAGGGTCTTTAGGCCACACACATACACATGTGCTCCATAGTCCAGCATTGTTTCAGCAGTGAAACCATTGTGCAGAATCAGAAGATAGGAGTCCTGTTGAACTAAAAATACATGTAATTCAGCATTTTGGAAGGTTTTTTTTTTTACAATTATATATCTCCACCAAAGTAATTAATTACTGTTAGTATTGTATTTTAAAATAATAACTTGTTATCTTTATTTTGTTCCTGCATTGCATAAAGCTGGGGGATGCTCCTGACATGACAAAAGAAAAAAAAAGTGGGGGAAGAATTCACTCCTAAGTAAGGAGATGAATTAACACATACAATCGAATGGTTATACACACAAAAGTAAGGCAATGGTTAGCTGTTTGTTGATTTGCAAAAGCAGCACTGTTGTGCTTTCATGAACAGCTCTGTAAACTAATGTGTTACATGCAACTCTGGCATAGTCTGGGATGCTATTTCCAAAGAGGACTGTCCAGATGCTGTTAGGACTCTGACAAGCAGGGAATAAAAGCATCAGTCACTCTCACATAGTTGTCCTCCATCTGGTATTCAGATGCACACTGAAGTCCTGTTTATCTGTGATGAGAAACAGTCCTTGACAGACCTATTGGCCACAAAGCTCTCTACCTCTTAAGAGCCATGCAAGAACACATAGGCCATAGAGTGGTCTATAACTCATTTGGGTAGCCATGTATGCAAAATCTGAGAAAGAGTTTAGCCTGTTATTTTTCTTATATTTATTCAACCCTCTGGCATTGTTGCTCAGTCTACTGCATGTATCAGTAATCCAATGGTTATGGAGACTGGTATTACATTCCCACTAATAAAATTGCACCTAGTGTAAAGGTGTATATGCTGCTGGACCTTTATGAAAAATATCATAATTCTGTCTCTTGAAATCTGAGCAGCAAGTGAAAGAGTTAAGTCAAGCAGCCAGAAACACTTTCAGCTTTTATACTTTGCAGATACAACCTTTTAAGCTTACCTACATTTTTACCTGCGGATGGCAATCGTTTTGCATTTTAATGACAAATCAAGTACGCTAACTTGCATTTGAAACGAAAGTGCCTTAAATGTCTCTGGCTGTCAGAATGAGATGTTAGGAGCTTGATGAAAAGAGAACAAAGAAGACAAAGTATGAAGCTGAGATACAGTGGAAAATGAAATAAAACCGTGTATGGCCTGTCAGGGGTGTCAGTTGATATTCCTATCTAAAGCACATTATAGTATTACTTTGCAGCTCATAGCTTACTCATCTGTCTTTTTTAATTCATCACTTTCTAGCCCACATCTTTTAAGTCCCATGTGTCAACAATGGGAAAAATCTGTTAATTGACAAATGAGTGTCACAAATGTGAATTGGTGCCTTTACATCAGAGGCAGGTAGTCTCTGTTGTTTTTTTCCCTGTCGGGTCTATTATTGGCATAAGCCAGCGTAAGACATCTGTCTTTGCCAGAATGAGAGATGACAGCCAAAGAAGGCCTGTCATTGTTTTAGAGCATGCTCATTCTGGTGAGATACTGTAGAAAGATAAAATGTCAGTTTAAAAGAATATGAAAAACTATCTGGAGGAAGTCCTTAAATTACTTGGGGAAAGGGGCCTGGGAATTGGTGCCAGAACTGAAATTTGAATGTTTCAACTTGCATCTATCATATCTATTTAAAACAATGTTTTCCTTGGATTGGTTTAGAAGCTCTTTTAGGAAAATGTAATGTTGCAGCAGCATAATTAGTTTTATAAGATGGAATAGGAGGGAAATGTTTGCAGAGTAGGATCCCTATTTGTTACTAGTTCATGTATTATTAGATATATATAGAATCATCCCAATATAAAAATGATTTGAACCTTCCACCTGTGGATTTCCATCTTTTTAAATACTGAAATTACTTATTCTGCAGTTTCGCTTATTATATTTCAGTGTCACATTGATGAATGATATAATGAAGTATTGACACACACACAACCAGGGCCAGTAGTGGCTTTATAATTACCTGGAAAACAGAAAACAGTTAATTTGGTTTCATTTAATGCAAGGATGCTGCAAAAGAAACAAAAACTCAGTTATTGAAATAACCAAATCTTAATAACCAAGTACTTTTCTTACAACCTATAAAAGCCATTTAACTGAATAAACAAATAGGCAGATGGAGTAATGTTGACAATAAAAGAATGGTATCTCCTTTGGTCAAAAGGAATATGCAAGTAACTTTATACTGAGCCAAACCACTAGTGCAGCTAGCCCAGTATTGTTAATTCTGACTAGAGTGATTCTCTGTGGTTTCAGGAATTATTCTGACCAAGCCCAGTTCTGGAGATTTCTGGTAAACTTCCACTCAAACATTAAGAAGGGTTGGCCATACTTAGATTCTAAAATCAAATATAATCAGGAATGTTCCAGGTAGAAAACGAATAATGCCTCATCAATGGTTGTCAGTAAATGGTTTCATTCTGAATTACACCTTTATAAGAATGTGAGGACTATCATGGGAGGTAGCATGGTAGATGTAAAGACTTGAGTTATATGGATAACTGGAAGACCTATCAACTTCATGTAGATACATGGGAGTTGAATTATAGACATTAAAACGATACTTAAATAATCTTTAATGACAGTCTTAAAATACTTGTGATGGAAGAGAATGCACACTGTAGACGGATACAGGCATTGTGTTGTCATTAGCACTGCTTCGTGAGCGGCCAGGAATTATTTCACATGTATCTTAAAGCTTAATCATAAAGGTCACAGTATTCCTTTTCCTTTTGTTTGCCTCTGACTACATTCTCCTCATCCCACAAATATTTGTAGCTCTGACAATTTGAGATAATGCTCCTTGAAGCTGAATCTGGAATATTTATAACAAATTCACAATATTTGTGTGGTTTCCAAACAAAAACACTGCATTAAGCATATTAGTATTGTAGGCGGTGCTAGCTGATCATGAGCAATAAGCATGGAAGTCAGAGAAAAATCCTGATTCATAACATTGCCCAAGAAGAAAGTATTTAGTTGGTCCACAGAATGAGCAGAGACTGTGGAAAGCTTTGCAAGCATTTGTTATTACAAAAGCTTATTGAGAGTTCATAACTGCAGAGATTTTGCTTTTATATACCCAATGTTTGTCATGGAACATACTCAACTCCACAAAAGGTGACATTTTCTCATTTATTCATACACACACACACACACATATATATGAGAGAGATCATAGACCAGCATAAGGAGACTGGGGTATAGTAGAGTGGTGTAATTGTCCTGAACACCCAAATGGCTTGGGTCCCACACATACCTTAGCATATAGAAACAACTGAACATGTGCTCCTCCAGTGCCTGTTTTACAGAGACATTCAATCTAGTCTCATCTCACCATTGCTATATAAACATATAGCAATGGTGAGAAGAGACCAGTTTGAATGTCTCTGTAAAACAGGAACTGGAGGAGCACATGTTCAGTTGTTTCTATATGCTAAGGTATGTGTGGGACCCAAGCCATTTGGGCTAAAGATTAAAATGAGGAAATTGAAACTCAGAACTTAAGTTTGTGCAGTTACCTTGGGAAAAGTGCTGTATGTTTGTAATCATTATAGGGATGAACTCTTGAACCTTATACAGCACACACTTTTCCAGTATGAACCTCTTTCTTAATGGGATAGTTGTACACATACACTGAATCCTCCCTAAACTGTCTGTTTCTTCAATGATAAGGTTATTAAACACTTTTAAAACTACGAGGGTTATCTGGAAAGTAAAGTTACAAGATTTAAAAAAAATTAATATATTTTAATAAAACATAAATGGATTGTAGCATAGGTATTACATTATTTCCCCACATAATCACCATTCAGTTCAACACATTTTGTCATCCATGGGATGAGTTTTGGATGCCCATGTTATAGAAGTTTCCCACCGCCCCTTTCAGCCAGTTCGTCACTTCGATTTTCACCATATCACTATCAGAAAAGTGTTTTCCACCAAGGTGTTCCTTCAATTTATTGAACAGATGATAGTCACTGGGTGCAAGATCAGGGCTGAGAGAGGGATGGCTTTAAACATCCCAACCAAATGGAGTCAACAACTCTTGTGTTGCATGAGCATAGTGTGGACGCACACTGTCATGAAAGAGACAGACTCTCATTTGTTTTGGATGGCTCTGCGAAGTTTCTTCATGGTCTCACAATATATTCCATACCCATTTAGTCACATTCTGCCTTGACATTATGTCCTCTCCATAAACTGAAATGATTTCGCGATGAATTGCAGTGGCATTCATGCCCTTAGCATGTTGGTAGTGTATTACAGCACGGACTTTGTACTTGGAGGGAAACGGAATGAGGACGCTCCTCTCTAACCTTTACCACAATGCTAGTCGATGAGCTATTGAGGACTGGCACTGCTCATTTGCTTCCACAGGCTTACTGCTACACAGAAGTCATACCAACTTTCCCTGTGAAAATTTCTTGCGAGAGCTATGTACCTTGTAACCTTACTTTCCGGATAACCCTTGTAGCTTCATAGCAGTCTCCATTGGCTGAGAACAACGATTGTTCACTCCTTGCCTGCACTGTAAACTGTGAATAGAACATAGAGGGACAAGGATGTATTCTGTAATGCAGTGCTGGAGAATGTGTGGATTTGTATATGCAGTTCAACTGCAGTTTCCATCATTGCTCACCATTACTTGTTGCTAGGATTGATACGAGTCGGAGTTTAGCATCATCTGAGGGTTATGTATTTCTCAGCTATTCTATAGGAGTAAAAAAGATTGCAGGAGGGGCATGTGTATTTATTAAAGGAATTGACTGCATCATGTTGGTACCCTATCACTAGGAAAGTGATATGCACTCCTCAAAACCTGTCAGTTTCCTCTGAACATGAATTAATATATAGTTTTGTGCACATTGTTGACATATAAATAATTATACATGCATTTAGTTATTATCTAAAACATTTCTGTGCACTTTAGGGCTCTGCAAACTTTTTATTTGTTTACAAATGTGTGCATGTACATGTTGCTAAAGACATTTGTGTTCATTTTTTGACTTTCATGTTCTGAATGCATTAATTTCTCACTGAAAATAGCAAATGGTTCTTTATTTGTTGAGGGGTACAGATTCTGTAAATCCATTTTTAAAAAAAATAAAAGGTGCGAATCAAGAAAGCATAACACTATCTCATTATATGGCTGTGATACATGTTATTAGCAGTAACCGCAATATATGTGGTAGTTTACAGGTTTTCAATCAAGGAACTGGTAGGATAAAGTTTGACTGTGGGGAAGCAAATAGAAGGGATGAATATCAGCAAATGTAGTTAACATGGAAAGGGTATACAATTACGCACCTCAGCATAATTATATACCCTTCCCTTACAGCCAACAAGCAGGAAAGTGCTTGTTGGCTACCTGTATTTCAGACTAGCTTTCTCATTCATTATGACCCTACCCATACTTCATTGCCTAGAAAGCAGTCTTTTATCATGTCCAACTCATCCACACAATTGGAAACTGATTGATTAAGTTTTCCAGTTAAGTTTCTCTTGTGTTCAGCATTTGTGTATAATGGGGTTTATCTGATCACCACTCTATTTAAGTTTTGTTTGAGGTGGAAATGAGAAATGGCTAATGAAAAATAAAACATCAATTCTGAAGATAGATTTGAGTGAAGGAGATACATGTTTTTATTTCTTTAGGAATGACATTTTAGATATAAGACTTAGTAAAAGCCATTCAAGAAGTGACCTTGGAATGGCCAAGGACAGCAAAGAATAAAAGTCAAGGCAGAGAAATATCAGAAAATGGCAGGGCAATAAGATGAATTAAGCTAATGGATTGTTCAGAAGCAGGATTTTGGAATAGGACTTGGGATGGAAAACAAACAAAATAGGATGCTGTTATAGGGATTTGAAAAGGGATGTTGCATGGTCCGAACAACAAATGACATCATTCAAAATCAGAGCCAAAGCAATTTGGATTGATGACTAATAAGGTAAAGGTAAAGCTTTTCCCCTGACATTAAATCCAGTCATGTCCAACTCTGGGGGTTGGTCCTCATCTCCTTTTCTAAGCCGAAGAGCTGGCATTGTCCGTAGAACCTTCAAAGTCATGTGGCCAGCATGACTGCATGGATCACCATTATCGAACTGCTAGGTTGGCAGAAGCTGGGGCTAACAGCAGGAACTCAGACCGCTCCCTGGATTCAAACTTGCGACCTTTCGGTCAGTAAGTTCAGCAGCTCAGTGCTTTAACCCACTGTGCCACTGGGGGCTTCAGTACTATCTTGGATTATTCAAGAAAAGTGGACAAAGAGAACAAAAAGTATTTAAAAATAGGCATGTATTGGGAGTGGGAGGAGAACCATTTTCTGTGTTGTGCCAGCTGTAAAGAAAATAAAATAAAGCAGAAGACAAATTTATTGCGTACTACTTGGAAACATGTTGGTGGTAATAGCTGAAGCTCTGACTTCAATTATCACCCACTAAATCTGGGCTTAATGTAATATATTTGTAGGAATCCTGAATGGGCTTGACATCATGTTTCAAAAATCTGAGCCTGCACTATGTTTTTAATGCTTTGCTGGCTGCTGCCTTTCACTTTTTTATTCTTTACATCTGGCATATGGCAATACTATCCCACACAAACAGTAAAAACAAAGTAAAAAACTCAGACTTCTCTACGTGCCCCTCCTCATCAGTTTTTTTTAAACATTGCTAATGGAAAACAACATGTATTTTTGTGCTCGCAACAAAAATATTTAAGACAAGAACTGTGCCAAATCCGTAACTCTGAGATCCCATGCTTGATTTCCAACAAGTAAGTGGTGTAACAGCAACCCTGGAGGTTTTTTTTTTTTTTTTGGAATGGCAGTTAAAATAGAATAATGCCATTTTCCTCCTCAGTTCTTTGTTAGTACAGAAGAGAGGATGCAAAATTATTTATTTATTTATTTAAAACATTTATATTCCACCCTTCTCATCCTGCAGAGGACTCAGGGCGGAGCACAACATATATATGGCAAATATTCAATGCTGGGATATAAAACCATAAATATATCCAAACGTTAAAACCACTTATATCCACATTAAAATCAGTTGCTTAAAAACCATCTCAGGACACCATTTTGCCTCCTAGCACTTCCCCGAAGGCAGTGCCTGTTTCAAATCTTCAAAGTATATAATAAGATGGTGGTGGGGGTGACCAGACTGAAAGAGTCATGGTTCAGGTATGCTATCATAATACGTTCATTTGAAACTTTCCAGAACTCGAAGCTTGTAGAAAAAATATTTCACACCTCTTGATTAGCACAAAATAGTGCTGAATTCCAGTGGCTTTCATCAAGAGAACCACTGCTTCTACATATAAACTGAGGCATTGTAGGTTTCCTGCTTCATGGCAACTGCTCTCTGCATCATTCTCATGGCCTTCATGAAGGTTTGGCTATGTTTCATTGTGGCATGTAAGGAGTTTCAGCAAGAAGTAAAAACAAAACCAAGTTTTATATACAAATGGAAATCATTTACATGGGCATATAGTTGGGAGGCTCTTCTGGATCCTGGACAATGCTTTCTAATTTTTCCTATAGTCTCTTTTCCAAAACATAATTGCAAATAAGAGATTATTTATTGTGTAGATAGGAATTTTATTATTTTTATCCTTTATTGTTTCCCCATGATTGAGTATTTCTTGTGATTCGACTCTTTTGAAAACTTTAATATCTGGAACAAAACATACATTTTTTAACAACCCTGTAAAAATAAACTTTCTGTCTGCTACCATGTTACATGAATTTTTGAAAAAAAAAATTTCACAAATACAAAACAAGGCAAAAAACAATCAAGAGAACAAGTAACAATACAGCCAGCCAAGTAATACTAACATTAATTTCAAAATACGTTGTTTGCATAAATCTTATACAAAGTACCTTTAATACCATAACCAAATTAAAATGACAAAATACACAATTATTGATTTTGTGATAGTTTATCACCTTGTAATTCTTGGTCAATTATTTAAAGGATCCCAGACTGTGCTGAACGTATCTTTTCTTATTTCACTTTTAGCCATTCTAATTGTACAGGTCATTTTTTTTCTTAAAGGAGAGCTTTTCCACACATGGTCTAGCCCAGGAGTCCTCAAACTAAGGCCCGGGGGCCGGATACGGCCCTCCAAAGTCATTTACCCAGCCCTCGTTCAGGGTCAACCTAAGTCTGAAATGACTTGAAAGCACACAACAACAACAACAACAACAACAACAACAACAACAATCCTATCTCATCAGTCAAGAGCAGGCCCACACTTCCCATTGAAATACTAATAAGTTTATATTTGTTAAAATTGTTCTTCATTTTTAATGATTGTATTGTTTTAAGTGTTACAAATAACATATGTGCAGTGTGCATAGAAATTAATTTGTGTTTTTTCTCTCTGGCCCTCCAACAGTTTGAGAGACTATGACCCAGCCCTCTGGTCTAACCAATGTCAAAATGAAAGATCTTCCAGAATTTTCCATATTTTTGTAATTTCTAACTATACAGGCTCCAGTAATACAATGATTTTTGTGCAGAGTATTTGGATTATCTCCTTTGAAAATGTTTAATACTAATAAACTCCTCTAGGATATAATACTTGATGTGTTTTTTTTTCTTGACAAAATAAATTACTTTATTTCAAAAATCTACCACATATTGGCAATGTGACCACATATCTATTGTTCAGAGAGCTCTATAACTCTTCCAACAAAAATGAGCTATTATTACTTATTTTATGGAGTTAAATGGTTGTCAGATAGAACCTATGAGTTGTTTTTGACCTACATTCCCTAGAAGAGGCTGATATTGATGCATAAGGTGATATATCCATATTTTATTCCACTAGGCCTTTGAAAGAGAAATTTAAAGATCTGTTACCCATAAAATTCTTGACCATTGCCTGTTTTCTATATTTTTTCCTCAATTATAACATTATTAGCATATATGCCTAACATTATTTATTAGAAATATTCATTATTTGATTTTAGATTTTATGAATCCCTTAAGAAATGCATACCCATATAATGGGATCTTTAAAAAAATCATTCAGCTGAAGGGCTGCCACTCCCATCAGGCCAAAATTTAGTCACAGTGCAACTTCCATTAGCTGCCAATCTGTCCAGGTACAACTCCCCTTAGTGTCAGATTTGGCTGGGCTGCAACTCTTCGCTTTTCTCCTAACTGGTCAGATGGGGCAATGAGGAGTTGGGTAAACACCCTGTCCCCTGTGATAAATTAAAATGTTGCAGTTAACCCCATTTATAGTTATTACAGTTTGAGTTTCATGTCATGTGAAAATGACTTGATAGACTGATACCAAATTTGTTTGTGACAGCCTGAAATAAAATACTATATAAGCTTTGTAGCATAGGGTACATGAAATTCATTATGGGGCACCGTGAAGGACATCCTCATTATTTTTCAGAGCTGCATGACAGATTTCAAAGACTTCAGTGGCTTAAGTTCAAAAAAGAACATTTTTTTTAGTTTTGCATTACCCTATAAATAAAGCTAAAGTTTTTTTCCTGCCTATTACATTATACATAAATAGCTAGATGAATTTTCATCAGATTTGGGGGGATGTTTGGAATTCTCTGACTCAACCTTAGCATATAGGCTAAATTATACAGTATAAGCAAATTGATTTGGGGAATGTTCTAGGGGTTACCCAAATTATTATTTTCATTTATCCAGAGCAATGTGTTAAGAGAGCAGTCAAGAACGGCTTGTCTTTGAAAGTTTGTTGAGGCTTCTGTGCAACATGGGAACATATACACTGTTGTGTACATTTGTTATGGAAGCCTCCACTTATCTGATGGGTTAGGGACTGGGATGCTGTCAGAAAGTGGAATTGGTTGAAAAGTGGAACCCAGGCTATTTTAGCTTGTAAATGCATTTGGGCTGCTAAAAATATAAACAATGCACTATATATAACTTTGAATGTGTTATAAAACAAAAAGAACTTTTGAATGTTCTATAAAGTTGAAATCTGGGTTGCTGTGAGTTTTTCGGGCTGTGTGGCCATGTTCTGAAAAATTCACAGCAACTAGCCATGAGAGCCTTTGACAACACAAAGTTGAAATCACTTTTACATGCATTTAAATGTGATTCAAGGAGGAATCAGCTTTTTCACAGGCAACCTTTGAGACTGCACACATGTGTGCCGGCAGTTCCACACAAGCCTCATAGGCAAGAAGAACTGGTGAAAGAGCAGACCTCTCATCAAATTAATGTAATTTACAAGCATTGAAAAGTGAGTCATCAAAAACAAGACGTCAAAAGTGGGTGGAAGCCTATATACTCAAAGACAAACAACTCGACTTCCATACCACTTGAAAAAGAATAACCAATAGTGTTTAATTACGTATTATTTGGATCAGTGCTTAGGACTAGAGCTAGTACAGAGCATAAATATATGATGCAGAATTTAAAAATGTTTTGAGGTATCTTCTAC
Source organism: Anolis sagrei (assembly GCF_037176765.1). Classification (NCBI taxonomy): domain Eukaryota; kingdom Metazoa; phylum Chordata; class Lepidosauria; order Squamata; family Anolidae; genus Anolis; species Anolis sagrei. Next base: position 149,612,309 of record NC_090023.1, read on the forward strand.
TTGTATATATATATATTTAAGAATTATATTAAAGTGTTTCCTAGCCCATTGCTAGAAACTAAAGATTAGTGTTTGTGTTCAAAAATCTAATTCTCACTGTAGCAGTAATGTAAGATCTGACATTGATATAATTTTTGTTCATGAGACAATATGTAAGGAACCACAGCAAAACGAAGGCTTTCCTGTAAATGTGAGCAAATCTCATTTTGCCTTCTTGAATTCTGCTCAAAATGCTATCCATTTTGACAGAATATATTCTCTAGGTGTCTTCAGTCTTCAGTCATTATTTGTTGTCCAGCAACCGCATTTGGCTTCCAAAGATTTTGCAAAAGCTTGTCAGTGTCTACAAATAGTTGACACCTGTCATCCACATTAGTAGTTCGGGTATGCCCATAGCAGACACTAAGTATTAAGTCTGTATTTCATAATGTCTGAGATCTCTCCTTTAGCCAAGCAAAGAAGGTGACATTTTGAATGTTTCTGTCAAAACATATTGTAGAAATTCAAGTGTTGTATCAAATCCAAGTCTAGCAGCAAAATCCACTTAAAGCAAACTTTTCAAAACATTGGCACTAAAAGTTCTACATGCATTTTCCTTTAATTTTTTGTTTTGTAATAATATTACAGCTACTGTTTTAAGAAAGAAAATGCAGGTACAAAATGTTATAACCTATTACAAGCATAGTGGAGCATTAAAAACTCCCAGAGGCCAGCCTTAGTTGGTCTATTCCATTTGCCTGTACAGAACTCTCTTGCTAGACTACTTCCTTTTTCTGCAGCAGAGCTACAGTGACCAGAGGATTGGCATTGTCTGGTAATCCTAGGCCCAAGCAATCCAAACCAGGCATCCTTAGTGCTTGCATTCAGCCAGTATTCATATACCAGCAGTCCCAGAGACAACAGAAAATTTTGACCAGCTTAAGCTTCACAAGGAAGAAGATTGAGACAGCTTATGAGCACCAGCTTGTAAACTATCGCTTTGCACTAGAGACAGGAGACTTTCAAAGACCCCAGAGAGATGACTGCAACTAGAAAAATCTCTTTGTGTAATGTATTGTTTTAAGCTATCTTATAATAGTCTGGGGTGGAGTTAACCCTTTATTCATCTTGTTTTCTGTAAACACATTTTGGTTATCTTTTCAACTTGCCTAAAGCGCCTCTGTCTGTTAAGGGTCTTAATCTTTACAGAAGGCATACAGATAGCCCCCCGAGTAAAGCCAGACAATATAGTTTTTCCCAAAGGCCCAGGCATGCCATCACAAGTGCCCCACACCTGGAAAGCACCAACTTGGAGAGAGCTGTTGTAAGGGGAATTGAGTGCTGGAGTTTCTGGAAGACCAGGATTTGAACCTCTGTTTAGTGATGGAAACCTACTGGGTTACTGGGCAAATTTCAATCTCAGAAGGAAGCAAAGGCAAACTCTGTCCAAACAAATCTTGGCAATAAAACCCTGTGATACGGCAGCCTTATATTTGCCATGAGTCAGAAATGATTTGAAGGCATACAACAACAAAATATATTCTGTGTTTTTAATGTAGCAATAAGAACAAATTAAACGTATTATTTTCCATCTCACCCTTGAACACTACTTGCACTATTAATGTCTGTATGATTTACTTGTTTTCTCCTTTGTTTGCACTATCCACAATCAACAAGATAAACTACACTTGCTGTTTTAAACATTCAAGCTGAGTTTTGGGACTTTGGGTATCTAAGAGACATGAGAATCCAAGAGCCATAAAGATATTAATTGGAGTATATTTTTACTGATTTAACAAAACTACTTGAACTCGTGTAATTAGTTTGGGTTTTAGAGTATTGGGGGAAATGGCTTGCCTGCTTGCCAGTATGATTGTGCTGGTGGTGATGGTGCTAGTGATGTGAAGAAAGGGGAAAATGCTTATAGATTAAAGGGAACCTGAACAGATATATCAACTGTGTGAAAGGAAAAAAGCCAACAACAAGAGCAAGACTCAGAATTGATGGAGATGACTTTTTGTGTAGATGCATTTGTTTTACAGCTCTCAGGGCAACTGGATGCCTTGTTGAAGGGCAATGTAAGGAAAGTGAGATGCTTACAAATCTTGCATTATGTCATAAAGATTTCTGGTTAGTTGTAGTGAATTAATACTAATATCACTATGACTAATAAAATAAAAGCACAGGAGGAATGCAGTGATGTTTGCTAGTATAAGAGCAGATAAAAAAAGATTGTCGGTCATGTTTGTGTGGCATATTTATGAAACATTTTCATGTAGCATCACAAATAAAATAGATTAAATGTTGTACTTCTGGTGTGTGTGGGACAAGAAGCTGGTGTCCAACATTTTTTAAACCTTAAATTAGCCAAGAAACAGAACCCAGGATGAGATGATGCCCTCAGTATAAAAACATGATTCTCCAAGGGGATGGAATAGACTTTGCCACTGCCCAAATGGCATCCTTGGCTTCCCATTTTAGTTTCTCTCATAAAAGTGACTGGTTTCCATTTACATCACTGGGAAAAGTGGTTTGAAAATATAATTGTGATACAAGTAAAACTAACTCACCAGCCACATTAGGCAGCCTGGTTGTAGCTGGTAGAAAATGTGCAGTGGAGAGCTGCTATTTGAATACAGAGTTCATAAAATCTCTCTGCAATCTGCAAGCACTCTAGTTGCTCATAAAGATGAACATCTTCCTAATTTGAAGTGCTGTTTACTTTACCCAGATTCTGACAAATGGTGTCACTTCACTAACAAAATGAACAATGTGAATAGTTTTTATATAAAAAAGATTTCTGTATCATATTCTTCTGGGTAAATAGTAGAATGGATGAAGAAAGACTCCTGAAAGAGAAATACAAAGAGGAAACATCTGTTCATCTTGGCTCTGTGGTTTTCTGCATCTATGTGACAACCTACTCTTTGCATAACTTTTATAAGAGATCAAGAGGAGAAAAAGTAAAGCCAAACATCTTGGGGATATTTAATGCCAAAAACTAGGTAAAAGTTTCTGTTCTGTTTCTTTTTTGGACTCAAAGAAATTTGCTGACATGATTAGAAGAAAAACATGATTTATGATGACACCACATGTTGGTCAAGCAAACCTTGTGTTTGCAGGGGTGTGTGTGGTTTTTTATGGGATGATGCAATGAAGAAGTAGTGAATCATTTTAAAAGCATCAGCTTAACTGAAATGCATATGTGCCAAGACATAAGAGTGCAGTTGTAATCATCATTTTCAAAAATGGTTGTTTGACGATTGGACTTCCATTTCCGACCTTTCCATTTAAAACACGTCTCTCATTGCTTTGCATGTTTAGAGATAAGAAATGTGTAAAAATTCTATAAGCTACTACCATGTATTTGAGTAAAAATAATTGTAAAGCACTTTTGTAAAGAGAAGGTTGTGATGGTTGTGAATGAGTGGAGAACTATTAATGGCTAGAAAGGAAAGAGAAAGAAAGAGCAGGACTCATATTCTATTCATTCTTTTCTCTGGAACAACCCTAACTGACATTCCTTCATTATTTTTCTTTGGGGACAAGGTTTCTTTCCAATAGTTAAGACTGCTATCTTACTGTTTCAGAAATGAAAATTCAGATTATTAGGATGTTAACTACCCTATAAATCTTGTTTTCTTTGTTTCAGTGGATAATGTAGCCATACAAAATCTGCTGACTATGGCATGGACTGTAGAATATGTCACTTTCTTGGCTGAAATTTGTTTTGTTGATTTATGTGGTCACATCAACTCCTGCTTTCATTGAGAAGCATACTTTATTTTAAAGAAAGAGAAACTACAATTATAGTCCCCCCCCCAATCATTTATGATTGACTTTGTAGTTTGAGGTTAGTTTCTGAAATTAAGTGACCACAATATGAACCTCAATACCTTTTGAGTTATTTGAATCAGCCAGGCAAAGTGGAAACTTTTATTAATTTTGTTAATCCCACTCCTTTATTAGAGAGATTACTTCAGAACAAATGCTGAAATGGGAGACTTGTTCACAACATTGTAAAATGTGTGATTGTTATACAGGAGAACTGTAATGCAGAATTAAAGAAAAAACGATATGTAGTCTTTTACTTTGTGTCAGACAAAAAAGTAAAGACATGCCTATATCATGAGATAATGTTCTCTCAAAACATAACTCATCATTGTAAAATTGAATGAACTGTAAAAGATGGTAATGTTTTGCAACCAGTTCTTAATTGTGAAGAAATTCTTTAAAGACTGCCCGGAAGCTGCAATTAGTCCAACGAGCGGCAGCCAGATTACTAACAGGAGTGGGGTACAGGGAGCATACCACTCCTCTGTTGCGCCAGCTCCACTGGCTGCCAATTAGCTTCTGAGCACAATTCAAAGTGCTGGTGTTGACCTAGAAATCCCTAAACGACTCCGGCCCAGTTTACCTGTCCAAACGGATTCTCCCCTATGAACCATCAAGATTGTTAAGATCTTCTGGAGGGGCCCTGCTCTCAGTCCCACCATCTTCGCAATCGCGTTTGGTGGGGACAAGGGACAGGGCCTTCTCGGTGCTGGCCCTTCGGCTCTGGAACTCTCTCCCATTGGAGATTAGGACTGCCCCTTCCCTCCTGACCTTTAGAAAGTTGGTGAAAACCTGGCTTTGGAATCTGGCATTTGATGAGTGAGGCAATGGCTTTTGACCACACGGACGGATGGGGATGAATAGTGATTTTTATGCTAGCAACTGGCTTTATATAATTATATGATAGTACTTTAATGTGTTTATATTAGTGTATTATTGATGTGATGTTTTTAAACTATTGTGTATGAACCCCCTAGTTGTAAACAGGCCTGAGTCTCTCGTTGGAGGTGAGAAGACCGGTATATAAAAGTTCTAAATAAATAAATAAATAAATAAATAAAACAATTGCACCAAACTATGACAACCTGTTTAAGAAGTGGGCAATCATCATAATTTAGTGACTCATATTGACATTCATTTTAGACACACCCCAAGTGTTTTGTTTCAAAATGTTCAATTTGTAGAAGAGCAATTTTGTCAACTTTAGAGGGCAGGGAAGAAAGGGCTTTTCCCCCAGAGGAAGTGACCAGAAGTCAATTTCTGGGTCAACAAATAACCCTCTTTGGACATAAAATCACCCGAGGCCTTCACAACATACTAAAAGTGGTCCTAACTTCTAAGGGCATTGAAGGAGAATTTGGGGCATTCCCCTCTTCTCAGAAATTGACTGCATTGTTTTAATTTCACATGGACTGCAAAAACACTGATTTGCCCTTTTATAGACTTATGACCTCATCACATGGACTTCTGACTCTTTCCTAGGATGCTTCTGGAATGGAGCCCTTCATATGACACAGAAATACTTCTGGTGAGGCTTCAGCCTGGAAACATCCTAGAATGGAGCCCTGTGAACACGGGTGGCTACCCATGTTCTCATAGTCTACAAAGGGCCCAGCATGGGGGAAAGCCGGGTGGCAACGAACTCCCCCGTGTGATGGGGAAGGTGGCAGTGTGGGGCATGGGACAATAATAATAATAATAATCCTTTATTTATACCCCGCTAACATCTCCTGAAGGTCTCGGTGCAGCTTACAAGAGGCCGAGGCCCAACACATCAATAAAACAACAGCATAACAAATACAACAATAAATAAACTCATAAACTCATAAAACAAAACAATAAACATTAAAAGACTAGCAGTAAACATTAGACAATAACACCACAACGCATTTAAAACTAAGGCCAGGCCAAATGTAATGATTAAAAATTTTAAAAATGCTGGACATGACAGGTGAAATGGATAGGTTTTTGGAGATATGTGCGGTGTGCAGACAATCTTAAATCTCTAGTAAAGTGCACTGACAAAGTAAAGTGCAATCTCTAGTAAAGTGCACTGACAAACTTTTGAGAAGGAATATTATTTAAATAAGCAAACTAAATCAGTATTTGGACTCAGATATTCAAAGCATAAAGAAAGGGTTCTAATTCTGTACCTTGATGATCTGAAATAAAAATAAAAATAATTGCCCTTAGTATTGTCCCAGCCTTAGTTTCATGGAGAAGGAAGAAAGAAACACAAGTATCAATTCAAGTACAAAGATCACACATGAGAAATCTCTCCCTATTGCAATTACATGCTATCATTGCCCACTGACTGTAGATTGTTTTGTCTACTTATCATCCAGAGCATATATATCCATTGCAAGTTCTCTTGGTTGTTTGGAGGCCAAAGGAGTGAAACTATTCAAGCTTCCACAGAACTAAGAGTTAAGCAGGACATTAAGCAGATATCTATAGCTTCAATCCTGAAATGTGAAAGTTTGCATGTTCCAGTAAATTATTTTAAGGAACATTAATTGGAAGTGGTTATATTATTCTTTCTTTTGCTTGATTTGGAATATCCAGTTATGGCTTTTTCACTTTTATAATGTTCCTACCAGGCCCGTAGCCAGGATTCTGTTTCGGGGGGGGGGTGGGGGTGGGGGTGGGGTGGTGGTGATTTTTTTTTCAGGGGGGGGGGTTCGGGGGGGGGCTGAGTTTCGGGGGGGGGGGCTGAGTCTGAGTGAAAGAGGGTCTACCCTAGCAAACCTTTTGTATCATTACCCCAATACCCCCATGCATATGGGATATATTGAGTATGGTGATCAGATCATGATATGAATAAACATAACAGTTTAAAGAATGCACCAGTAAGGCCTTTTCGCGAACCACCATGACAATTTCGGGGGGGGGGGCTGAAACCCCTCAAGCCCCCCCCCCCCCGGCTACATGCCTGGTTCCTACACATTCACATGGGCCCTATATACAACTCCACTAGTTTGATTGGAAACAGTATTCTTGTTATGGGGTAATTAACAAGTTATATTAGCTGAACTCTGTGGGCATATTGGACACTTCAGTACAATGTATATTATAAAGAATTGTGATCAATGCCAGTGCAGGAAATAACTATCTCATTCTGTGTCTACTGATTGTATTTACTAGTGTTCAGTACAGGTAGAGATGGCAGCTTCAGTACTGGCTGATGATTATAGAAAACATCTTCCAGGAACAAGATAATTTTGGCCTTTTAGATGTTTCAGAAACAAGATTGAAAGAAGGATTGATTTTTGAAGGTTAAAGAAGGCCCATAGGTTGTGCTTCTTGACAGTTTGACTACTTGATGACAGGAACCATGAAGGCATATTGTTGACAATTTGAGTACTGGACAAAAGGAGTCATGTAGACTGTGTACTTTGATGGTTTGCTACTTCCTTTTCATACCATGAGGTAGTGACAACTTCTGGACCCCAGCTTAAATGAATTCAATTTGAAAAGTTGAATGGTGGAAACTTGTGGGAACAGAGATCAGTTGTGAGAACTACAGTAACAATGTTGCTTTGGGGGGCACTGAAGTTACAGTGCAAGCAGTGAGGAATGGAGGATCTCTTAAGTGGGGAGGCAGTGACAATGAGAAAGGCAATTCTAGCAACTTCTCACTAGGTTTCTGGATATTGTGTCAAGACCCAGGCCAGGCAGGAACACAAACGGCAGCACCCAGCACCGTTAGAGTTAAAAGAAGGTGTTTAATGTCTATTAACAAAACAAAGGAGACTCTTATCTTCAGAGATGCAAATTAGAGAGGCTTGCAGGCAGCAGAGAAGTAAACAAAGCAGTCCCAGTCAGCTTTAGGCTGACAAAAAGGAAAGTCAGTCTTAAACCAAAACAAACAGCTTGAATTCAGCAGGGAAACTTAGTCCATTCCAAAAGCCAACGAAACAGCATACAACAATCCTCGTGAGGAGCGGTTCAACGACGTTAACAGGATTAAGCAGGGGCGTAGTCAGGCAGTCCGAGGGTCAAGGCACAGAAGACTCACGAGTCAGGAACCAGCAGGGTTGTTCACGGAATCAGGTAACACGAAGCTGCAACAAGAACTCAGGCAGGAGTTAACACAAGGCACACGGCATGCGACACTTTGAACTCTGCGATTAGTCTGTCCCCAGGCTGCTGCTTAAATCTCATTCGAATCGCTGGAGTTACTGTCAGCTGGGTCCAATTCCTCAGGTGAATCCATGCTGCGCCATTGTTGCCAGTCAGCACTCCGTGCTCCATCCTGCAAGGAATTATCTACATCCCAACTATCCTGAAACCCCTGGAATTCATCGCTTGAGGTGGGGGCGTTAAGGACATCCATGACTTCTTGCACTTTAGTCCAATCCAGATTTTCCTCATCACTATCAAAGTCCCCACAATCTGCTACATCTCTCAAGCGTTTAGCAACAGATCCTACATCGCTATTAGAGCTGCTGGCTACTCTTTTTACACCTCTGTAATCATCCAGCTCCATTTCCTCGCGAGTAAAACCTGCAAAATCTTCCTCATCGGTCGTTTCTAGGAACAAATCCCTGATCCTTTTCAGCTGCCGCTGAGCTTCATCATTCTCTAAGCTACGTTTCCTCCTACTACTAGTAGTAGGTGCATGAGACAGACGCTGAGTCTCAACATATTGCTAGCCCTTTCCATGGAGGAGACAGCAGCAGAAGTACTGATTTATTGCCCAGCATATTATGTTCTGGGATCATTCCCATTGAGACACTTGCCTACACTACAGGAAGGATCACAGCAAGAGAAACCTGCCAGAGGAATCAGTATACTGCATTTGAGACAATAGAACCAATTAGTCCTGCCAGAAGTTGGGAACAGGGGCCAGCAGATGAAACACACAAGATGACCATCCCTTCCTCCACCTCCATTACACTGTTACTTAAGATCACGGGGTAGAACCCATATGGAATCCATTGCACCATATTATGGGTTTGCTCAACACAAGTACAGAGTCACTGGTTGGTATCAGTATGGAGAGAATTTCATCAAGGAAAAGGTATATTCTCCTCCTTTTGGAAAAATGGTTCCTGTCACAGGCATATGCACAGTGACGATACTTCACACAAGTACTGAATACTTAAAGTCTGGGATCCTAGAAATAAGAAATAGTGCTAGTTTATAAATGTCTCAACAATATGTTTGCTTCCAGAGTGAAAACTGGCATTTTATATTTCTCCTTAGTACTGTACATGATGGACAAGTGCCTATGATGTCCTTGCTCCAGGCATGACTATACCTTTAGGCTAGCAGCAGAGTCGGCCTGGGTTTTAGAGCAAAGAAGAAGTGCTCTCATGACAGGATTTTTCAGCAAGTCCCTATGGAGGCTTATTAATTTTTATTTTGGTTGATACTTACAGTTCAAAGTTTTAGGCACTAGATATAAAAATCCTATAAAATGAATTTAAGTACATAAAAATGTAATTAAATGAAACTGACATGCTGTGCTGAAAACTTAATGTTGGGGTCAGTCTTTTAAGATGTCTTGCCGAAAATGGCCTTCCTTGTGATATGTAATGTGTTCCTTTCAGCTGTTTGAATATGTGTCAAGCACCTTTAAAATTATATGGAACAATGCAAGGCTGCAACATTAACACCCACATCCAGCCTTAGCAACACATAGATGAAGCACTTGCTTGTGTGCTGTCACTAATGAACAGTATAATTCATGAGGAGTGCATTGGAATAATTGCCTGGCCCCTAATTTTAAAGGAGTAATTGACTTTGACAGAGCACCCTTCTACTGTGGTCAGCCTTGTCATGTTAGAAGTAATTATTATTCCTTTTCTCTAATTATGTTTCCTGCCTTTGATGTGTTGTTTCGTTATGGTAACAAACTAGACAAGTCATCCAGCAGAGAGACTTAACACATTTGTTCAAGTGAAAATTATTCTATATTGTTTCACCTATGTCAGAGGTGTAGGAAAGAAGCTACATTGCAGGTGCATCCTCTTTCCAATCATGAAAGCTTTCATTTCCTCCCCTTTCTCCTCCTTTAGACATTGTTGATGTAAACTATAAAGCTTAGTGAGAACCAGCATGGTATAGTGGTTTGATCTTTGGACTATGACTGCAAGAGACTAAGGTTCAAATCCCTAACCAGTAATTGAAACTCATTGGCTGATCTTGGAAAAATCACACACTCTCAGTTCCAGAGGAAGTCAAAGGCAAAATCCCCTCTGAACAAAGCTGTCCAAAAAGCCGCCATGATCAATTCACTTTGGGATTGCCATTAATCAGAAATTACTTAAAGGTAACAAAAATAAAGCATTGACCCAAAGCAACGATTAGCTGTACACATTTTGTTTAGTAACCATACCCTGCCTTTCCATATACTGTGCAAGGCAGCTTACAATGGCACAGTATATCATCAAGCATTGTGATTGAAACACATAAACCACATATTTTGAATCCAAGGGTGATGTTTCATAAAGATTATGGACCTCTTCACACATGAGGACTGCCATCAGGGGGTGTGGAGAATGTGTAGCTCCATGGCCTGCATCTCCCAATTTACCTTTAAACCAATCCTGCGAGGGAAGCATCAACTGCACAGCTTCCCCTCATTCTTTCTGATGCAACATGGGAAGTCTCCCGTGTTGCCTTCATGGTAGCATATACCACTTCCTCTCTAGTTGACCTATGGAGCTCCACCTGAAGTTCCTTTGTGCCCTGAAATGGGAGCTGTTGGGCTCTGTGGACCAACTAGGGCTCAACTGGTGTATGCCATCAAAGTAAGCCCAGTCTGAAGAGGTTGTAATTCTTATACTGTAATGTCTAACTTCCTAAAGTTTGTTACAAGGGAAGGCTTCTTTCTTAGCTCCAGATGTCAGTGGGGAGCCTCCCTTTCTCCATCTCCATTACGCACGAAGCACTGAGAATTTCTTCCTGGGAAATAAATTAGATAACAAAAAACATTTCATGAAGAATGAGCCACTGAGGTGCATCTGCCTCTGCTATTTTTTTTGGGGGGGGGGGGGTGTCACACTCAGTGACACATTCAATTGTTGCTATGGAAACACAGGTCCAATGGAATGGGTTCTTTTTCAACCAGCCCCTTTAAAAATGATTCCATAGTATGAAAATTGATAAATTGCTGATGAGAAGTGTTATACCATGATTTCATGATAAATAATAATCTTAAGTAATAAATGTAATTAAGTGATAATAAACTGGAATTTCCCTTTTTTATAATATAGTTTATTTGTAAAATAGTTTAATCATTAATTATACCCTTACTTGGAAAGTGACATGCTAAAAATCTATCTGTGGCTGGAAGAAGTTCAGCCTATTTTAATTTTGGCCTCTACCTACTTCAAGTTCTGCAGGCCTAGTCTATATGCTGTAATTGGTCGCTGTTTGCAAAGGAGGTAATTGCAGTGGTCTGAAAGGAAGCCTCAATTTCCTTATCTTTACACCATCATGCTCTTGTGAATCGGAAAGGCTTCCTTTACAAATTAATTGTTTGTGCCTGTGAATTTCACATCATGCTTATCTGTTACTGGAGTAAACATTATGTTTTTTGGTAAAAAGAACAAGTAGTCCTTTGCTTTCCAAAAGACCATAGCTCTGTTGTGTATTATGGATCAAGAAAAAGTATTCTCCACACTCCTAACTCATGACATCTTTGAAGAATTATCAGTCACGAGGGCTTGAATTGGGTGTGGGTGGTGCTGCCTGAGCACAGTGTTCCATATGTGGGTTTGTGTGATGTACGGTCTGAACACTATATTCCCCTACCTCCAATAAGTCCCTTCCCTAAATGAGCAATCTTAGGGTTTGAGTACACATAATGATTTACCTCTTGTTGTTGCTGTATGAAGAAGTAATTGCAGTTTACACCTCAAGGTATGGCGCAAGCTCTGTCTCAATAAAGTGACAACCAGTAATTTACTAGTGGTAAGTGATGGTCTCCTGAGGGGTAACTATAGCCTTCCACTAATATAAAACAGCAGTGACTCCACTGTAAAACTAACTTTCTCTACGGTAAAGAATTCAAAGATTTTAACACAGAGAAATACTACAAAAGGCTCGTTCCTCTTACGTAACTATGGTGAATAGCATCAAGCAGCAAACTGGGGAAACTGTGTAAATTCTGGACAACGACAGCTAAACTGCTGCTGTGGTCTGCCCATGTAATGACAGAGCTACAGGTAACATCATATGGGATTGAACCTGTGGTCTTACTTTTCATTGGCTCCAATGCTCTTTCAAATATGAAGAGAAGGGGGAGTTTGGAGGGCCAGCTACACAGACTGACATAGTAATGTCCAATCCCAGCTAGCAATTTCTGGATAGTCCCTCTGTATTTACACACACAAGAACTCTCTGTCCCTCATTCCCAGGGCACAGAGAAAGGGAGACCGATGCTGGAAGTACAGCGCTGGTGTGTCCAAATCCAGAAGTGGACTGAAATCCAAGAAAGCGTCTGTTGGGATAAATCCATTTGCATTTAATTTGCCATTATGTTTTCCCCTTGGATCATTTCCTTTTTGTGTGTTTAACATTGTTATACAGCGACCTACTGCAATGTTGAAGTAGTTGGCTTTACAGAACTATTTCTGTTGCTTATCACACTTGAAATTCCCAGTTTCTTCCTCTAGAGCAAGATAATTCCACTTACATTAATTGAATTCCATAAACTGGGATGGAAAAGTGGGGCCCTTCATCAAACCATAGAATCATTAAGTTGGAAGAGACCACTTGGCCATCTAGTCCAACCCCATGTCATGCAAGAAAAGCACAATCAAAATACCCCTGACAGATGCCCATCCAGCCACCAGAGAATGTTGTGCTGCAAATACCATCATTCTTAATGCTGAGCTACAGTGATCAGATGTCTTGGGAGTTGCAGTGCAGCAATATCTGGAAGACCATGTTTTGCTTAACCCTTGTTCTAAGGAGATCAGCATATCATATCTGGAAGTATTTAATTTTTTCCTTGGGATAAGTTGGTCAAACAAGTTCAGCTGAGGGGCAGTGAGCTCTCCTAGGTCACCTAAGTTTTTCACCTATACAGGGATTTGAACCCAGGTGGCCCAAATTTATCAGTATTCATGAAATCATATTGTTTTTATATCTGACATGAGATATGTGATAATTCCAGAAACTGACAAGAATAAACTCATAAGCACCTTGGGTAAAATATCAGTAGTACTTAAATAATTAAGCACTTGTCTCTCTTTGACAGTGACTTTCTTCACTTAAAAATCAGTACATCTCCTGTTGGCCACCTACAATATATAGTTGTTTCAGATCAGTGTTACTTACTGAGCATTTTCCAGTAATGGAGCTCTGTCAGCAAAAAGCATATGCACTGTCAAATGATGAACGATGGATTTCTGTCAAATGGAAACTTGAAAGGTGCATTCCATCGTTAGACAGATTAGTCTGAACTGAGAGTTCAGAACTACTCAAGTGTAATTGTATCAGTGAAAAGGTATGCCTCAGTTGGAAAGGAAGGAACCCTTTTATGGAACAGCTAGAGTGCTTTGTCCTAATCTAGAAAGCAAAGATTCTTGGCACTTGTGTAATTGCAGAGGTTTCTTTCATCTCAATCCATTTAAAATGCTTTAAAAATACTGCATATGTATTAACAGCTCTTCAATTTGTGCCCCTGAAACTGAAATAAATTTGGAATGTAGCTCAAAATGTAGTGAGACTTGAATGTGCTTTTGTGTTGACTTCTAACTAGAATCACTTGAGAATTATTTTGTGAACATAATTACATGGCCACTGTCATGGTCCCTTAATAGGGGTGGGTCAGATGGATTGCATTTTATTTTGGAACGAGAAATTAGGAGGAATGCAGTAAATTTTGAGACCTGCCTTCAGAAAATGGTTGAACAGATTGAACTGAAACATGGCAATTTCAATTCAAGAAGTCATTTTTACCATGGGTTAAAAGTCTTTTTTTTTTTTGTGTCAGAAGCAACTTGAGAAACTGCAAGTCACTTCTGGTGTGAAAGAATTGGCCATCTGTAAGGCCGTTGCCCAAAGGAAGCATGGATGTTTTGATGTTTTACCATCCTTATGGGAGTCTTTTCTCATGTCTATGCATGGGGAGCTGGAGCTGACAGAGGGAGCTCATCCACACTCTCCCCAGATTTGAACCTATGACCAGTTGGTCTTCAGTTCTGCCAGCACAAGGGTTTAACCCATTGTGCCACCGTGGGCTCCTATTTAGCAGTTAAACCTTTCTTAGGTTTGCCAACTGATTTTTCAGTTTGTATACTATACTTCAGCACATATATTCATCAACAAATCTAGCTGTTCTTGAAAATTCTGAAAAGATTAAAAAAAATTCACCTGTCTCTTGGGTACGTAGGTGTGTAGAAGACAAACCTCTCCTACCGCCCTGCCCATGCATTGGGATCCTCAAACAGGGCCCTACTCTGCAGTTAGTCTATAGAAGTGTATTATATATCCATGAAATATATCTTTTTCTGTGGTTGGTCCTGAACATGGGCTGGACTTCCAGCTTGACACTGAAATTCTAGATTCTGACTTTCTTTCTTCTGGAGGAAAGTGTTGCCCTGAAAGCAGCTGGCATTTTCTAACCTACTTTAATATACTGCCATTTTGCTACATTGTTGGTTTTCTTGCAAGGAAAGTGCAAACACTCAGTTAAAGAGATGCGCAGTCTAAGGAAGCATTCTTGTGCTAGTTGTTGCTTGATGCGATTTCTTTTACCTGCAGTTCTCTCTTGCCTTTTTGCAGCTCTTAGCCTTCATGTGAACTGAAAGCTACTTCAAAACATTAGATGAAAATAGTTTGAAAGCTTTGCACATTTATTTCATAGAAAGGATAAATAAAGAAAAGGTGGATTCTTTCTCCACCCCTCCACTGACAGGTGTTTGTGTGTCAGTCCTGAATGTGTTTGATGACAACTCACTTCTCTTCTCTGTAGTATTCTTCTTAAATTGAATAGCGGCAGCAACAAAAAGAACAAAATAGCTCTATTTTAATCAAAAGTCTGCATTTTTCTTTGAATGTGTTTTTTTCCTAATTAGTTTTTAATTTTTAAATTTGTTGAGTCATCTAACTGGTAGGACATATGCTACATAAGATGATGGTGGAAGAGGGATAACATTGATAAACAAAGGATATTAACATCTGTAGCATTTGTAGGGCCAAGGATGGTTGATTCAACATTTCTTACAACATTTATTTCAAATGATTCCTGTAACTAGAGACAACTGTTCTTATTCCACAAATGGAATCACATGTGTATAGTAGCATAATTAAATTTATACAAAGGGACTGTAGAGAGATTGCAGTCCTGTCAATCCATACAACCATACATAAGGCACCAGGGTTCTCAACCTAGGAACTCTTATGGTGGACCAAAGAGGTTTTACTCTCTTTCCATCATCTTGCACCAATATGCTAAACAACATGTCTGTTTCATGTACTTAAATGAAGTTTTCTTTTCTAACCACATACAACTGTGGCATGCTTCAGATGTCAGAAGCTGGTGACTTTTTGTTATAATACCCCCCCCCCCCCCCGCTTTTAAGTTAAAGATCCAAAACATACTTTGCATATCATGTGATGCTTTGGGTGAGTCCTCTTTGTCTACAGTATTTTAAAGTATTTACCCCCCTCTTTATTTTGCTCCCACCCATTCCATCCATAATCAATATCCCTTTAATTATTGTGAGAAGAAAGTAAAATAAAAATTTGGATGGGGATACAAGAAGCAAAATGACCATGTTTGGGTAAATCAGTAAAAGTTGCTAATCTGGAGGCACCTTATTCTGATAATTGTGATTAGCAAATGCGACATGTTTGATGAATGTTATAGAAAGGTTATAAATAAATACTTAGGATTTATCATCCAGAAGAATTTAAAAAAACCTTGAAATATTATCACTTTTAAGCAACATGCATGTTTGTTTGCAGCCATACTATATTTGTTTTTACTATAATTTATGAAGTGACACATTTTTGAAAGTTCTTTTTTCTTATGTCTTGTAATTTCTTTGTCCATGTTAACTTCATAACGTTAGCAATTTTATATTTTTCAGTCATAAGTAAGGCATAATTTTCTTAATTCTTGTAAAGAGTCTTACAGCCAGAATATTAGCAAAACAATAAAAAATGGGATATATTAGAATGGGAGCAAGATTAAAAAAATATTAGAGAGCTGATTCACATCCATTCAAAATGCAGGTAAAAATGACAACACTTTCCAAAGGAAAAATGGGATTACCCTATATACTCTTGTATAAGTCTAGCAGTTTTAGTCAGTCTTAAGCATAGTGATATCATGTCCATGGTGTGGTGACCCTTAGTCAGTAAAACCTCTAAGTTGGTGAGCAAACATTTATGGGTTGATCACATTTAAATGTATGTTTATAAGCATTCCCTCACAGGTAGAATGCCCCAGGTCAAACCAGTGCTTGTAAATGAACATAATTCACATTTGGTCACCTATCAAGAATGCTGCCATGACCAGCTAAAATCTCCTTCTGAGTTCTATATAGAGTAGATCAGGACTTCTATGAATTCCACAGACTTTAGGCATCTACTACCAATATATTTGGGTCTAGAAGTTGGATTTGGATCATAATTTAATTATTTACTTGAGTCAAAAAGCTTACGGGTCAGGCATGTAGCCGGGGGGGGGGGGGGTTCTCATGGTGGTCCGAAATAATAGGGGATAAATTCACATGTGGCCCGAAATTCTCATGGTGGTCCACGAGAAGGCCTTGCTGGTACATTATTTAAACTGTTATGTTTATTCATATCATGATCTGATCACCATGCTCAATATATCCCATATGCATGGGGGTATTGGGGTAACGTTACAAAAGGTTTGCTAGGGTAGACCCTCTTTCACTCGGACTCAGTCCCCCCGAACCAAACTCAGCCCCTCCCCGAAACAAAATCCTGGCTACGGGCCTGTTAAGGGTATATGCTAATTTATATCATTAAAAATCCTAGGCAACTTCTGGAAGTCCTAGTTTTCCATGTCTAATACACATGTTTTAGATTTCACATTTGGATTAAGAACGATTGCTTAATGGACGATTGCTTAAAAGTGGCAAAACAAGGAGAAAAAGAGAGAAACGTGGACACAAGTAGAGAAAAGAGATGTACATATCTGACCAATAGCTACAGTGAAAACTGCGTATCAGTCTGAAACCATTAGACTTATCTTTCGTTGCTTCTGATTTATAGTTTTCTTTCATTCTACACAGCTCAGGTGAAATATTGAACTGAATTAAAGAAAGGTAAAATGATAACATGCTTGTTACTGCAAAATGTTACATTTTCTCACAAATGATAGGAGAAAACCCATTTTGCTGTTTTCTTGTATTCTCTTCCTTGAAAATGCAGATGAAAAATATGCAGTCAATAATTATGATTTTACTGAGTTATACAGTAAAGAATATGTGTTGAATTTCCTACTTATGAATATCAGCATATACAATATGGTGGGAAAATAGTTTAAAACAGAATGTGTCCACTTGTCTGTGTTTCTCAATGTTGGAGAAATGAGCTGTGAACATGTGACTGCTGTGTGTGAGCTTTATCATTCCTGCTAACTGACCCTTTTACTAAAAGTTTAATAGGGGATAAATTCACATGTGAATTCATAATCCCCTCTGTTGTACCAGAGGGATTCTTTAACAAGCAAGCAACAAAGCACATCTTATATAGCTGGATTCTCTTTTTGTTCTACTCCTCCCTTCTTTTCTTCTTTCCATTTTCAGATTTAGTGGGTTAACTAGTTGCTGGATATATCTGTCACCACAATTTTGTTTGCTCCTTAACCTGTCCAAATGAATGTAAGAAGTCAGCAACTTTCAGGAGTAGACAGTAAACAAGGTTTAAATATATAAAATATATGCAACTTGATTTCTTATAAACATTTTTAAAATAAAAATCATGAATTATGGGGTTGTGTGGTTTAATTCATTCTTCCATAGCTGAACTACTGCTTTTAAACAATAAGCTAAGGATTACTTTAGGAAGTAGGATTTAGGGGATTCTCCTAAATGTGATGGCTGAAAAATAATTTGATTCCGTTTAATCAACTGGTGTTGCTTACTGGTGTTGATGTAACTTATTGGCATGTATGTAACGTACAAAGGAAACCAGTAATTATTTATTTGATTTCATTCTTAATATCTAGTAAAGTACTAGATAATTGGCCCAATATTTGTTCTGACTGAATTGGTAGAAATAATGGTTGGAATCCAATTGTTACTCCTAACTAAAATAGACTCAAATCAAATCTCTGTTTATGGTCAGTGACCAGTATAGAATCCCACATTACAATCATCCACCCCACATCAGTACAGTGTTTGATTAGGTTAGGATATAAATTAAAATTTAACACATTATAAAAATACTTATAAGGCCCTACTCTGATTATAAGTTTTGAAAAGCTAACTTAGACATTAAAACTATATCATGCTAAAATATCTTGTCTCATACTATCAGACTGCTGGGTGTCACTTTTTATTTTTACAAATGGATGCACTTGATGCACTTGATGGGTCATTGAACTGGTAAAACTTCTTCAATGTTAGCTTCTTAAGTTCTTCCTAACTCAATACATTCACTCTAGAGCAGTGGTTCTCAACCTATGGGTCCCCAGATATTTTGGCTTTTAACTCCCAGAAGTCCTAACAGCTAGTAAACTGGCTGGGATTTCTGGGAGTTGTTGGCCAAAACACCTGGGGACCCACAAGTTGAGAACCACTGCACTAGTTGGACCTAACAGCTGGAGTACATGTACAAATAGGTCATACTAGTGAAAAATCAAATTCATTTTTGTAAAAAAAAAAAAAAGAGGTTGGTTTGGTACACATTGATTAGATTACTTGAGTTTCTTTAAAGATTTTTGGCAAAGACTTTACAGAAGACCCCTGAGCACACATAGCTCAACTAAACAACAAAAACAACAACAAAAGGTCCTATCTTGGTAGCCATGGAGGGCAATCTAGATTTTAATCCAAGCATTAAAGGGGGCTGTTCAAGGTGCTGAATTTACCCAAGGACAAGGGATCAGCAGCCTGAACAGTTCCTTTGAAGTCTGGGCTCAAGTCCAGAGTGGATTCAATGCTTTCTTAACATGGAAGTGACATAGTTACTACTGTATCATACCTATATATTACAAAGAATAAACAATTTTTGCAGGTGGGACATTGGAGAACCACACACCTTCTCACTTTTTCAATAAGAAACAAACAAGAAATGTTCACCAAATTAGGGACTGCTGGGTATCGACTAGGGATGTGAAAAGTACTTGCATAATTGCTTTGGGAGCTTATTACATTTTGGGGGAAAGGCAGGATATAATTCTGATAAGTTAATAATTGATGGTGACATTATTGATTGAAAAGAGTGCTATGACACTGGAGACACCCTGCCAAGGAAAAAAAGGCCATCCACAAGATTATTTTTCTTAGGGACTTAATTGGGGAAAATGTGTGTGCACAAAAATATATGTCTTTTCACTGCACAGAAAATGTGTGTTGAAACAGAAAATACACTGATTACTCTGCAAGATACATACAGGAGTCTCCCACCCCCTGTTCAGGAAGCTTATGCCATTTTTATAACTTCATGTAGTTTGTGGAAATATATGGGGTCCAGCACAGAACAATCACATGAAGTTTTCCTGCTTATATTTTCTGTGAAAATACATTTCTTTGTAGAAAGTTTTTCTATACAAAATACATGTTTTCTGGCACCAAAATATGTTTTCTGTGCAAGAAATCTTAGTGTATTTTGATAAATTTTATCTAACAAAATCCTAAAATAGAAGGGGTGCTCAAAAATGGGCAGAACATTTGCAAAACATAGAGGAAATTTCTGAAATTATTTGTTTATTTCATATGGATTTTTTAAAAATATAGCAGTATAGTGTGTGTGTGTGTGTGTATAGTAGTTGTTTTAAAAAAGATAACTGTGATAGTTTCAATATTTAAAAAGGAAGGGCACAGGATGGTGATAGAATATAAAGGCCTTAAGGTCCTTTCATGTATTTTAATCAACAATTCTTAAATACCTCTGTCTTACATATTCCATCCATGCAGCTAAACATGTGAGGTGGAATCCATGAAAGCTTGGGCTAAAATATCTGCTAGTCCCCCACCTCCCTTTTCATTCCTACTGCAGATGACTTTGCTGTACTAAGATTGGAGCTTGGGATGATTCAAGCAGCTTATCAGCAGAGCTGGGACCACCCAGAGAGCAGACATACGAACTTTTCATCACTCCCTCTCCTAATTTTGGTGGCCAAACATGTAGACCTGTACTATTTTAACAGAGAGTAGCTAGTATGCCAGGCTTATATTTTCTCTCTCTTTTGTTCTATTTTGCCATTTATATATGCTCAGAAGGAGATTTGCATACAGCTGCTGTTTACCTTGCCTGCTGTAGGCAAACAAATATGCACATAGCTACAGTAGGATGGGCTAGATTAGAGCCTCAGGCATGCTCCTGCAACTTGACATGGAATATGGATTTCTCCTTCACTATCCTCTCCATGCTGCTAAAAACTTCCATCTAGACAGGAAACAATGACAAAAGGGTGGGGGGGGGGGAGGAGAAAAGGAGCTTCATTGTCAGTTCAGGTGTGCCTGTACTCTGTGTGTCCAGATTTTATCTGTGAACTACCACTTCATCACTTGGGCAAACAGACCCATAGTATCATGCTCCCAGCACAGTTCCTAAACAGAGCATGCCAGATCCCATTATTTGAGGCACAGCTACTTCTGGTGGGGCTCTGTCCATGAACTGTGCTGGAAGCGTTGTATGACGGAGCAAAGCGAACATGGGAGGCTTCCCATGTTCTCATAAGGTAGAACAGGGAATGCTTGTGGGGAAGCCAAATGGTGATGTTTTCCCCTGTGAGATGGTGAAGGGAATGACGTGGGGTAAGGGACAACATGTTCTCATGTTGCATGCTGGATTTGCCCCACTGCCCAGCAAATGCCCCCACTGTTCCCCGGCTTCAGGACCTCAAAGTGAAGAGATTCCTAGAGGAATGGAACTGGGAGAGGAATTGTTAGTGAGTCAAGTCAATGTGTGTGGTTGCAAGATCCAACAAGAAAAAACTTGGTATATATTCACTTAAAATTGTCAACTGGAATGATATCTTTAACATAAATTAATTGCCAGTTATATGAGTGCCGCTTCATTCTCTATTTGAAATTATTGAGGCCTAATGCCTTTTTTGATATCAGGACATAGTTTTCTGGCTTGGCTTCTGCAGTTATTTATGTCTTTCAAAAAACTTTCTTTTCTTTCTTTCTTTTTCTCTCCCCCCCCCCCCTTCCTTTCAGTGTCTGAAGGTATTGAATTATGAATATATTCCCTTCCCGGTTAAATTCTCTTGAGTCTGTAAATTTTGCTTTAATGCTGAGTGTAATGTTAATGTTTGCTCAGTAATAGGAAATTATTACCATTCCTACCTGACTTAAAGGAGTTTCCTTGGCCCTTTTGATGCAAGCCCGGCATTCTCAGAAGAGGCAAATTATGTGGCGTCCCCCCACCCACCCCTCCCTCCATTAGCAATCATTCTGTTGCACACAGCATGTGATAAATCAACTGGAGGAGCTTTAGAGTTGCCACAACATGACATTACCTATCAGCTTGTCAAGCCTGTGTAGGTTCTGAGCCTTTTAGGCTGTATATTTCTTCAAAGTCTAGCGCCAGTTACTTAGTCAGCTCTAACTAATTTCAGCGTGGAAGGGAAACTTTACTGGAGTGCTATTTGGGATCTGCTTTTTAATCCTGGTCTGTTTAATGTTTGCCTCCTGACATTCTAGGCCAGACATCATTTTAATGGTATGTGTGGTGATAAAGCCAATAAGCTGTCAAGATGATTGATAATCTAAGCATTATAGCAATATGACTTTCCTGTTCTCCTCTGTGCTTTAGATGATGGTTTCCAAATTGAATTCTTATAGTGTGCTGCTCTATGTGTGTGTTTGTTGGATATTCTCTAAACACAGGATTTGAAGAAGGAGGTGCTGCTTGGTTAAGTGTGGATTTTAGAGATGCCCCTCCCTTGTATAAAATAAAGCTTTTAATGTTGGAAGTCTCCAAAGGGAGGAGGGCAATTCTTTAGTCTTCATGTATACTCTTATATATGTTGCTCCTGGGTCACTTCCTTCCTTTCACACCCACCTCAGATTTAATAGAGACTTCAGAATCCCATGTGGCTGAAATACATTATGGGCAGAGTAACCTTAAGAAAGGATCTGGAATGTTTACAATCTAAAAAAGACTCAAGCAGAGATGTAAAAAGCACATCAATTTAAATTCAAAGGTAAAAATGTGTACACATGGAGTGTATTCAGACTAATGTTGATTAGGAATTAAACCGAGGGCATGACTGACACACATTTTGGAACCTAAGGGCAAGGTACTTAAAGCATTTTAGAAAGCCCTGTGAGGACATTTACTTATTTGGTTGGTATGGCACAAAATGTTGGGGCTATCTAAATATACTTATGCTTCCTCTGCAAGACTTCATTTATTTTATCCCACTTCTACCACAGATATAGCGTGCCTGAATCCAACCAACCCAATAATCCTCATGTAGTGTTCACAAATACGCAAGTGTGTAATGCAAAATAATGTATTAAGCAGAGGTCCAACATAAAGTTTAAATGTCTTTATTTAACACATCTAAATCCTAATAGATTCTACTAACTATATGGTCAGTGTAGACAAGGGATTCTCAAGCTTTTGTAGCTATGGAGCCCTTTTTGAAGCCAAAGTTTTAAGTAGAGCTCCAAGAAATGTTTATATATTATAGTATACATTATATTATATATTATGTATATTTATCAGGCATGGGTCAGGCCAGGAGCAGATGGATGGAGAATGTTTGTGCAAACTAATTCACATAGTGCAAAAAAAAAAAAGGGGGGGGGGACCATTCATTCTGCCATGGAGGAAAAGCACAATCAAAGCACACTCAACAGATGGCTACCCAGTCTTCGTAATGATGATGATGATGATGATGATGATGATGATGATGATAATAGCAGAAACTCCAGAGACCATCCAGTCTAACCTCCTTCTGCCATGCAGGAAAAACACAATCTAAAAACTCCTTGAGTGCTGAAAGGGAAATACGGTTTTGGAAGCAAAAAAAGAGTCTGGGCAGTGAGAGGGAGGGTCTGTGTCCTGGGAGGATGATGCTCCTCTTGCTGATGTTGCTGTTGTTTCTGGTAGCCCAAAACTTTAATTACCCCACATTTCTCAGGAGAAGGAAAGAGGAGTTGGCAGGAAGAGGCATGACACTGTGGAGCCCCTCACTATCACCCATAGAGCCCCAAGGGCTCCTCAGAGCACAGTTTGAGAACCTCTGGTGTAAACTTATCCAATCCAGGTCATTGCAGCTAAACTACATTATATGATGCAGTTCAATCTGCATTATAACAACAGTATAGATAGGGCCTCAGAGGTGGTTCTGCCAGTTCTTTCCTTTGAAATGTAGCCCAGAGAACCTGGTGTTTCTAGTCTTTCATCCAAGTGTAACCAGAGCTGACCCTGCTTAGTTTCTTAATTAGACAGGATCTGATACCTTTCAGGTATTTAGGCCCTCAACCTCCTACACATTAGCCTTTTAAAAATACCATCAAATATTTAGTCAATCATCAGTCACCCCTTCGTTAAATACTCTCACCCTTCTGAAGAGATGTGTACCTTATTATATATCTTACACATAAACATATTATACATTAATACAGTTTATTTGTTTGTAAAACACATCAAGTTTTTTACATCACAGTCTCCTTTGTGAGTTTTGAAATACATGGGTTCTGAACAATCGAAGAGGCTCGCTAATGAAAAAAAACAACAACTTTTAACTGCAGTTTGCACATTAGAACCTTGACAGAAAGTTATGAACTGTAGAGAGGGGAAATCAGTATTTTTTCTGCTGGATGCATTCGTAACTTCCACCTATTCAAATACATCAATGCACATGGGACTACATGATTTCTGAGGTGCGGGAAGAGTATGCTTTGTTTGTACCTTCCTATAGGGCGCTGCATCCGAAGGGCATGATCTTGTTTCTCACAGTCCATACATTTATTTACATCTACGTGGATTTGGAATGCTAAAAAGATACAAATAGATTTCCTTCTTTTTGATAGACTTATCTTTTCATTATAAAATTTTATGTTGTGTCACAACATCCTTCCATTTATGTCTAAGGGACCTCAGCTCTATGCAAAGAATTAAGCTTGGAACCTTCAGTGTGTAACATTGAATTATATCCTAGCCCCTTTCTCACCTTAACTTGCAAATTCTATATTTACGGGGCTTGTCTGTTTCAAACTTGAAGACAAGGAGAGAAGTAGCAAGTTTTCCAGAGACTGGCACCCAATTAATGCAGTAGGCTGATTTTAGTATAAAACTAGTTCCATATCACTTGCTCTATTAAGACAGATTCTTGATTTGATCTGAGTAATTCATTCTGGCAACTAAAGCTCATAGGTAATTATAAGTAATCCTCATTGCACTACATTTTCAGTTTTTGAGGACTCTTTTTGGTATGAAGATTCTAATAACTTCACAAACTGCATGCTTTTTAAAGTTTTTGATAATAGCATGTTTCTGGTCTTCCCTATCAAGTTAAGAGTTCTCTTTATGGAGAAATACTGTATGAAGATGATAGCGCAGCGCACCATGAAGGAAGTCATTTTAAATAATGTTTGGGTAGTGGGGAATACACACACATACACACACTCTTCGTAAATAAAACACAAAGCAGTTAATCAGTCTCTGACAAGGGAAGCTATAGTCCAATAGTTAGGTTGGTGGCAGTGGTCTGGCTGATAAATTTGGGATTATCCTTTCTATCTTGACCTCTCTACCAGAGAACCATTACACATGTATCAGTGATACCACCTTTACACAAAAGTAGTTTGGTTGGCTCACAAAGAGTAGGACACAAGTGAAGAATTCATTCAAGACTTTTGCTGACCATCTAAGATATATCATATGAGGATGGCAAACTTGCATAGAAGCAGGACCATTACTTTTTTTATTGTATGATATTGTGTGCAACCCATTGCTGGTTTGCCCTCACTCCACAACTAACCCATCAATACCGAAGCAAAACTCACCAATACCCATCATGCCATAGTGCCCCAGTCTACCTGGCTTGATGATCACAGGCACAGAAGTGATATTAGGGAGCAAGAGTTCCTTCCTCTTCCGCTCTCCTCTTGGAGATAAATATTTTTTAATTATTATTTTACTACATTTTGCTATAATTGGGGGGGGGGGGTTTCCTTAACTTTAGAAACATGTTTTTAAAATGTATTGTCAAAGGCACACAAAGGTTATGTGTTTTTCAGGCTGTATGGCCATGTTCCAGAAGCATTCTCTCTTGATGTTTCTCCGGCATCTATGACACCATAGATGCAGGCAAAACATTAAGAGAGAATGCTTTTGGACCATGGCTATACATCCTGGAAAACACACAACAACCCAGTGATTCTACCATGAAAGCCTTCAACAATACATTGATCATCTCTACAGGGAGAAACTGTTCCAAGATACACGGACCACCATACATGTAGGCAAAACGTTAAGAGGTAATGCTTCTGGAAATCACACAGCATGGAAAACACACAACAACTCATGTTTTTAAAAACTTGGAGCTGCAGAATTGTGGGAAGGTACAACCTGGGATTTCTGAAACATTACAGTTGGGATATCAAGGATCATCATGCCAGTAAATTGTTGTTATCCTGGATTGTGTCAATGGTGTGGGGTAGCAGCATGATGCAATGAAGATTTTAGAAAGTTGCTGATGAAGTTTAGGAGTAGTGATTTATATCTTGGTAACCTAAATGACCAAAGGGTACTTGATTCTCTCTGATCTTGGAAAACAAGCAGGATCACCTCTGGCTAGTATGTGGATGTGAGGCTGCCTATGAATACCAGGTGCTGTAGGCTATATTTTAAAGGAAAGAATGGACAAAACTATCTTAAGAAAAGCCTACGAAATTCATGAGGTTACCATAAGTTGATAGGCAATATGAATAGACACACATGGGCCACAAGTAAACCCTTTCCATATTAATGTTCTACTATAGCAAAGGTGTACCTGTTGAGGTCATTGATTGCTGGTGTACAAATGCTGTGCATTAAAGGGTTAGGTCAGATGATAATTATGCCTAAACATGATGGGAAATGTTTATATGGCTGAAGGGTTTACTTGATAAATCTTTCCTCAATGTATGGCACAAGAATTGGCAGGCGTGCACAGGGGAGAGTGTGTTGACGCATGCTGCTTCCCACCATACAGTATATTTTAATTAGTCCAGAGTACTTAAGCAGCCATTGGGTTTTGTTTTGTGTTAGCTTTCTGTGGGCAGAAAGGTAAGTGCTTAGCTGTGTAGGTAGTGATGACTGTGCAGAATTGGGTATAGTCTATTTGCAGCTAATAGCTTCCCTTCATTGAGTCAATTTGTTCTCTGTGTCTCCCTCCTTTAGCTGACAGAGATATAGCTTAGTGTGGACTATTACTTCAACCATTTCGCCCCAGGAAAAGCATTAGTAATTTATAAATAAAATAGGAGAAGTCAAATATAGGTTTATTGACAACAAAAGCACTATTAATGTTAGGCAAGCAGTTTGAAGTAGAATTAGGTTTACCTACTGATTTATGAACTGTTTTCTCCCCACCCAAATCAAGTCACTTGAGCATTTAGTAACTTGTCTGGCTGTGCAAGGTTTGTGCCTGTGGAGGAAAAGTGGATTATTTGCATCATAAAGACAACACACAGAGAACTATGACTCTGCAACCCCTGCTTGCTTTATGAAATATGTGAAGACATACCTGCTCAACCATCCTTAAGCAAGGAGAGGCTACTGAACACTAGCACTGCTGACACATACCCTCACTATTGTAATTTTATCTGAATTGCCCCCACTGCCACCCTCCCCCCCAAACATCCCTGAAGTCTTTACCTATATTTATCTAAATAGGCAGATAGTGGTATTCACTGTGCAAACCAAGGAAAGAAAGGAAATCTACAGATTTGCACATATGCTGATAGGTTCTGAGCTGATAATGTCTGATCAAGAACAAAGATCCTAGGGTTTTCATAGATAGCTTGACATACATGTAAGCCTACTCTATGGTAGATATTCCAAATACAGCTACCATGATAGGCATATTAAAGCAAAACAAAATAAATACATATTTTATTTAAATTAACTTTCCTACACCTGGGTGCAAAGAGGTGACACAGTGCACAGACAAACTGTCATGTTCAGTGCCCAAGCTGTTTTACAGAAAGATTAGATGAATTAATGGACGTAGGGCCTCCAAATGCATGAAATATAGTTATTAGTCATGATGCCAATATTACCTCTCATATCAGAGGCAGTATTTTTGCATATTACTTGATGTAAAATGTGGAGGGTTACGTGGCATTCGTGTCCCAGTGGGCTTCCTATAGACAACCATTGTTATGAGCAAGAGATTAGACTAGATAGGCTTTCGTCTAATTAGCCACTCTTCTTATGTTCTTAACTCTTCTTATGTTCTTAATAGGAATATTTTGTGGATAAATTACTTTCCTCCATTTACTGCTGTTACTAAACAAAATTCAACAGACCTGGGAGATAAAACACATCAGCAGATTCATTTTATTCAGTTCATGATTTTCAGTATATTTTTCTATAATGGAAAGTTCAAATATTCAGTCTCAATGTTGATTTGATTGCCTTAAAAGCTTTAGGAGCCCTTAGTTTTAATAATAAATTTTCTGTGTACCGTTTCCTTCTGAAGATAATGTATTTGTGAAAATCATCTTTAATATTTCAGTGTGCGCAAACTATTAGGAATATTTCCATGGTGATTGAAACTAACAATTGAGGCAGATAGATACACTTTTTAGCTCCTTCTTTGCCACTACTTTCCCCCCATTCCTCCTTTGTCTTCCTTTTCCCTTTGGGAAATATATTCACTTTTTTTGCATTTTGTAGGGCGTATGCCACTAAAAGGCTATAGCTGCATGCCATTGTAATATAAACATTTCTGTCTGAGCAAGAACAAAGAGACTGGCAGCAAACTCAGCCAATCACTCCCACCCATTTGGGATGTGAAGTTTATTGAGTTTGCTCAATATGGTATGTTCCTCCAGACCTGTAGCCAGAAAAAAACATTGGGGGCGGGGAGAGTGATTGAAACTTTTTTTTATTTTTAGCGAATCATGAAGAGTAGGTCCATAACACAAAGTAATTTAAATTCTATGACTCATTTTATATTTTTTATATAGACTTAATGAAATCAAATTTCTATTTTAGCTACAAAGCTTCAAGACTAAAAAAAACCCCTGAAAATGACTTCTAATTGGTAATTTAGAATACAATACCCATGGAAAACACTTGAAAACTATGTCAATACACTGTCAGAAATCTGCCTTCATCAATAAACTTTGGTGGACACTCAAGAATGCAAGTGCAGTCAGTCTTTCTTGCCCCATTCTGCTTTCTATGCATGTTTTCAGATGTTTAAGAGTTGAAAACAACCTTTCATTTGTAACTGTTCACACTGTTGAAGACTTGTATTAGGTCTTTCCATCACACAAATGCTTCTGATGACCACTCTGTAAGTACTATGTGGTACATAGTACTTGCAGAGTGCATCTTGTACATGAAATGAGTAGGCTAACCAGGGAAATACATTGAACCACTTAGATGCATCTTCTTATCCACAGGAAATACATATCCTGGCAATGGAGTCCATGGATTTTGCACTAATTGATGTTTCACTTGGTCATCAGAAAGAGTCTTGTTCATATAAAGTCCAAGGTCTGATTAAACATCTGTGAGTCAAAACTTGATTGCTTCCACAATGTTGGCTATTGCTGCTATTGTAATGTAAATTGGCAGAAAGGTAGGCAATGATAGTGTGTACATATTCTCAAAATTTGGTTGAGATTGTGCTTGCAACTCTAATTTTTGTTTATCATGGACTTAGCATGGTGATTTGGTTAAGCCATTAAAATTCACGAGTAAACCAATGTTATTAACCTGAAAAAATTCAGGGGGAGGGGGAGTTTGAACCCATAGCACCCCCCCCCCCCCGGCTACAGGTTTGTGTTTCTCCTATCAGTGGAGAATATGTTCCTGATGAATGGTTGGAGCTTAGGCTGCAGACACGAGCACAGCATGTACAGCTGACATGTATAACCTTCCCTTTTTCATGTCTTGCACATGTCCCTTTCAAATCTTAACTCAATTGAAAGTTCCTTAGACATCCATTCTGGTTTCTTTAGTCACCCACTATTTTTCTTCATCTTTGGAACTATTTGATGTTGTGCCTCCAATATCTCACTTTTCAGAAACTCCCATCCATCACAAGCTTTTAACTGTAAAGCAATCAAACCTGGAATTATAAATTTGTTAAGCATACATTCTATGGTTAAATCATTGGGGGGGGGGGGGGGATGTTTATGAGAAGAGATATAATAATGATAAATGACATCAAATTTTGCTTCTAACTTAACCAATTAGCATTTGCTAAATTTTTGGAAAATGAAGCAGTTTAGTTTTATGTTTTTATTTTAGTATTATTATTTTCTCCAATCGGTTCTTAGATATAAGGAGTTATGTAAAACCTGGGAAAGTTCTGAAATGAGATGATATCTTATTTACATCCTAGCAAGGTTTTGTTTGGAACAGATTTTGTTGCCAATTTTCAAAGTACTGCTGTTCTAAAGACTAGGACTAGGAGTAGAGAACAATGGAGGAAAGGGTCTGGTTATAACAACACTCCACATTCTGTTCCTCTTGTCTTTTGTCTTGTACATTTGTTATTGTCTCCTGTCTGTTTTTCAATGCCCAGTCATGTTATGAATCCTCCCTGTCTGCTGCATCTATAGCCTCCTTTTCATAAAGGTCACATCATCCACTTAGCTCTCCCTATTCCTATGACTACTGAGCATGTTTGTTCCCAGTGGAGATGCTTTTGTAGTCTTATAATTCCTCAGAATTCTTCATCAAAGTATTTTAGAAAATATTTGTATTTTTTTGAAACTTTTTTTGTTGCTACAAATCTGCTGATACCTACTCCTCAGGCTTGTGTAATTTTGTTTTGGTTACATAATGTCCTGTGCCTTGTATATTACTAATAAAGGGAAATGATTAAATATGGTTAATGAATAAAGTGAACAGTCTTTTCCATACATGTGCCACAGAGCAAACATAGTTGGTAATCACAGGATTAATTATATAACATTTTTTTCTTTGATGGGAGAATATTCATTATAGATATTTCATTGGGATCCTGCATTTCAAAGTGTTTCTGAAGTTTTTCAGCAAGCTCCTTATACCTGATTATCTTAATTGTAATCATATGAGGGGAACCTTTAAGTTTTTTGGCACTAAATCCACCAGCTTCATTGACCTACTTCTCTTTTTGCTTTGATTCATTTCTCCCTCTTTGCACCCACCCCCAAATAACTATTATATGTAACTGTCATTTTGACAACTCTGCTTATTTACAGATGTTTTACCCATGAACTGTCTTAGCAGAATTTGTCCCTTAACTTGCATTGACAGACAAAAACTGTCTTTCTTTCTGAAACTATCTATGCAATAAGGGCATGTGTCAACTTTGTATTAAAAACAAATCCCATTCCTATCATAAATTCAAAGCACTTTTTTGGGTGCTAGTCAAAATAATATTTCAGTAGAGCATGAAACTGGATGACAGAGCCTTGGAATGGTTCTTCTTTATAGAACCATGTGGAAAGGATTTTTTTGGTGTGTTTTATGTAAATAGAGATTGATGGAACATTTTACACAGAGTGCCGGTTTTTGACAAAAAGTATTGATGGCTGCTTTCAGCAAGTGTTACTTCAGATGACAGAATATTGCATTTTAAGATGAATTACACAAGAAACTCCCTGCTTGGGAATGTCATGCATTTTACTTCATCTGTTCTTATTTTGTTTTGCTGGAATGACTAAAATCCATGAATACCTGCAGAATTATCTGTCATTGCTGAGCAACAAATAGCTCTGGGATGACCAATGTTGCAAGCACCATAGAGCCCACCCCACAATCTTCTTGCTGCCAGAGCTATGAGATGCATAGTCTCTGCTGCTTCTTTGTTACCACAAATCAATTCAAAATAAACCTTGAATATTTTTAAGCACCAACAGAACACTTATCCTTTCCTCCTTCCTTGGGGCTATATTTTGGGGGAAGGGCTGGGAAGTTTAAGTGCTATGGTTTCACACCCACTATAAACTGTGCAGGACACAATATGTATCCATTCCCATTCCACTAAATAAAAGGGATTGGGAGATTATGGAACAGGATGTGCCATGTGTTACTTCACCAAGATCATATCTTACATTGTATGCATAAGACATGCCTGGACTGCATTTTTCAATTTCTGACTTGGTTGCCAGTTGGACAAACCCTGGGATCAATCCTGCTAATTCAGTTCTTCTAAAAAAGCATGACCTTTTAGAGATCATAACCTTTTAGAGAAGAGCCAAAAACCCATTTGAGTAGAATCTTCTCAAGCGGTATATAACTAAATGTCATTACGCAAGGCAATTGGCTTCATTTGTTAGACTGTTGTCTCTAATTTGTTAGAAAGTAGAGAATATGCCAGTGCAAAAAACAGCAGTTCTTCAGAAATGTTTTTCAGTGCCCAAAAATATATCTACTCTCCCATTAAACAACTTGTTTTATATTATGCACTCAAGAGACAAAATAAATTAGACTTTGGTAAGAATAACATATTTGGTTTACTTACAACCTTCATATGTTCAGTATATACAGGTAAACTTGTCAGTCAGTTACAGATATGTTTGAGATAGTCTCTGTGCCATCTGGTCAGAACATCTCTCTTACATAAATAGCAGGCAAGTATTTGCAAGTCTCCAGCAAAGGATCAAGAATGATTGACAACTGGGAAATAGAAAATGTGGAGGCAGTGACAGACTTTGTATTTCTAGGTGCAAAGATTACTGCAGATGCAGACTGCAGCCAGGAAATCAGGAGTCGCCTACTTCTTGGGAGGAGAGCAATGTCCAATCTCGATAAAATAGTGAAGAGTAGAGCCGTCACACTGGCAATAAAGATCTGCATCGTTAAAGCAATGGTATTCCCCATAGTCACCTATGGATGTGAGAGCTGGACAATAGGGAAGGCTGAGAGAAGGAAGATAAATGTTTTTGAACTGTGGTATTGGAGGAAAGTTCTGAGAGTGCCTTGGATCGCAAGAAGATCCAACCAGACCATGCTTCAGGAAATAAAGACCGACTGCTCATTGGAGGGAAGGATAGTAGAAGCAAAGATGAAGTACTTTGGCCACATCATGAGAAGAAAGGAAAGCTTAGAGAAGACATTTATGCTGAGGAAAATGGAAGGAAAAAGGAAGAGGGGCCGACCAAGGGCAAGATAGATGGATGGCATCCTTGAAGTGACTGGCTTGACGTTGAAGGAGATGGGGGTGGCGACGGCCGACAGGGAGCTCGGGCATGGGCTGATCCATGAGCTCACGAAGAGTCGGAAATGACTGAATGAATGAACAACAACAACAACATTTGCAAATCTGTGATCTGAGCACACCCAAAGTCTAAATGAAGTTTGTGCTCTGTGCTTATCTTAGAGCAAAGAGCTCTCGGTGGCACAATGGGTTAAACCCTTGTGCTGGCAGGACTGCTGATCAAAAGGTCAGTGGTTTGAATCTGAGGAGTGGGGTGAGCTCCCATCTGTCAGCTCCAGCTTCTCATACAGGGACATGTAAGAAGCCTCCCACAGGATGGTAAAACATCCGGGCATCCCCTGAACAACATCCTTGCAGACGGCCAATTCTCTCACACCAGAAGTGACTTGCCATTTCTCAAGTTAGTCCTGATACAAAAAAAAAATCATATGGTCTGCCGCCCCTCCCACAACTTCTCAGGAAAACACAGAGCAAGGAAAGAAAGCTGCATACCAGAACATATATACAATAAGAAAGCAACAGTATTATTGATAAACAAATTACTAGAGGAGGCTTGTAGAAGGTTGTATTTTCCAACAGTTCAGAAACTGTGCTGACCTTTCTCCTTGTCTATTTCTCCCTCACTCCCTCAATCCAGTTAAGAACTCCCAATATCCTTCTTACCTGCCTAATGATTTCTTAAAAAGGTTTTGTAGCATAGTGATGTCTAGTTAACCCCCCCCCCCCCCAGGTTAGGAATAATCTCTTAGGTCAGCATCCTATGGTCCATCTATTCCCACTGTTCCTTAGTCAGGAGAAAGCCTGAATTCTGAGACAGAGTTTAGTATTTTCCCCAACTTTGGGCAGTATGGGGCAAGGTTGAATCAAGGTGACCTTTCCCCATGTTACTGTGGCATTTGGCAAGTGGCATTTGGCTACCATGGGGCCTGACCATCATCTACACTGACCTAAGTGATTTATGTAAATAGGACCCAGGCCAGACATTAGAAATATTTCTACTGTCTAGAATCAGCTTCTCACAAGGTAAATGGACTGACAATATAACTATAGCTGTATGGCATTTTAGGTAAATGTAAATAAAAGAGATCCAAAGGTTTTATAAATGTATTTGTGTGAGTTTTCTAATGATGGGTGATTAAAAATATGTATAATTATGGTAATACCTGAAATATTGAAGTTATTTGTGACCAATCGGGTGTTTTTTTCTTTTCTTTCTGAAAATGCCCTTGTAAAGACTCAACTTTTGTTCCAGGGCTGACTATTATGAGACTTAAAATGATGCTTCAAGGGTACCTTAACCCATGAAATCATTCTATCAGCAACCAAAGCCGCACCCTCCAATACTGAATAAATAGATTCTTATGACAGAATAATTCATCTCCAGTCATGAAAACATCAACTTTAAACGACAGCTTGTAGAGACCCCGTGCTTGTTAGGGGCAGATCAGGAGCCCAGATGCTGCTGGGATGTAAACTCATGAAGGGAAGATTAATTTATCTGTCATCCTCGGCTTTGACAGTTGTTATAAATCTGATTTTAGCTCTGAGCTGGAATTGGTAGTGGAAGTTGGTGTGAACCTTTTTGGGGTTGAGAAGAATTATGCTTAGAAAATGCACCTAAGAATCTGGAATTTCAGATTTATGTATAATCAAATATAAGGTTTTAAAAGCATAGACAGATAGCAGTATTCATTGCAGGATATTCCTGTATGTACACACATTTGAGGCATTTGAAAGCAACAGAGCTTATCAAGGGGTTTGCTTCTTTTGCTGCTAGAAGTTTGGTACTTTGGGTAAATGAATCAAAAGACAAACACTTCTTCTTCTAGGAAGTACAGCAATATACTTCATCTTGCTTCCCAATGTCGTCTTTAGTTACTCTTTTGTGGTAGAAAAACAGCCATATCTATGTACTAGATTTCATGGCATTTATTTCCAAATCCTAGCTAATTGGAATAAGTTTAATTGTTGTCCAGTTTCAAAGTGCCAGGTATCTGATACAAGTAGATTTTATTGACTTTGACAGGATGAATGTACCAATATGAGAAATGGCTTCCATTCCCAGAGATTTATTTTTCTTCTTTGAACACTGCATTTCTGCAGTGCTGAAGAAGTAAACAAGTTTATGTAGACAGCTTCTTTATACAGGCAGTGCCCAAGTTACAAACATCCAACTTACTGATGACTCATAGTTAAGAACAGGGGTGAGACAACAGAAAGTGAGCAAAATCTATCCCTAGGAAGGAAAATTCAATCCTGAAAGAGTTATCATGAGGTGTCTCAACTAAAGCTTTATCGCCAATTCTTGTTTCTACAACTAGCCATTTTTTTTTCAAAATCCAATTACTGTAGGGACAGAAAATGAGGTGAAATATTCTGAACAGAGACACAGACAGCAAAATAAATATCAGGGCTGTTAACCCTTCCCTGGAGTTACATTTAAAAAATGGACCTGTTCTGACTTACATACAAATTCAACCTACAAAACCTTTCTTGTTCGTAACTTGGGGACTACCTGTACTGAGTCAGCTTAATTTTGCCAATATTCTTTTGGGGTTTGCTTCCTAGTCCTACCTGGAGATCTTTGATATTCTCAGGTATCTCTCATCATAGGGCTAATCAGTTACAATCCTTCTTAAGTTCTAAGATCCAATGAAATCAGTCATATTCATAGTGGCTTGAACCTATACCATTATTTGTTCAACTGGACTGATGTATGTGCTGTTTTTTAATTACATTGTGCTGAACCTTGATTTGCAGAATCAACCATTTTGAATGTATACATTTAAGCAGTATTTCAATGGTAGGACTGTTATATCAGCAAATATGAACCGTACAGAATGAATGGATTTCCTGTAGAAGATGCAGATGCATTTGGATAGATGTCTTAATGTTTCCGATTTATAAAATTTCATTGATGACTTTAAAAATAAGATCCAAAGAGGCTTGCAACAATTAATGTATAGAAAATACAAACAACAAGATACAATTAATATTAAAGCTCCCTGCAAGAATAACAAATCATGAAAACAATCAAAAGTCATAACATGAATATTTAAAGAATAGCCAACCACATTTTGCCAAGCAGACAGGAGTAAAAAAAGTGTCTGAACCTTGTGCTAAAAACACAAAAATCTCAGGTCCAAACTTGCCTTGCCTGGGATACTGTTGAATATATGGGATATGTTGGGACGGCACAGCCAAGAATCCTTAACACTACATCAAGGCATCTCTTGAGTGAAGGCCTCTGAGATATGGGAAGATTCATGATGATTTTGTGTGCCCATTTTTGTTCAAAGGCTGAATAGTTGGAAGTGGATTAGTATTTGCATAGGTTTGGCTCATCACTCTGGGGAGGTATATGTTCTAGCTTGGAGTAGAGATGAGGGCTCTCCTGGGTTATACTCAGAAATTGGGAATGTATGAAATAACTTTAATCTATTCTGTATTTTACCTTTTGATGAAAAAATGTTTGAGCTCATTCTCTGTTTATCTTCCTTTGTAAGAACAAAATCTTCTGTTTCTGAGCCCTAAGCACTGGATGGGTGATAACGATAACTAAATGTGTGT
The DNA here is from genome assembly GCF_037176765.1 of Anolis sagrei. NCBI lineage: Eukaryota > Metazoa > Chordata > Lepidosauria > Squamata > Anolidae > Anolis > Anolis sagrei. Next base: position 149,648,190 of record NC_090023.1, read on the forward strand.
GTGTGAGAGAGTGTATATATAGTGCCATTGGTATGATATCATTTTTTTGTAATTGCAGTTCCGTTCATTCAAGTAAAATGTATATAATTTCTGTGATGCTACTTTCTAATTATGGACAATGTTCATTTCTTATAGAACATGAAAATTGACTGAAAGCATACCATAAGTCAATATTTTCAGTTATGTGTATGCAGATAAGTTTTGTATACTGTTTTTCATTTATTTGAAAATTAAACTGTGATAAGTTTGCATATTGAGATGCATATTTCTGTTGCCTTGGTTAAAGTCGCCAAAGTCTGGATTTCTTCAAATTTTTGTCAAAATGCCTCTGTAACAGCTTTGCCATTCAGCCATTGGGACAGATATTTATCTTTCCCTTATTTTTCAGAAGAGGAGGAATTAGGACATGAGGGACTGGGTTCTAACCAGTTGCACAGCTGCCATTTGAAACCCCCAAAGGCTGTGATGCATTCAGTGTCGTAAAGAAGGGGTCACAGCATTCTAGCTGACCAGCTGCCTTGATCCCTCCCATCCCTGTTAACTCAGGATCTGGTTTTATAAAGAAGAGATATTTAATTTGAGGAAGCAGGTTAACTGAGGAAAAGGACTAGGGAGATGTCTGTATAAATAATAATGGACAATTAAAGCAATCACAGAACAAAATAGAAACCCTTTCTTGTTCTAGTTTCCTGGAAGCTGGAGAACCAGATGCATGCTTTCTTCTTGCCTTTGAAGCAGTGTAAGGACAGAGATCCAAGGAAGGGATAGCTTTCTTTGGAATGAAAGGACAGAGGAGATGCTTGCTGTTACAACAGTCCCAGTTGGTTTGCTTGCTAATTTCATATCAAACCAAATCTAAACAAACAATACAAACAAACAACAATATCAACTAAAAGTCTCTCAGTGACTGTTATATGATCAGTAGCATATAATGAATGCATGCATAATCTCAAAGACAAACAGTAAAAGAATAAATGTAGAATCAGCTCTTAGCATTTGCTGGGGAATTTGTTACAGAACCCCTCATAGATCCCAGAATAAGTGATGTTAAGTCCCTTATATTTAGTCAGCGTAGTTGCTTTGTTTTTTGTTTTTACATTTTTACTTGACTTACATGGTCTTGTTGTTGTTCCTCTAGTCTGTCTGGCTATATTTTAGGAATCCCACTCCCCTCCTGTTTATTTTTAGCCACCTTGTGCTAGATCTGTGGTTCTCAACCTGTGGGTCCCCGGGTGTTTTGGCCTACAACTCCCAGAAATCCCAGCCATATGTATTTGCCAAGGAGGTCCCAGGGCTCTAACCAAAACCTGAAATCTTATGTGGAATAGAAAAGTATTCTTAAGTGTGACTAATCAGACAGATGTACTCTAGAAAACTTTTCTAACAGACTTCGTCTCTATTTGACTTGGATTTCATTTCTGTTCTTTTTTGCAAATGAACCGCAAGCAAAAGTTGAAAGTTTCCAGTTCCAGGTTTTTCTTGGGTGAAATAATCCCCAGTTGACCCTACTTCATCATTGCCTTTACACTTTTGCTTGCTTCTTCATTTTAGATCAAAGGGAAGATTGGTGCATCCCTCTGGGATGCACCAATTGGGAATGTATTTCCCAATTGTGTATGTATTTCCCATTTTACTTGAATGGACGGAACTGCAATTACAAAAAAAAAATGATATCATACCAATGGCACTATATATACACTCTCTCTCACACACACATTTAGTTATCGTTATCACCCATCCAGTGCTTAGGGCTCAGAAACAGAAGATTTTGTTCTTACAAAGGAAGATAAACAGAGAATGAGCTCAAACATTTTTTCATCAAAAGGTAAAATACAGAATAGATTAAAGTTATTTCATACATTCCCAATGTATGAAATACATTGTCTAGAACTGGAATGGAGTGCAGTATGATTTCTAACCCTGGTTTAGTTTAAGGATGTAGAGTTCCCATTTTTGTTAGATGGCATATCCCATTCGCCCTATTGTTAGAGATTAGGAATGATGGGAGTTGCAGCATAGGGGTGCTGACAGTCTGCCAATACCTGAAAGGCCACATGTTCATATTTTCTTCAGACCAATTGGTACTAATTTCACAGGAAAAATAGTTGAGCAGAGTGGAAGTGACTACTTCATCTTTTAGGTCCTTTTGCTTACCTACAGAAGAGAGATGAAATGACAGTGGTAGCATCAAGGAGGAGAAGAAGAATATCCAGGGGACTACAGAGTTTGGTAATATTTCTGTGCTGAATGTGGCTTCAACAACAGATTGGTATGAGGATGAACACATAAAAAAATCTATCAAACATAAAATGTCCAAGTTAGGTGCTGGACATTTATGATCTTCTTTTTACCTTTAATCTCCAGAATGGGAAAGCAAAATGATTCAGAATTGTTTTTAGAACTTAAAGCAACCTGTTTGTTTTTAGCAAGAAAATATATCTTGATATCTTAAAGGCTGAGACCCAAAGAGCTGTAACAAATGCCCCCAAAGCATGTATACCCTATTGAATGTGTTTTTTCTTGACTTCAAGATGTTCAAATTCTTGAAGAACTAGATACTTTATTGACATAAAAATAAAATCAGCCATAATATTACATAAAAATGATGTATAAACAATTGCAATTTAAAGAAAGCAATTGCAATCAATAGAAAACAATTGCATATTTACATAAAATAAAAAATACAACTGAGTGTCAGAATTATTTTATTTACTGGCTCTTTGGATGGAAGCATTTATAAAGTATATCTAGAAATATTTATTTATTTATTTACTTATGTTATTTTTATGCCGTCTTTCTCAAGGCAGCTTACAAATTGGCAGCAATTTAATACCACAATAGTTAGAAAACACAATTAATAACATTTAGCACACATTATAAAAACCATGTAAAATCATTAAAAACATATAATCACCAGTAACTTCCTGTTAACTCATTTTCCAAAAACATAAAAATACAGCATAAAAATTCTAGAATAATAAGTAGGAGAGAGTTACAGGAAACGGGCTTTTAGTTTTGTAAGAAAAATACACATTTGTTTGAAATGTTGGGCATTGACAAACGGCAGGGTGAGACACTTGACCTGAACTGCCAGATCTGATCTTCATGTGAGCAATTGGCTTGCCATGTCTTTTAATTCTTCAGTTTTAAATCAAATTTTTTCTCAGCCCATTTAAGTGTCAGTTTGGTAGCAAACTCTGACAACTCTGGGTGCAGGATTCCTTTTGATCAGGATTTACATACAAATCATTCTTGTCTCAGAATGTGTGACACTTCAGCTGCTTTGTGTGAGACACTCTCTGGACATGTCCCTTTAGTCCCTCACCCACCCTGACCTTTTAGGACGTTTAGTGTGTATTAGTATAGGGATGATGGCTATTCGGGTAAATAAAGTAGGAGGTGGGGGAACTGTTCTTTTCTCTCTTCCATGGGTTGCACGATGTTTTTGCCTAGAAGGAAATCAACCCCTAATCCTGATTTTTATTTCAGAAAGAAACCAGATGGTTAGAGTGTAGAGGGTCACAGATGTACCAGGGCACTGGGCTTTAAGCTGCAGAAATCCACACAAAGGATTCTGGCAGTTCACATTTTCTTGGGCTTTCAACAAAGTCTTTGGTAACTTTAAAGGATCTTCTTCCTGCATGACTAAACCCATTGAAAGTTTAAAGAGAAAGCTGCCTTAACAAGCCTTCAGACTAAAACTTTTTAATTTTCTTCAAAATCTACTCCAAAAGCTTTCACGTGGTTTGAAACTAGAAACCAAGGGAAATGGATAACTTTTAGGAAGCCTTACACAGTACCTTCAACACTGAAGATATGTTAGCTGCCTTGGATTCACTTTGAATAAACGATAGGAGATATATATATATATATATATATATATATATATAATCACTCAATTAATCAATCAATTAATTAATTAATTAAATTACATACAGTGCAGAGTTGCAATATGTCATTTTTTACTGGCTGACTAATGTTATCCTCCTCAGAAGACAGTAAATTCATATGGGGTAAAGAGAGCACTCACACTCACAATTCTTTGATTTCTAAAACAAAACAGAGTTATATCTGATTTTTGAATGGCCTAGAAATTATCTAGGTAGGTCATAGAAACTGATATCCACGAAGCTAACTCAATCCCTTTTCAGCTAACTCAAACCCTTTTATTTTATCCCTATTGAGTAGCTAGTTGGTCAAAGGCATCAAACATGCAATTGCAATTGTAATCCAGGCAGTGCTTTGTTTAGGCCAATCCATTTAAGAATGGGGAAATTCAGAAGGATTTGCTCCTGGCATCTCCAGTGAAGTATAAGGAAACAGAGAAATACTCCTCATTCATAGAAAAAAGGAAAATGTTTTTAATGTAATAGAATAACTTTATTGTCATTGTACACTGGACAATGACATTAAATGCCATCCCAATCACATTATATATGTACAAGTTACAAAACAAAGCATCCCTTCTTCTACATTCGAATTGCTATTGCAGAACTCCCAATGCCACATCAGTGTGAAGCCATAGTGTTCAATATAGTTACAGCTCTCTCAGCCTATTTGTCCTTGTTTTTATCATCCTTTTAGGAGTTTGGGAAGAGTTTACACTTACAATAGCAGATAATCTTTTTGAGAAGGCCTGTCTAGGTGTTCCTTTGTATTCCCATTTGAATTAACATGCATCATTTCTATATTTGGCATAATTTTTAAAATTCGGTTTCACTGGCACCAAAAACCTATGCATAGTGATTTTAATGGAAGTGTTAATGACTATAAGGAATGATTCAACACAGAGAAAGATTTCCAAGAACTAGTCACAGGGAGCCTTTGCTCTCCCTGTTACAAAACAGAAGACACAAGGAATTTGACAAGTCCAAGTGTCTGAGGCCAGGGGACTAATTGATAACAGGCAGACTATATCCAAGGTCCTTCAACAGTAATTGCAAGCAGAATCCGACTCTCTGATCTCACCAGTGGTATTCACCATGCCAAAAACGACCAGATTTTGACAGATTGCCTTCCTGCAATAATAACTTAGGCATGTTGAGCTTCTCATACGAGGCCACATGTCCCTCCCACTGGAGTAGATGAGTTGCTGTGTTTTTAAAGAGATTGTAGTTTTTTAAAAATCTGTTTTGTTGTAAGCTGTGTAATGTTGCAAGGGAGGAATATGCTAGATATCAATGTCCCAGCATCCCATCACATTCTCAGGCATGGCTGAGAAGCAGAAATCAAGCCAAGACTTCACAAAGAGAAGGAATAAGCAGAATATTTACTCATCTACCCACCTGAATTGCCTCTTTATTTTCTCCCCTATCAGTGAATATTTGCCTTTCAGTTCTGCAAGACAATTTACAACATTATACCTGAATGCTATAGTAGAATGTAGGCCTGCTTCTCAGTATAGCTTTGTGGCACTGGGTCTCAGAGGTAGAGATGCTGTTATTGAATCCCACCACTTCCAAGATGTCCTCATCTCCCAACATCCATTCATTGTAGTAGTGAATGATTTCCTGGTGTTTCACAAACAAATAAACAGCTATCACTTCATATTGGACACAGGTGTTCCATACAGGCAATTAATTCGGTTTCAACCAGGCATGGGAATTGTGCACCTTTCAGTTGTTACTGAACTGCAGCTCCTACTATTCCCAGCCAGTGGTGAGTATTATTGGGTATTTCAGTTCAACATCTGAGGGGCTGCACAGTTTCCACACTGAATACATGGAATCTGGTCTAAAAATACAGGTCATATAAGGATGAAGAAAAGGGTAAATACCTTCTTATTTAAGAAAGCCTTTAACTAAAAATGGTATTTGTCAGGGCTGGGTTGAGTTGTACAGTTTATCATTTGTCTATCAAAGGGATTTATACGGGGGAGATGGTAATGGTTTTTTGAATATGTGATTGTAACCACGTTTTAACTTTGTATTGTATGTTTTTACTTTATTGTAAGCTGCCTTGTGTCCATGTGCAGAGAAAGGTGGGGTAACAATATCTAAAGTAAATAAATAAATAAGAAGCAATGGACAGTTTCTTTTGACCATATCAAAGTCAACAGATACTTGGATTCCTTGGCAACTAACAGAAGTAAGAAAGCTCTCTATGAGACAGAGAACAAAATAAAATAAAACATTATATTTTGTTAATATGGTACCTTTGCAGTAGAGGGCACACATTATAATGTTGTAGAGCTGATTCTCATTTGTTATTATGCATTTCTTCCTTATTGGGTTTTGAGTGCTGACTGAAACCTTTTTTTATCTAAGGTTTCTTATCTGTGCAATGTGTCTGTGTTATTATTGTTGTTTGCTTTCTGAATAATTTTGTGATTTCTGTAGCAGTTTGTTTGCACTAAATTAGTTACAAATGGGGAATTTAGGAGCTTTCCTGAATTCAAGAATAGAGTTGATGGAAACAGTTTTAGCCTCTAATATGAAGGACAATTGAGCAAGAAAGCTGAAGATGAGCTTTAACCATTTCTTTAAAAACACCATTAAAGAGTTATGGTTCCCAGAACTACCCTCTAAAACAATTTATACAGGATCCTAGAATGAATAAGAGATTTGAAAAAAATAGTGATGGCATTAATACTTTTTTGCAAACAGGTGGAGAAAGACAACAACTGCAGTAGGTGTAGCACACACTATTTCTTTCTTTGTGTGTTATCCTCCCTACAGTGGGATATACTAATGCATCACTCACAAGGGAAGGTTAATCTTGGGTTGTGTCCTCTTAAACCCTTAACACATCTCCATGATTGTGGCTCTCTGTGACAGTAACAGATGAGACGGGTAAGGAAGAAAAGCACAGACTGTGTGACCTCTTGCCTTCCAAATTGCATTTCCTAGCCCAGTTGGTGTTATGACTTCAAAGAGGGATCATATTGTTCAAATTCTCGGATCAGATATCAGTGTTTAATAAACAGATTGAGCAAAGGTAGTGGAGGAAAAATGGGAAGATGGTCAATAGTTTTTCCTTTTTGGGTGCGAGGAACACAAAATTTAAAATATTGTTATTGCACTCTTGTATTTGTAATACACATGCCAAGAAGAAATGTAAATCAAGAATGAGAGTAGCTTGGGTTTCTTTTTTTAAAATATATATACAAAGACTGCTTTCTGAGAAGTGAAAGCAGAGTAGTATATCCCTTTTCAGTCAGGCACAGTTTGATTGTTCATTTTCTTTTGCATTAATTTATCTGAGGACACTTGCCTAAATTACCTTCTGTCTCTTGTGAAAGCCTTTGATCTTAGTGACAGTTTGACTGCATTAGGGAGAGCCTATTGGTTAATCCTTTGCTTAACTTGTCCTTTTTGGCACAGCCAGGGGTCTTTCCAATGATAATCTGTCAGCACAGTCTAAATCCTAATCAAACAAGGAAAGAAAAATGCAGGGAGCTGTTTTATAAGCTGTAGAACTGCATCATGGGATAGTTTTAGAAATGTTTGGGGGACACTTGGATATCCATATTACATGGGGTTTCATATGTATCTTAAAACATAATCAGACGGTAGGCTGCAAATCAAGGAAATAAAATGGATGGGCATAAAAGACTACTTAACACTTTCCCCTCCTGTTGCATTTCACTTGTTTTAAGCTGCTTTTTCACCTGCTGCTGATGGGGGAAATAGGATACTACATTTTAAACATGAAAAGCAACTTAAAGGGAGAAAATTAGGGAGAAAAGGGATGAAACAGCCCCTCTCTCTATTCATCTTCCATCATTTCTCACAGCCTGTCTTGTGTGATTATACTTATGAAAAATGTCTGAAGCGGGAAAAATCCAATAAGATTCTGTGTAATGCAAAGTTTGACTCTTCTATACATTGCACTTTTTTCATCTTAGGAGTGACTTGAGAAACTGCAAGTCTCTTCTGGTGTGAGAGAATTGGCCATCTGCAAGGACATTGCCCAGGGGACGCCCGGATGTTTTGATGTTTTACCATCTGTGTGGGAGGCTTCTCTCATGTCCCTGCATGGGGAACCAGAGCTGACAGAGGGAGCTCATCCACATTCTCCCTGGATTCGAACCTGTGACCTGTCCTGTCGGCACAAAGGTTTAACCCATTGCACCACATGGGGCTTCAATACATTGCGCTAACTATGAGGTAGAGGTACATGGTGGACTGTTTTAACACATGCAACCAGCTAAATTTCTTCCTTTGTGTTGGAGCTAAATGGTATGAGGTTTATCCTTTGCTTACAGTCCCCTTTAAAATTATATGGGAGGTGCTTTAAATCACCCCATCAAAGATCTTCTCACACAATTTTAGGTTCTATGGTAGAAGAGGTTGCAGATCTAACTCTTCCAAGAGTGTTGATTTCACAAATATTAGTACATTCCACAATATGATTTTTATCTTAATATGAAATTTGGATTTTGTTTGTTTGTTTTAACCAATCCTGGTGCTTACCAAGCTGTAGTGGCAGAAAATAGTTTTTAGGCATTCTGCCAAACTCTAAGTGTGATGTTTCTTTTTTTTCAGATTGATGCTTTTGAAAAGAACTCATTTTGTATGTAGTTAATGTGAAAATGCAGATAAATCTGAAGATACATTATCCTTCCCTCTTTCTCTATCAGTTCAGCTATGGCTGCAAAACAAATTGATGTAAAATTTTCATATATTCAAAGTAATATGAAGACATTAAAACCCCCTGAAACATTTTCCATTTCCATCTCACTTAAGGATATCAAGGTATTATTTATATAGCTAAACATGCTGAAATGTGATATAAGTTGTTAAAGTACTTTCAGAAAAATTACGCATGTAACAAACAACTACATTCTCTCTAAATGATTAAGTTTAGTACTGAATGGGTACAGTTACTTCTGAAATAATTGATTATCCATTCCCTGAGTGAGTGTGTAAAAGAGAGTAAGGGAGGAAGGGAGAAGCATGAATGGCTGAGTTGAATCAGATGTTTTTAAAACAACCAGAAGATGGGAAAAACATCATTCTGATGAGCAATCAAGTTTAATTTTTAAATTATATAGCTGGACACATATAACTAATATATTATGTAGTTTGGACTTCAGAAGGACTCTTTGTGATTCTTGAATAGCACTTACAACACAACATAAATTTTGTTGTTGAATAGAATATGCTGTCTTTTATTTCTGTATGGCAGTGGTTAAGCTGTTTTGAAATTTGACTAGGTAGTTACATGTGGATTATTGGGTTCTTGTTATCCCAAGCACTGTGCCAGAAATGGCTGTCTCTTGCTTACTCAGTTGAAAATGATCTGCAAGGTGAAGGAAATTAAAATGGGAACAATATTTTCCCTTTGAATTAAAATTATAGACACATTATGCTCTTACACCCCAAATATTTGAATTTATTACATACAGGAATAAATATTACTTGTACTTAGAGATTGCTGAGCTACCATGCCAAGTAACCTTCTCTGGAGACAAGTATATTTGTGATACCTCTGCATCAGAACTGAAGACTGAAGGATCAAATGGATAAAAACCAGGGTTAGAAGAATTACTTGCTCAAATGACAAATAATTGTTAGAAGCAGTCACATAGATGTTGGACATAATCTTTGATCCAGTTCTTCAACTGAAGGTCCAAAGTGCCAGTTTCCCCAGATTTGGCAAGCATTGCAAATGTTCCTGTTTCTGAACAGAGATACATTATGCTACTACAGTGATCCATGTTGTCGTAACCTCTCATCTGGAATATCGTAAATTACATTACATAGGGTTGCTCATAAAAGTGATCCAGAAGATACAAAATATAGTGGGCTATCAGCTGAAAGAGACAAATGCTTGAGATCATACAGCACTAGTCCCAAAAGTACTGCTTGTTTCCCTATCTGTTTTTGGGCCAAATTAAAAGTGCAGGTGTTGACCTGTAAAAGCTTTAGATGACATGGGCATCAAGTATCTGAAGGATTGTCTTCCTCACTACTAACTGATCTCTAATCATGTTACTGGACCATGCTGGGTGGTAATACAAGATTGGGCCAATTTCTTATTTGTGTCCTGAATTTATGATGCCATTTCCAAAGAGATATATGTGGTATCACTTTGTCACTTGGTTAAGAACTTTGTTGACTAGTTTACACTTCACCATGAACTGATTGGTTTCATGCTGTTCTTGTTGTTCACATATGCACACATTTTTTTTACCTTAATGTGCTTAAATGCTTCTGATGTTTGCTCTGTGTGTGTGTGTGTGTGTGTGTGAGAGAGAAGCCACCATGTGTTAAAAAATGATCCTGAAATTCTCTTGTGGGGAACTAGCATGTGTTATGGTTTGAATGTTGAATTACAACACTAGGAGGCCAGGGTTTGAATCCCTCCTCACCCAAAGAAATCCCATGGACGAATGTGCCCAAGTCACAATTTTTCAGCCTAAGAGTCAAGCAATAGTAGACCCCTACTGATTAAAACATGCCAAGAAAACACCATGATACATTATCCCTAGGCATGCTGTAACTTTGAAATAATGTGAAGGCACACAACACTAAGAACAAGAAGTTCTATTGTCATGTCCAGTTTGTGGTGATGGCGTTTAAGCACTGGAGAGATTATGATAATGCCTGAATAATTTGTAATACAGGTGATATTTTGTGTGGTCACACACATGTATTCCCTGCCTTTGTATATGTGTGGTGTGCATGCAATTATTTTGATAACCCCCCCCCCCCAAAAAAAAATCATCTTCTGATTTAGCTCTTAACTGCTTTGTAAATTGTTTTTTAAAGAATGCTCCTAGCTGCATAACAGATTGCTTTTGCAGTCATATATTTTAAAGAATTATTATAGGATGTTCTTAGAGGATTTGTGACTACAGTGAATGACATTGTATCCAGAGGTGATACTGATACAATAATGGATGACTTTAATCAACAGTTGTTGTTGTTGTTCATTCGTTCAGTCGTTTCCGACTCTTCGTGACGTCATAGACCAGCCCACACCAGAGCTCCCTGTTGGCCGTCACCACCCCCATCTCCTTCAAGGTCAATCCAGTCACTTCAAGGATGCTATCTATCCATCTTGCCCTTGGTCGGCCCCTCTTCCTTTTTCCATTTCCCCCAGCATCATTGTCTTCTCTAAGCTTTCCTTTCTTCTCAGGATGTGGCCAAAGTACTTAATCTTTGCCTCTACTATCCTTCCCTCCAACGAGCAGTTGGGCTTTATTTGCTGAAATGTGGTCTGGTTGGATCTTCTGGCAGCCCAAGGCACTCTCAGAACTTTTCTCCAACACTACAGTTCAAAAGCATCTATCTTCCTTCGCTCAGCCTTTCCTATGGTCCACTCTCACATCCGTATGTGACTATGGGGATTACCATTGCTTTAACTATGCAGATATTCGTTGCCAGTGTGATGTCTCTACTCTTCACTATTTTATCAAGATTGGTCATTGCTCTCCTCCCAAGAAGTGTCTCCTGATTTCCTGGCTGCAGTCTGCATCTGCAGTAATATTTGCACCTAGAAATACAAAGTCTGTCACTGCCTCCACGTTTTCTACCTCTATTTCCCAGTTATCAATCATTCTTGTTGCCATAATCTTGGTTTTTTGATGTTTAGCTGCAACCCAGCTTTTGCGCTTTCTTCTTTCACCTTGATTAGAAGGCTCCTCAGCTCCTCCTCGCTTTCGGCCATCAAAGTGGTATCATCTGCATATCTGAGGTTGTTAATATTTCTTCCAGCAATGTTTACCCCAACCTTGCATTTGTCAAGCCCTGCACATCACATGATGTGTTCTGCATACAAGTTGAATAGGTTGGGTGAGAGTATGCAATCCTGCCTTACGCCTTTCCCAATCCTGAACCAGTCTGATTAGTTGAGTATTCAGGTTATGAGATAAGAGATAGCATTGTTAGTTAGCTAAACTGACTATCTGTTAGTAGTGTTGGCCATACAACTTCATATAGAAGACATAATCTCCAATAGATCCCTGAAATTGCTTCAAAATTATAGCTTTGTTGAACAGATTGAAACTAGAGATTTGTGGTACCATCATCCCTCATTGCCAAGTATGATTGTTTTCTAGAATTAGAGTCTTGGTGATGGGTCTGTACATGAATAAAGTGACCTATTCTGGATTCGCATGGTCTATCACAATGATGACACTAATTTCCAGATGGAAAACGGTCTCAACAAGGGTTGGTATGTTTCTCCCATTCACCTTCTAATCATGCCTCTTCAAAATCCATGGCACTGTTGGTAATAGCCGACCTCCAGTTAGGGTGCTCAAGGGCCAGGGCTTCCCTGTTCTCTGTGACATTTTTTAAGGTTAGCTTTAAGCCCTTCTTTAAATCTCTTTTGCTGTCCATCAACATTCTGTTTTCCGTTCTTTAGCTGAGAGTAAAGTAACTGCTTTGGGAGATGGTGATTGGGTTTTTACCATATTATCAAAAACATTTTCCTTGGCTAAGTAAGCATTGTGATGATTTCACTACCCCCATCATTGAATTGAAGGAATTGGAAGTATCATGTGTCAGATTTTTGCTTTACGTAATAAATACTTCACAATCCCCAGAGTGTCTTTAAAGAAATCAAAGATGATACCAGTATGGTTTAACAGGTGGAAACTCTTATAAAAGTTACAAGGTTTATTAATAACATTCAGCAGGGATGAGGGAAGATGATTTCTAAGGGTATTTTAAAAAGTTCCTCCTGTAGAGAAGGCGGCCATGGGGTATCTGTCTTCTCTCTCTCTCTCTCTCTCTCTCTGTTTGCTCCTTCTTCATCTTGTATTTAAAGCAGTTAGGAACTTCCAAAAGTTAACAATAGTATTCTGCATAGGACTGTTTCCCAATCTCTTATTATTGAATTGTGATGGCGGAAACAGTGAGAAGGTTTACAGAGATGTTTCTAAAATCAAGAATGATGGATTTCATACCAAGAATGGTTTCCTGACACATCAAAGGCTTGCTCATTTGAGTTTTCTTTTTATTCAGTCACATAAAATTGCTGTCAAGTTCTTTTAAAAAATGAAATCTGAACTGGGTTTGATAGCTTAGTAGCTTATACAATGTCTTTCCCAGGGCTTCATGTCAGTACTGGGCAGGAGAAAACCAAAAGTGGACAGGATCAGGCCCGTAGCCAGGATTTTGTTTTGGGGGGAGCTGAGTTTGATGGGGGGGGGGGGGGGTTGCTGAGTCTGAGTGAAAGTGTATCATTACCCCAATACCCCCATTCATATGGGATATATTGAGCATGGTGATCATAACATGTTTAAAGAATGTACCAGTAAGGCCTTCTCGCGGACCACCATGAGAATTTCGGGGGGGGGGGGGCTGAAGCCCCTCAAGCCCTCCCCTTGGCTACATGCCTGGACAGGATCAAAGCCCAGTGACACTTTACTCGCAGACATCTATACACTCAAATACTTATGTGTCCATCAATCTGGGATCGGGAGGGCATGTCCTTACAAGAAACTGACTAGCTGTACAGTGCTGAAACTTGAAGCTGGCCTGCAAGCTCATATTCCTGTTTCTTGGATATATCCTTAAGCAATTTACAGCTCTTGTTTACCCTTTGTTTTTAGGGGGGGGGGTGCTTTTGGGTGATGTGATTCTTTGACTTTATGCTGTAATACTTCATAGGATCATAAGAGTTGAAAGAGACCACAAAGTCATCCAGCTAAACCCCCATGCAGGAATACACACTCAAAGCACTCCTGACAAGGTGCAATGAATTCAAACAATATTAAGTATTCAGTGTCGACTTGTAATATGATGTAGTCAGTTGCATTGTTTTTTTCCTATGACATATTCTATGGTGGTAACCCTAGGTCAGTCTGCATTGTTTTTGCAGCCATTTGGGCTATTCGTTTTCCAGCTCCGATAAGGGATCCTCCATCAGTTAAAAGGTTGCTAACTCTTCAAAGGTACTGCAATAGAATTGTCATGGGATGTTGTGTTGCAGTTGGCACAAACGGATTGGAAATGGTGTAAGAATGCAACTACGATTAAGAGCTACTAGTCATGGAAGTCAGTTTTCAGAGACATTTCCTTGTCATCCTCAGATGCTTGGGATGTATGGGAGGATGGATATTGCCAATGTGCCCTGCTTGTGAACTTCCCTAAGGCTTGGGGTAGGCCACTGATGGAAGACAGGATGCTGGGCTGGATGGATCGCTGTCTTGACCTGTCATGGCAGCTCTTACATTCTTACCCTATTGTCTGGAGTGACAGGAAAATCGATCAACCTGGGGCATTCTTACCAGTAGGTCCTTTTAAGCTAATTTGTTATTTTCTTTTCCCCAACCAGTCTTTACTTACTAAATGTTAACTCTTATGCTTGATTGCTAACTCTGGGGCACCAACCCTGTTTTTTTTTTCTTTGAGTGCAGTATGTGATTATCCAACTCACATTGCTCAAAAAAAAGTGGGGGGGGGGGGGGGGTTGGAAAGAAGAGGTTTTGTTTTAATAAGCAGTTTGCAGTTTGGCACACAATGCTGAGGAAAGCAACATTATCTCCAGCAGTAAACTCTGCACTCATTGCAAAGCTTGACAAGAAAATGATTGAGTCTGTTTGTTATACCTTTGTGAGGCTGCCACGGCTGCTGATGGAAATGTTGCTGTTTATTCAGCAATGCAATAACACTTTCTGTAATTTATGGATGCACATTCCCCAGATTACTAAAGGTAATATTGTTGACTAAAGGAAAGTATACGAATGGATAGTTTCAGTTGTTCCTGTCCTTATAAAAGTGATTGACTGTTCACTTTGCACAGGGAGGAATTTGCACAGGCTTCTTTTCTCTTAACAATTACAGATTTCCCTTCCTTTGACAGTTACAAATAAAACTGATGGTTGCAAGCAGCAAAAATTTATTGACTTGTGCAAGTTCAGAGAACAGGAACCTAGAATTTGGGCCTTCTTGTGCATTGTTTTGCACATAGCCAGCCAGTGTCTCTTTGAATACTGTTCTGACATGAGAAGAGTGTACCCAATAGAAAGTAATTTCTCATGTCTGTGTCTGTTAGATTTTTATATATTGGGTATGCCATATTTTCTACTAAACAAGGCTAGCCCTATCATTGGGCAAAAGCAAGTCAGCCATCCCAAGCAGCAAGTTCAAATGAAATGGAAACAATGAAATACAGGAGGATTGTGCGCTGGATACTATACTGGCTGCCTTACCTGCCATGTCTTACCTTTTTGTCTGCAGATTTAGTGGATGATTCAATCCCATTGCCAATAAATACTTCAGCAATTAGTACAGGTGGCTTCTATATGTGAAAGGCTGGAAGAATATCATTATATTGGACAAGTCATTCTGTTACAGAATTTAAAAAATTAAAAACCTGTTTTGACTGGAGGTGGCTACCTTCCAGATGTTCTGGCACTGTAAGTCCTAACAGAGCTAATGTTGAGGAATTCTGGGAATTGCAACCCAACATCAGGAGGTCCACATTATTCCTAGAACTACTCCAGTGTATAGCATAGCTTCTACATTTTTGACTTATAGGAACTCTTTCAGTTTTGATTCATTTTTCAAGGAGCTTATAAAGATTTGCTGTAGAATGTCTGTAAACCAATGGCTTCCACAGTTTGGTCCTCAGATGTTACTGACCATTCTGGCTAAATCTTGTGGGAAACGTGGAACAGGTTGGGAACACCTCCATATGATATTCATATACTATTTTTGGTCATTTTGTGAAAAGGTAGTATTGATTTTAAAGTTAGCATAATAAATCAAGAATGGAAAGAGACTGCTTCTCTGTTTGGCATATAGGAATCAACAGGCTGTGTGATAAGGGGTGGGCAAAATGCTGCTCTGGATCCATATATGTTCCCCAAAACTGTGTAGCTTAGGACTCTTTAATCAAATTGGCAGAGGCTCTCCTACAATGTTAGCTTTCGTAGCCTAGCATTCCTGCTTGAGATGCCTGGGAATGAACCTCCCAAGTATATGCTTATCATGTTCCTTCCCTCATCTCCAGAGTAGAGATTTGTGTGCATGTGTGCTCTGAATTAGTCTTTTCCAACCTGGTGCCTTCACTAAATATTTTGGACTAAGCTTTCCATCATCCCTGACATGGTCTATCTTGCTGTGGTCCATGGTGTTTGTAGTTGAAAATGTCCAGATGGCAGCAGTTTAGGGAAAGCTAGATGGCTGCCAATTTCAACCTGTTGGAACATGGCCATACAGCCCAGAAAATTCACAGCAACCCAGCCTTCGACAATGCATTCAACATATACATAGTAGTCAGAAATGATAGAAATAAATATAACAACATTTGAAAGGCTATAGTTTTTATTATCTCTGCAGTAGAGGAATATATGTATGTCTAAATATTTCCTCCAAGGATCTAAAATACAGGTCAAAGATTAAAAAAATAAATGCTTAAACCAGGGTATTTTGTCATTCTAATGCAGGGAAAACGGATAGTTAATATTCCAGTTATAAAGTATTGTGTGTGTGTGTTTCCGCGTGTATGCCTTCAGGTTGCTGGTTGACTTATGATGGCCCCATGAATTTTATAGGTGTTTCTTAGGCAAGGAGTACTGAGGTGGTGTTTTGCCAGTAGTCCACAGTGCTTGATATCATTAGCCGTCTCTCATCCAACTACTAGCCATAGCTGACCCTGGTTAGCTTCCAAGATCAGACAGGGTGCATTCAGGGTATTTACTCCATGTATAAGCAGGAAGTACAAACACTTTAAATATTATAACATCTTTGTCTAATTCTCATTAATTGCCATGAACCTTTTACAACATATAGTATTTTGCAATTAGGGTGGTTGACTACCAATTTACAGATGTGTTTATGGCTTGGTTGTTGTTTATTGCTTGTGTTAGATTTGCTTGTATTTTAGTGGTTTTATATTACGAGTTACCTAGAGCACCTGGCATAATAGGCCATTACGGCAGGAAACAAATGTAAATGCATGAGTAAATCAAGTACCATGGCACACTGGCAATTCCATGCTTGTCTATTATCCTGCTTTTAACATTTCATAGCATTTCATTCATCCAAATCCCACTGTGCTGGTATCATGAAGATCTTTCTTAAGAATTTTACAAACAGTGATAATGATCCAAGCCCTTCTGAGCACTTTCAGTTCATCATGTGGGAAGTAATGGCTGGGTCTGTACTGCTAGCCTTGCGAACAAATCATTGGGTGGTGGGATCTCTGAAGTCCCATACTTTTGATTAGCATCAGTTCTGGACTTACCTGGAACTTTGTTAGCACAGAAAGGATGGACATCATTGCCTTATCCTCGGTGATTGTATGTCTTCTTTCCATGGAGCTCTCCGTTTGGCATAGGCTCATAGCATGAGTTAGCTAAGCAGAGACCAATTGGCTTACTGGCAGGCAGCAGATTCCTGGGTAGATCTGGAGATTGAAGTTTTCTTTTTGATCTGCTACAAAACAATTTATCCTTGCCATTCTGCTAAATAATCTCTTGACTGTTGTTCCTTACCATTATTCCACTCCTGGGGCATTGCATTTATGTGGCGTTCACAGAAGCATAGTGTTGGAAGAGACCTCGTGGGCCATCCAATCCAACCCCTGCCAAGAAGCAGGAAAATCGCATTCAAAGCACCCTGTATGGCTCTGGGGAAATCTTTTGATTTTTATATCTATCTTCCTGCATCATAGTTAGAGATGTAATTCTTCACTAAATTTCTTCTTGAATGAAACAATGAATGATTTTAACTATTCTCACTGTGAAAAAGTCATAAAAAACCATACAGTTTTTGAAAGCCTAATTGCAATTTGGGCATATTCTTTACAAAATTCAGATATGCTTATTTTGTACAGAGAGCAGGATTTTCTGCACAGCAAATAACATTTCTATATTGAAATATTATTTTATCTGAAATAAAATCTGCTTTCTGGACAGAAAATTCTTCTGTAATGCCAATTAATTATGTGCTATCTTTGTGCAGTATAAACCCCACTTTCATAGCTTTTTCTGTGCAAGAAACAATATTTATGTTCGTATTATAGATATTACTTTCTGATGCTTCCTGTACAAAATGGTGAATTTGGTGAAGAATAAGTCCTGCACTGCAAAGATTATTGTAAGCACAGGATTCTTTTTAAGGGGTCTCCCAACACTGGAAAAGCAAAGGATTTTGTTTTGCCTTTAAAAAGTATTTTGGAATATTTCTTCCATCCTAGTTATAACGTCAATGGCTGGCAATTTTGGCATGGGTCTGAAGGGAGGACTGGGGCCTGCATGCCCATCTGTCCTTGCTTTGGGGATTTCCTTTAAGAGGTGTTGGAAGTGGAGCACACACATTTCCAGATGGCAAGTGAAACAAGCTTATATGTATCCCATTTCTTGCTGTCCCTTGGATTTCTACAGCAGGTGAGTTGCAATGAAGCCTGGCAGGCAGGTTAACAAGTGCCTGATCTCTTGTACTATATTACTCCAAGGTCTGACAATTGTAACCAATCAAGTTGTGGTCATTTCATCTCCAACATTGTATCTCCATACTATATGGTACGTTGCTTGTTGCCCTCCCCCTTGACTGAGTGCAGCTGGGTGTTTGTTTTCTTTTCAAGTTCTGTGTTTGATTAAACAAGATTTTACATTTACATTTGACAACTCTTAGGAATACCATTACACTACTGAGAAATGTTGCATAACAGTAAAGAATTGATATGGTTGACTGTATCAATATTTGAAAATACACAATAAGATGTCCTTCCCCAGACAACTGATCAATCAAATTAACAAATGTAAGGGAGAGGAAAACCCTGCTTACACATAATGACTAAGTAAAACCACCACTACAGAGAATTGTCATTGTTCTCTTCATCTTCCTGAGTGAGAAGTCTATATTTCTCCCCTCTCACCCACTCCACCCCATTTTTGGCCAGAATTGTAACCACACTTCTTGCTATGATACTCATGTGCTACCAATTTGAACTTTTGTTTTATAAAAAATATGCCTTTCAGGTAGCAAGATGAACAAGGCTTCTTCTTTGGAGGCTTTTAAACAGAGGCTGGATGGCCATCTGTTCGGGTTGCTTTGATTGTCCTATTCTTGCATGGCATGGTGTTAGAATGGATGCTCATGTTGGCTTTTCCAACTTTATGATTCTGTGATTCTAAGAATGAGGCAGAAACATACAGTCAGAATTTGCACAACTCAGACTGCTCTAGAGTGTGGGCTGCCATTTAATGTGAGAAGTTAGCACTGTCCTTTCTCACTTGCTCAACTAATAAATGAAATTTTCTAAACTTTTGACTTGTTTGTGTGCTGAGTTTAATTAATAATAAGACATGAATATATGTACCCACATAAAACCCCTTATCTTAATGCACAATTATTCTAGGGAGGAATCTAGTGAGGAATTTCTCAGATCACGATTGCTCAATGTTTCCTTTGATTTCCCCTGAATGGTATCCTTAGCCACACTATATTCGTTTATTTATTTATTTATTTACTATATTTATAACCTGCTTTTCTCAACCCTCAAAGGGAGCTCAAGGCAGCAGCTTACAACTGGTTGAATCATAGGAAGCACCACAGAATGAAGGTTTGAGAAATGTTTGCCTGACATGGCTCCCTGGTCATCTTTTCAATGATGAAAGGAAGTTTTGCTATCCTGTTGGAAATCATAAGTTTACAATTTTCATAAAGCAATGTTCCTTTTCTGAGGAATGTCCATGCAGTAGGCAGAGGTTCTAAGCAAAACCAAAATTGTGTATACTTTTTATGTGTAAGTAGAAAGTTTTTTTGTCCATTTCAGAAGGGCTTTTTAATGGGAGTAGTGATGTTGATATTTTTTGTCATCTCTTTTTAAAACTTTTGATTAAATTCTTATATTCTTTAAAAAGTTGGTTTAATTTTTAAAATATTATGATTCATTTTAATTGTACTAATTTATGCTGTGAGTCACCATAAGTCATGTACAGAAAGAAAAGCGTAGCGATGGAAATTGTATGGTCTGTATTATTCAGCATATCTTGTTGGTGTACCAGAGACAAAGGTGTTCAGTTCTAGGTGGGCTTTCACTTTTATGCATTCTTCTCTTAAAGTAAATTGAGCATTGGATATGGCATACTAGCTGGCCATGCAGGGCTAGCTCAGGATACTTTGCTAAGCTGAAGGATAAAATAGTGCAGATTTCTCATTGATTAAAGTCATAATTTAATCTTGACAGTAGAATAAACCTTCCCCCTTCTCCATCTCACCTGAGGACAGTTTAAGGGAATAGAACAGTCTATGTGGAACACACAATGCTGTCTTCCCAACAAAGTGAAATTACCTTGGAGCTCAGAAATTTATTTATTTATTTATTTAAAACACTTATATTCTGCCCTTCTCACCCCGAAGGGGACTCAGTGCGGAGCACAACATATACATGGCAAACATGCCTGGATACAATACATAAACATTAAAAAACATTTATCTAAATGTTAAAATACACCATATAAAATAACACAATTTAAAACCATCCTAGCCATCCGCATCAAATCCAATTGGCCCTGTCATCTTTCCCATTGTCGCTTCATTGCCTTGTCCCGAAAGCTTGGTCCCACAGCCAAGTTTTTACCATCTTTCTAAAGGACAGGAGGGAGGCGGGCCACCTGATCTCACAAGGAAGGGAGTTCCATAGCCGGGGAGCAATCACCGAGAAGGCCCTGTCTCTCGTCCCCACCAATTGCGCCTGTGACAATGGCGGGAAAAAAGCAGGGCCTCCCCGGAGTATCTTAATCTCCACGATGTTACATAGAGCTAGTGGACTGTTATTGCTGCATTTACAGCTAACATCTGAAGCTCACTGCCTGACTTTACCAAGTAGTAGTGCATATCATATGTGTAAATCTTTCTTTGCTTTTCACCTATTATAAATTTAAACCCACTTGCCACGTTTGGAGTGATCACTTTTAGAACTGGTAGCCAAGGCAGTCCTTGTCTGTTAAGGCTTGCTGATGGGTAACTGCTACCCTACACATTGATCTGTCTTATTGATCCATGCAACATTATGCCATTTAGCCTAGTCTTTTTGGAGTGGCTCTTTGAAGTTTCAGATCTCTGTGATGAAATTTAGCAACATTTTGATAATGCTATTTCTTTTGATGTCCAGTTGTCACAAGTGTGTCAGAACTTTATCTTTTTTTTTGAATACCTTAAACCAGGGGTCCTCAAACCAAGGCCCTCCAAGGTCATTTACCTGGCCCTCGCTCAGGGCCAATCTAAGTCTGAAATGACTTGAAAGCACATGACAGCAACAATCCTATCTCATCAGCCAAAAGCAGGCCCACATTCCCATTGAAATACTAATAAGCTTATATTTGTTAACACTGTTCCTCATTTTAATTATTGTATTGTTTTTAAGTGCTTTTTACACTACAAATAAGATATGTGCAGCGTACATAGGAATTCATTCATGTTCATCCAGATATTACTGTTGTTAAATTATCAGTCTGTTTCAGCATTGATGTTGGAGACTCCTTTCAAGTCAGAAAAATAGTCATTTTTAAAGAGACATTTTTGTCTCTGTGTACTGTGCTGAAGATTTAGGACAAAGGGTTGGTATAAAAATATTGTGCCTACTCTTTTGTGAATGACTGAATCATTGAGTAGGGGAAAAAAAAGATTTGCTGTTCAACTAATATGCTTCTAAACATGTACATTAAAAAACTAAGTTAAGCCTTCCTTTTTATAAATACACACGATTCAAAAAGAGAAACAACACTGAACAAGCTGTCCATCCCTTGAATACTTAGCAGCCAATGGTCTAAATAGTTTTCCAACGTAATGGATGCATAATACCTTTGCAATCTGAAATATTGTTTAAATACCGTAAAAATCTCTGCACATTTACTCAGTCTGAGCTCTCTAGATAAAAATGGTGTGATAAAGCCTGCAATAGCAGGTGGTACCACTTTCATATCGGAATAAAATGAAACTCTGTGTGCATCTGTGTGTGCGTGCACGTTTCCCTTCTGTTCATTCTTTTTAATCTTTAAATAAGACGATTGGTAGCCTGTTGGCAAGAAAATGGGCCCTGAATTTTTATTCAAAGTTCTACAAGGATGATAGTTGAATTTTGTGGCAGGAGGCAAGCCATTGCTTTTCAGAAAGTGCCGTCAGGGGAAGATTTTTCTGAGTTACCTGCTGGGTCCGAGCTCTTTTATGTTGTTGTTGTGACAGGTAGATTTATAAGGCTTGAAATTTGTACAAATCAGTTGTCATTCAGTGCAAGCTGTCAATGTGTCAAACTGTCATGCCTGCTGCGAGGGGATGCCTGAGGGGGTGTACAAGGGGGCAACCATGGAGAAAGGAAATGAGTTCAAACAGACCTGAAATGGAGCTCACTTCTCTGGTTTTTTCTGCCCCTGTAGAGCTGGCATTGATTTTCCTTGATGTTGAGCAACAGCAAACCTTAAATGACATGTTGTTAGCAATCTAAAGTTGCTGTTTATTGTCTGTTAAATGGCAGCAAATCATGCAGAAGAGAATACTGTGTGTGTTTTTTGTGTGTGCGTGTTTTGAATTGTGCTGCATGTTTTAGCAACATCCTGTTCATGTCACTTTTCTCTGGCCTGGCTAGTTCCTAACTGGAAACCTACTGCCTCCATTCTCATGAGAAGCACTTTCCTTCAGCACTTTGCAAACACAGCATGAAACACTGTTGGCTATTTTCTCAAGTTGGTTTTCAACACACACCCCCCCCCCCCGAAATATGTAATTCATTACATGCATGCTTTTGATTTTGATAACCAGATTAGAATTTTCAGAGAATATATTGGGATTGAAATTTCCAAAATAAGGTATAATTGCAGTTTGGACTGCAGGTTATGAACAAGATGGATTCTGTAGCTTTGTTCTTAAGTTGAATTTGTTTGTAAGTTGGAACAGATACATTTTTTAAGTGTTGCTTCAGCCAGTCCTCTGTATATATATTTGGCTGGATTCGACTTTGGATTGCATAGGGCAGTGGTTCTCAACCTGGGGTCCCCAGATGTTTTTGGCCTACAACTCCCAGAAATCCCAGCCAGTTTACCAGCTGTTAGTATTTCTGGGAATTGAAGGCCAAAAACATCCGGGGACCCCAGGTTGAGAACCACTGGCATAGCGAATGGTTAACACCCCTGTGGTGTTTGTTTTGCTGTCAGTGCCCTTGTTCAGAAGATCTCACCTCACTTTCTGCCCCTGTGATAATTGGATTTTGAAAAAAAAATGGCTTGTTCTGGAAAATGGGATTGGCGATAAAGCTTAAGTGGAGACACCTTTTCTTCAAGATAACTCTTCCAGGAGTTAATTTCTCTTCCTAGGGGTAGATTTCTCTCACTTCCTGTTGATGGGTCTTTCACCTCATCATTCATTTAACGTAACTTTTTTAAATTCAATACAAGCAAGTGTTCTAGTGCATCTCCTGAAGCAGGATCTTGCCGAAGACATTTACTGCATAATAAATTTGTAAGGTGTCAGGAGATTATTTTATATATGTTTATATATATTTATATTTTAAATAACATGGCTCTTTTAAAATCAGGGTTGACTTTCAGTTGTTGAATGGCACTCTGAAATACTTCTAGCTAGTAGCTGTACTTACGCATCTAGTAGATAATTTTTATCTGTTAACAATATCTTCAGTTCTTTAAGTTGGCACACAATTTTATTGTCCCCCTTACTCTTTAATATAGATATTTAGCTGGGCTACAGGCAAATGATGGATTTAAGAGGTTGCAGATACAATGGAGAATAATTTGTGCATAATTTGCTCCCCCTTTCCTAATTCATGTATGTTTTATCAAGGGATTACATTATTCGGCGCTTGCCAGATATTGAGTGAATTTATTATTAGCTTAAGTTACATAGTCTCTTGAGCAATGTTCCATTTTTAAACAAGATTGACCTGGCTGCTGTTCGGACTTTATATTCTCTTCACATCTGGACCAGCTGTCCTGCTTTTAACTAGTCATATGATTTCCCTGCACCAATTTTGGCATGTTTAGTCTGATCCTTCATTTATTAGGGTGATCTTGGGAAAGAACCAGAAAAAAGAAGAACTGGTTGGAGATAGAAAATGGGAAGGTGACATTTGAGTACTAATCAACAGCAAGAGGTTACAAAAATTAATCAAAGATTTCCATGCAGCCATTACCAGCTGGCATTCATGGCCTCTGAGCCATTGAGCTAAAAAGTCTACAGAGAGGTACACAGCACAGCTGAGTTTGTCTTGTAAAAACACAGCTGTCCAAAACATGACAGCTACAGCATTAGCAGAGCCATTAAGAGGTGTAGAACATTTCCAGGGAAATGATTTGAAAAATGACAATGCTAGCTCCTTGTGCGATATTAATTATACACTGTGCTCATGGCAAATAAGCTAAAATAGTTGGCAAGAAAGACAAAATGAGGTGTCTTGTTTCTGTTAGTCAATTGGATCATTCATTGTACAGGCTTTTCCCTCTCTCTTCCTCCTCCCCTGCCTCCATCCCTCCCTCTCTCAAGGCACTAACACTAATGGAAATAAGGAAGTTCCTTTATTAAGCATTCTTGGTTTATATATGTGAGGATACTTTAAAAACATGGATCTTGAAATTCAAGGTGAATGTCCTTGCTATGTGTTCGTTGTGAGAGGTAAAAGTTATTCCTTGAACCCTTCCTCCTGCCCCCAGTTATAACTAGAATATATCGATCCAAGATTCTCAGCATGCTTTAAGCACCGGCTCTGTAGCTATTTCTTGAATTTGAAGGTATTTGGTTTGGTAGGCCACTCTATGCCTTTTGGGACTTTCTTTCTTACAATTACTATGGTTGTGTGCTAGAGTCTGTTGTTTTGACCACAAGGATGTGAGTCAGGTTTTATAAGTGAGTCATTTTTTGCTTTGTCTCTGTTGAGTCCTCCTTTGGGGTGAGAAAGGTGGGGTATAAGTAAAATTAAATTAAATTGCTTTTCTCACACCAACAAAATCTGAGCATAGCTTTCATACAAAATACTAAATAAGGTAAAGGTTTTTCCCTGACATTAAGTCTAGTCATGTCCGACTCTGCGGGTTGATGCTCATCTCCATTTCTAAGCTGAAGAGCCAGCATTGTCCATAGACACCTCCAAGGTCATGTGGCCAGCATGACTGCATGGAGCGCTGTTACCTTTCCACCAGAGCAGTACCTATTGATCTATTCATATTTGCATGTTTTTGAACTGCTAAGTTGGCAGAAGCTGGGGCTAACAGTGGGAGTTCACTCTGTTCCCCGGATTTGAACCATCAACCTTTTGGTCAGCAAGTTCAGCAGCTCAGTGGTTTAACCCACTGCACCACCGGGGACTCCTAAAATACTAAATACATAGCCATATTATCATAGTTGTACAGGAAAAGTGAACATCTTACCTGTAAGCAGATAAAAACCCTGCTAACTATGCCAGTAGATGGTATTGCATTGCATTGTGTGCTGTGACAGAACATATTTGTTGAAGAAGATAGGGTTCCTAGTAGGAAAGTTAAGCATGGGTTTTCCAAATATTTGTATACAGACATTGATTTTTCTTCTTAAATGGGATTCCTGGGATCACTGATTCTCTGTACCAAGGTAGAAGAGCTGTGGAATGCAGTCATCCCCATTGATGATACATAGCGGATACAATTAACAATTTATTTATCAGAGCATAAGTCCTAGTGGGATAATATTTTAGCTGCATAAACAAAACTATATTAAAAATCAGTATATATATAAATAAATAAATAAATCCATGGGCTACTTTAAAAGTGGATTCAAATTGTTGGTTCATACTTGCTGACACAAAAGCAAAAGGAGATTTTCTAAGTCCTGAAGGGAAAAACATAGTATCTTGGGTTTCGTACCTAAAGTATTTTCAATCCATGAAAAGTCACAATTAGTTACATTTTGTCTTGTAAATGAAACAACACAAACTAAATACTAAGAGGAAAATATCCCACCAAAATGGAGAAGCAATAGCACTGAAAAAACATGGAGTTATTCTAAGTTGACAGGTGACTTGAAGGCACTCCCCTCCCACACATCAGTGTTTATAAAGAGATTTGGTTGCTTTCAGGTACATAAGAACATTTCTGCTAGGTAAAAGCAAAGACACATATAGTTCAATATTCTGTTAATAGAGTGGCCAACTTTAGGAAGAGACTAAGCAGAACATCAGCAAAATAGCACCCTTCTACTCATGTTCTCCTACAACTTGTATTGACAGACTTATACATAATTTCTGATACTTACTTACTTAGGCAATCCCTCATTGTCCGAGGAGGATAGTTTTCCAAGATCAGTGTACCGGTGGGTCTGTAGGTGACTGTGGAGTCCTATTCTTGATCTGCATCTTCTCCCACAGTGAGGGCATTGGTTTCCAGGTGGAAGGCGGTCTTGGTCAGGGTTGGCTTGACGCTCCTTCCTTTTGGCACGTTTCTCTCTTTTGCCCTCCATTCGTGCCTCTTCAAATTTTACAGCACTGCTGGTCATATCTGCCCTCCAGCTGGAGTGCTCAAAGGCCAGGGCTTCCCAGTTCTCAGTGTCTATGCCAGAATTTATAGGGTTGGCTTTGAGCCCATCTTTAAATCTCTTTTCCTGCCCACCAACATTCCATTTTCCATTTTTGAGTTTGGAATAGAGCAACTGCTTTGGCAGACAGTGGTCGGGCATCCGGACAACGTGGCCTGTCCAGCGGAGCTGATGGCGGAGGACCATCGCTTCAATGCTAATGGTCTTTGCTTCTTCCAGCACACTGACGTTTGTCCACTTGTCTTCCCAAGAGATTTGCAGGATTTTCTGGAGGCAGCGCTGATGGAATTGTTCCAGGAGTTGCATGTGACATCTATAGGCAGTCTACGTCTCACAGGCATATAGCAGGGTTGGGAGGACAATAGCTTTATAAACAAGCACCTTGGTATCCTTATGGATGTCCCGGTCCTCAAACACTCTCTGATTCATTCGTAAAAATGCAGAGCTCAGCCGGTGTTGTATTTCAGTGTCAATGTTGACAGTTCTGCATTTGGGGTGTTTGCTGTCAGTGTTGTCCATCAGTGTCAGTACGTTCCATGTTCCGAAGTTCATTTTTCTTTGGTCACAGGGTGGTGACCCCATTAGATGCGGCAGTCCAGTCAGGGGTAAGAGAGGCAATGTTTAGGGTACCTTTTCTAGCCTTTTCCCCATGTGGGGTGAGCAGAGTGGATCCTAAAAAGGGCTGCTCAATCATGGATACAGCTGCCGAACTACTCAACTGCCTCGGACCTTGAGGTAGAACGACTGAGTCCGTGTCTACTGTCCATATGCCAGTCTGTGACTAGGGGCTTCCAGATTTCACAGTCCTGCCCCCATCGCCACTCGCTGATCACCATAGGACTTTTGTTGGTTTGTTTTTATTTTCCCTGGAAGATGCCTATGCATGAGTTTTTTAATGTGTGGAGGTCAGTGCACAACTGATCAACACACAGTCTTCACAGAGGGAGGTTCCACTGGTGGCATAGTTTAACATGACGACCATGGCTTCTCAATCTGTTGCAGTCTTCGTCTGCCTTCAAAGCCATTGTAACATGTTATCCTCTGCCTGCTCCACCTTTGAGGTCTTTGGATCTTTGGAATGTGCTTGATCTGGAACCTCCCCCGCAGCCACTCCTGGGAGTGCACGACTCCAGTCGTTGTGCCCGCAGGTTCATTGGAACACACAAGTCCCCTCACCATAACAAGGTGACAGTCCATTGAGGGGGATCATTTCTGATACTGTAAGTCAAACACAAAAATTTTGATCAGCAGGAGCCTTTGATACCCTTGTTTTTCATGCAGCTCTCTGATTAAAGCTGTCCAAAGTTGGTAGCCATCTTCAACATCTGTAATGAATTCCCGAATTTCATTCTGCACAGTGTGAAGTATTTCCTTTTCATGATCATTTATAAAATTAAACCTGTAGTATTTCCAATCAATGTGATAGCGATGGCAACGTTAAATGAGAACTGAAAAGAACAAGAAAAAAACACCGTATGTCTCAAATATTACATAATACAATACATTAGAAGACCAGTAGAAAGTGGATATAGAATTTAAATGAGTGCCAGTAGAACTATGTGGGCTAAGTAATATTGTTAGACCAAAAAGTACAGACCATTCAGACAATGTTATTTATGTAAGTGTTCATTTTAACTGGGACAGACACTAGGATTAATCCTGAGTTTTCTTCCAGACTTTGCTCAGTACTGATGAAACATTGCATTTTTAAGTGAAAATAATTGATTTATAATGATATAGTTGTATCTATATAAATTATGATGTGGTACCATAACGGAAACATTTATGTTATCCTGCAAATCTAGGAAAATGGTGGGTGGGAGAGAAAAACAGATATTAGTATTGCTTATAATCATGTATTAATTTCTCTTTCTCCCTCTTAAAAACATCATATTCTAGAAAGGAAGTTGGTAACGTAAACCTGCAATCTAATGAAGTAATTCAGAAGCTTTCATGACTCCTCTTACTTCTAGTTCTCTGTGTCTTTTATAAGTAATTCTCTACAGTAATTTTTTGGTTACCACAGGAAAATCCTGCAGTAGGTTTGTCTTTAGTTCTGTTGAATAATGCGTTCTCACTCCATATCCTCCAAATCCAATACATCATGTTGCTACCTGTGTTGATCCTGTAGTTACATTATCCTGTATAAACAGTTCTTAGTAATTCCTTCTAGTGAAAAATACCGTGTACTGTTGATAAAAAAGAAAATAGATCTAAAATGCGAGGTCACAAGCAGGTCAAAATGGTTAGCAGAAAGATCTTGCACAGTTTCAGGCCATGAAATACTCAGATGCTATCTGAGATGGACTTGACTTCATTTCTCATATAATGTTTTACAGGAAAAAAATCTAGCAATCTCTCTGTAATTTCAATAGCTATTTAAATACCACAAGTTGTTATCTGATATTCCTTAACTAAAGATACTAAAAACGAGAAATAACAGTTTGCCTGGACTGCAAAGTGCAGAAAAAGTATGTTAAAATTATAGTACATGGCAAATTAGAGGCTTCTTTGTTGATGCCCGTCTCCCCCAATTTTCCAGGACTGAAACATAAGTTTCCTCACACTTTTTAAACCTTGTTTATCTTGAAAACACACTTTAATGCCTGTGGTGTTTCTGTTAACCTCCCTGAACTCCTGTGATTTCATTCATGTGATTTGTTGTTGAATGACCTTTCAAGGATTTCACAAAACATGACCTTTTTCTTGTCAGACATTCAAGGGTTTGTCAAGTGAAGCTGTCAGGGGGACAATGCTTGTTTTGCTCATTATAACTAATGTGCTTCCAACATCCTTGAAAATGCAGATCATTTTATTTTCTATGCAAGATTCTGTGTTCATTGTTTAGGACAAGAAATAAATGTGTCATGCAGAATGCCACATCATAGGTATGTAGCATATACAATGGTTTTTTAGTTCCAGCAGTTAGGTATTCTCTAGATAGTTTGATACAGCTATTAAATTAGTTATTATTTGAGACTATGTGTAGATGAAGTCTTTGTCTATTAGAGCAAGGCTATGTGTTAAAATGATGGAGAACTAGTCCTTGCTGTTTGAGTTCTACAACTTTGTAGTTCAACAAGTGATGGAATCCTCCCCCATAAAATAACATCCCCTGCACATAAAAACCTAGAAGACAAGGGAAATTAATAAAAAGTCAAATAATTGGAAGGCTCCATCAAGTCCAACCCCATGATCACTACGAGATCTCCAGCTAAATCATTCCCAAGAGGTAGCTGTTCTGCCTCTTTTTAAAGACACCTGGGGTCTTATCAGATGGACAGGGGTAAAGTGAGGGACAGCAGGGGACAGCGAGGACAGTGAGGGACAGCAGGGGACAGCCATCAAGCCCCACAGAGTCCTGCCGGAAGTAGCCCTGCATCATGTGATGGACTTTGGGGTCTCTGTACCGGCAGAAGAGAGAAGAGGGGATAAGATGCTCATTCTTTGTATCTGAAAAGTTTGCCAGAGAACAAGACCCTACTATCTTCCTGGGCAATTGGTTCCATTGCTCAATCACTCTTACTATCAAGAAGTTCCTTCTAATGTTCAACTGAAACACTTTTCTGTAATTTCAAATCATTAGACCTGGCCATTAGACCTGGGCAACAGAGTAAAGGCCTGCACCCTGTTTGGTCTTCTACATTGTTGGTAGATTTTAGCACATTGTTTCCATTGTCTTTTTATTTCCACTTGGTCATGAGAAATAGAAAATGGCATCCAAAAAGAAAAAAAAAGAAAAAAAGAAGTAAGAACAAGAGACTTCTTCCACAAGATCAGAGAAATCAAAAGAAAATTTAAGCCTGGAGTGGAAATGGTATGCAACTAGCAAGGGAACACATTACATGACAAAGTAGAAATAACAGGTTACTGGAAACAATACACTTAAGGACTAAATAAATGAGATGAAAGGCTGACAGATTCCTTCATCATGAAGGAGGGCTGAAACCTATCAAGTGGAGGCCACATGATCCATTTGCCCTAATGTCCACCAAGGCTACTTAATGTGACCTCCTCCTGCATTAAAAAAGTTCCAGAGATTCCCTGTGCTGGATGATGGTGTGAATAGTTGAGCTGGTGCCTATTCAGCATGACTGTTCATATGACCATCACACATTCCTCAGACAATAAGGCAATCAGACAAAGGACAGGGAAAAGGAGGGAGCAATTCCTTCTCCCCCTTCCTCCACACCCTATCCCATGTTGTTTTGTCCCTGTAGCAGAGCATCAATGGACATGACAAGTGATGACCACTGGTAGCTTCATGCTCAGTGATCACCACTAAGCTGAGGATGAGAGGGAGAAAATAAGGGTGTGATATCACTGAACAGTATGGATTCCATCTGGCACTAGGCCAGATTAATGCTGTACAAGCTTGCTTGGTGACTAACCATATGGACTTGCATGGTGCTGATCTGGAGTACATCACACCAGATCAACATGGATATATGTGGTTCATAAATATGGGCCTAACGTTGCCAGAGAGTGGCTAGGAGATTTATAGCTGTAGACACCAGGTACTTAATTAGGTTGACATGTTTTACATAATAACCATCGCGAGTACTGCGATTTCTCCTTGTTTGTTACTTGTTGAATGATCATAATAGGTCAACAACATTGGCAGTCCTTTTCTGGGGATTGGTTCTCCCCCTCCCGGCTTTGCCTTAGCCTTCCTCCTTTTGAGTAGATCAAAAAATACAAGAAAAAACTAAAAGAAGCACAGACCAGCTGTCTTCACCATGGCATCGCTTCTGGCAGTTTAAAATGCCTAGTTGGGGGAATGGTACTGGTGGCCAGGGATGGCTTTTTCTTATATCTCATGATCCACATGAAACCTGACTTGCGTTGGGGTGCTTTAACTTATTTTTGTGTGAATCCTTTTTTCCTGTCTGTGTATCAAACTCATAAAACCAGAAAAAAGGGAAACAATGATTGGTGTAAGTGCCAAATGCTACTTTGTTTCAATGAGAAATAGTTGCCCTAAAATGAGGGGAAAGCACAGTCCTGAAAAACAGTGATATAAATTTGCCTGTTACAAATACTGTTGTGGGGAGCCATATTTTGGCTCTAACCCAATAAAGCCCCTCTGTGTGCACAGTGTGGTTTGTTTTCATTTATGCTTTCCTGCAGGGGAATTTTTAAAGATCAACTTGTGATGTGGCACAAAGTGCTGTTTGGCATTAGCTCTGCTGAATGAATGGATCTTCCATTTGGCTCCTTAAACTGAGGTCATTGAATCAGGGACTTCATTACTTGCTTCCTAGGTCAAGATGTTCTACTCTTGGCAATTAAATCATAAATCCTATCTGTCCCTGTAGTGAAGATTGCAACCTTATAGACACTTAACTGGAAGTAATCCCATTAAACACAGTGGGGTTTATTTCTAAATAAATATCCATATGCTTACATTATTTGATATTGGAATCCCAACAAACCAACAGGAACTGAGAGGTGGCCTTTTTTCTCATCCAGACACTCTTCTAAAACAAATCGCCCACTCAATTCATGTTTTAAATACACTTCAAATGCTTATCTTTTATCTTTTGTCAGGCATGACAGGGCTGGAAGATATTAATTTTGTTTTTGTTTTTCAGTTTGTGATTTGTACTATAGAATTGATAGTTTTATAGACTGTGTTTGCGGCAAACAAGCTAGTGAGACATTAAAATATATTATGTGTCATATTCCACAATTAGAAAGACTTATAAATAATAAATAATCAATTAATAAAAGACAGCCACTGTCTGTGGATCTGTGGACTACCATCTTGGGGTAAAGAAATAATATACATTTTTATACCTAAATAAATGAAGGAGAGAAAGAGAATTGGGAAGGTACAACAAATTTCCCCTTGCAAGGTGGAATGACACTATTTTTCAGCTTTCCTCTCTTCAGCATTCTACTGGAATCGCTAATGACGATGCCAGTTGAGATACATGTAAATGTTTTATTAGATGTATGGGTTTTTATATGCAAGCAAACAAGTAAAAGGTACATCTTAAGTCAATCTTGAGGACAGAGGGTGGTAGTAGTGCAGCCTATCTTGATAAATTCTTAAATACAAAGTCTTTCTATGTGAAATTCACATAGCAGAATCTGGGCATATCTATATTCAGAACCTACATTAGTTTTAATAGGCACTCCCTCACCCCCAGGATTTAGCTCTGTAAAAAGTTCTAAAGAGCTCTAACAGAATACTTTGTGTATTTACTAGACTATAATTCCCATGGTTTTGTTTTGTTTTGGTATAGTTATTATTAACCTAGCATGAAACCGGTATGTGATGAAGTACTAAATATATCTCTTTCTGTGACATCTTTAGTACACGCTCAACACTGCACATTTGAACAAGATTTGAATAGTTTCCACTCTTGGCTCCCAGGCAGGTAATTATTGGTAGGGAGCCCTAAAAGATAGAAATGCCAAACTAGCATTCATTTTGAGGGGTTGGTAGTAAGTCATGATAGATGAATTTACTGCACACTGATTGCCTAGAGTTAGATCTTGCAGCTTGAAAAAGAAAAGGTTTAAATCCCTCTTCTTTTTTTAGTCATCATCCTAGGCTATCGCTCGCGGATTGTCTTCCAAGGATAGTCTTAATGGTGGATCTGTAAGTGACTGTAGAAACCTATTCTGGATCCGCATGGTTTTTCGCAGTGAGGACATAGATTTCTATGTGGAAGATGGTCCAGATAAGGGTTTACTTGATGTACCTTCCTCTTGGCATGTTTCTTGCTTGCACCCTCTATTTGCGCTTCTTCAAAATCTACAGCACGGTCAATAATAGCTGACTTCCAGTTTGAACATTTGAGTGCCAAAATTTCCCAGTTCTTGATGTTTATTCTTGATGTATTTTTCTTCGTTTAAGAGGATTTGGATAAAATTTTGTAACAGAATAGTACTTTTGGATTATGGGCATCATAAGAGTGGGAAAATGACAAATGATGTGGCACATACATACACTTAGATGTAGTAGCTGTAAATCACTATGGAGAAACTTTTATGAATTCTGAATTTAATCAAAACTCTTACTCACAACTTCCCCACAGTGTTACAGTTGTGACAACACTGATGGAAATGTATCCTCTTGGATCAAACACCATCAATAAATTTTAATTTCTGCCTCTGACAAATATTTATAGTGGATGATGCCATCCTTAGCCTATTAAAGCTCAGAACAACAGACTGAAAAGCAGGGTAAAGTGAAATGAACAAGTTGCTTACTGCATTGCTATGTTATGAAATCAGTAGATGGGTCAGTTGCATTCCTAAGTTAAGAAGAGCAGGTGGAATAATGTTTTTCAAAGCTTAACTAGTATTATCAAAATCAAATTCTTATTTGTTGCACCAAAGTAAAAAAAGTGCTCCCCATTCCACTCCCTGTGCTCCACTCACGAGTATTACCTAATACAGGAGAGATGTCAGCATATGGTTGCAATCTCTGTATTCTCTGACCAGATTTGGTTTCTGCAGAGTTCATGAGAAGATAAATTTTGTCCTAGTAATACTATAGTGACTCATAAATAAATGGTTACCCTTTGGTGCTTACAGTTTTCATTAAAGCGGCCTGAGCTTTGTTATTGACACTGTAGGTTGCCTATTCAGGGAAATGCAGTAAAATTTATCAGTGTGCTTTCTACACCTAATAAATCATCCAAGCAGGGAACCATATGGCAGATAAGACCTTGAAAATGTGGCTTCAGCATGTGAACAGTCAAGTTGCTGAAATCTTGAATGATTACAGCCGGTGCATTTTCCTCTGGAATATCTTACAGTTATTATACATGCCATTCTCTTGTTCACCCTTTCTCTCCCCCCTCCTGCCTTTCCTTTCTTTCTCTCCTTCCTTTATTTTTCTTTCATTCTTTTGTTTCTTCTCCTCCTCCTTTTTGGAAGAGCTGGTATTTCTGAAAAAAAAACAACACCACCCTTCTAAAGCCGATAAGACATTTTTATAATGCTTTGCTGGTAGTAGGAAAGAGGGGAAGGGAGGAGCAGAGACTGATGGGAAAGGATGATATATGTGGCGGCTGTGTCCCAACTCTCCTCTAGCCCATTGTCATTAATCATAGCTATTAGGGATTTTTTTCCCCTCAGAGCTGCCTTGTCTGCACACTGCTTCAGAAAAGCCATTGTGTTCTTTTCATGCCACAGCCCAGAGAAAAGGGAAAAAATCTCAGCAAATATTCCTTTCTTGCCATATCACCAATATTCTGTTAAAGTTTCTCCTTCGAAGAGTTAAGTTGGTCATTTGAACCTGTGCATGTGGCTTTGCACAGCATTGTTATGTGCATTAACATATAATGGTTTCCTTACTCTTTCTCTGTAGAGTTTAGGATTTTAGTAATTTCATAAGTCATCATAATTATTTCTTACTCCTCTCCCCATTGATTGGGGCTAGGAACAGCAACATATTAAAATATAACCTGAACCATAAGCTGAAAACACATAACATGTTAAACAGTTAGAACATAGATTTAAAAGTTCATATAAGAGCAATGCATTTGAAACAGTTAGTGCACAATTGTAAATATACCATTTAAAAATTATCTGGATAGTCTGGATAATATGGTCTGGAAGTTCTTCTCTTGACAGATCATTATGAAAGCTATATTGAAGGAAGATGAGCAATTGTTGACATATTCATAAGACTTCACGGGGTTTAAGCATTATATAGCATCCAGGTTACCTGCTTTGAATTGGACTATATGGCAGTGTAGACTCAGATAATCAAGTTCAAAGCAGATAATGTAGAATATGTGCCTTGATATTCTGGATTATATGGTAATGTAGAAGCTCAATGAGTCCTACACTGCCATATAATCCAATTCAAAGCAGATAATCTGGATTTTATGTGGCAGTGTAGAAGGGGCCTTAGCTTCCATGATCAGAAAGGTCTGATGCCTTTAGGGTATTCAGTGAGTATGCATTCCTTCTAAATTAGAACCCAACCGGATACAACCCACCTGACATCATCATCATCATCATCATTATTTATTCCCCCCTGAAGGGGACTCAAAGTGGCTTAATATAAAAGCATCAGAATAGCCATTTAAAATATACAAATATGGACAGCAGGGAGGAGGCCATTCTGGCTTCCCTGGGAAGAAGGGGGTTCCAGTCGAGGGGCAGCTACCGAAAAGGAAGGCCCGCTCTCTCGTTCACACCAACTGAGCTTGAGATGGAGGTGGGAAAGAAGGGCCTCTCCTGAAGATTTCGGAGCCTGGGCAGATTCATACAAGGGCATGTGGTCAGTCAAATAGCCAGGACTTGAACCGTCTAAGACTTTAAAGGTCGTAACCAGCACTTTGAATTGTGCCTGGAAATAGATTGGCAGCCAGTGGAGCTGCTGCAATAGCAGCGGCGGCAGGGGGGGGGGTGTTGGTGGTCAGTTCCCTGTAGCCAGCCCCAGTTAACAACCTGGCTGCAGTTCTTTGGACCATCTGAAGTTTCCAAGCACTCTTCAGAGGCAGTCCCATGTAAAGAGTATGACAGTAATCCAGACGAGATGTAATATTAGATTTTGTGTGTGTGAATATTATGCAAATTAATTTCAATGCAAAGTCAGTAAAATGCCTGGCTGAACTGTTTCGCTTTTCAGAATTTGCCAATAATAGTGTTGCATGTGTATAATTGATAAACTGTAGTTTTAAGACATGCCCAAGGTCCTGTAGTTCTGCAAAAATTCAGAGAATAAGCAAAGCATGATGTTACTTACAAAATTTAATTTCTCAAGAATACTGGTTTTCAGTGTGTGTGTGTGTGTGTGGGGGGGGGGTAATTAGGAGTTTTCAAGCATTAGAGCAGATTACAAAGATATGATTGGAATCATGTACATAGCAGTCCTGTTGGAATATCAGAAGTCAGCTGGATTTGCTGGATAGGATTTCTAACAGAAGAGGGCTTCCATGGAGCTCACAAATGCACCTACTAGATCACCACTGACAACATTCATGTGTTGTTTGTCACTTCCCAGATTTCTTGACCATTGAACAAGCTGGCTAGGGCTTCTGGGGGTTGGAGACGCAAACAGCTGAAGGGTCACAGTTTGAGCATGCCTGCACTAGATGTTTGAGACTGGCTGTCTTCTATAGTTTGAATAGGCATTCCTCAGCAATGGGAATGCTGGTGGCCTCAAAACTTTAAAATGGCAAATTTATTAACTCATTATTGACTCATTACAGTTTTCTCACAATGATAATGATAATAATAATAATAAACTTTATTTATACCTTGCTACCACAACTGAATTAAATTGATTTTCAGATTCATATTGAAGTTATTTTTATGTCATAAAGAGCTAATTATTTATAAATGTTAGAATTCATTTCAGTGGGTGGCTCATCCTCTAACAGACTAGTATTAGCCTTTGTTGCCATGTAGACTAATCTACTTGTTGCTTCATAGTTGCCTCTGGAAATAAAAAATGGGATTGAAAATGTTCTGGATAGCTAGATGAATATCATCTGGGGAGCAATTAAAGTGCTGGGACTGGGGAACAGTTACAGACAAAAGAAAGGAAGAGCAAAATAGGAATGCATTTGGGGCATGTTTTGTTTGACTTCAGCACCCCTCACAAAATATTGGGCCCTTAAAGCTGGTCTCTTATCTACTAACTAAGGCCTATATTTTTTCAGGGGGAGGGTCATAATGCAACTGTGGAAGGTGGCGGTGGGAAGTTGCATTATGAACCATGAGTTCTGTATTTTTATTATTTTTTACTATGTTTATTATTGTTCACACAGTGCTAGTCACTTGGGCAAATATGGTAAAATGGCAGTTTTTGTCATCTACAGGGCTTTATGTTTTTTTTTCTTTGTTGGCTGAATGCAACAGAGGTGTAGTGTGTCTACTGCCATATTACTATTGAAGGATCTGGTTGCAATATGGACATCTATGCCAGAGAGGATAAATAAAAGTTGCTCTTGCTTAGTATTTCATTAAACCCTTGATTTATTATCAAAAAGTCAATGTATACTTGAAAAAAATGTTTTGAACTGTAGTTCTATACGGAATTAAAAGTGTCTCAAATAACAGGGAACTTGAAGTGTGATAAATGATTGAGATGTTGTTGTAATTATTCCCTTTTGTGCTAATGCTTTTGAAAGTAGAGAAGTAATGTGAATGTGAAACAAAATTGCTGAATGTTAGTAGTTTGATACATAGGGGAAAAGCTGCAGATAGCTACTGAGAATTCTTGTGGCGGTGTATCCGACAGCAGTCCCTTCTTTCTCTTTGGTATCCTTGCCTGTGAATTTTGTTTTCTGCAAAGTCATACGTTTTTAGCTGTGAATGCAGTCTGTGCCAAATGGTTCACCTTGTCTTGAGTAATGAGTATAAACAACTGGTCACTGCACTGACCAATGAAACTAATAAAGATATATGGCATTGGGCTTGCTTGGGGAGTCACACACAGGCTCTTAAAGTATATGTGACATTTATACCAAAGTAACATGATTCCAAACTCATTCGCTCACTGCTTAAAAATTCTGAAGAACAACAACTCTTTTGACTGATGGTTTGCTAAATTTAATATGCTTAGCAAGTGAAATTATTGCCTACTCTAATGCTATGTAATTATTAAGATACACTGCTTTTAAAAATACCAAGTGAATAATATTGATTTAGGGAACTGCTATTTAGAAAAATGCCAGCAAAGGAGGAATATATTTTATATTAGCTGCCTTAGAGCTGTAATAGACCTGCACTGAGATATGTGCATGGAAATAAATTATGCACAAGGTAAGCTGTTTTGCTATACAGTGCCCATAATATTAATTAAACTGTAATTTTTTCAACAAAGCTTTAATTTAACAAATAAACAGGAATCATCTGTACTGTTCTTTCAAATATACAACTTTGGGACTATAATAAAGCACTCAGGAGCACCTGCAATTAATTTTAAAGCAAATAGTGTGACTAGCAACTTTAAAGGGTAATTGTAATTTATTTATTTGGCTTACATTGAATATAATTACAGTTATAATGCATTATTTTCTTTCCAGTGTTAGAATGTAGATGTATCTTGTACACAATTAAGTAGGTAGGTAGAATAATAATAATCATGTGCCATTTCTGTACTAATACGGATGGTTCTGAGCATCTTCAAAAGAAAGGTAAGATACAAACATTACTAATAATTAAGTATGCACAATAAAATTTAGATAGTGTGCCTGAACCATAGCTTTGCCTTAATATGAATAGATTTACCTTTTATGAAATATTTCTGTTTTTCCTCTTTCATTTTGAAAGGAGTTGGGGAAAGTCACTAGATGCCATCTATAGTAGGTTTATAAATTGTTGATATTGCTGGCTGCCGTTGTAACTAGGCCTTGTGTGTTGCAGCATTGCAAATGTTAAAAATAAGTGACTGTGGCAGTTCTGGCTGGCATTATTTTTAAAAGCTTCTTCTTGTGTGTGCGTGTTTTTTTTTAAAAAAAAGAGTCTAAATGGTATTATATGAGAGACTTACCATTGCAGAAAAAGGAACCAATTATACTAGGCTGTTTGTTTGTGGCTAACAGAATGCTGAAAAAGCAGATTTGCAAAATTGTAAGCGAGAAAAGCTTAGTGTTCATCTTTATCAGCCAAAGTGGTTTCTTGTTAGCTGAGCAGTAAGCTAGAAAGCGACCAATTTTGACAACATAATTTACATCTTTGTATAAAACTATTGCTGGCAGCCGAACTAATTTGCACCGGATTAGGTTGTTTGTCTCTGCTGCTGACTAACCATGCAGTCTATCAGGGGCCGTTTTCAAATATCACTTTTCAACTGTGCCCTTGAGAGGAGGAATTGATCGGGAATATAGAGAGCAAAATTACTCCAATAACTTCATAGAAGAAACAATTACTGAATCATATCCATGTGAGTAATTGTGAAAAGAAGAAAATAAATGTAATGAATTTCCTTCTTTTTTATCTTTTTATCACTCCTGGATTTTTAAAAATCATAAAAGATAGCAATTTTTCTTATCATGCAGGCACATGAAGTGCAGTATCTTGAGGTGAACATTGCTTTGTGAAATGTTTCATGATATGGATTTTATAGAACATCAGCAACGGATAAGCATACATCTGCACTGACTGCAGAGCTATTACATCTGTAGGATGCCAGCTTTTATTTAGGCCATACATTGCACATTGAAAGTCATTTCTGGGACCATACCTTCCCTCACCTCTCCAGATTACCATTTGTACCCAGTTTTATCAATGGTTTAATGTATTTTGTGGAAAGACATATCATGGAGTATTTGTGGGCTCCTGTGGTGGAGTTGGGGGGGGGGGCGGGGCTACATGTGGCCCTAGAGCAAGGAATCATCTTTTCGCAGACTGAAGTATGTAGTTTAGGTGCACTCTTGAATCTAGCCCTGAATCTGGATATTCAATGGTATGTTTCCATTGGAGAGGTGGCATAAATGTGCCTGTTCTTGAAGATGTCAGATCTGGCAGTGAAAACACATGCTTTAGTTACAGCCCATTTGTAATGTGTAGCATATGAGGCTGTCTTTAAAATGTACCTAGAAACTCCAGAAGGTAAAAAATTCTAAAAAATTCGATGGTTGAATGAAACCAGGTTACAAGGAGCATATAACAATCTTGTTAAAACACTTTCATTAGCTACCAGGATGCTACTAAGCCTATTTCATAGTTCTGGGTATGTCTTATAAAGCCATACAAGCCACATGGTCCCTTGGTATCTGATAGCATTTGGTTTCAAGATTTCCCATGGATACCAACATGCATGGATTTTCTTGCCCCACCATATACAATGGTGTCCCTTATCTAAAATGGGAATTTCTTTTTGGATTTCTTTTGGGTGGTGAGAGGGGATAGTTTTAAGTTGTAGTTGGTTGAATCCATGGATTAAAAATCTGTGGATACAGGTTCCCAATTATTTGTGTCTGGACTGAATGACTAAATTTTATAAGAGTCTGCCTGGAATTTCAGGAGAGGTTATTCTGTTGGTCCTTTCAAGTTTATCTGGTGCAGATTGTCACATATAGCTATGAATGCAGAGTTACATCTGATGATGCCAATCCCTAAACACCCGTCTTTTTAATCTGGCAACACCCCTAAAGCTCAGTGCTGCTTTAGACATGAGAAAAGCCTCCCACAAGGATAGTAAAAGATAAAAAAAATCCGGGCATCCCCTGGACGTCTTTGCAGACTGCTGATTCTCTCACACAAGAAGCAACTTGGAGTTTCTCAAGTCATTCCTGATATGAAAAAATATGCTGCTTTAGAAAGCATTCTACACATGCTTAGAGAAGTCTTTCTCTTGCAACATGAAAACCTATTTAACTTTGAACTGTATACTAGTTTTTGTTGCAGCCATATGAAACGGCAAACCAGAGCACTGCAAAGTTATGTTATGGATGATGGCTCCAAGAATCCTCTAACTAATGTGGCATCAGATGCATACACAAAATATATAATATACATAATAATATTCCACATATATTACAGCCTGTGAACAATAACATATACATAAAGCATAACATATTTGAGTATAAGTGAAATAGATAATTTTATTAAAGCAAAAGTAGTGATATTTCAGGAAGTTATTTTGTTTTTTGTTGTTGAGACTTGCAGATTTTTCTTCATGTCCTTAAAAACAGGTTATAGGTAATAAAATAACAGAACAACTTATTGTTGGGTGCTTTCATGGCAATCCTAAGGGGATCCTGTCATGGGGTTTTCTTGACAGGATTTGTAAGGAAGTTTGCCTTTGCTTTCTTCAGTGGCATAGAGAGTATATTTGTCCAAGGTCACACAGTGGATTTCCAGTGATTTGAAACTTCATCTGCAGAGCTCTAGTACAACGCTCAAACCACTATACCATATTGGCAAAAGCAGGATCTGGGTTTGGAGAACATAACCAATCCAGATGCATTTATGAAATGTTCTAGATTTGTTAGCAAACAAAAGAAGCCTCTGAGCACCTATTATTTTTAAATGGTGGTTACATTTTTCATCACTTTCCTCTGATAAATTTTCACTTGTGCATCCTGCTGGTTGTAATTAATTGCTTTCAGTTCAGAGGAGTAATAATGCAATAAATTATGCTGGTATTTCTTGTCAGAGAAAGATCATATTGCTGGTTCCTTACTAAAGCAATGCTAATAACAATCTAGTCAAAGTCAGATATTAAAATGGAATCTATGCTATTAAAAGTTGGATATGTGAACAACTCAAGAATGAAGGCTTGGTAACAGTTCAATTCAACCTCATTTGTGTATGATTGAATCTCTCCCCCCTCCCCCCACCTCATGGTACTACCTTCAGACAGTTTTTCTAAATGTGCCAAACAGACTCAATTTGCCAAACAACTATTGGGCACAGTAATAGTGGAGGTGACACTGGAGGAAGATGTTTCAGAGACAAAGACATTGGTACTGTAGTTAATTGTTGTCAGGACTATGCAGAGGGAGGTACGGTAAAACCTTGAATATCTTTTACCATGAAAACCATATAATGAGGCAATTCAAAATGAAACAAGAGATAGTGACAGAAAACAAAA
The DNA here is from genome assembly GCF_037176765.1 of Anolis sagrei. Lineage (NCBI taxonomy): Eukaryota > Metazoa > Chordata > Lepidosauria > Squamata > Anolidae > Anolis > Anolis sagrei. The sequence continues at coordinate 149,690,130 of NC_090023.1, forward strand.
CTCCCAGATTGGCACTCTGCAGATTGCTCCCTTTCTTAAATAGCTGCATTGGCTAGAGTAGTTCATTTTTAGACATAATTCAAAGTGCTGGTCATGACCTATAAAACCATATGGTTTAGGTCCAAACTATCTAAAATAGTGGTTCTCAGCCTGTGGGTCCCCATGTGTTTTGGCCTATAGCTCCCAGAAATCCCAGCTAGTTTACCAGCTGTTAGGATTTCTGGGGGTTGAAGGCTGAAACATCAGATGTGGACCCACTGGTTGAGAACCACTGATCTAAAAGAACATAGTTTCTATGGGAACCTGAAACTTAAGATCTAAAGGGGAGGGCTTCCTCTTGCTTCTGCCAACATCCCAGGCTCGCCTAGTGAGGACAAGAGAGAGATAGCCTTCTCAGGGGCTCTTCCCCTCCCTCATTTTCTTTTATCATCAGGTAGATATGTTTCTATTCGGGCAGGCTTTTAACATGTAGGCAAGGAAATTTTTATGTGGTTATTTTATTCTTTTTAATCTTGTATATGTTTTTTTAAAAAAACATTTTTGTGCTGTTTTATTTTTTATCTTCTAAATAATTTTAGATTTTAGTAATTATTTCTAATCATTTTGAAAGCCTTCTTGAGTCCCTATTTGTGAGAAAGGACATATACAGATGCAGCTAAGAAGAAGAAGAAGAAGAAGGCATAGTACTGTGGCTGACACAACTGGACTCAAACCTAGACGATGTTTAGCTGTTGACATGCTCAGAGGTGAATGGAAAGTCCAAAGCTACATAACACATAGGAACATAGAATGTGAGGAGTGCATATTAGGGAAAGCTAGACATGATAAAACAAGAAATTGAATGTATAAACAAGAATATCATTTTGAGTCAGATCATTACACCATGTTTTATCCAGGAAATAAAAATCTAATTTAAAATGGTATTGCACTAATAGTAAAAAGGAGAGATGTAGGGTCAAAATCTTGAACACAACTGTTCAGAGAATTGGGCTCTAAGACAAATTACTATTACATTCAATTGTCCTGATACTTACCCTGTACTCAAGTCTCCATCAGGACAGAATACAAAGAAATAGAATGGACTCCAGTTGCCAAAGGGCCAGACAAGGCTGCATTTGATCACCCTGTCTGTTCAATGTGTATGTTGACAGTATCACATGTAAAGATGGATTAGATTTGGATGAACACAGGAAGAAATGTAAGTTTGTGTGCAGGAAAGTAAGAGAAAAATTAAGCTTATTTTAGTGTTAATATGTTTTATGAACGTAAACTGTTCTTTCTACTAGATTCAGATAGGCCAAAGAGTATAATTCAAAGTAAATTTCTTAAGTGTTTTAAAGATATTTGCAAGTGAGATGAATGATGGAAGGATGGAGAAGAAAGTAAATCCATTTAGTTATGCTTACCATTATCTGCTGTCCAAACTACCCCTATGAACCCAATGGATAGCATTGATTTTATTTTTGGATATTACAAGCTGGAAATGTTGAACAGCCCCCAAAATTCAGAAAAGTATGGAAGTATCCCAGCTGATAGTATGAAGAATGAACTGTTGTTTCCACCCACACACTACTGACAGTTTGATAGGTTAAGACTGTAATCTTTAATACACACATGCTTTCCCTCTCTGTAATATACCTTAACTATTCCAGTTTCCCAATTGGAGATGCTTAAGGTTATTTTTAAAAAATATATATGCTAGTTTTTGGAATGATGAAGGGTTTGGCGTAAAACTTTGTGTTTGGTTGCTGCACTGCCAATGGCTTGATAGCATTAGCCAAACATTTTCTTGATTGACCTTACTATAAGCATAGAGCCTGTCAAAATGTCACCTCTAATACAATCAGGCCAAAGCCCCTTCTCAGGCCAGTTACTGCTAATTGTCAGTCCATGTCAGTCATTCTTGCTATTTAAATATCTTGTCTTGACAAATGAGATTTTGTTGCTTATGACAAAGAGTTAACCCACATCCACCTCCTCCCCATCCTGACACATGCACCTGGCATAATTGTGCAATTAGAAAAAATGCTAGATTAATAACATAACTTTTTCCTATTTATACTAATGCTAGTTAATGGTTCCTTTTTCCCTATTCAATTTTTAAAAGACACTTTAACTTTTGTAATTTTTTTAAAAAAATCTCCTACACATTTCATTGTTCTTTTTAATAGGATCTGCCAGGAAAATTCTTGAGCAAAACCTTGAGATGTTCAATGTTATTATCTCATTGTCTATCCCTTGTGTTACAGCCTCACTGTGACTTCCTAACTAATCAGCTATTTCAACTCTTGTTCCATAAGCTTTATGTCTGAGCATAATTAAATGAGCATTAAGTCTTTTTTTTACTAGCAAAGCCTGAAAGTTCTGATATTACAGTAATAAGTGTGAAGTGAATTTTGAATGGCATTTATATCCATTCATGGGCTTTAAATGTTTGATTTGCATAACTAGTTAAAATGATATCAGAGCAGCATATTGATTTAATTCCATCTCGGAAAACTGTTAATTAATAATGATAATAAATATGTCAGTCCTTTATTATCTGCTTTGAATTGGTGATGATTTCTATATTAATGCCACTTCAGTAATAGACCTCTGCTGGCTATTGTTGGCAGAGCTTTGATGGCTTGAGTAACCGGCAATCAGAATTTATAAAATTTATTATAGTTCAGATTGTATAAGAACATCCACTGTATCATGTGTGTAATTCTATTAACACCTAACATGCAGCTCATATAAATTACTAAGCTCACACTGGAAAGGACTGAGCAGAGAAGTGATGTAAATGTGAAATGCCCCTCTCCTAAGATGTTTTATTTTTAATTGAAATTTTGAGTAAACTTGACAGTAGAGTGGCTATTAGGCTGGGTTTAAAATAGGTCAGTGCCATCAAAATACCTATTTTACCTGTTTCTGGGATGCTGATGTAATATGCATGTCATGTGATATTCACTTGTCAACCTTATCCTTCCCATACTTTCCCCCCTGCAACTGAAAAAAGACATAACAGAAGGTATGTGGATGCAGCTGAAAAGGGCAGTCTCAGATTGCTGTTCCTTCTATTTCCACCAATAATACATAGCATTTTCAATTTTTTTTAAAAAAAGGATGACCTCTGCAATAATTTCTCGCCTGACCCCCACATGGCATTTGGTTACAGATTGGGATTACAACATTGGCGGATTTGATCATACAACTTGCATTATGACTGAATGGTGAAAGAGAATCTTAAAAATATAGTAGTTCTAATGTCATATTGCTTAAGTCTAGTTGAACAAATGCATTCTAGGAAAAAGTGCAGGTCCAGAACTACTCTGAGGGATCTTTTTTCAATTTAAAGAGGTTTAAAATAAAAAGTAGAGAGCAACCCCTTGGGTGTCTCCTTTCCTCCACTAGCACAAGGAGCCATAAGTACTACAACAAGTAGAAACCATTATTAATTACCTGAAAATAACTTTGAAGGTTGTTCAATAATTTCAGGAAAGGATAACAGCCTGTTATCTTCAAATTCATACTACATTGCTCCCTCACTTATAGCGGGTGTTACATTCCAGGACCACCTGCGATAAGTGAAAATCTATGAAGTAGGGGTGATCAAAGAGAGGCTGGACGCATGACCTCAGTGGCAATGCTGGCCAGAGGATGGTGAGGCCAAAATCACCCAAGCCCGGTGCAGGCCACCCAGGAAGGGAAGGGGAAAAAACCCTGGAGGGAGCCCAAGGACAGCCGAGGAGGAAATCCCAGACTGTAGGAAAAAAAAGAGGAAAAAAAGGAGGGGGGGGGGAGAAGGAGACAAAAGCCCCCTCAGCCAAAAATTGGGCCGAAGGCCCAAAGCAAACCCGCTACCAGCTGCCACTGGAGAAACAAGTGCTGCTGCGTCCCCCCTGCTGCTGCCACCAAATTCACTGCCGAGATTGCCAGGGAAGGCACGCTGGATACAGAAAAGGCACAGTGTGGCCCAGCCAATTGAGGGAGAGCAAGGTCCGCCTCCCATTGGCTGGCCACCTCACTGGTGGGTACTTTTCTCGCTACTGAGTGGGGCTGCCAGGAAAAAGAAGCCTCCTCTGGCACCATGATGGAGGAAGGAAGGCAAGGAGGGAGTGAGGGAAGGTGAGGAGGAGAATAGATATGGGGGCATTGATCTCACCTTGGAGGCCGTGTGGGAAAAACTGTGAAACAGCGAGCCCGCGGTAAGTGAACCGCGAAGCAGCAAGGGAACACTGTACATCTGTAAGCTCTGGAGGTGGTGCAAAGAGGTTGCCTACCCATTATTCTGAAGCTGGAGAAAAATATGTACCGTATTTTCCGGCATACAAGGCGACTGAGGGTATAAGACGACCCCCAACTTTTAAAGATAAAATACAGAGTTAGGGATATACCCCTCCTCCAACACTATGCCCCCATGGCCCCTGCTGCTCTCCTTTCAAGGACCTTCTCTGCCCTGACACTCACCTTCTCCGAAGGCCACTGGGTTTGCCTAGGCCCAAGGAAGCACCTCCGTATGATGACTATCAGCAGCCCGGGCGGCAGCATCCCTTGGATGTGCTCACTGAGGCATTCTGGGAGCCTTCGGAGGAGGTGAGCGGTGGAGCAGAGGAGAGCCTTGAAAGTAGAGTGGGAGAGTGGTGGAGGCCGCAAGGAAAGCCCAGTCGGCCATCACCTCCAGCCAGTCTCCATGGCAATGCAACCTGCCACTCCTCCTTCTTATGCCCTCCCTCTCTCCACCCTCCTTCCCCTTTCCCCTCCCGCCCTCCCTTTTCAGGCTGCACCACTAAAGGAGATTTTATTCTTTTCCTTTAATAATTATTATTTTAATTTATACCCCGCATACTAGGCGACCACTGACTTTTCATAAGATTTTCCAGGCTTAAAAAGTCGTCTAGTACGCCGGAAAATATGGTACATACATGTATATTTCTGATTGTGTTGGTAATTCATTTTTTTCATTAGGCCCCAAAGGCTTTTATAAAATCCAAGTTCCAACTTGGTGCCCAAATGAGACCAATGTTGATTCCAGTTGGGTTTCCAAGGAAATTACATTTAATAGCTGGGGTGGAGCAGCTGAAAAGGGCTTCTCCCATGTCCTCACACTCAATTGGTGGGAAACAGAGGGCTCTTCCAGCAGATTTCAATTCTTGGGCAGACATATAGGGAGAAATGTGATCCTTCAAATATGAATGCTTTATGTGCCATTGCCAGCACCATGGATTCAGTGCAGAAACATATTTGTGTCCGTATCAGTCACATCAGAAAGGATACCAATAATGAAGCAGACTACAAACAATGTACCGTAATACACTAAGAGCTGATCCTGTTGTTTGAGAATTGAAAGGCATTTTTAAAAGCATAAAAACACTTTTTTATGTGGTGCAATGAGAAACTCTAAAAAGCCCGAAGAGCAAAAAAAGGAGAAAACTGTTTTGGCAAACTCTCTGCTGCCACAAGAACCATATTTCGGCCCCCACATTAATCTACATTTTTCATTTATCCCTTTTTTTAAAACCCCATGTTTGTCATGAAATGTAATATATTGAGAAAGGAAAGGTCTTGCGTTTTGTTTAAAGCATCTGATTGGAATTGTTTGTGCTCTGAACTCCAGTTTTACATTTGTTGTAGTGATGCCCAGTGATATTTTACAGCTGCTTGTTGTTTTGTAATAGTTAGATCATATATTACAGTGATCAATGTTGTGACCTCAGGGAAATTGCTTATATAATTATAGAAAGTTTACTGTTGTAAGACAAGGAAAGGGGAAAATACATCATTCTAAGATATAAATATGTTTAAATTACATTTAGGATTTGGAATAGTTCCTTGCTTGTGTTTTACAGAGTAATCTGTGATTTAAATCAAGTTTGGTTGTGTGTATGTGTGTGTGTTTTCCAAATTGGGTATTATAAATCACAAGAAGTTGCTGCATATATAGCACACAAGAGGGTTTCTTATACATTTTAATGTTTGCATAAGTAAGAAATACCAGTAGTTCAGCAGTAAAATTGCAAATGTAAGCAAAAGTGAAGATTTTTCTAAATTTAACTAGGCTGCATTTGTTTAGTAAACTCTCACTATAATTTACCATTTTATTGCATTTGGTTTGGAGGACTTTGTTGATTTATTTCTTATACAAGAAAAGGTGTGACATGAAGCCAGGGATCGGCCACTTTTGGCACATCAGGCATTGCTGGACTGCAACATCCACCATCTCTTAATTCCTTGCTATACTTTCTAGAACTGACTATAGTTGCAGTCCAACAGTGTCTAGAAAGCCACAAATTATTTAAATCAAAGGATGTTAAAGTTGCAAATATGAGAAATATTTCATACTACTATGATTCATGGCTGCACCATGCATCATATAGAAGCCTGTGGTTAGTAGCCTGGGGAGGCACTAGCACTCTTTGGCAGGGAATTCTATAAACTTCTCTCTAAGTTGCAAACCCCAAGATTCCATAGCAGTAAAAAGGTCAATTAAAGCAAATTATACTATTTTGATTGTGCAGTGCAGTAGGGCCCTAAGGTATTGGCAAGGTCAGTGTCTGCTTATGGCTCTTCCAGACAGGCCCTATATCCTAGGTTTTCTGCTTTAGACCTGATTATATGAGACTCCACTGCCAAATAATCTGGAATAAACAGAAAACCTGGGATCAGATCACATTTCTATTGTTGATTCGTAGCTGTAAGAAGAAGAAGAAGAAGGACTTTATTTTTCTACCCTGTCTCCATCTCCCTGAGGGAACTCGGGGCGGCTTACATGGGGCCAAGCCTAAGGCAACATACAATTAAAAACCGAACAATAACATGTTAAAATAGCATAAAACAGCATAAACAATAATAAACAAGCATCAGAAGCAACAACAGACTCATTTGGGGGGGGGGGGCAATATGCAAAACTAGTTAAAGGATAGGGTGGTTATATTTTAAAGAAAATATGCTTTAAATTTGATGGCAGTAGTTTCTACGCATCACAATAGTGAACCATAACAGGAAAAAAACTTCACAGTTTGGGACAGTTATTGTCCCTAATCCAGCATTTCAATCTACAAAATCACAAATATTGCTGATATGACTAACACACAACTGGCAGATTATGCATGCCCGCATGCACACACAAATGTGTTTTTTTTTATCAAGGACTATACAGATGAGCATTATGTGCATGTACAGTTTTAGTTTGTGGATTAACCTTTGGCTAATTCACGTCCTCATATGCACAGCCCCTCTGAGTGAAAACATATACCTTGGTTTAGTTTAAGTGTAGTTTCCGAGAAGCAAACCCTGTGATTGGCCTGGATGATGTTGATTAATCGGTGTGTGAGGGTGAAAGACTCCAGGGCCAAGGAGTAGGTCCATCTTGGTGGCACCTGATGTTGATTGGCTTTGTCCTGCCTGGTTGCACTGGAAGAGTGGACATTAAGATTAAGTGATGCTGTCGTGTCCAGGAGAACTGCACTGCATCATTCTGGGAAGAGACAGCTGTGGTGGTTAATCCTTCATCACCAAGGGAGCGCTGCCAGCAGAAAGATATACAGTCAAAGATAACCCTCCATAACTTGTGCTAAAGATCAGAAAACTCTGAATTCACATCCATCTGCTTAGTATAGGGGTGAAGATGAAAGATAGGTAGAATAGGATTTTTTTTTATTAAAGAAAAAACCTCCTTTTGGATTAATCTTGAGTACTGTATGCAGCACAAAGAGGGGAAAAGGCACAAGATAAAGCTTTCACGTGCTGTATCTTAAAGAGATCTGGCTTGTTCAGATCAGTTTAGCTTAATTGCCTCTAATGTTCATAGTCATTTAATATGTATGTTGTAGTTTCTCAAGAAATAAAACAAGAAAACTGCTGTGAATACACCATGAGTCTTTTCAAACAGAACTGATAGGACCTTGTTTAGAGAGATAAGAGAAAAACTTGATAATGTTAATAGTTTTTGCTCTCATGTTAGACCCCTCCTTCCAAAATCATGAGATTAATTTTTTCTTGTTTTCTGTTTTGTTCTTGATTCAGCATGCATTGAATCCATCACCATGATATGTATTTATATTTGCTCAAACATTCATGAAGATCAGAGGTTAAAAATACATGACTTAGGGGTTTTTGGGGTTTTTTTGTGTCTTGCCTAATACAATTACAGAAACAGCAGCACCTAAACAATGAGATCTGATGACAAAGCCACTCGTCTCTCAAATACTAAAGGCAAAAGATTCCCCAAACATGAACAAATCACGTAGCAGGTACAACTTTAGTTGTAGCTTTTAAAAAAATGGGTCAATTCCTTTGTGACTGGTGCAAATGTAATAAGAAATTGTCGAAGGCTTTCATGGCTGGAATCACTAGGTTCTTGTGGGTTTTTTCGGGCTATAGAGCCATGTTCTAGAGGCATTTCTCCTGACGTTTCGCCTGCATCTATGGCAAGCATCCTCAGAGGTAGTGAGGACCTCATTACCTCTGAGGATGCTTGCCATAGATGCAGGCGAAACGTCAGGAGAAATGCCTCTAGAACATGGCTCTATAGCCCGAAAAAACCCACAAGAACCTAGTAATAAGAAATGTTTTTACTGGTGACTTCCTTACTATTCAGCATTGGTTGGAAAGCTGATGTATTGTCTGAGATTTCCTTGGCAGTTCTCTGATGGCAGTTTTGAGTGACTTTGGAGGATGCGCTTCGTTGATCCATGTTGTAGTGTATAATTATTTTACTCCCAAATAGCCATAACACTTCCTAGAGAACTCTTTCCCATTGAAGTTGTGGCCAAGTCTTGTTCCAAGTCTACAAGGCTATGTGTTGTACTTGCGTGCTTTGCCTACTCCTAGATTTAGAATAGTAGATGGTTTTTGATGAACCTTTGTATCCTGATTTTCACCTGTCCTGTTGTTTCTTTCTAGGGTAGTATTTCTTTTCTTTCTCTCTCTGATGGCTGGATTCCTTCTGCCCTTCCTTTCTTCCATCCATCCTTCCTTCAAACTGTTTTTCTATTTAAAAGAATTGCTCTTGGTTTATAGAGCTTTTTTCAGCTAACTTCTGTAGTCCCCCCCCCCCCCCCGAGTTAACATGATATTTTCTGATAACAGTACTTTTTATACATGTTCCCCCTTTGAACAGGCTTGGGTATCTTTTATCACCTTTTAGCCCTGTTGATAAATATCTTCAAATATCTTTAAAGATGGTGCCAAGGTAATGTAGCAGTTGCAGACACCTTTAGGATCCCTGTGGCTACAGTGATTCCTGTTAATATACTTTGATTTGTTTTTTGCAATTGATAGCATCCTACACTAGACATGTTGTGAAATCATGATTTCCATAAATCCCTGGTATACAATGAACAAAGTCATTTATGTTTGTTCAAACATTCATGAAGATCATAAACATAATTTCTCTCCACAGTTTAGATATGACTATTATGCATAAAATGGACATTAGCCCATTACTAATTTTCATTAGCAGTTTTGGGAGGGGTAATGGTGTTTTAAATAGTGAAAATTGAATATTAGCTTTATCTAAGTAATAACTCTACAGAAATATATTCTGCCTGTAGATACCAAAAAATCCTTAGTATCTTGAGGCATTTGTAGAACAATTGTTATGTTATTTAAGTCAAAAACATATAAGAACCTATAACAACAACAACAACAACAACAATTTATTTGACCAGTAATATGTCCATTTCAAAATAGAAAAGACAAGGCAAATAGAGAGGACAGCAGCTTCTATTTACAGTCAGAATCTTATTTTCCTGGTTCTTCTTTCAGGAAACACACTCTTTTATTGGGAGCTTTCAGAAAAAAAGCTTTCTCTGATTATGGTGGATCTTTCCTGTCCTTGCAAGAGGAATATCAGAAGATCATTTATTTTGGGAGACCTGCAGTTGGATCATACTGGATGTAAATATCTGTGTCGCAGTTCAGTATATGCTGGACTATAAGAACCTTATCTAGTGTGTGTATTATATGATACTAATTATGCCTAATTTGAGTGATTGATGTTTCATTTTATTTTTATTTTCCAATGAAGGTCAGAAGAGTTTGTTCTGTTTATTACCATTTGGGATTACAAAGTAATCAACAAAGTTCATCAATAAATTATCTATAATTTTCTATAAGGAAAATACCCCAAGAAACCTGGGTTTCCTATATTTAAAATGCTACATTTTATTGTGTATTAATAATTTAAATAGCATACTTTATTGTGACATGCCATAATGAACCGCTCAAACTTGAACAGGGTAAACTTTAGGATGCTAGACTGGAAGAGAATGGGTTAATGCACTGACTAATGTGGTAGGTTTACAAGCAGTGGCCCTTCTTTGTTCTGTTTTATCATACACATTTATCATGTTCAACCTGGCAACCCAACCAAATAGCTGTTTAAGTTGTAAAAATGAATCATAGTGCAATTTCATGAACTGTATGATATAACCAGGCCTAATAACATTATACAGCAAAACCTGTAATCTCTTTTTGATGCTATATTCCCTGTAACATGTATCAGTCTTTACTTTCTTTTTGTTTTTAATTTTAGTCATTCTTATGCTGCAACTAAAAGCAAATAGTATGTTCGATATTTCCATTCCATCATGGCAGCAAGGAATCTATATCTCTATTCATCTCTCTCTCTCTCTCTCTGTGTGTGTGTATCAAATCACATCCAGACACACCTTTCTAAAATTAAATTCCAAACTAGGAAGATCAAGGTGCAAGCATTATTATTATTATTTAAAAATAAAGACTTTTCTGATAATAAACAGGAGCAGCGGGGGGAGGGGGGGAAGTGTCAAGATTCTCTCGTCCAGGCAGAATAGACCTCAGTGAGTATATTTCTGTGATGTTGTGTCAGCATATTTTATGCATGTTTTACAGCTGGTTCTGGTACATTTGTTAAGCTGTGATTGATGAGCATCATTGATCTAAAGCATAAAAGGAAACGTCTTGGGGGGGGGGGCACTGGAGAGAACGGTGGCCACCATTTTCCTTTTCTTCTTCCTTGTGTGCTGTCTTTGCCAAGATCCCCAGAAATCATCAGAAGCAGCCCAACCCACCCTTTAGCCTCCCATATCACTTGGGTAGTCATCAATTGCATGAAATGTCAAAATTCATAGGACTTCTCCATGCAAAGATACATTCAGTACAGCTGCTGCATACCTACATAGTACCTCTGACATTGACATATTAGTTATGCTGTCTTTTGCAATCAGATATCTTTAAATTTGCCACCTTGTTAAGTTTTGATTAATGTGATTCCATTTCACTAAAGTAATTGGCTTGGCCTGTTGTAGAAAATAATCAGGCTTTCTACAGAACAAATGCTAGAACATGCTAATGAGGGAGGGAGTTCGTTAAATTGATGGCGTGGAGTGACAGTTATTAATGATTGTTATGATAAACAGACGAGTGCGAATTGGGATGAGTTGGGCAAAAGTGACAGTTTAAAAATAACGTATATTGGAAAGTACTAACGAAGTAATATACTGTTAGGAAAACAATCATGCAAGTTGTCAAAGGAAGAAGTGTAATTATACAGCTGCACAAGCTGCCTTGGGAGGACAGGGACCTGGCTGATAATGGACACATTTTTTGTTGGCAAGAGGGAAATATGTTATGGCAGAGAAGACTACAGATTGATAAATTAATTGGCCTTTTTTACTGTTCCAAAAGCAAACTTGGCCGGCAATAGCAAGGAAGATTAAGTGAATAAATGAAGTGACCAACTCCCCTCTGTATCTTCTTCTTAACCCCGCCTTCCTTACACCTGTGCATTTAAACAAATCTGAAAAAGTTTCAAAGAGTCATCCCTTTCAAGTAAATTACCATGAAATACCACTTTTAAACATGGAAGCCTAACAGTCACTTTTAGAAACAAAAGAATAAGGCTATTTTGTTGTTAAATGATTGTGGTGTTTACCGTGATAAGAGGAGGCCTTTTTTTAAAAGTATAAGACAGGGATTGAATTTGGAACAATTATAACTGCTATTTTAAAATTGGTGTACAAACCTAGATTTATTAAGGCATAATGCTGATTGGAACTGTTGATCCATCTAAAGCCGTTTAGTTCTGACTGGGAATGGAGTCAGAACATAGAGATCTGGGATCAAGGTTTTAGTTATTCTTGGTACTCAAGGACTTTCAAGTGGAAGTCTTGTTTACAGGCGTATGCTCCATCACTAAAACCCTTGTCCTCAGGGAGACAATACTGGACTGTGAATGAGATTATAAAAATATTATGGTAGAAAAGTACCATATCACTAGCAAAATCTCATGCTTTGGAAGCTATATAAAATAATTTTATAGTGGGTTAGACTTCTTAAGAATCAACACTATAACAAGCTATGGATATCATTGATAGGCCTTTACCATCTTTTGACATCCATGCTTGTAATATGCTTCCATTGGTCTTGATTTTATACCTGATCTGCTCTGATATCATTGATGGACTCTGTTTTGTATTGAACTAGACTGAGTGGAGCTAGAGTTGTCACCTTTTGATTTGTAATATGTCACGTTGCTAGGGCTCTACCTTGTTTAGGTAGAGATGAATCAAAACTCCCAGTTTCAATAAACAGTTTAATTAAAACAGCACTTACTTGCTGGCTGTTTTTATAGTCCAAAATATAAAACACAAAGATAACACACAGCTACAGAATAAACAAAACTGATAGCAAAAATAACTTCGTAGTCAAAAGGGTCCAGTCCAATGGTCAAATGCCGAGAGTTCAATAACAGAGTCCAGGGATCAAGAGTATACCGTAGTCAAAAGCCAGTCCAAAGGTTCAAGGTTCCAGGATTCCAAGATTACAGGAAACAGGTCAGGACATGGAAAATCCAACAGACCTGGGGGAAAAAACAACAACATCCACCACCAAAATGCAACAGATACTTTTCTCCCAAAGATAAGTCTCAAAATTAGCTCCTTATATCCAGTAACACCCAGCTGCAGCCCATTTCCTGCACACCTCCACCCTTAATTGCTTTTGCCTGTAAACTGTTACTCAAAAACTACTCAGCCCTTTAGAACTAAGACTTACATTAACTCTTCCATCACCAACTGCCAGGTCTACCACCACCAACCACCATCAACTATGGAACATATGACATAATACGCCACAGTTCCATGTTCATTAAGTTATTTCTGTATTGTAGAGAACCTTTCGAACTTCTGAAAGATTACTTACTCTGGTTGAGCACCTTACAATCTCAATGATTTGATTAATATAAATAACATCAAAGCAGCAGGCTTTCAAGTGAAATCATGCTGGTCTCGATCTGTTGATCAGTCTGCAATTGATCAACCTGCAACCTGTTATTGTGAATTAGGACCTACCTCCTTTTATACATAACATTGTATTATAGTATGTCAAAGTAACCATTTCTCCTACACAGATATTGCATGAATACTATAATACCTCACATACTAGGCCACTATGGAGTGACTGCTTGCTTGGTAGGAGAGCAGAGGAGCACTGAAGTAGGAAAAGGGTCCTTTCCATGACCATTCACCCTTCAGTTCATAAATCGAGATGCTTCCCTGTCAACATAGTCTGAATGAAAGAAATAGATAAATGATGTGTTGAGAAAGGAGTGGGCTCCCTCAATGTATTTTCCCTTTAGCCATGTACTGCAGTATCCAGAGCATGGAGGAAGGAGAAGTGTTGAGAAAGAATCCACTTCAGTTTGTTGAATATGTCACTACCATTAGTTGTAGTAACAAGAGCATAGTAACTTAAAGACTATCTTTCACAGACTATAGTATACTTATCAGATGTACGGAGTTGTATTGAATTAAATGTATTTTATGTTCAACATACAGTTTTACTTTTCAGTCTCTCCATTTAAATAATAAGTTCTTTTATTTCCTAGTATTACTATATATCTAACTTGTTTTGGAATACGTTACATGGTAATAATCACTATTATTAATTTAATTTATAATCCACTGTTTACAATAAATATTTCTAAAGTGGCTTACTCAATCCACTCCAAAATATGATATCAAAAGCAATGAGATAATGATGTACTGAAGTAAAATAAAAGAATGCTATTTAAAAAGAACATCCTAGATCAAAATGCATAGCCTTTTTCATGTATGCTAATATTTTTATGTTTACCCATTTATTTTAATCGTATTTTCATATTGTTAAAATGAGGTCATTTGGCTATTATGGCTATTAACTCAAATGTAGTTGTAAAACTTGCAAGTCTGATGCATTGCTCCATGTTAAATTCTCTGTTGGGGAGGGGATTGCACTGCCATTGCTCCTACTCTAGAATAGTTGGTTCCTAGATTCTGTCTGTGCTTCTGAATAGATATAGCCAGTAATAGAAAAGAGAGAGACTTCTTCTAAAGCGTATTTCTGAAGATGTGCTACTATAATTGTTTTCTACCTAATCTTCTAAACCAGATATGGGCAAACTAAGGTCCCAGGGCCAGATGTGGCCCCCTGGGTGCTTACCTCAGGCCCTCCTCATTTTCCTGTCCTGTCAACATAAGGACGTGGTGGCCTGCCGCATCCTTATGCAGAAAGGATGGGGGAGGAAGGCACGCAGCAGCTGAGCCCTCCAGAGTGCTCTCAGCCATTGCCGCCTTGCTCTCCTCCCAGCATAACACCGAGAGGACAGCTTTGCCCCATGGCTATGCAAGGCCCAGTTGTAAACATACTCCGGCTCCTTTCCCCTCCCTTTCTGGAGCCAGAGAGCACACTTGACCTGCTGGGTCTAGCGTGGTCTGCTGCGTGAGACCCAGCAGGCTGAGTGAAATCTAGCAGGTTGGCGAAGGGATGAACCGGCAAAGTGGCTGGCAAAGGGGCTACCTGGTGAAGTGTCAAGCCACTCCAGGAGCCAAGGAGGAAGAGGCAATTGATCCCTGAAGGCACCACGGCCACCTTTGCATTTTCCTCCTTGGCTTGCTAGGGCCACTGCCTCTTCAGCCATGGGCCCTGAAGCCCAGAAGGAGGCAAAGCTGGCTTCCTTCGCCCTGACTCCCCAAGGCCTTCCCCTCAGTTGAGCCAGCCTTGACTCTGCTGATGCAGAGCTCCCTTCCTTCTTTCTCTCTCCCTTCTACCCTTTCTTCTCTCTGTCTTTTCTTTTCTGTATCTTCATTCTATTCTTTTTCCCTCTCTCTGACCTTTCTTTCAAGGCTTCTGTCTCCCTTTGCTTCTTGTACCTTCTTTCAATTTTCTTCCCATTGCTCATTACATTTGGCAGGAAATTCTTTTCTTTATTTTAGGGACTTGAAAATTGAGGTGCACACTAGATTCAAGTAAATACAGTAGTTAATTGGGAAATTCATAATGCAAAAATCCCTAAATCCTACTGATGAGTAATATACCAAAAAAATCATATTGAACTTTTAGCCAGTGGATGCCAAGAAGAATTAGTATATTGGAATCATTTAAACTTAGAATGTCCTTTTGCAAGTTACTTTTGTAATCAAATAATATTCCTTTCTTCAACAGATGAAATGATCTAGTTTTTTACTCACTTGATATCTTTTGCAATTGAGGTTTACTGTGTAGCTGATGTCATTTATAGTTATGCTATATACTATTTTGTCATTATGTTTAATACCCAATGCAAATAGTTCTATTGATAATATTGCTAAGAAGAGATATCTTTGTATCTTTTCTAATACCAAGCAGTTTGAGATCTAGCTATTTAATAAAGGACAAACTGATGTGGAGGAATTTTTTTTATCTAGGTAACAAAATTACCAATGAAACTGAAAAAAAATGTAGTATAAATTATAAATATCAGTTCTACACTATCAAATGCTATTTTTCGCATCCAGGAGAGAAGACTGAGAAATTGTGCATGATTTAATATTCCATCAGATAGAACACTTTTCTACAGTTGCAAGAATTAGACTATTTTTATTGCTGTCACCTGGGTTCCATTTGTAACCCCTGTTCAATCAAACCTGATTTTAGACATGACACTTCTATATTAGTAGAACTGTAGAACAAAAGCAATTCATAAAAAATAGTGTCCTTTACTTAAAACATGTCAGGCTACACTAACTTTTGTATGAAAGTGGGACCGCCCACTTAGGTGAAGTATATTAAGTGAAGTATACTCTGACAGTAAATCACCAACACCTTAGGATGCCTCATTAAAAAAAAAAAGGAACTTAAAGACAACATATCAGCAGTTTGCCATCTTTTCAGTATGTACAGAGATTCTAATTATTATTATAATTAGAATGATATAAATAAATAAATAAATATATATATAATATACTAATATATAATGGCATATAGATGATAAAGGTGTATTTAGTGCTTTTGTTACTATGGATCCCCAAAGAGTTAAAATTCCAAACTGCATCCAATATTTTTAAAGGAAAAATAAGTAAATGCACACACTCCTATTACAATATATTTTATTGGAATTATTCCATACAAATTTTAAATAACCATAATACCTGTTTCTTCCTACTAATTTGCATCTGGATTAGATTTAATGGCAATGTGCTGACTCAGCCAGGTAGTGGTTGAGGAAGACGTGGGATGACCTCCATCCTGGCCCAACTGCCCAGTATACTGCTACTTCACCCTCCCTTCCACCACACTGTGCTGCTTACCCTTTACTAGCCCAACCAACAGTCCTTCTCTGCCAGAACAAATATTCCTTTTGACCCCTCATGTAGGATCCCAAGCTTATTGCCTCTCTTGGGAAAGCTATCACTGAATATCTGTATCTCCTGTTTAAAGTACAGGAACCAGTGGTTGGGGAAGTAAAAAGGTGTTAAAGAGAATTATTCTTATGAGTAGAGGGAGCCTATAAAATACTTTAGATGAAGGGGAATGTATGTTCCATCAGCCAGTTTATATATTTCAAAATAATGATGTAAGAGTACTGAAATAACCTGCAGATTTATTGTGTTTCATGGTTCCTTGAAAAGAATATAAAACATCTAAAATATGCAAGTGTGTTTCTATTCCTTATCAAACACTGATTTTTATATGGCGCCCCCCTTGGTTTCTGCTAGAATTTGATTCTGAGACCAAAGTCCATGGCTGCTCAAGTCCCATTGTAGTCAAATTTAAGACTATGACTGCAGATAACAGTCCATACCTGGCAAGCTCAGGCTAGCACCGAATTTCTTCAGGAGAGATTTGGGGGACCGGGGGGGGGGGGGGACGGGGGACGGGACACACTCATCAGGATCAAGACAAGCCACAGAAGTTTATTCAACCAGGACAGAAGGGATGCAAATACAAGCAGAGATGCTTTAAAATTGTAAGCCTATCATATACAGAGACATAAAGTTGGATACATTTGACAGCCATTGAAACTTCCTGCTCCCCTCCCTGATTGGCTGAGAAAGGAGTTGGTCTGGATCAGTGCACTGATTGGCTGGGGCACTGCTGATGTTGATGCTTCAAAGCAGGGATTTTCCCATATGGGGAGGAGATGGCTGAGGATTGGTCCCAGGTGGTGATTCTTCTGGGTGGGAAATGGACAGATGGGATTAGCCCAATCTTTCTGTTTCCCAGGTTTGACCCAGCTGGGTCACAAAGAGGTGATGCTTCTTTGGTCCCAGCTGGCTACATTTCATATAAAAGTAGATATAAGCCAAGGAATAAATGACTCAAGGGTAGATAGAAAGTTATGAAAAATACATGTATTTGTTTGTTTGTTTGTTTGTTTGTTTGTTTGAAACATTTATATTCCACCCTTCACACCCCAAAGGGGACTTAGGGAGGATCACAACATACCAATGGCAAACATTCCATGCCGAGGCATAAAATAACTATAAATATACAGAAAAATTAAAAACAGTCATATCTACTTTAAAATCAGCTGTTTAAAGGGTTGGAAATGATGAGTCTTGGTGGCGGGTGGGGGGTGGTTGATGCCGCCACTGGCCTGTTTCTCATATTATTCTCCACAATTACAGATGTCCAGAAAGGGTTTTTAAAAGAATTTTAAAAATTATACTTTAATAACCATAAATCATTGAGGAGGTGGGGTATCATTATATAACATGACATAATAGAATGACATCCCTAATATAAAATAGCAAGTTAACTTTTCTTTTTTAGGTGTTTCAAAATAATTTCAACTGAATTGTTGAATCTGTGACTACAGAGTCTATGGATACTGAGGTATGACTGCAATGTAATTTAACCAATACTAATTGTTACTATGGGCTGAGTGACTGAATCTACAAACAGTGATGAATCATTTATGCCTTTTTAACAACCACACCTTTCACATGTTGGAGGAATACCTTCGATAGACATTCACTTTTTGCATAAATGTGATTAAATTTGCTGTAGAGCATCCTATTAGAGGGAAGGGGATTAAAGTTTTTTTAAAATATTTTTACTGCAGTTTGAGATTTTAACTTGGATTTAATAAAGTGTCATAAATATTTACAAGTGGTGAAACTATCATTTTTGTTTGTATTTATGCATAGGAAGAGATCCTTTAGCTGCATGCATATTCCAGGATTTGTCAGTTAGATTTAAGCAAGCATAATGAAACATAAGTCTGGAAGTGTAAATTTCATTTGCTTGATGCGATGTTCTGTTTATCCTTTTTTATTAGGTCTCCAGAAATACAGTGTTGAAAATACATCTCCACTGTAAATTGTATATATGTTAATTTAAGCAGCACTTAACTGCTGGCAACTTTTAAAGGGAGGAACACGTCTATCAAAAATACCATCCTTCAATATTTTTATTAGAACTTGAAACCAATTTGTATGTCCTCTGATGAGAGAATCACAGAAATAGCTCTCTGTGACCCATGAGACTTTCAATTCATTTCCCTTTCCCCAAGAGCAATGAATAAAAAAAAATGGAAAAGGCAACCAACTTACAGAATGACCACATTTAGAAAGGAATTTTGAAAAACAGATTAAACTAGAGTGCAGCCTAAATTAGTCCTAACATGAGTTCTGCAGATCTATCTGGTCATTTTGTTGAGAGTGACAAATGTTTATAACAATGATACAATGGGTTGAGAAAACTATGCTGTGAACTATGTATGGCTGACAATTCATGCTTTATAAATTATCACATAAACAGACCTAATGCATCCTTTCAGAACTGTTGTGTAAACTTGAACCAGAACTCAGAAACTTAGTTTCACACGAATTTGTTTTAGTCATCCTTGTAACTCGAGATAATTGATTATTGATAGAATTTTAAAAATTAATTTTAATTTCACATATATCAAAAATAGCTAATATATTTTATAAACATATTCTTTCCCCATCTACCTCATTGTTATCCTGAGTTGAACATCTGTAAAGATGTATTCTTCCATGAACAATCTTTAGATGAGCTAGGCCAGTGGTTCTCAACCTGTGGGTCCCCAGGTGTTTTGGCCTACAACTCCCAGAAATCCAAGCCCATTTACCAGCTGTAAAGATTTCCGGGAGTTGAAGACCAAAAGATCTGGAGACCCACAGGTTGAGAACCATTGAGCTAGGGCTTTATTTATTGCTACTTTATTTTACTAACAAGCTTCCATAAAACTCAGTGAAGAGAATATGTGGCTCGCCAGATGGGTCCCCTGGTCAAAGGATGAAGTCTCTTTAGTTGTAAGAGAAGAACTGCATCATAGGATGCACCTTTTTCCTAAAACTTTACAACAATTCTTGGTAAGGTTCCCAAAACAAGGCCTATGTCCTTCAAAACACCTACACATAAAGTGTTCTTAAAATACTATAATGAAATCTGATGTAACAGTTAGGGTCTGTCAATTTTATTTGTTATAATACACATCAAATTAGTACTTGTATAATATTTTTGGGATCTAGGTTTAAAATGGCAAAATACTTTGTCAGGTATGCATCAGAACTAACTGCTTTCGATTTTCTTGTTTGCATTAAGAAGATGGAAATATTAACAACTGTATGAATAGATTTCCACTGTGGAAGGTCTAGATATTTCAGCAGGCAACATATAACTGAAATCTTTTTGTAGTTGTCAAAACAAGCAGATCTAACTTTGTACATTTTCTGTTAAAACTAAAAGCACTATGACAGTCTGAAGCCTGGTTGAATCAATATAAGAAGCAAACACATTTTGCTTTACTTCCAGGATTCATTAAGAGCTTTGACATGTTTTGAAGAGACATTTCAGATGTCTTGGTGCCACTGAGGACCTCTCTTTATAAGGTACTTTGTACTTCGGTGCAGGAGCAGGGGGCAAAATCGTATTTGCAACCTGTGCTGGTTTTGAAGGGCACAGACATGTTTCACACATTGTTTTGCCTCTGAAAAACAAGGAACCATTGTGGAAAAAAGGTTTCAACCCTACTTTAGCATTATGTCAAAGGAAAGATTGGTGTGGAAAATGTCATTGATTTTTTTAAATAATTTACGAATGTCTCTTTTTGTATTCAGGTCCCAAATACTAAAAAGTGTATACATTTGCCTTCCTTTTAAAGGTTTTAATTTATCATTTTGGTGGTAGGTCTGTTTGATAGCGGTGTAAAGTGAAGCTGCCAAATTGAGCAAACCTTCCACTGTGAGACGGAGAAACAATGATAATGGCTGCTTGATGATTGTCATTGTTTGTAGTCTACTTGTCAGTTCTCAAATTTGTTGAAGTGTGGAACACCATTGTCCTGATGTCTAAAGTCACTCACAATTAGCTTGAACTAGTGAAACTGCCAGTTTGGGCTTGGCTTACAGAGATAAAATGGGAAGGAGTGACCTGTGTGTGTATGTATTTGACAGTCTTTCAAAATTACTATGGATTTTCTTAACAGAAGAAATTTTGCAACAGAAGAGGTAAAAACACACTTGAAAGACATTTATTGTAATCATGTCTTCTAGTCTTTAGCATATTGGTGAATCTGTGTTTAGAGATGTTCATATTATCAAGAAATGCCAAGCAATTTCTTGATTTAAATGAACTGATACATAACTTTGAATCCTTTTCCCAAACCTATCCTTAACACCTGAATTAAAACCTGACCACACACCTCCCCCTGCTCTCCTTATATTTGTGGCAAGTAAAATAGTCTTAGGCTGTATCTGTACTGTAGAATTAATACATTTTGACATTACTTTAAATGCTATAGCTCAATGCTGTGGAATCGTTTTCAAAGACTTCAGCTTTCTCTACCAAGGGGTACCTCAACAAACTACACATCACAGGATTTGATTACTAATATTTTTAGTTTCATTGGAATGAAACTTTAGATAACTTGTTATTTCTGAAAGGCAACTTCTCCATTTGTTACTGGATTGTTGAAGTCTGTTAAAACATTTAATTATCTCTCTTGATACTGTCTATGTACGTATTCACACACACACAAGTACTGATTACATCCAGCAAACCCAAAGTATAGTGTAAATATAGTGACCTTTAAAACCCTACATAATTTGGGTCCAGGTGACCCAAAGGATCACCTTCTCCTGCACAATCTGCCCTGGGCGCAGAGGTCCCCCGGGGGATGCTTACTCCAATCTGGTGACTGTCACACAGAGAACCTTTTCATTGGCCGCCCCAAGATTGTGGAATGACCTGCCAAAAGAGATTCCCACAGCTAAACAAAGTGTCAGAATTTAAAACACAATTGAAGATCCATCTCTTCCAGCAGGACTACCCTGTCAATTTTCAATTAGAAGTTTTGATTTAGATTCTATTGCTGCTATTGCTACAATGACTACTGTAGTTGTACACAATGTAGGAGCACAATCAGTGTTGACTGCACTACTATGGACAACTCCAACATGCAATGTACAATGCATAGCCACAACTTGCAAAGACAAGTGACAAAGGAGCATGCTTTCTGCACAATGCACTTTCACTACTATCAGCAGAATACACCATGGTTACTTATTGACCTAGAATTCAAAGCATGCTAATGTGCATCTATTTCTGGATTTATGGTTATTTTATGAATGTTGATTTATAGGTGGTCTGAATCCCTGCACCTCTGGGCCTCCTAAACCATTTTGACCCATGGTTTGTTGGATATTAACTACTCATTACTTTCTTACACTCTGTCTGGGCACATTGTGCTCTTTTATACATCTCTTTTCCTTATAAGAGTCAGACAAAAACCTCAACAAGTTGTTTTCCTCTCAATTCTACTTGCTTTTTTCAGTTCTCAGCAGATACCCATGAATAGTAGTGGAAACTCAGGAGTAGTTCTATTTAATATGTGTTTTTGCAGTAAAACAGCAAGACAAAGAGAACTATTGAGAAAAGAAACTACTTCCCATGTGCTCTTTGTTCGGAATCTGCTAAAACAACACATCCTTCTTTAGCAGCCTTCTTTTGATTCATAGGTTTGCTTCCTTTGCCTATATTCCGGCAAATATAGGTGTTCATTCTTCTTTAAAACTATTGTCTTATTGGAATGAAGTTTTTACATGGCAGAACAAGATTATTTTGAAAAGTAGTTATGAGGTCTGCAAAGGTTAGTGAAAGTGCTCATATCCAAAGCAAATCCACATTTTATCTGCAACTATGCCTGAATTTAAGACGCCTCATAATATTATAGCACAAAGGCATATTTTCTAATATAAGTCAGTAACGCTATAACCAGTGAAGATTAGGTGAAGCTTTACCAGATTATATACTCCCAACTATAAGAGGATTTGCCAGTGTGACGAATATGGTGTTTAGAAAAATTACATAGAAAAATATGCAAATGGAGCAGAATTACTTTACAACAGTGTTGACTATAACTTGAGTTGTAAAGTATTTACAGCCAGCAAGTCATGATAATTTAAGGTGTGACTGTTGTATTATTTCAGTATCTAAAGATTCTTCGAATACCATTTAAGCTGTTACTTGTGGCAAGGGTTTAAAAATCTTTACCTTTTTGTTTGAAGTCATCAGTGGGAGATTCTGCGGTTGTTTTCATGTTAGTCATTTGAATTTACCAGAGTTTCAGCTCTAGAGACAAATAGCTAATACCTTTCTGGTGTGTAAGGATGCAACTCCGCATTTAAATGTATTGTAAAACATTACACAAATCTGTAATTATATTACTTTTAAAATAAAGCCTTCATCTATCCTAAGTTCGTTTGATGTCCCTTCCCTGCTGACTCTATTTTTTCCTTGTTCCCACTTTACATTAATGTGAAGAGACAGTTGAGTAAATGCACAATGAACTTCAAAACCTAGTAATTGTTTTTCAGAAAGAATGAAACTTGCGAATTAGATATGGATTGTAAAAGAACACCAGAGCTGATTAGTGTTCGTTAGGTTTGCCTGCTGGACCGTTCTGACACCTGTCTTCCAGCTTTCTCGATAAATGCCACGGCTGATCCCTCTATACTGCCAGTCACATGACAGCAAGCGAGAGCTTGTGGGTGGGAATTAAAAAGATTCCCAGTGAACCTTGTCAGGCTTAGCAATTCATGGAACTCGACATAAAAGGCAATGTTAAACAAAGATGAGTTGAATCCATTTACATGCAAACTCTAGTTATCTGTGTTTAAAATTAAAAAAGGGGGAGACAGAAAGAGAGAGAGAGAGACTGGAATGGATGAATGTTTAAGAAGGTTGTGATTCCTTCCTTTGAAAGCAGCACAGATAATAAGGTTCTAAGTTGCTAGGGGTTGAGTAAGGAGTAAGCCAACTTTGGGGGGGGGGGGGGGATTTGAAAAAATGGCTTTCCCCCCTCATCTTCTCTTAAAAGAAATCTCAGTTTCCTTCTCCACCATCTGGTTGCATCTTGTTTACAGCACAGTATGTATGTTTGTGCTTATTAATCATGCTTACACAAGTATCTTAATTACTCCCAGTGTAGCTGCTCTGTCTTGAACTTCCAAATTGACCTTTCCCTTTTTATTCCTTGAAATCATTAATCATACATAATCAACGACAGTGGGACACAAGAACAGGCTACTGGTATTCAGAAACGTTCACCAGTCCTGAAAACAAAGGTAGACCAGAGTGACTCCACTGGTGCTGGTCAGACATATCTTAATTAATGACATGTGTGGTTGTGTGGGTTTGTATAACATGCATCTCTTTTTTTCTTCCTTCCTTTCCAGAATCTGAATTCATTTGCTCCCATAAAAATCATGTGGAACAATGATACTAAAACTAAAAACCAAGAAATAATGAAAGGGATAGTTTGTTGCAATCTTCGTACCTTCCTTGTTCTTGTGCTGATCCTTTATGCCTTTTTCTTTGCTTTTAGGGTATAATGCAAGTTCTTTTCTTACAAATATTCCATATTAAGGGGTATCACCAGAGTATGCATATATGTATAAGGATATGAGGATTTCCAGAGGAACTATGTGTCAAATAAATGCTTGTCATTTGCATTCCACTGAGTTTTATCCTCAAGCTATGACAGAAGGAGTAATTTTTGAAAGCAGCAATGGATTTTTAACAGGTGTGATTATCAGCTCACTAATTAGAAGTGTAAAAGTTGTGGTCATTTAATTAGATTTAATTTGTAGTTTGTCTTCCATGCATTGAAAGAAGTTTCCATGTTAGTCTCTTACATAAAAAGGAAATGAGAAGATGGCAAAAAATAATAATGTGATAGTACTTTTAAGAATAAATGATCACTGTGCAAATGAGAAAGACCTGTATCATCTTTTTTCTTTTACAACCCTTCTTTCTGGGTCCTATTACATTCCATCCCACTCCTATCACTATATAAATAATATGATTTACGCCTGAGGCTTTAATATTACTCCATACTGCATCTGAAGAAGTGGGTTTAGATCCATGGAAGCACATGCTCAAATAAAACTGTCAAGTCTTAAAGGTACTGCCATGTCTTATTTTTGTTTTCTTTTTTTGCTTCTTTTTATGCTCTGTGAGTTCAGTATTCAGGTGTTATTGATACACAGTGTTTAAATATAATCTATGCTTCAAACATCATTCTCCCAAAGTAGTTGCAATTTTGTTTTATTGAACTTTCAGATGGTTCTGCATGATTCTGTGGGACAGTTTCCTTCGAAGCTGACCACATTGGAGAACCTATAGTCATCTCTATGCGTTTTTTAGGTCTTCCAGTGGTTCTGTGATCTGCTTTTGCCAGATGTTGACCATTTCCAGAGGATCTGGAAATGCGAGAGAGGACAGTTTTGTGATATGCTTCACCTGGAGGTCCTTCATTACACCATTACTCTTTTTCACATTAAGTCCAAGAGCATATCCCTTTCAGACATGCTGTAAAGAAATATTCAAACATTGCTGAAAATGTAATTAATCTGTAATCAAATGCCTGATTAATAAAGCAGCAACAAAACAATTTTAAATTGCAAAATCTAGCTGCCAGGATTTCTCAGAGTTGTAAAAGAATAATCAAGTAAGTTGATGGATGTTCTCCCCTTAAAAACCTCAAGAGAATAATACTGAGCATATTCTACAAGTATGGTTTGTTTGTTTGTTTTTTGTCGTCTCAGGAGTGACTTGAGAAACTGCAAGTTGCTTCTGGTGTGAGACAATTAGCCGTCTGCAAGGACATTGCCCAGGGGACGCCCGGATGTTTTGATGTTTTATCATCCTTGGGAGACTTCTCTCATGTCCCTGCATGAGGAGCTGGAGCTGACAGAGGGAGCTCATCTGAGCTCTCCCTGGATTCGAACCTGTGACCTGTCGGTCTCCAGTCTTACTGGCACAGGGGTTTAACCCAATGCACCACCGGGGGCTCCATACAAGTATGGTGCCACCATAGAAAACACTGTGTTCCCTATGATGCTATGGAAGAACTTCAGATTGCAAAGGAAGCTTTTGATGACATTCTTCTCTGTCCTTCAGCCGTCCAGTGTAAACACACACCATGTATGGAAAATAATATCTTCCCTCTTTCTCTTCTCCTGCAACAAAACTACAGGTTTTAGTATATTTTCATATCAGAATGTCAGAATCCTCTAGTATAGATGCCATAAAATCAAACACTGAAGATTGATGACCCACTATGGAATAACAAGAACAGACACAGAGAATTCTATTGAATAAGAGCCACTTTATTTAATGCAAAACCTATGTAAACTGTATGGATCCTGGAAAGAAGCAAGAGGGTGAGAATAAATTAGTGCAGGGCCAGCTGAGACAGGCATCACTCCTTGACTTCCTCCTCAGCTTTCCCCTGGACAAATCACCTGAGCCCTGATGGTAACCTAATAACTAGGTTCTTCTCCATCTAATCATCTACTCTCTGGAAGGCAGGCCTGAGGAACACCACCCATACCATGCCTGACTCCTGAAAAGCCCTCCACATTCATCTCCTGAGGATGGGGCTGATGTGCAAATGTTCATATGGCTGCCCCAACTTCTGTAGGCAGTTGCAGCAATCCAAGTTTGTGAATAACCAAACCATGACTACGAAACCCACAAATATAGAGGGCTGATTGTAATTGTCTTTGGTGCTAGAAATGACATTTGGCAAGAGGAGCTATTCCAGGGAAACCTTTATTTGATACAATATATTTTCACCAATACCCTGTATCTAGTTGTAATAGTTTTATTCACAGCAGAAACTAGCACAATAGTCTGAAAGCAACTTTTAAAAGAAATTATCACACAGTTTTTGTAGCAACTATTGGGCTTGACTGTATTTTACAGTGTGAATTTTCCCAAATTACCTTAGAAAGGTAAACTCCTTGATAACAATACTTGAATAGATCTCTGTCTGCAATGTGTATGATTCATTTTTCAGTGGCATGATTTATATGGGGATCAGCGTAGCCCTTTGATCAGGTAGAAGGCTATGTTTTTATAGCATGGTTTTCAGTTCTCTGAACCCGAACTCCCAGTGTCATTAGTATAAGTTTGGTATCGTTAATTCAGAAGAGTAGCTCAAATTTAAGCGCCCTTGCAGAATTTTTTAAATCCAGCACTTATGCTTGCTGTGTATGGAGTTGAATTATTTTGAGGATTATCACAAACATTGATCTGCCCTTCACATTATGTTTGATGCCTGAGCTAAACCCAAGGAGATGATAGCCTTAGTGTGGTGTCACTTTTGTCACTTGAAAGCCTATTCAGTCAACTGCATCTTGAAAAGACTCCAGAATAACAAAGCACTGATAGCTTTTAAACTTGGCTTTAACCTTCAGAGACTAATAAATTATTATTCCTTGTTATGCACCAGTACCTTTTTTGTTAACAATGCATCATTTTTAATGTGGATGACTTGATTTTTTTGTAATATAAAGCATCCATAAATAGTCTGAAAAGAAAAGAGTAGCTAAGTACTTTTATAGTTGGCAATATGAATGCTACTCTTACTGATTACTGATGAATGTGTAATTCATCAGTCATTAATCTGCATAAATTATGGTCGTTAAAGAAAGTACATTTCAGTATCTTTTTACAGCTGTAAATGCAGATGAAAAATTACATGGGAAAAATACATGGGATAGTTTTGCAAAGCAGCACTGTGTTCAACAGTATGGCTAGAGAAATGCTTCCTTATTGATAAAATGCTAATTTATATTTTCCCACCTGGGACTATCAATGATTGGGCAATTGTATTTATGGCATAACTACATAACTTCCATGCACTCTGTTCAACGAGACTGTAAAATGCTACACTTAAAAATGTAAAGCAGGGCTATTTAGGTTTCTCTCTAGTGTGTTCCCTTAAGTCAGGAAAGAAAGCTAGCCGTACTTCTGAAAGTGTCTGTAAGTGGAAACTGATAGGTATTTTGTTCATTTATGACTTCTGTTCTTATGTTGTGAAGTAATCAGTAATGGACTGAGTGAGGAGAGCAAATTGAAACTTAATCCATACAAGAGAAATGTGATATTGGTCAGTTATAACACAGATCGGGGAACAGGATTCTACCTGTGTTAGATGAGGTTATATTTTCCCAAAAGGAACAGCGTATTAGTTTGAGTAAACTTTTGGATTCATTTTGGAGATTGAAGTTTCTCTGGTAGTCAGGGGTACTTTTGCACATTGGAGGTTTGTTCACCAACTTTGCACATTCATTGCGCTGCCAGATCTAGCAATCGTCCTACATGCCCTGGTTGTTGTTGTTGTTCATTCGTTCAGTCGTCTCCGACTCTTCGTGACCTCATGGACCAGCCCACGCCAGAGCTCCCTGTCGGACGTCACCACCCCCAGCTCCCCCAAGGTCAGTCCAGCCACCTCAAGGATGCCATCCATCCATCTTGCCCTTGGTCGGCCCCTCTTCCTTTTGCCTTCCACTTTCCCCAGCATCATTGTCTTCTCTAGGCTTTCCTGTCTCCTCATGATGTGGCCAAAGTACTTCAACTTTGTCTCTAGTATCTTTCCCTCCAGTGAGCAGTTGGGCTTTATTTCCTGGAGGATGGACTGGTTGGATCTTCTCGCAGTCCAGGGCACTCTCAGCACCTGGAAAACACAAGAATGGCCATCAGACTGGAAAAAATCAACTTATATCCCCATACCAAAAAAGGGAAATGCGAAAGACTGCTCAAACTTCCGTACAGTGGCCCTTATTTCTCATGCCAGTAAGGTAATGCTCAAGATCCTGCAAGGAAGACTCCAGCAATACATGGAGCGAGAGTTGCCAGATGTTCAAGCTGGGTTTAGAAAAGGCAGAGGAACGAGAGACCAAATTGCCAATATCCGCTGGATAATGGAGAAAAGCAGGGAGTTTCAGAAAAACATCTACTTCTGCTTCATTGACTATTCTAAAGCCTTTGACTGTGTGGATCATAATAAATTGTGGCAAGTTCTTAGTGGGATGGGCATACCAAGCCACCTTGTCTCTCTCCTGAGGAATCTGTACAAGGACCAAGTAGCAACATGCCCTGGTTACATCTAGTTTAAACTTCGGTGATGCATTCTACATGTGACTGCCTTTGAAGAGTGTTCATAAACTTTAGCCTATTCAAAGAACTGCAGTCAGTATGTTAACTGGGTTGGATTATAGGAGCCATGCTACTGCTCTGTTAGAATAGCTGCACTGGTTGTCAATTCAAAGTTCTGGTGGTTATGATTGCTAAATCCCTGTATAGTTCAGGTTCAGAATGTCTGGGATATGAGCCTAAGAATACCAGGAGAGGCCTTTCTCATAGGACCTCATCACATAGAGGTCCCTAGTGTGGGCAACAGCAGGGGGATTCCCTGGGCAACATGGCAAACCTATGGGGAAACCGTCACCCTGCGCCCCACATCACCTCTTTCCCCATCCCATGAGAGAAAGTATTTCCAACTGGCTTCCCCCTGTGCCATCCTGTTTTATGCAATGAGAATATAGGAAGACTTTCATGTTCTCAGGGCTCTGCCCTTGGACACTTCCAGGATGGAGCCAGAATGGAACCCCACTGGAAGTAGCCCTGTGCCAAGGCACTGTCCTAGCTCTGTCCTGGAAGTGTTCAAGGACGGAGTTGGAGTCTAATGTGATGAGGTCCTTAGGCCAACCACTGTTTCAATACAGTTGGCAGATAAGTGAAAGATGGCCTTTGTGGCAGCTGCCCCTAAACTTCATGGCATCTTTTATCAGAAGGCCAGAATGGCCCCTCCCTGCTGTCCTATTGGCCTAGAAGAGCATTTGCATTATTGCAGGATTTTACTACAGAAAGAGTTTAAAAAGGTGGCTAGGAAGTTCAAACTGCATAGTTTCAAAAGCTTTTATTTTTTCCTTTTTGAACTGCGTTTCAGTCTTTTAATTACAGATTTGAATGATTTAATACTGTGATTCTATTTTAATATTTGCATTTTGTATGTTTTTAACTGTATTGTTCTTTTAAATTGTAAAAAACTTTGAGTGCCAATTTAGGGAGAAAGGCAGGATACTAGTACTAATACTGGATTAATAATGTGAAGAAAGTGGTTGTGAAGGAGGAGAATTAGAAGCAGCAGCATCAAGAGAAAAACGAAAAGTAAAGCACAATGGAATGGCATGAAATATTGTATCCCAGAAGTCAGGTAACTTTGATCATCCAACTCTATAATTTCCATTATATCCATTCTGGATTGTCAGCAGTAAAGGATTGTGAGACTGAGTATCCAGAAGGTTCCTTGCTTTACTTTCATGGAACAAACAAATAAAAGGTTTTAAAAATAGTGAGAATGCCTACATTTGACCACATCTTGATAAATTACTTAAGCCTGTCATGCACATACGCTTGGCAGCAGCCCCCACAATTGACAGCGAGATTTACTTTCATGCTGTTTTCAGATGTAATTTCTATGTGATGCTGCTCTGAAACAAGAGCCTTTTGACTTCAATTTTTTAAATTTACCTATGCGAAATACTGTAACACTTGACCCACTTATCATTGCTTTATTTGTGACAAATGGTTTAACTTTTATTAGCCAAACATGATTTCTACTATCCAGCCTAAATACAGCAAAAGGGAACATGTACATATTTTCCCTTGTCACCAAGCAAATAGTAACAGTTTCCATAAAGTGTGGCTTTAGAGCTAGATTTATGAACAAAATAAAGACTATGTTATTTATTTTGAATGGAACTAATAGGTAAGAATGACATCAACAACACTCAAGGGGTGTGTGCGGTGTGTGTGTATGTGTATGTGGCAAGCCTTCAGTAGAGAAGGCTCCATAACCAAAAGATTATTGCCAGTAGAAATGTCTAAGATCAAAATGGCACTAAAAGCAGAGGTTTGCCCAAGGATCTGATGAAATGATTCGTCTTTAAAAAGGGTGAAGAGAGGACCAACTCATACTGATAGAAAGAATCAATTGTAAAAACAGAACACAACAATTGATAGCTGAAAATGAATTAATAGAAATAGGGCACATTTAGCGCCACTGTCAATATGGCACCCTTTGGAAGATTACATGTGTCTGTGTAATGTTCTAGCAAATACTTTCCTCTTGTTATTCATTCCTCCCCTTTCCATTACCACATCCCCGCACTGGGTTTCTTTAGTATATCACAACCTGGAACTGTTGCCTCCTTCTGTTTCAATGCTATTAATTTAAATCCTATTTGCCAGAGCCATACTTTCTTCATTTGATTAGGGCGAGACACGAAAGATTCATCAGAATATTGGCAATTCTATTTTAGGCCACTTTGTGAACCTTGTGCTTTTGCTTTTCTCAAGTCATTTTCAAAATGGAAGCTGAAATACTGCAAATTTTGTTACAGGAATTGATCTTGGGATGGGAGGGGAGGAAATTGAACATCTAAATCTCCTAGAAATGAGGCAGTTGTAATGTTCAAGCACAGGGAACTTTACCCCCACCTTTTTCTTGGCTCTCCAGCAGTAATATTTGCAGAAGTTGATGAAATCAGAAGGCCAATGCTTAGCTTTAGTTGAGAAAACATAGTCTACTTTATATTTTTCTTCATATGCTTTAATGGATATATTTAAATGAAGAAATATCAGGATTTGTCCTCTGTATATCCTCCAATTCATAAAGAGGGAGGTGGTCTGTGGTTGCTAATGCTAGCCCGATGCCCCCCCCCCCCCCAATGTTTAGGTTGAAATAGGAATTTTACCATGTTTTGATGAGTATGTTCATTTTCCAAATGGACTAGAAACTTCTATGTTGGTTGCTGTTTTAATAGGCATGATAATTTGGAATCATTACATATTTCTATAAAAAAGGGACAGCAATGTTGTTTATGACTTTATGTTGTTGTCATTAAGTTGGCATCTCGAAACTGGAGTATGGGGTGAGGAATCTGCAATCTTCTCTAGATTTTAGAAAATAATGAGATTTTTCTTCAGATCACAGTTCAAGCACTATTAGTGGTCATGATTGTGGATTCCCGTGTTTCAGAATCATAAATAAGTTGTGGTATTTTGATACAGATGAGCCATGTGTGATGAGAACTGCATTAAATCAGAAAAAGTATGTGCTGCACCAGTCTGTCAGCAGCAGTGACTGATTTACCTGTATCAGTTCACTCTAGAAGCCTTTGCTGTTCATCTTCTTTTTATGAAGTAATTTTATTTATTTATTTATATAAGTAATAGTGGAATTTGGCAACTAGATGTGAAACAGACTTGCTTTCTGTTTTCTGTTCATTTGTTTGCTCTTGTTAGAGTCATCAAAATGTTGACAGCTGCATAACTCTTTTTAAAGTATTCATATCCTGACAGATATTATGGATATTTGTCATTTTACTTACAGTAAGTGACAGCTAAATTAGCTTTATGCTGTGTTGGAGGATATTTCCAATGTAGTGAGCCCAGTCATATTTGGATTGAATTTCTCCAATGTGTAGCTGATTTCAAGTGGTTATTAAGAAGTAAATCATGCAGGCTCTAACAAAGTGGAAAGGAAGTCTGGAGGAACATCCTTGCCCTTTGTGCAATGTTGTCCTACTGATATATTCTGGTGTTATTACACCAATCAGCATTTATCTGGAGATCAACAAGTCTGGAACTTGAGAAAATATAGAAGAAAGAAACCATTGCTTATTCGAAATTTTGTTAAATGTACCTAGAAAATGTGCTACTTCATTTTGAAACCTGCTTTGTGAGACTTTTGTGTCCTAAGATACTTCTAATTGTTTCTGAGCCCAGTTCACTATGCACATTTTGAACCGTGGCGTAGTCTCATCAGGATTATCTTTAGGAGTCATTTAGGGAGAATACCTCTCTCATCAATGGCATTTCTAGATAGATTCCTACTAAAGGAAGCTGGATAAAGACAATAACTTGTATTAATGTTTCCTAACATATTGTCTTGATATTATCATGTGTATTGTTTCCAATTTAGACACTGTCACCATTAGATTTTCATGTTTGAATGACTTCAAACCCAACATTTAAACAGCAACCCACTTAAATTAGTATTTCATTTGCAGCCCTCTTTTGCCTGCATTTTATCTGTTACTTAATGAAGATAAGTTGGACTTTTTTCTTCACTTACTGCCTTTCCAAGACTTTTTCAAGAAAATAGTTGCCTGTCATTTTCAAATAGAAGTTCAGAGCCTTAAAAAGGAATTAGTCAGACATACCTTATTTACCCCCAAATCCAGACAGCACTGATAATGGAGCCTACTTCAATTTTCATTCTTCACTCCTTGCCTGTAATGGCAGGTGCCTCACACTTTGCTGATCATGTGCAAAAATGCTCTTATTTCAAAATTTTAAAAAAACATATAGCTCATGTAAGCCTAAGTATGCCTCGACTGACATTCTCCACACTGAAAAGTAGGATATAAGTATTTGTTAAAAACAAACAAATAAAATACATAAATAGAGCATTAGTTTTCTACATGCAGAGAAGTTTTTCCCCCAAAGCAGAGCTTGTGGAAAAGGGGCACTTTCTCCCCACATTCATTATCTGAACTGGATTACTCCACCTCTGAACTTTACTTCCTTTTTATCTTGCTTGTCTAGAGATGTATAGTTTCTATGGCCTAAGTCAAGGCTCTTTTGGGGAAAGGTAGATCCTCTTTCTTTACATTTCTGAAGAAACAAATATCAGTTATGAATACAACTTTTTAGAAGTAGTACGGCTGTAAAGTTAAAGATATTTCCAAAATTGTAACCTTAACAAATAATGTAATGTGATTACTTTGGTCTAATGCAACAAGTAATGTAGACCTGCTATTCCTAAGTCTATTGCTTCTCTTGGGATCATGGTGGCAGTTTTGAGCCCCCCCCCCTTTAAAGTCTTTTATTTAATCTAAAAATTAATTATAGTTGTCAGTTAAGGAAATCACAAGCAAAAACGCTGCTTTTGGTGGATTCACCTCACTCTCATAATCAGCAAGATCATTCATCACTAAAAATTTTGGGGTGCATCTGTGCAGATTATAATCAGTTAAAGATATTTCTATCATCATTATCATTATTATCATAACCATTATTGGAACTATCATCATCGAATTTAGGTGAACATACAATTCCATAGGGATGGAACAATATAGAGATAACTTTAGAAAACAACATGAAATATAAATATTTGTAGAAAACTTACTTGGTTGCATAAATTTGACATCTGCTTTTGCTTTCCATATAAAACTGATATTCATTGTTTACAAATGGATAATGCAAATTAATATTTAAGGGTAAGTTGGTTAGATGCAAAGTGCTTAGAATCACAAACTTATTCCATCTGTGCACAAAGGCTGAACTTCTTTCTGGTTGGTGGGTGAAAATTATATAGCTTATTTAGTTCACTCTAAAAATAATAATGGAGCCTATTCAGATTTTATCTCTAATTTTACTTGGTTGTTGAGCAATATTAATAATGCTGTCATAAACTACACTAAAGAGGTGTGCACATGATTTCCTACGCTTAAGTATGGAATAAATATTATTCTGCAATAGGAGAGTAGAGCATGCAGGTTGCCTGATTCTGGATTATTTGAATGTGTTTGGAGTACAGCACTGTTCAGATCATATATTCAGTATATTTGGCAAGAAGATGAAGTAGTTCAGTATTTCAAAGTGGTTTTATAGAAATTTGCTCTGGTGCTGTGTGGGAATAATCATGTAGAACAAGATCCATCATGCTTTAGTACAGAATTAATTTTTGAAATGAAATGATGCAAACTAGTTCATAACATTATAAGAACATAGTACTCTACAATAATCTTGCAGAAATAATGGCACATTTAAATAAATGGTGCTAAAACATGCTGAAAGCTGCTATCCATGATGCAGCAATTCTTCTTTTGTACTCTGTCTACTGCAGTCTATGTAACTCTAAGCTACAAGCAATTCAGCATGGCAACAAATCATGTAAATTAAATGTTTTTCAAATTAACTTTCACACATTTTCTAGAAATTTATCAGAAATTGTGCAGAACACACTTTGACCTTTTTCAATTTTTTTCTGCAGTTGAAGGTAATGTATAGAGTTTACCTGCAATAAAGAATTTTCACTTACAGGCACAACAGAAGCCCCCCCCCCCCCCAGTTTAATCAGAGAGAATACTATTTAAACCAACACCCTTCAGGCTTGCTTTGAAAAGTAAGGCCATTGTAATTGTGATGGCATAACTGAAATACTTTTGGGGGCAGACCTAGTTCTGGAACTGTTGTTTTGTCACTGAGAAGGCCTTGCTTTAACTCTGCAGCAAATTATGCTTAAGCTTGTTTGCTGCTAAATATGTTACTGCATAGGATACATAGATATTTTAGAACAGTAAGAATAAGTACCAAAACTCTATGTTATACCTTACAGCTATTAAAAAAAATAGTTTTGAAATTGTATTTTACTATGGAAACTAAGGTAATACAGAGTCTTTCCACAAACCAAAACAGTATCTTGTAGCACATTAGAGACCCCAGTGGCGCAGTGGGTTAAACCCTTGTGCTGGCAGGATTGAAGATCGACAGGTCACAGGTTCGAATCCGGTGAGAGGCGGATGAGCTCCCTCTATCACCTCCAGCTCCCCAAGCGGGGACATGAGAGAAGCCTCCCACAAGGATGATAAAACATCAAATCATCCAGGTGTCCCCTGGGCAACGTCCTTGCAGACGGACAATTCTCTCACACCAGGAGCAACTTGCAGTCACTCCTGACACGACAAAAAAAAGAGTAAAGGATTAATTATGGGTTAAGTTCTGATTGTTACCCTTTAGAACATTGTCATTACTTTTCAGGAAAAGTTATTTCAAGTTTCTCAAGGTGGTTCCAAACTTTCAACATGCCAACTTTGTTCTCCAGTTTTAGAGCACATCTATACTGACCACTGCCGTCAGTTTCAAACTTGAAGAAACTAGTTTTGCTGTGCATATGATTACATAGGAAATCCTGGATTCAGTTTGAGGCCTCCATGGTGATTCATAGAGGTGTGCAAAACTTCATTTGTAATTCATTTTTCAATCTATTTCATACAATTTGTACATACAACTCAATATTAATAAATGGCAGGGGCCCCCATGCAAAAAACATAAGATAAAAAACACTGATCTATGATTTTTGGATGAGCTATATAAGTCTTGTGAATTCCTCCAGGTCTCCATCTCAGGAGCTGCTTCTCCCCCTAAAGGGCTGGGTTTGGTTCTCCCAGAGAGCCCTGAGGGGGATGGTGAGGCTAGAGTAGAGGAAGAAGCCCTGCTTTTTCCCCAAAGAGAGCAGCGAGGGGGCCCTGGGGTGGACAGGTGGGAAGGATGCCAGGCTGGATGGCCAGGCAAGGGACTGGGACTGTGCTTTTCCTGCCTGGCAGAAAGGGGGTTGGACTCCCCTCTGTTTAAGCAATTACTTAATGAAAAGTAACAAAGAATGTGTTATATAGTTATAGTTACGATACAGACCCCAATGATATTTTAGAAACACTTTCGAAATTATTCTCTGTGCCCTCCTAATTTAGTAATGAGCATTGAAACATTTTCTTCATTGATCACACAGGCCTAGTGATTGCACAAATCCCAGAACACTGGCACACATGAAGAGCATTTTTTCACACACTTTTGTAGGAATTTTGCTGTCCAAACTGCATTAAATGGTCAGTGTAGATGGACCCTTAGTCTTCATTGTAGATCATATAAAAGTAACATTACTTCAAAAAAAGTGAGTTGTGGGGGCAATAGGGTTCTGCCATGGGTTTCATGATATTCAACATCTTTATCAATGACTTGGATGATGGAACAGAGGTCATGCTTATTAAATTAGTAGATGACACCAAAATAGGAGGAGGGATAGGTAATGCCACAGAGGACAGGACCAGAATTGAAAAGGACCTTAACAGAAAACTAACAAAATTCATTGCAACAGAGAGAAATATATGATATTACACTTAGATAGAAGGAAAGAAATGTGCAGATATAGTGTAGATGACAACGGACTTCACATCTGGAGTCTTAAACCGGTATCACACTGGAGCTTAAAGAGAAGGCAAAAAGTATGCATCCCATTTGAAACTCTGTGGCTGCCTCCTGCATAATTCTGAGGTTTGTAGTTTAAGGGAAGGAGCTTTAAAATGCTCAGCCAGAGAGGTCCTGGGTCTCACTAACACAGTCAAGGGATGCATACTCTTTGCCTACTGTTTTAGCTCTTGTTTGATAACACATTTAGACCACAACCTGGACATGAGAAAAGTGTGGGGGCAGCTGGAAAGGCCAGTTTGAATTTAGGCTGCATCAATAGGAATATAGGGTGTAGATCAAGGGAAGTAGAAGTCCCACTGCTTTTTGCTTTGACCAAGTGCCTCTTGGATCGCTGCGTCTAGTTCTGGGTGCCACACTTCAAGAAGAATATTGACAAGCTGGAGCATGTCCAGAGGATCATGGGCAACATGTAAAAAGTCTAGAAACTATACTCTTACACCTTTGAAAACTGAGTATGTTTAGGCTGGAGAACAGAAGGTTAAGAATGGATGTGATAAGCATTTTTAAATGTTTGAAAGGATGTCATATTGAATATTGAGCAAGCAAGTTTTTGTCAGCTCCAGAGACTAGGAAATGGAGCAGAGGATTCAAACTACAGGAAAAGAGTTTCCACCTAAACATTAGGAAGAATGTTATGATGGTAAGACCTGTTTGACAGTGGAATTATCTGCTTCGTAGTATAGTCGTCTCCTGTGCAAGTTTTTAAACAGGCATTGTGTAGCCATCTCTAGATCTTCAGTCATAGCAGCTTCTAAAGATAGTGGTTTTCCTCTGAATGAATGTCTGGAGGAGATAACAGAAAAAACAAATTGAATTGAAGGCAGAGGGGTTTACTATATGGTTTTTAAAGTATTTATTTATGCATTTTACATGCTTTTAAAACTTATATTATGTGCTGTGTTATTTGTTGTTTTCCCCATTGTGATCCACAGGGAGAGGCAATTAAGAAATAATAACAATAGCTATTATGACTACCTGTACATTTCTTCCAGGATCAATACAAAAAAAGCAGATCATGTAATGCAGGTTTGGGAACTTACAATGGGCCAGAGACATTTTTTTCACTCCTTTGCCTATAGGAAACACCAGGCCTCAAGTTTTGAGAAAACACAAAGCAAAACATAAACAAACAGAACAAAAATCTGAAAGAAAACAAACCATGTTGTACCATCAAATCACGAGGAGATGAGGGGGCAGATAACAAAATAAACAAGTTGTTGTTGTTATTGTCCTTAATGTGCATCCTGATAACTATTATATATTGTCAAAAAAGTATAGCATTAGTTTGTTTTTGCAGTGGCAGGTAACTAACTATTTCATAATCCTGAGGTCACCAACACAGTTTAAAAAATCCTATGTACACATAGTTAACATGGGAACTCTGCTGAACTGGTGGGATGGGAAAGAAACTTACAGCTAGAGCCAGATAGGTATTTCTTATGGAAATGATTTCTACTGTACTGTTAGGAAATGGCTCTCATGATACTGTATGAATGAAATCTTATTTGCTAATGAGTGTAGTTTGCCAAGGTTTAGGAGTGTTAAAGTATAAATATTAAATAGTGCCAAACTCAAGTTGAAATACAGTCAAGAGTTTTTGCTGACAAAACTTGGTAGAAGCTTGTCTTAGAATTCTATGTTGCAACGTGGTACATATTACTCTGCTGCAACTCAAGTTAATTTATCTAACAATGGAAACAAGTGGTAAACTTTTCCATCTTTGCACCACACAAACATTAATAACAAAAGCAACAAACTTTAACACCAAGGATTTTACAATTAAGGTTGTTAAGACTGTTTAGAAGAGTTATTTTATTGAAACTGCTGCAATTGTATGAAATGTTTGCATGGTATAATGTTCCCGAGCCAGGGGGTGGCTGAACTTTATCTCAAATAGCTTTATCTTCTCTTCAAATCTTGGCAGGGAATAAGGGAACATCAACACCTACCTTTTATGAAATCTTGTCTTTGTCAGATACTTATAATTTTGCGTAGATTATTTATCCCTCTTTTGAGATGAGGTAGGGATGTTTTCACATACCTCACTGGCATTGATTTTCATATATCTCACTTCTTTTGTTTAGGACACTTTGCTTCACACCATCGTCTTTTAATTGACTGCATGTTCCTTCTTAAATCTGAGATTTGTAACAAATGCCATCACACAGAGGATTACAGTTGCCCATTCTTCATGGTACTTCTAAAAAAAGAATGTATTAATCATATTTGCACACCTTTCTTAAGTTCCAGGAGTCACATACAGTCTGATTGTCAGAATGCCACAAGGCCAGATTCAGTACTGGAAACAATTATGTTGCATATTTGCTCCATTTTGTCCAATAAAATTCTGCATGATTTTCTATAAGACGGACCTTTGAGGGAATGCAGCCATCTCATCATGGCGGAATTTACTGTACTGCCTTTTAAAACTTCATGCAAGCTTCCTTATGTCCCATACCAGGAGAAAGGCAGGATATAAAATAATATATAACATTATATATAATGAGTTACAAACATCTGACTTACAAATGACTCATAGGTAAGAAAAAGGAATGAGACAACAGGAAGTGAGAGAAATCTGCCCCTCAGAAGATAAATCCACTCCTGGAAGAGTTATCGTGGAGAAAAAGTGTCTCACTGAAGCTTTGTCCCCAAATTTTGTTTCCACAGCAAGCAATTAGATTCAAAATCTAATAATTACAGGGTCAGAAAATGAGATGAAATCTTCTGAACACTGGCACAGACAGCAAAATAAACATTACAGGGACATTAACCCTTCCCTATGCCATCCAAAGTGTGTGTGTGTGTGTGTGTGTTTATAGATAGATAGATAGATAGATAGATAGATAGATAGATAGATAGATAGATAGATAGATTATATATAGGCTGGAGTTGCACTTAAAAATGTACCTGTTCTGATTTACATACAAATTCAACATAAGAAGAAACCCACAGAACCCATCTTGTTTGTAACTTGACAACTGCCTGTAAAACATTTAAACTGAGAAAAGTGTGTACAGTCCTGAGTTATGAACTCTAAATCTCCATATTATTCAGCCAATCATTCAGATTGCCACAATATAGGCCATGACAGTTGCTTTTACAGTGCTGTGTATATGTCTGCGGATGTAGTGGAGGGACTATGGAAGAATTAATCTATAAAGAGTTCCTGACTTAAACCACTTAAATGCATCCTCAGTGAACTACAGCCATTTTGTGCAATAATGCTTCTTCTGGCAGGTTCTCAGTGATAGACCTTTATTAGCTTACTGATAACTGGTCAATGAAAAAACAGCTACTTAACAGCAACTTTAGACTATATAAAAAGATAAGAACCAACCCCTTTGGTTATCTTATATGCTAGCTCTGTTCCCATATAGTAACACCCATAACTACAGGTTATTATTTACTTGGTCAACTTCCAATATGGTACATGCTTTCAGTTGTCAGCAATTTCCTTCCCATTGCTTATTCCATAAGACAAACAGGACTATAATGCTGCCACATAAATGAATAAGTGAACACTGGTCACACATCAGAAATATACATATTAGGATACTTTTGTTATTATATCCCTTCTTAAACAAAAAAAAATCAAATAAAGGTTTCAAGATAAATTTCTAAACAACAGATCATCAAGATATTGAACTCTTTATCTCCTGTAGCAGTACTTAATAAAAAGGAAACTACATTAATTGCACTATTAATCACTTATTGTATTGTCTGCATTTCAGATTCCAGTGAAATTTCATCCAATATGAATGATTAAATTTTCAAATCTGAGTTTAACATTTTGTAAAGCTGACTTTCACCATGAAGCATATGCCATGGTACATTTGTTTATCATTAAGGTATCACAAGAATCTTTGCTATTTTGCTGCTGTGGACATACATTACTGGCATTTTTGGTAGTTCTCCTGGTGGTACTGCACAGCATCCCAATTTTTCAGTGAAGTGGCTACCACAGAAAAAAATGTTTAGTGCTTATTATATGCTACTACATATATTGCACTGTCAGCCCCATCCCAGCTTTGTACTTATGATGTTAAAGTCATACGTCAAGCCACTTGTTTTCATTGTCTGCTCAATAGGTTGTTATCTTGACTCTGGCCTACCTGTGACCTTACTCTCTGCTTGCTCTCAACTTCCTTGCCTTTTGCTTCAGCACTGAGCACCAGTCACTGTAAAGCAACAACAAAAAGAACACACTACATTGCTGTTGTTGTCTTTCAGACAGGAATACTACACTTCCAGGGAAAACTCTGCATCCATTTGCAGGTTAGAAAACCAACTGGAATGCTTTCAGATGTTTATATTCCATCTCCAGCACTGGATTCTGCTTGTGAGCAGCTCAGGAGCATAGATTTGCACTCTGGAAATGGAAATGGGCATGAAGTGACTTGCAACACCTGCTCCAACCCTGCACAGAAGCTAGCAGGTTCACCTTATATATACAAGTGGTCTTTTTGCTCTTCTCAAACCTGTAAAATGAGAAATCCAATGGACAACTATGGCTTTTTTATGTTAAAGTGGACATCTATCTGTTGTAAAACTGACCTTACACCAGAACTAGTATATCATCACTGTGTTTTTGTACTTTTACAATGGTTGACCATATTTCAAATCTGTTGATCGCATCTCATTCTACAATGCAGCCTGAGCCCTGCCATGTGCACAGTGGAGGACCTTCTTATAGCACCATCAGGGGCACTCCAAGTGGGCAGCTACTGGTCAAAGGACATTTAGTATAATGCCAAGTTTAAAAAATGTTGTGTTTTTTAAATACATTACAACTGTACCCTCGGTTGCTTCTGATATGATAAATAAATACATCTCATTCTGAATCTACATGGAATTACCAAATTTTATTAAAATGAATTTCCAAGTGGTCCTTGTAAAGTGTGGTTGTTGAAGTCAGAGCAAAATCACTGCAATCCCCCACCTCCAGCTTTGATCAGTAGTTTAATCAACTCCTGATAACATTTGCTGAATTGTTTGGGGTTTTGTTCATTTGGTTCATGTGATTTAAATTATATTATTTGGGTGTAAGAGGAATGATGTCTAAATTATTGTGATCTTTTCTTAAGTGTTGCTTTTTTCTGTTTCTTACACTAGAAATGCAGTGGTTGACCCTCCTTTCTTCAACTCTGGCAAGATTTTCTGGGGCTCCTTCCACACTCCCATTTTATCCAGATTATCAAAGCAGATAATTCAGATTATCAGATTTGAACTGAATTATATGAGTCTACACTACCATATAATCCAGTTCAAAGCAGATAATCTGGTTTTTATATCGCAGTGTAGAAGGTGCCTGAATGTTTGATTCGAACCCTTTCTCTCAGTTATGTGATAGCATGGCTGTGGGGGCACATTGATGGGTAGGAATCATTAATTTAGATTTCAAGAAAGAGTTATTTTACTCGCTATCTTTTTCATGGGCAGGCAGAGAGAAGTATTGCAAACAAGCTATATCCTCATTAGATAGTATTTTATGGTTGTCAGCTGTCTGTTGCCAAAGTACCACAATAAAGCTAAATTTTTGTGACATCTTGCCCAGTCAAGGTATAGAAAAAAAAACCTGCAGTGGAACACACTGTATGACAGTCTACACTGGTTTACATTAGCTTATCCAATCACTTTTCCCCCATGTGCTTCATGAAATTTGTTAAATTAATTCAGCTGCAATTAACAGATTTATGGGAAAGTACCCTGTTATCCTTTAATTGAAGAGCATAAAAACTACAGAACTGAGTCTGCTGGTTCTATTTGTGTAATAGGCAATCTATCTACGACAAGGTTTGATCGATGGAGTCGTATGATGCCCTTGCCTTGTTTTATATAGGCTGTCAGCTCTTAACTGGGACTGAAGTATCTGGGTAACAAAAATTGATATAATGACTTAATGCGCCTTATTCTCTTTGAGCTACATCAGTTTAGAGCACTTCTGAGAGAAAAATGTCTGGAAAATATCAGGGAGTCATTTATCAACCTGTTTTCATTAGCATACTGCCTAGGACTGGAAAGGATTTCAATTTTTTTAAAAAAGCAGGATGGTACAATTTATTTCAGGTCTCATATTTCTTGGATGAAAGGAGACTTCTAATAAAAGGAAATATGGAAAGATGCTTTTCTTGCTGTTCTTACTAAATAAAACCCGGGGAGAAATATCACTTTGAATTCATTATTAATAATGCAGCAGGCATATTGGTATTAAGTATAATTTAGTAAAATAAATGTACTATTGGATTATTTGCTTTGTTGTTCTTTTTAGCACCTGAGGTTTGAAAAAGATGTCTGCATGAGATCTATGAGCCCAAGGAAGGCTGTTCGGAGTTCAAAGGGCTTATTTAAATTACAGTGTAATCACTCTAATAATAAAAGTTGTTCAACTGTTTCTTGGCTGAAGAAGGCGAACCGAAACGTATGCAAACGTTTTGATCCAGTGGGGTTGAAAAATGGACTCCCTGTTTAGGACTTTTGGTCCTGCCTCCAACAGGATGCTACCTTCACAAAGAGATAATAATAACCAAAAGGCAGTTGTGTGTGTGCAGGTCCTTTTCTTTGTGCATGAAATTTTTATGCATTAGTCAGACTGCATACAGTGCACCTAATGTATAAAATAAATTGGTGAATAAATCAGGTTATGAGACGCATGTAACAAGCTTGGCTTTCACCCACTGGAGTCTCATCTGAGCATGGGAAAACATTCACTCTAAAAACAACAACAGTAACAAAAAAATATATGTCTCTTTCTGGGCAGTTGTGGAAATCCCATTTTATATCTGACAATGTCTGTACCATTACAACACACAAACATGATCCATATTAGAAAAAGGGGATATGAAGAAGTAATATACAGTGGGGAAAAATATTTAGTCAGGTACAAATTCTCCCACTTTAGTCAGGTACAAGTTCTCCCACTTAAAAAGACGAGAGATGTCTGTAATTGACACCATAGGTAGACCTCATCTATGAGAGACAACCTGAGAAAACACATCCAGAAAATCACATTGTCTGATTTTTAATGAATTTATTTGCAAATTATGGTGGAAACTAAGTATTTGATCCATAATAAAATTTCATCTCAATACTTTGTTATATAGCCTTTACTGGCAATGACAGAGGTCCAACGTTTTCTGTAAGTGCTCACAAGGTTGGCACACACTGTTGCTGGTATGTTGGCCCATTCCTCCATGCAGATCTCCTCAAGAGCAGTAATGTTTTG
The DNA here is from genome assembly GCF_037176765.1 of Anolis sagrei. Lineage (NCBI taxonomy): Eukaryota > Metazoa > Chordata > Lepidosauria > Squamata > Anolidae > Anolis > Anolis sagrei. The sequence continues at coordinate 149,733,997 of NC_090023.1, forward strand.
GGGCTGTCGCTTGGCATCACAGACTTTCACAGACCCTTCAAAGGTTTTCTACAGGGTTGAGATCTGGAGACTGGCTAGGCCACTCCAGGGCCTTGAAATGCTTCTTACGGCATGCTTGGGATCATTGTCATGCTGAAAGACCCAGCCAAGTTTAATCTTCAGTGCCCTTGCTGACTGAAGGAGGTTTGCACTCAAAATCTCACGCTACATGGCCCCATTCATTCTTTCATGTATACGGATCAGTCGCCCTGGTCCTTTTGCAGAGAAATAACCCCAAAGCATGATGTTGCCACCCCATGCTTCCACAGTAGGTATGGTGTTCTTTGGATACAACTCAGCATTATTTCTCCTCCAAACACAACGAGTTGTATTTCTGCCAAACAGTTCTACTTTGGTTTCATCTGACCACATGACATTCTCCCAATACTCTCTGGATCATCCAAATGCTCTCTAGCAAACTTCAGTTGAGGTTGTGGAAAGGTGTCTTTTATACTGATAAGAAGTTCATATAGGTGCCATTACTACAGGTAATGAGTGAAGGACAGAAGAGCCTCTTCAAGAGGAAGTGACAGGTCTGTGAGACCCAGAAATCTTGCTTGATGGTAGGTGACTAAATATTTGTTTTCCACCATAATTTGCAAATTAATTAGTTAAAAATCAAACAATGTGATTTTCTGGATGTGTTTTCATGTTGACTCTCATAGTTGAGGTCTACCTATGATGTCAATTACAGGCCTCTCTCATCTTTTTAAATGGGAGAACTTGTACAATTGGTATCTGACTAAATACTCCCTCCCCCCCCCCCCACTGTATATGTTTGTGTGCGTGCGAATGTGTATATATATAAATTTATATCTAGGTCTTCTAATTATGTCAATGCATTGGAATGTTGATCAATTGAGAGATATGTGATTGATAACATGATAAAAGCAATTGCTTCAAGACAGGCATTGATCAGCATGTAGATTCCCAGACATAATAGGAAGTTATTACCAATATCAGACACTGTCTAGTTGATAATTTGTCTTCCCCTCTTGCCATCGGTGCCGTAAAAACCTAATGGCACCAATATATTGAGCATGTCCTTATTCCATTTCCACTGAAAACAAACTGTGGTTGATAGTGAATACCAGTGAATGAATATGCATAATATATTGTTTGATGCTAAGCATGGTTTAGTAATGTAGGTTGGAATAAAATGTAATGTATTAGACATTTCGATCCTATAGGCAAATAGGTAGAGAAGAAGTAAAACACATTTAAACACATGAACTATTTTAAACATTGTCCTCTTCCAAATCTTTCCAGGGTTCTTTTTCTGCTAGATTGATTTGGTTGCCTTTTTTCTAGAGTTAGAATGATACAAGAGCAAATAATAATAATATTCAAAAATTGGGGCAGAGCTACTTTGAGTAAAAGTTGGAATTTTTGGTATGTTATGAGGAAAGTATACCTGGTATACACATTATAAAGATTTGGAAATTTGAGAGTAAATTTGAACTTAAAGTGTAAATGTTAGACTTTGTGGTCACCTGCAAAATTGATGGACAGTAGATTGAAGGAAATTATTCCTTCTCAGAATGCATAATTAACTTCCAGAGCTTGCTGCCTCTGATGGCTTTAAAGAAGGATGAGAGAAGTCATAGACATGACAATTTCTGTCAGTAGCAATTAATCATGGCAGCTAAATTGAACCCCTGTGCTCAGAATACCCCTGAATACCTGGTACTGTGGATAAACAAGTACAGAGTGGCTATTTATGCTGTATTTATACACTTCAAGAAGTATTTCATGCACTCTTGGAAAGCGAAGGAGCACATAGACCACTGATCTAATCCAGCTGGATCCTTAAGTTAGTTTCTTAAATCAGCAGCAAAACAAACATCACCAAATGTTTTCTTGGTCCTTGTAGTTTTTTTTAATGTTATAAGAACAAAAGAAATTATAAGTTCCTCTTTTTGATTCAGCAAGGAAGGCAAAGCATACAATTATTATTTTTTATTTTTGTGATTTATTTATGGTGTTCCAATCAGTATGTTAGCCACTGTGTTGGCCCTAGCTACTGCATCTGACTAGATTTCAAGGTCAGCCCTTTGTAGAGTGTAATGGTAGTAATTTAATCTGTATGGTATGAGTGCTTAAAATATTATGAAAATTATTTGAATGTTATAAGAACAAAATAAATTATAACTTGAGGTCCTATATTTGATTCAGCAAGGAAGACAAAGCATACAATTCTTTTGTAAGAACTTTTATAGTTGAAAATACAGGTTGGACAGATTAACACATGGTTTAACTATCACACTCTGAGACAATCTGACCTACCTGTTTCTCAGTAATAGGTAATACCCAGTAATGTTTCCTCTCGCTATTTATGTTTTTTATTATCACTATTACAAATCATAGGGACACAAGCTTAAGATACAAGGGGTTACTTTCAACATGTCCAAAGAACTGCAGTGGAACTCCCCAGCTCCTTGGAATCCTAGTTCACTCTTTGCCAGATCACAAACTACATTTTAAGGTCCCCTTGGTTTCAAAAGCCGTTTGTCAAGTGGCATTGGGGAGCCATGTATGCTGATGATATTCAGTCTTGTTCTTAGCCATGACATCTCCAAGGGGTAATAGACATGAATTGTGGCGTCTGTCAAGATTTTGCTCTATAGAGGATGATGCATATATCCATCCATCAGCACTGATTGGCAGCTTTTGTTATACCAGCAATGTCAGTCAGCACTGAAAGCAACAGCCCATGGGCAGCCCGCTATACAATATTGCCAGAAATTCAGTTAATGACAAGACTTATATATTTATTTTCAGTTTCAAGCAGAAATAAGTGAGAAGTGAGTTAAAGACAGATGATCCAATCTGCTGTGCAGATTTTGTTATTCTGATTGTGGCTGTGTGCAAATCACAGTTTGTATAGGGTGACTGGAAAATATTTGATCTGTTTTAGAAAGTGGGAAACCTGATCTTTTGTTTGTTCCAAATGTAATGGTTAAACAATGCACAGAAATAGGTTATTAATATTTTATTGATTTCCCTTAAAATTATTATACCCATTTGTTCTTTAATAGTATACTGAGATTATGTGTACAACTTTTCCTTGGCTTTTAGTTCCTTCTCACACTGGTAGAGCGGACATGCAGTATGACCCCCATATACACATGGGATATGTTCCAAGATGCTCTCTGTATATCAAAATGGTGGATAATAGCAAAACCTATATTTTGACTATACTTGGACCAGAAACATACTGTGGAATAGCACTGGAGGACCTAAAGGGGTCAACAAACACTTTATTTTCTGGACTCTCTTGGTCTTTTAGTGCTATCCTGTGGTATTCTTGGGCCTGAAACATGACATAAAATTGTACAACCTCAAACACTTATGGGGGAATTTTTAGAGCATAGTAAGTGGTGCTGTGGTTATTAAATCTATGGATAAGGGGGTTGTACTGTAGTCTGGTGTCCAAGGAGAAGGAGGCAGTCCTATTACAGGCAAACAGAGGGACCTCTCCTTCACAGAAAGATTATAGCTGAGAGGAAAAGAGCAAATGGGACAGAGGAGTTTAATTCCATTCACTCAGTGCCCCTTATGCTAGCCAAATAACTTTTACAAAGCTGAACTATGTGAAGGGAACACTTCCATTTTCTTTCCCATGCTTTCTCAGTGAATGGTGGCATCAGAGTCAGTAAGTAGAGAATACAAGCGTTCTCAGAGTTGGATCCCCATCAGCTTCAGTTCTTTTTCTAGAAATGTAAAGAACAGTCCAAGCTTTCCACTCTTCAGTGAAGCCTAGGTCTCCTAGAGCAGCCTGATATTCCATGAATCTTTGTTAGTAGTTATAATTTGCAATTATAATAATGGGACCAATTTCTTTGACAAAAGCGTATACAGAAGATTCCTGTAACAGAGAAAAGAGACAGCTATGCTGCTAACTCCAGATGAAAGTTGAGTCTTTCACTTGGCAAGATTTGTTCAGAGGTGGTTCATCTTTGTCTTCCTCTGAGACTGACAGTGTGTAACTTAGTGGAGTTCACCAAGTGGGTTCTGTGGCTCAAGCACGGATTCAGATCCTGATCTCCAGTATTGTGGCCCGCTCCACACTGCCCTTATATCCCAGGATCAGATCCCAGATTATCTGCTTTGAACTAGATTATATGAGTCTCCACTGCCATATAATATGGAATAAGGAGATAATCTGGGATCAGGTCCTGGGTTATAGTGCAGTGTAGAAGGGTCCTGTTAAAAAGCAGCTGCACCTACTAAGCATCTGGAGATATGCTGTGTGATGTCATTCAAACTGGCAGAAAGGAGGATAGATTGCAGCAATAATATTTTGAAATCACTAATGAAAAAAATTACAGTTGTAATTATCACTCTTCATTTGATAAGTGTACCCACTTCCATCAAATGTTCACTAGATTTGTAGTACTACAATGATAATCCTTATCTTTGATGCCAGAATCATAACTCGACCATTGATTTTCTGTATTAATTTAAATCCCCAGGTATGTATTTTAAATATACTTAAGGAAAATGTTGTATTTTCTTCTTTTTGAGAAATTATTTAGTAGCTGTTGTTTTTGTCCTTGAAAAAAGGAATGGTCAGCTAGAGAGTAATGGTCACCTTGTTTCTAAAGGTAATGCAACACATCTTTTTTGTTTAGAAGCATAATTCCATATAATGTAAACTGATACATTGTAAATATTGTGCTCTAATATGTAAGTTTGGGCAGTGAAGTGGAAAAAAATCATGCAAACCAATAGGAAGACATGTCCTGCTACTTACCATCATTATGACAAGTTGGCAAACAACCACTGAAGTCTTTTGATTCAAAAACATTCATTTATTTATATGCTGCCTTCTTCCTGGTATGGGAATAAGGCTGAATATACAGGCCTTCTATGGAAGGACATTCCAGACAATGGGAGCTGCCTCTGAGAAGGCTCTCTCTCATGCTCTCACCAAGCGAATCAGTGATGCTGCTGTGAACAAGAGAAAGCCTTTTGTATGTCTTACAGTTGTGGCAGGGTCCTTTAGGGAAGTGTAAGCTTTCCAATAGTTGCATAAGGCTTTAACCTGGGAATATATATATTAAACTGTCTTAATCCAGATCAGCCCCCATGTGGCATTAGCCTCTGCATGGCTGACTGCAAGTCACACCAACCTAAGTAGTCAACGTAGATGTGGCCAAGGATAACCCCATGTGTATAGTTTGTGCTTGGGAATTAAACTTTCCCTCCTTTATTTGAACTCCAGATTTGTTTTATTTTAGGTGAGTACAATGAGAGAACAATCATAGTTGAGAAACATAGTTCTTTATTCTTCCTGTATCTAGTGTCAGACATGGCTGTCAATAAGTTGATTCCCGATATTAGAAGTAATTCACTAATTAACTTGTTGCATTAGTAATTTGTTGGTTTATTCTACTGATGTGATCTAGCTCAGTAGACTGCCTGATTAATTTAGAAGGCAATATTGTGCTTTAGTGAGTTAATCAATTTTAGAATTTGTAGAGTGAGTGATTCTTCTCCTGGAATATACAATAAAACAGAACAAACTAAATAGAAGAAAAATCAGGATTGGAAGAAATCCATCATATGACTCTGTTGCTAGGAAGCAAAACTCTGTAAAAGAATGGCCAGAAGATGACTGCAGAGCTGAGTTGTAGAAGTTAAGCAGGAGTTGTAGAAGAAGAAGAAAAAAGTAAATAATATAATGGAATTGAATTAAGGGGACTGATTGTTTGCTTAGCTCTCAAGCAACCATCACTCTTACAAATGACAGGCCATTTGGGTCTGCAAGGTAGAAGTCCCTACACTGAATGCACAACTGCATATTAGACTCCCTGACTGAGCTCATGAACTGGTTTTGAATTTGTTGTTGGAGTACTTCAGGACCCATTGCTCGAAATAATAGTCCAGACAGAATGGATGGCCAGGGGTTCTTACTATCAGCAGTGCTTTCCTTCTACAGCTAGAGGACCCAAATATGGTGGTGTGCATGTTGGCAGGAAGAAGTCAACATTTAAAAGACCAAAATACCACTTTTCAAATTGCCAATAATAAAACGTTAGCTGTGGCCATGAGTGAAAATTTTGTGGTCTGCCCTGAAAACGAACATTTTCAAAAACAATCTAATTATCAGAAACCTATGTAAATGGTTTTCATATTTAAGTCTCGGTAGTTGTGAGTAAATTCTCAATTACTAACATGTAATACAAATTACTCTTCAAACCTGGGTTTTTAATCATTTATACGATGCAAATCTGTTGGTGTTAAGAAAGGAAACTCTATGGTCTCACTTTTCTTTCTCCCTATCTCCAAAGATTTGACTTCTTGGTTTAACAGCAAACCAAAGTTTGATCTGTTTTAGTGGAATGAGAAATGGAGACTTGGTATGTAGTTTTTCAGGTTTGGGAACCCAGGATTCAAATTCTCGCCCAGTCACAAAAATCCATCGGGTCACCTTGTTCATCAGAGGAAGGCATTGGCAAATGACTTTGAACAAATCTTGCTGAGAAGACTATAACAGGTTCACCTTAGTGTCACCATATGTCAACTTGACTGCATATAGCAAAAGCAGCAAGAAACTACAATTAATGCAAAACATTGTAAACATATTAACCAGCATTGCAAGCCAGTTTGAACATGAGTTTCATTTTTACCTGTAGTGCATATAAGGTGTTGGAGGAACCCTTCAGACTGCAGGGTGACTCTAGCAGTCCCATTTACTGTGGATAGTTAACCTTAATTTACTCAACAGTCAGCTTTTTAAGAGCAGTGTTGGGTGAGTACATTTGAAAACAGAGGTCTGTTAGAGATGTACAATATCCAAACCGGCCACTGCCAGCATATTTTCCATTTTTAAAATAGTCCATTTGGTATCTGACATGGAAGCTTACTTAATTAAAGGGGGTTACCAAGTAAAAGTGTTCTCTGTTTCAAACAGTAAAAATATGACGGGTAGTACCCAAGTTACAAACATTTGACTTACAAATGACTCATAGTTAAGAATGGGGGTGAAACAACAGGAAATGAGAAAAATCTACTCCTAGGAAGGAAAATTCACTTCTGAAAGAGTTATCATGGGGAATAGTTTCTCAACTGCTGCTTTATCACTAATTCTTGTTTCCACAACAAGCCAAATTTTTCAAAATTATCACAGGGACAGAAAGTGTAATGCAATCTTCTAAATAGGGACACAGACAGAAAAACAAACACCACAGGGGTGTCAAACTGTCCCTTTGCTATCTCTCTCTCTCTCTCTCTGTATTAAAAAAAGGGGGGGGGTGGAATTACCCTTAAAATGTACCTGTTCTGTCTTGCATCAAATTCAACTTAAGAGCAAACCCATAGAACCTATCTTGTTCATAACTAGGGGACTGCCTGTACTTGTCCTAGTGGTAAAATTTCTTAGTCTGGCACATGAAGTCTGGGACCAGATTATATTATCTTCTTGTTCAACAAAAAAAATCAACAAAATATATTTCCCCACCTAATAAGGTATTAGATATCATCATCATTTTTATTTTTCTATTTTGAAGTCATTTGTTTCAATGAAATATTTCAGGAACTTGAGAGACAAATTAGTTCTTTATGATTCTTTATACTTAGCTTTTAAAAAAAGATCTCTTGGAGCTGTAATTCATACATAAATATAGACCTCTTTTCTGTATCACAAGGGGAAAGCAGTATAGATTTCTCTTTCCTCAATTCCCCACACAACTTGCAGTGCAGCTTCAGAGTGTTTCCCAAATATACATAATTGCTAGAGGAGACACAAGGTGCTGTAGCAGTAAAAGTGGGTTAGAAAAGCCTTGGTGTACATACTGAAGACAACGCATAGTAAGGAACACCCACTATCTCCAGTCTTCAGATGGTGATGCAGGTCCTATTTGAACTGAATATATAGAAAAATTTCTCACTAGACAGTGGTTTCAGTGTCTAAACATCTGGAGGGATCCAAGGCTAGTGATAGCATTGAAGTAGCCAATAGCAGAATCACATCAGTATCTGTCTTTAATATTTTTCCCTAAGATTATACCTTACTTCTGAACTCTTTCTTGGAGGAAATATGCACACTCATGTGAGAGTATAAACTCATCATTATGCTTTCATGACAGATAAGCTTTCTCTGTTCAAGTGTAAACTCATTTTTCTTTCGATGACCTTTAAATACTATTGTGCTATTGTATGGGATTTAAATCAATAACTGTGTCAAAGCAAAATATACTGCAGCTTTTTTCACCTTTATCATTTAAACAGTTCTGTAAACTGTCAAAGATTTTAGTGTGCTGTCTTTAAGAGGGGGAAATGTATGTGTTTGTGTGGGTGAGGTTCTCTGAAATTTGCATCAACAAAAACAAAAAGATGCATTTCTATTTCTTATTTTCATTTTTATTTCTTTATCATGCAGAATGTTTAAGTGCCAGGCAAACAGCCTTTGCCACTATAATTAGTAGCTTAATATCATCTTCTGCATTTGCACTGGAAAACAACAGTGTGTCCCAGGTGTGAGAAGGTTAAAATGAAAAGTACCCAGTAGTTATGAAGCTGCAATAATGAGTTTCCTTCTACTTACCATGGATTTGCGTGATATACAACTTGCAATTAAGCATGGCTTGGTGATTCAGTGATTAATGTATATGCGGCTCCTAAAGGAGCAGCACAGCCCTCCCGTCACATCCTTCTTGATGTTTACAGCTGGGTACCTATTAACAGGAAGATGGAAAGGGCCATTTACAATTCAGTAACCTTTATGACAGTGAACTCTTTAATCAGCATTTTATTTCCTTTGTAACACTTTAGTCATCTACAAATGTCAGAATAAAATAGGGCCATGAAATATTTAGGATCGGCATGTAGAAATTGACTTTCCTGATTTAAGCTGCTGTGTCTTTTCATTTTGTTGTTTTGGGAGCCCTTATGTTTTATTGAAAGACAGTTTATAACTAAATGCTCCCCATAGTGACTTGGCATTAGTGTGGGTGGGATTACTGAAAGCCAAGTTCTCCTTCTGTAATATGTTGACTCTTCCTGCATTTGGCAATACATTATTTAAATAAAATCGTTAGCTGAGGGCTTGCATTACACTCATAGCAGAGGGCATTTTGTACTTGCAGAGTTGACTTATGGAATGTATGACCCAAAATCAATACGTTACATGCTAACTGTAAATTGCTAGTGTCATGTTTTTACAGTTTTTATCTTTCTTGTCTCTAAAGAAATAAAAAATTAAAATGTATAGGGTTTTAAAAGTGGGATGCAGGTCTATAACACACATAATAATATTGACATTGTATAACAAAAATTTACAATATCCTATCCTTTTTCTTTGTTAAAGAGATTCTGAAGATAGAATTCCAGACTGTTCCTACAGACTATAGAGTGATAATGTATGTTGAATGCTCCCCCAAGACAAAAAAATCTTCTATATTGTAAGTGAGAACAAGAGTCCAGCGTATGAAAAACCGGGCCAAATTCGTTCCCTTTCGCTGGCTTCCCACTACAAGGCAGTGATACCAACTTCTCCCAAGAAAATTCCCTGTGAGAGCTATGTGCCTTGTGACCTTATATGTGCTAGTATAACCCTCATATGTGCTATTAGACTGTAAAAAAAGTAGTCCAAGGTTTTGATGATGAAGATGTCTAACACATAAAAAATGAAAGATGCTTATAAAAAACTAAACATAAAACATAAAGATTAGGTGAAACCATAAGATGCTGCAGCCCCTGAGAAGAACCAACGAAGAAGAAGCATCCTTTCTCCATGCCAAGATCTTGCATGCCAACAATAACTCACTAGTGCAGTTAGCAAAATGTGATGCAGAAACTAGGTTCCAAGCCAAAAATCTGTCCCCTGTAAGGACCCTTTTTTGTGAGGGGGATGGAGTGCTACCAACCCATACCAATTGAGTTCTCCCATTCATTTTCATTGAACTTTCAAAATTAGGTGGGTGGGCTGCTTGTTGACTGAATTCTTAAAATGTATTTCAGCTTGACTCTAAGCTGAAATACATTTTAATAATTCAGCCAACAAGCAGCCCACCCACCCAGTTTGAAAGTTCAATGAGAATGAATCGGAGAACTCAACTGGCATGGGTTAGTAGCAAGAGCAGTTACTGTGAGCTGTTTTCATACCCATTAATCTTTTTCTGTCCGCTGAATGCAATTTATAAGACTTTTCTTAGAGGACATATACCAGTATATGCAAGTGTATGTGTTAATATCAGATTGCAGTCTGTTCATAAACACATGCATTTTATATTGGGGATATGTCTTTATTCGTTTTTATTACCTGCCATTGCAATATATAGCCAAAACTGTCTGTTGAATCTCATAAAATGGTAGCTTCTGCATTTCCTCTGAGAGGTGGCTAACAGACGGTAGGAGAGGATAAAGGTCTCCCAGACCTTTGCTTTCGTGCCCCTGCTTCTTAAAGGCATCTGTTTGGACACTGAAGGGGGAAAGATTGCTGGACTAGAGATGGATCTTTACTATTATCTGGCATGCCTGCTCATCAGTTCTCAACAATTTAAAAATCTTAGGTGTCTGTTTGTAACATGATGTCTCCCTTAAGATAACAACAAAAGTTAATATGCATGTTTGAGGTGCAGTTTTATGCTTTAGATTTAAATTCCAGTTCAACACCCACTTTTACAAGGAGGAGGAAATCTGCTAAACACATTACAGTGCAAGATCTTCACAGAATATTGAGATTCTAGAATTAGTATGGTCTTGAAATATATTCTTATAATGTTGAGACTTTAGAATAAAAATTGCTGCCCATATTCAGAACACCTTTTAAAAAATGAGAAATCCAAGTTGGATTACTCTAATTTTTTTCCAGAAGAGGAGGGAGAGTGACATCTTTGAAAATCTAGAGCTTGCAGGTGGCATGGGCGCTTATTAATACAGGTGTGATTTGCTTTCTTCAACTTGCCAACAGATTTGTAGGGGCAACTCGGGAAAGACGTTTTGCTCCAATGTTTAAGGAATTAATCTGAAAACAAATGAACTGGTCCACTTGCAAAGAAGGGATGATACATATTGTATGTTTTTTTAAAAAGAGTCTGTGACTTTCTGTTCCTCTCTATCTTGTTTAGGTAGGTATAGAATATGTGTGTGTATGGATGACTAATCAGCAGCCACCACTTACACAAATCTTCTAGTAGAATGTTTTCCTTGGAGGCATGTAAATAGTAACTGCTAGAAAATCAACTGTGAGCTATAGACATTCCCATTAACAAGGGTGTTGTCCTCATGGGTATACAGACAGTTATCAAACTACAAATATCAGACTTACAAACAACTCATAGTTAAGAATTGGGATGAGGCAACATTAAGTGAGCGAAATCTCCCCCTCAGAAGGGAAATTCACTCCTGAAAGAGCTATCATGAGGAAAAGGTGTCTCCACTGAAGCTTTCTTACCAATCCTTATTTCTACAACAAGCCACATTTTTCAAAACCTGCTTATCACAGGGACAGAAAGCGGGTGAAATCTTCTGAACAGGGGCACAAACCTGCATAACAAACACCACAGTAGTGTTAACCCTTTCCTATATTATACAAAGTATGCATATATAATATAGCTGAAGTTACTTGAAAGTGTACTGTTTTGACTTACAAACAAATTCAACTTAAGAACAAATTAACAGAACCGATCTTGTGCTTAACATGGGGACTGCCTGTATACACGATAGCAATGTATATTTGAAGGTTTTTTTGTTCTCTGAAGGGGAGCGACTTGTGGAGTTGGCGGGGTTAGGAATCGACTGCCACTGTTTGCCATTTAAGGAATATGCAAGTTGTAACTGTCCCTTCCCTACTTGAAACCAATGTGTTTATTTCACAGTCGTGTTTAAATTTGCTGAATTAAATTGGCTCAGTGAACTAGCTAACAGTGGTCATGGGTACAATAAGACTGAAGCTCTCCCTTTTGAGGTTCGAACAGCACCTCTCCCCTCATAGTGTTTTTAATGGTGTTCAAGAAAATTCAAAATACATTATCACTGTAGACCTGACTTGGTGGACACCATGCACTCCTAAATACTGTTTGTACTAAAAATTATACACCACTGTCAAGTTAACACTTTACCCATAAAAACAAAATATTGCTTACTGGAACAAGCATTAAGTCCTGGTTGTTTTGTATTTTGTCTAGCCTTACAAAGAAGATTTATATCATTAAGGAGATTTGTTTTCTTGTGCTCTGGATAATTCCATGGCCTTTTATTGTGGAAATCATCCTGAAACTTCTCATCCAGTAGATGAGCCTAAATATTTCAATATTACATTTGAGGGATGGTGATTTTGAAAAAGTTTGATGGATTTTTAGGATTGTAAAAGTATTTTGAAAGGCGGTTTCCTCAGACATAATCTTGAGACTCGGGGAAAATGTTTGTGGTTTCTCTTTGTAGAGTTTCATTTATGTGAGATGAAAGGTGGAGTATTCTTAAATGTTGTGGAAATGTAATCACAAAAGTGCTGGGAAGATGTTTTTCTGTTTTGAGATACACTTTGTGTAGAACTTGACTGCTTGCCGAGAAATACAGAAAATCTTTTCTGATTTTGGAATTGTATTTGTTATTTTCATCTGGTGACACCCATACATGCATACCTCTTGATCCATTCCCACATTTTGTCCAGAATGTGGGATGTTGTAATTATAGTCAGGACCACAAGCACATTAAACCTGAATGTAGCAAGAAGAAGGAATTAGTTGAAAAAGTCCCAGCCTGCCCAGATATATATCTGTCTTTATTACGCATTATGTTACTTTTCTTTTAGGCAGAACTGACCACACATTTTTCTTCAAAAATATAAATAGTTGTCATAAAGCATAGAAGGGACAGAAAAATAGTAAATAAAATCTATCCTATATGGAACAGAAACATAGCCAAAAAATCCAGTGTATATTTTTTCATATAGGAATGCTCAGTGCATTTGTCAGAACTTCTTACCCCTGGTATGTGGGTAGCACCATATACCTAAATGTCTGAGGCAGGGCTGTCCTCAGAAATTGCAGGTGCTTTGGGATTTTCCCCTCCCCCTGATCCTTTTATTTTTAGGCTATTTGTAGCTGCCCTGTTGCTAAACGTTGCCCCCTTTTAAATTGGGCTATTTAAATGTTTATCCTTTCTTTACTACTTGACCTTTTTTTCTTGCTCAGCATTAGTTTTCTCTCTGCCCAGCTTGCTTTTGTATTTCATGAGCTCAGTAAACCGTGGCCTTCAATTCCCTTGTTCTGGTGTTTTCACTTAAGACCAGGAGTGATGAGCAAAAGGTTTCAGGCTCAATCCTTGAGCAAAGGGCCGCTGTGACAGGGATTATTATTTATTTGTCATCTTGGATGTAATAAGCTGTAGGTACAGCATCGAGAGCGCTTGATTTATTGCACTGTCGACTGCCACTAGCAGGACTTCTGCTATACCGCGTAGGATGAATACCACACTGTCAGCTCTGTCGATCCGTCTCTGCCATTGCGCTCTCTCTCTCATAACACATTCCCATTTCATGCCAGAATACATAAACAATCTTTCATTATTTTGATGCCTTTTTCATATTTGTTCTTTACAGAACATAAAGTTTGAATTTATGGGTTTCCTTTACATTATTTCAACACACTCCACCATTTTACGGGTTTGTGGTTTAACTCTCAGAAATTGGCTGCCAGGTGATTTAGTTATTTTGGCTTTCTAGTTTTATAGTTATTTAATATCATAGGGTGCCAAATACTGAGGAAAATGTAGTGGATAGAATGTATGAGGTTTTGGGTGAAGCTCAGCAGAACTTGACTAGGGATAGAAAGCAGCGGGGAGGGCATAGCATAGAAAGCCTGTACCTCTTTTCTCTTTTTCTAACAGTCTTACTCACAGACTTTAAAAAAATTAATCAGAGGGATGCATAGCAAGCTTATTTGGAAAAAAATATATATCAAGAGGATTCTTAAATAGGCTTAAACTTCAGATAAGTACAAACATTTGCAGCAAGGTCTCATAGACATTTTGTATTATCATTATATATTTTCTATTACTGTATTGTGCTTATATTAATATATATTTGTGTTACTGTATTATGTTTGTGTTGAATTTATATTCTTAGGTTATTAATACATTCATAACAAAATTTCTATTTAACATAATCAAGAACTTCTTATTGAAAATGCTTTTATGACATAAGTTATAACATATATAATATTGTTTTACCATTCCAAAAGTGTTATAATTATAACATTATAAAGCAATTCTCGCTGCTTTGTAATTTAAGAAACAAACTTTGTATTCTGTAGTATGAGCATTATCCAGAGATCTCATAATGTGATCACATGACCTTACAACTTGGCATATACAAGGCACCATGTTGAGTTCCAGAGCTTTGGGCTGAAGAATCTTCTTTCTGTGTACAACTTTATACTCTACTGCAAAGCCATTGCTACTGGTAAATCCATTTAGAAATGCAGGGACTTAGACAAGTCTGGTGTCCTTGACATTATTTTACTGTTTCAGTCATTAAATGTGAAATCGTAAGGGTGGGGAGACCTATTCACTTCAGCTCCCAATAATGAAGCTTTGTCCTTTGTCCCCCCCCCCCCCCCCCCAGTTTAGTGATTTATGCATCTATATTGATAGTTCTGTGTGTGCATGCACCAGTTTCAGCACACACATATGACAAGGAATGAACGCTGGAGTCAAAAGAGTCATCAGTAATATATTTAATGTCTAGGAAGTTGTCCTCATTTTACTTGTAAAAACAGGAAATATTTGCAAGACATAATGAATGTAGACTGGGATCTAAAAGGCAAGTTAGTATTTTTCTCAGTATTTTATTCCTGAAACATCTTTTATTGGGACAGATGGGAATATGCTGAGCCCATATTACATAGAAAAAGCTGATTTTCTTTCTGCAATGAAAACTTGAATTAATTAATGTGAGAAATTTGTTCTGCATTCCTGGTTTTTTTCCTGTCTTTTTAAAAAGAGGTCTATGCAGAGGCTCAGGATTGCCAGTAAAAGCTGCTTGTCACTTTGACCTGCTCTGTTAAGTGTCTGATATGTTTTCTCAGAGTAATCTGTGAATAACATTACATCCAGCTAGCAGAGAAACAGGGAGTGATAGCAGAATTAATATCGTGAAGCGTTGATAATTATATATCAGAATCTAATTTTTAGCACAGAAAATGTGTTAATGACAGACAAGAAAACAAAAACTACTCGCTTTTCCCAGCAGGATCCAAAGTGTCATTTATTATTTCTCAGCTGGGTATCTATCAAGTTTATGGGTTAATTTTTCTGTAGACTGTTATTTATGGGTTTTTGTTTGTTTTCAGCCATCATTACTAACAATACGGTTAATAGCAATCATTTGTTATCCGGCACCAGCGGTGATGCTTCAGATGCGAGCAGTGAACTGAGAATACTCATTTGGTAGCTGAATAAGGCTTTGACAGGGCCCATTTATAACAAGCTCATTCCATAATGTCCAGCCTATTAATAAAATTTTGTTGCTGTCTAATTAGAGATGTCTGTGTATAGTAGCATGGCAGAGGAAGCTTCTTCGTTTTTGCATTTTTAGGTGTCCTCTGTCATGCCTGCACATCAACACAACAGTTTTGGGTGCCACAGTTGAAGGTGTTCTCTCTCATACATGTGATCTTCAAAATATAGAGTCAATTAAGTATGTCCAGGGTGGAGAAGGAGTGGTAGGGACAAAGAAAGGCATGTAAAAATGTACAGGGTTAGTCAAAATGAATAGGCCAATATTATTGCCTTAAACCATCTTATTGGCCTATTCATTTTGACTAACCCTGTATTACCATCATTGGAATGTTGGAAAGCTGATTGGGAAACTCCAGTATTCTTCTCTTTTGGGAAAAGATGGCTTGCTGTCAATGTATTGACTTTATTAAGACATGGAAGAGTGGAAGAACTGGGTTTTCCACCTCTTGTTATGTATATGAAAAAGCTCTACTGTGGTATAACTTATATTTCATATAAATGACTCACAGGATGGAGGAGAATAGGGATAAAAGTACATTAGTCCCAACTCCTCCTTCACATTGCCCATCACCCTCCATGACTAGGAAATAGACACTTGCAGTTGAGAGACCCTCCATTTTTTAATTCATAGAGGATACCTTTGCAATTGAATCCCTGATTGTTCCAAGCCTCTAAACAGTGTGGCAGCTTCCATCATTAGAAAAGATGTTAGTTTGCATCCAGTTAATTGAAGGCAATAAGGATGTTGGCGCTAACTTGCTTCTTATTGCTTGAGCAATTTGGATGCCTCAATAGGGTTCGAGGCAAACCTATAAATGAATCACACATTCTTGGTTGTTGTTTTTCAATGAAGTAGGTGTAAAAAGAATCCCTCATTTGGGACATTTATTTATGCATCTAAAACATTCTTTCTCATCTTTACCTAACAAACCCAGAGTAATTAAAACTGCAAGTTTAAAGCAGTTTGAAATAAAACAGTGATAAAGTACTAAATCAGCAAGGAAAATAAGATTAGAAATTCTTCCCAAGACACCAGTTAAAACAGTTCAAAAAGGAAGACAACATTTATTGACCAGAAATCATTCCCAAAAGAAAAATGTAGACCATCCTATAGAATATCATTGGAGGGGAGAAGAGATGGGCCTCCCCCTAGAAGGAGTTTCAGAACATGAGTTTAGCCCATTTTGTAAATACATTCAGGTTGTTATTGATGTTCTTCTTTGGCACATTTTTCTCAGCTTTTGCCCTATGCTTCATTTAGCGACATGTTTATTTTGTTGGGTGTGACAACTCAGGGTGTGTCTACACTGGATAATTAATGCAGTTTGTTATCACTTTCACTGCAATGACTCAATGCTGTGGAATCCTGGGAGTTGTAGTTTACAAGATATTTAGCCCTTTTTTTGCCAAAGAGTGCCGGTGCCTCTCCAAATGACAACTTCCAGGATTCCTTAGCATTGAGCCATAGCAGTTAAAGCTATGGATCAATAGTGTCAAACTGCATTAATTCTACAGTGTAGACGCAACCTCAGGAGACTGTTATTGTACCATGATATCATGATATTGGGTGTGACTACTCAGAAGACTTACTGAAGACTTACATGATAGAGCCACACAAACATATGAGTTGTTACAAATTTTCAGACAGAATACATGTATGATCAAAGAGGATTAAGGAACATGAGTGTCAAGAAGGACAAAACTTATTCAGTAACTATGTATTGTCGAAGGCTTTCATGGCCGGAATCACTCAGTTCTTGTGGGTTTTTTCGGGCTATATGGCCATGTTCTAGAGGCATTTCTCCTGACGTTTCGCCTGCATCTATGGCAGGCTTCTTCAGAGGTCTTCTCCTGACGTTTCGCCTGCATCTATGGCAGGCTTCTTCAGAGGTCTCTGAAGAAGCCTGCCATAGATGCAGGCGAAACGTCAGGAGAAATGCCTCTAGAACATGGCCATATTCAGTAACTACTACAAACCTAGAGAAAACAATCAGACACTATTCTAGAGAATGTAATTTTTTAGTGAGATGTACATATTTTTGGCAATCCACTCAGCAATGCTGATTTGTGTTTAAAGTTAGTGCCTGTAGTGGAGAATGTTTAGAGCAATTCTGACCAAAACCTGTTGATTATGTAGGCCAATCAATTAGAAAATGTGTACAGTAGAAACATCTATATCCCATAAATGCTGCTCATGTTGTGAAACATGCATCTTTTGTTAAACGTTGCCATTGTTTTGCAGATAGAGGGTACTTTTCTCCCATTTCTGTTTTTGAGTTGGGAGTAGTGGTACTACTACAATGAGTGAAAACCCAGAGCCTTTATGACATACAAACATTATATCCAGCCCTTCAACAATTCATTTATTTTTCTACAATTCCTTCTTTTCTGAGTTGATGTTTTATATGTGCATGGCTGAAGTCCAGACATTGAGCAGGAGTTCATTCAGGAGTGCATTATTGAGGCTCAGCTGATGATGATGATGATGATGATTATTATTATTATTACTATTATTATTATTATTATTATTATTATTATTTTACTGACACAAAAACATAGTATGTCACAGCAAATGAGATCTATATGCTGGATTTCGTATCACAAAATCACAAGTTGAACACTTCCTAAGCGTCTAGGACTGTGTGATGTATTTTTGAATGATGTGTGCAGATCCAAGTAAGGTGGCCTTTTGCAGTTGACAGATTGTGATTTTGTCAATGCTGATTGTTTCCAAATGCTGGCTGAGATCTTTTGGCACAGCACCCAGTACGCCGATGATCACTGGGACGACCTGTACTTATTTATTTATTTATTATTATTATTATTATTATTATTATTATTATTATCTGTACCCAGCTTTATCTCCCCAAAGAGGACTCACTGGATAATTAGGGTTGAACTCTTATATATATATATATTTATCTGGGCATACATCTTGTTAAATTATGTAAGACTGGCATGAGCATAGAAATGTATAGGGCTGTAATTAGTCCTGCCACTCTCCCGCTCCCCATTTGTTCCCCAAAATAAATCATCCAATTATGTCTCTGCTTCGAATTTGCCACAGGGTTTATGTTTTCATTTTGACTTACATAGAACTGCCATTCCCTTCCCTTTAATATCAAATGGAAAAAATGTTCTGAGGTTTTTTCTTCACCAGGTTTGTGAGTTTAAAGAAATACTGTCAATGCTTAGCCATAGAAAATCAATCCCTTTACCAGCAAATAAAGGAAGCTAATTGGGAAAGTGTTAGAATTTTGGAAGGATGCACATGAGTGACCTGAGATCCTAGCAAAAGACTCAAATTAAATTTTGTGTTTGAAAAATTCTGATTTTCAACCTGGTTAATTCTTAAGGTGTTCCCTGCCCTGGAACTACACCACAGTCCTTGCCATGTGGCAATTTCCAGCTGAAGTACATCATTTTTACGTGATCTCATTTGGAATACACAGTCTTCATCTGAGATTACTATAAAAGTACTGTGAGCAATTCTGCTGGCTGAGACCCTGTAAATGCCTGTGCTTTCTTTTCTAAACTGCACTTGACATAGAGCTTATCAACCCTTAATTAGTGATACATTTTCTCCCTGTGATTTCTATTGATGTTTTGTAGCGGGAAGACGAATTGAACCTCAACCTGACTAGAGTACGAATTGTTTTAGAAAATTCAACAAACATCTCTCTTTGTGTCTCTTCTTTTGCTTATTCTCCGCCAATAGAAAAGGTGAAAAGCTGTACGATAGGAATCAGGTTTTGTATTAGTGTTTTTGCTTGCCTGTGCAATAGAAAACGACAAGCGTCAGGGCCTCAGTCAGCAGATCAGGGAGACACAGATGGGAGGCGAAAAGCTCCCTTGTGGCAGCAGGATTGCTTGGATGTGATTGTGAGAGCCAGGATGAAGTCAGCACTGACAAAGTGCGCGGATTGATGGATGGACAAAGCTGGGAACTGGATGCGAGAATGGATGAGTGCAGAAGGGGAATTTAACACAGACAAACAGAATGAAAGACAGAGAGGAATTGCCTGCTAAAGTATTCCGGCAGCCAGAGCCTACAAGCAATTTACTTACTGCTAACAGAACACAGGAGGGTTTTTCTGTGCATTTTCCTAAAACGCATGAAAGATTTAACATCTATAGAAATCACAGCAAGTGTGCTAGTTATTCCTCCCATACTGAAATTCACACACCTCTATCAATTCAAACTTTAATTGTATTCTGTAAATTATCAAAGTATATTTCCAAAATAATAATAGTAGCTTTGAGTGTCCTTTGTGGAGAGAAAAAGCAGGGTATAAATCATCATCATCATCATCATATTTTCATAGTTATTATTTTACTGGTTTTCGCACCAGAACTCTATTTTCCATATATTGATCATATCAATGCTTAATGTTCTTCCCCCTAAAAAATAAATCTCAGATTGAAAATATGATTTCCTTTCTGATGTAACTTAAAGCCATACACTATAATGCCAGATTAAATATGAATAGCTTCTGGTGTACATGGAGTATCAGAATATTAGCCATTAAAAAAATGGAAAATAAGAAATCTTAGAACAAAATAAAAAATAAATACTGCATCAAAAGTTTAAGGACATTATATGCTGAAAGGTACTATTTTTACATTATTACATGTGGAGATTAAATGTGGAGAAACATTTCTTAAGATTTATCCAGGATCTGTTCTGAACCAGTTTTAAAGATGTACCTTTTTACTTAGATTCAATACAACTGTTTTTATTAATCTGAGTTATTAGTATAATCAGTTTATAAATAAGTCTCATGTCTAAATAGTATGTCAAATTGTTAAATTAAGTAATTATTATTGGTCAGTCTCATCTATAAGGCAAGGATATGTTGCCTTATAGTCTGCATCCCCCCCCCCCCCTTAAATAAGCTTGCATATAATGCAGGTTATTTTACAGGCTCAAAAGCTAATGTATTAAAAACCAATTAATGCTTCTAGGTCAATGATTCAGCTATGAGAGTTGGTTTCAGGACCCCCTGTTGATAGCAAGACCCATGGTTGCCCATACACCAATACATACAATTATGTAGTAATACTGTCTCCCTTATCCCTTATCCAAAATGGCAAAATCACATTTCCTTTTGCATTTAAATAATTATTTTCAAGCTGTGGATGTTTATGCCATGAGTACACAGTCTATGGGCAAAAGGTACATAATGTAGATTATTGGGTTTTTTAATTAATAAAATAGAAAATTTAAAATGTTTAGAAAGTTCTCAAGCTTCCTCGATGAATTATTATTTTGGGCAAATAGGGTGATTGTCTAATGTAGTTGATATTTTTTCTCATCATGTAAAAGCTAAATGGTAAATGTTAAAGCAATGGTATTCCCCATAGTCACCTATGGATGTGAGAGATGGACCATAGGGAAGGCTGAGCGAAGGAAGATAGATGCTTTTGAACTGTGGTCCTGGAGGAAAGTTCTGAGAGTGCCTTGGACTGCGAGAAGATCCAACCAGTCCATACTTCAGGAAATAAAGCCCGACTGCTCATTGGAGAGATGAATAGTAGAGGCAAAGACGAAGTACTTTGGCCACATCATGAGAAGAAAGGAAAGCTTAGAGAAGACAATGATGCTGGGGGAAATGGAAGGAAAAAGGAAAAGGGGCCGACCAAGGGCAAGATGGATGGATGGCATCTTTGAAGTGACTGGATTGACTTTGAAGGAGCTGGGGATGGTGATGACCGACAGGGAGCTCTGGCGGGGGCTGGTCCATGAGGCCACGAAGAGTTGGAAATGACTGAATGAATGAACAACAAACAAAAGTTAAATATATATTTTTTAAATGTTACTAATTCCAATCTGTAATATGACCTCTAGTATAGGGACATTGACAGAAACAGCTTTGTAAAAGACTACACTGAAAGTGGAAATTGACTTCCTACTCTTTATGGGGTGGGATTTTCCAAAACTGGAATTGCAGGCTCTAAGAGATTGGAGGTTCACTTTTCCCCTCCCAGACTTTGAAACTGGCTGCATGACACACACACACACACACAGGTTGAAATACTAAAATATCCAAAATGCATCATATTTTGTCTTCAGCTGCCCACTTCTGCCTTTGAGGGAAAAGGGGCTAGTAAGACATCCAATGAATGTCAATGGTAGTTCCATTGCCCTGGAAATGCCCTGCAAAGGTGAGCATTTAGTGACCCCATCGACCTAACCCAGAGAGGATGAAATAGACTCATGGAGAAGTTTCTCCTCCCCTCCTGGTTTACATTATTAAAAGGTTAGAAAGTGTGCTAACAGCCCACTAATACCCCTAATACTATATATATGTAAGCATTACAAAATCTGAAAAACATCTAGTTCAAACATTTCAGATAAGAGAGATTCGCCTTGTGTTTCTTTCACAATATCTTGTTAAACTGTGGACTTCTTCAGCCCCACAGTATATTGATGGACTCTAAGGTCAATCACTTTAAAGATGGGATAGGATTCATAGGTGATTATTCTTGATATTTATTTTAATAGTTTTACTGTCTTTAGTATTTTGGATTATTTTGTTTTTAACGATGCTATTAGATGAGTGGAGCATTATTTGTACTGGAAATACAAGACTGAAGTGTAACATTGTGACTATATTTTTAAAAACGGCCACAATGTCTGTAAATATCAGTTGATGGGAAACATGAATGGAAATGCGCTGTTGTACATATGGATGCAAGGGCTGGACCATAAGGAAGGCTGAGCGAAAGAAGATAGATGCTTTTGGACTATGGTGGAGGAAAATTCTGAGAGTGCCTTGGACCACAAGAAGATCCAACCAGTCCATGCTCCAGGAAATAAAGCCCGACGGCTCACTTTGGCCACATAATGAGATGACAGTTAAGCTTGGAGAAGACAATGATGCTGGGGAAAATGGAAGGGAAAAGGAAAAGGGGCCGACCAAAGGCAAGATGGATGGATGGCATCCTTGAAATGACTGGCTTGACTTTGAAGGCTGACAGGGAGTTCGATGAGGTCACGAAGAGTCAGAAGCAACTGAACAAATAAACAACATATATGCCTTTCTTTTGGCCTTTGTATAGGCAGCTGGCCAATCACAGAGGGAGTAGAATGTTAAATTAGGTAGGTCTGTTCCAGCAGGGCTGTTCTTATGTTGTTAGACCTGAAAACTCAATCCAACATCTCTGAGCACGTGCTTTACATGCCTTCGTCCCATAATAATCATATTTACCAACTGGGAGGAAGAGAAAGGTCCTGGATTTCAGGGAGTTCTGAACTCTGATAGTGCTCTTATGATGGGTGACTTGAAAATCAGAAACAAATTAAATAGCTCTGTTTATTTATAAATGCTCTGTTGAGTGTTTATTCTGGTGTGACTAAGTATCATATACATGGAAGAAGAGAGATTTGTTTATACTGCGCTTCCTCCTTGTATAACAGCAAAGGCTTGGAATGAATTTTCCTAAAAGGGAAGAAAACCAAAACAAAATGGTTCGTAATAAATCTTCTTGTAGTGTACATACCTTCATTTCTTTCATTTGACCTTGGCAGAGCAGGCTGATGGGCCAGTGAAAAATATGATATGAAAAATGAGTGAGCAGAGCAAGGTGAGCAGTGAATCAGTCTTGTGTGTCATTAGCTTTGAAAATCTCACAAACATTACTGAGTCACTTTGCTTCCTCCTTTTTCTTCTTCTTCTGACAGACCTGCCTCAATGTTACTTTATGTTGGCTCCTCATGTTACCTACTTGATGACTGCAATAGTAGTTTAATGCAGACTTCAATTTAACCACGTTCACTAGTGATGATGCTAAATGCAATAGTCCTGCAGGATGAACACAGCATATGGTAAACCCTTGGTTTTATAAGATTTCTGTACCAAGACATAACCCAGAACACTGTCAAGGCGGTTGAATATATTTTCCCTTTCTACAATGTGCTAGAATGGTAGGTAGGTACTATTTAGTTTTCTGGCAGTCATACCACAGAGGTATGAGCATCACAAATGATGCTAAAGCAGTATTTGTGATTTCCACCTATTTCTGTGATTTGTTGTTCATCACTCATCACTATTCCCATTCAAAAATATTGGAAAAAATACATAATTACTCAAAACCATGTCATAGAATCATAGAATCAGAGTCGGAAGAGACCTCATGGGCCATCCAGTCCAACCCCCTGCCAAGAAGCAGGAATATTGCATTCAAATCACCCCTGACAGATGGCCATCCAGCCTCTGTCAAACAGAACAACAAAATTAATGTTAAATGTACCATGTAAAGTAGGCACCTTATAGGCTGGCAATTCCTGAAATAGAAAGTAGATATGCAATATTTATCTCTAAATCTCTCTTTGGTGTTTTTCTGACACAGGGTTCATGTATTCAGAGAGTAACATCAATCCATTTTTTTAAGGATTGTTGAATATGAGAAACAAGGCAATAGATTTTTTCTCATCACAAACCCCATTGAAGAGCAGCATAGGATTGGAATAAAAGGAGTTGTGCAGATCCCCCACTGAGCTGTGTCTAAAAATAAAACCTTAATTTCCTGATTGGTGTTTTTTAAATTAAAAAATGCTGAAAATAAAAAAAAGTTTTGATTTTCTTCTAAGATATATAAAAGAGATCTTGTAACTCATCCCTATGGAAGAAATTATGCACATATCCTCTTTGGGAGATTTCATAATCCAGTTTTTTGGACAAAAGAAATACAAAATAAATGACTAAAAAACCCAAGCAGTGTGGGGCAGATTCGTATTTCTAATCAACTTTTTTTTTGAAGAACTAACTTAAACATCAGATTTTTTTTATCCTCATGATAAGCCGCAGGGGTGCAGTGGGTTAAACCCTTGTGCTGCTGAACTGCTGACCTGAAAATTGGCAGTTCAAATCTGCTGGATTGGGTGAGCTCCCACTGTTAGCCATAACTCCTGTCAACCTAACAGTTCAAAAACATGCAAATGTGAGTAAATAAATAGGTACTACTTCAGGCATAAGATACTCCAAGGCATAAGACACTCCAAGCGGTCATGGCGGTCAAACAACTAGGAGGTGAGTATGCAGGCTCCTCAGCTTGTAAATGGAGAACAGCACCTCCTCCACAGCCAGAGATGAGCACCACCTCCAAAGCTGGAAATGAAAGGAGAAGCCTTTGTTTGTGTTTGTGTGTCTCACTGTATTGTAATAATGCATTGAATGTTTGCTGGTATCTGTTTACACTGTAATCTGTTCTGAGTCCCCACTGGGAGAAGGGCAAAATATAAATGAAGTGTTGTTGTTATTGTTATTATTGTTATTATTATTATTAATAATAGTAGTAGTAGTACCACTAGGGATGCTTGGAAAATTAGATGGTCATCAATTCTGACATGAACTGGCATCATCGGTCCTGCCTACATGAATGTGTAAAATGATTGATTTATTATTTATTTATTTACTTCACTTGTATACTGCTCTTCTCAGCCATCAGGCAACTCAGAGCCGTTAACAACCAGTATCAACAACACAGTACAAAACCATTAATCATTTAAAACAGTAATATCAACTAATTAACATCAGAACATCAATACAAAACAACAATCCATCATGTCTCATCAATAGAATCAGCATTTTGACACTACCACTCATGACTGATACACACACACACACCTGTAGTAATAGTAGTAGTGTCAAAATATTTTAAACTGTGTTTCAAATGCTTATTCTTATATAGACGCTGCAGTATTGTATGGCTCAACATAGAGTAGTAAATCTGCCTGTCAACCTATCAAAGGTGAGCCATATACTGCCCTTCCATTACCATACAACCTAAAAGGCTCTCTTAGAGTCCCATTTACCATCCTTATCAGAATAAGCTTTAGAAAGAAGCAAGTTTCCTACTCTACCAACACTCATATAGGGTAACTAAATTTCCAATGTGAAGATACCATCTCAGATGGGACTTATTAGTATTATAGAGGAAATACTATGGTGGTGGTAGAGGGGAAGGGGCAGGGGAGATGGTTAGATGCTCTTTGGTTATTTGGAATATTTATGAGCTTAGAAATATATGACTATTTACATTGGCATTTAGGTTCTTATGTTTATAGGGAAAGTTGGGAATCTGTGATGTTTGTCCAGTCTCAACCACACTTCTCCTGGGGTATTGCAGAACAGGCAAAGCCCCTGCCTTCCACTATTGTTCTAAAGAGCTCTCCTGTGACTTGTGGCACAGACCTTATACAACGTATGACCCCGAAGCTTCTGGACATTTTCATACTTTGTCTTCAGTTGGATTCCCCATTGGATGAGTATGCCCATGATTTTACTTCTAATCAGCTTAGTTGTACCTCACACCCTCCCACAGAGCCCCAGTTTAAGATGGATTTGAATGTTTTGGAACAGAAACTGAACTTGTCCAGGTTATCTTCCTTGAGGCAAAATATCTGGGCATTGGAAATATATTAATCTTGTAGCATATAATGCAAATTTTTTATGATTAAGTAGACATTTCCAAGACAGCTTGGCTTATATTTCAGTTTTCTTGCTCAATTCTGTTAAGCACAAAGGTCCTTTTCTAGGTGACATATCATGTTGTATTCCAAAGTACACTTTCTTTTAATTTACAACTTAATTTTCAACCTAATTCAGAAGATTGATACTATAATGCTATTTGCAGAAGTATTGAAATGTCAGTAAGTTTTATTGTAGTAATAAAGAGAATTCCATATATCACTGGCTCTATAGGGATCCTTGCTTTTTGCATAGATCTTCATAGCAACAACCAGTGGCTAAATGCTGGCAATCATTAATTTTTAAAGAAGACATAGGAATGATGATTTGAGAAATGAAGGCCACCATAAAAATGAACTTTACTTTTGACACTTCTTTGTAGGTGACTTTAGAGGAGATGGAAGTGTGTTATTCAAATAATAATAATAATAATAATAATAATAATAATAATAATAATAATGTTGAAATCCCAGGCTTCTATTACATATAGCACTGTCTGCTCGTAAAAGATTTCAGTCCAGGAGAGGCCATCTTCGAGCTTCTTCTAACAAATGGGCATCAGTGGTCCATGAAATAATCAATGTCGATAATCCATCCTGGGGTCTGCCAATATGTTAATGGGTCTGCCGCATCGTTATTGCTACAAGGCCATAAATCATTTCCATACTGTGGTGCTTAGCAGTCGAGGATTCAGACCCACCTCCCATTCCTTTACTAGTCAGGATTTTTTTAAAAAAATATCCTGCCTAACAATGAATGTCTAAACATCTTGCAGCTCTGTGCTTTGATTGTTTTCAGATGCTAAAATAGTAAGTGGGACAGATTGTAAATCAATAATACAATAAGACAAAGTGTTTTAATAATAGAAGGGCTCAAACTAAATCATACTTCTGTTTATATTATTGCTTTTGAGGTTATAAATACATAGAACCAACCAACAAGGCCTTAGTTAACATGAGGAGATGGATCCAGTATTGGCAGTTTGGACATCTATTGCTTTCATTGGATTTTGCATTTTTTTTCTTTTTAAAGGGATGGGAAAACACAGTGCAGTTATTTATAAATGAAGTTGAGACAAAAGCATATATGCTAGCAGTCAAAGAGCTAATAGTAGTTCTGAGCAACCCCTTTGAGATGTTAGGTAAGAAGTTCTATCTTATTGACTTGGCTCTTGATTATTTTTCAGCTCTTGTGTGAGAAGGTGCTTCTGTAGGTGACAAAAATTGTGATGACCAATTGCTAAATTTCTAGAGATTAAAGAATACTATGTCATGGTGTTTCGGACTCCACTTTGTCCTCTTTTATGCATATGTTGCTTTCACCAGTTTCAGGTAGTGGTAGTAGTAGTTCATGTTGTGCAATAATAATGGTTTCTGTTGTACAATAATTATAGTATAATACAACATGAATAATCAATTTAAAACACATAAACCAATTAAAATATGAGAGTAATACATAATAAAATAATTAGTATTCAGCGGCCAAATCTATTCTGGCAAGTCATTCCACAATCTAGAAATAACTGAAGACAAAGTCCTCTGGGTGACTGTTGCCAGCCTAGTTCTGGCCGACTGAACTAAATACCCCCCAGAGAATCTTGAGTGTCTGGATAAATTATAAGAGAGGAGGCAACTTTCAATAAGGCAAACTATGAGCCCTTCCACAAAGACCTCAAAACTGGAAGAACTGGGAGATTGTATCTCAGTTCCACCTGGGATTGAGGCCTGACACCCACCCCAAACCCCAGGCTTTCCTTTGGGGGTGGGTGGCTCCATGCCCTCCTGGGTTAACCAGAGATTGATCCAGGAGGGCATGGAGCTAGACCCGTTTAGCCACAAAACTTACCCGAAGGGTCTGGCAGCATGCTCAGGCTCCTCCATTGAAAGCTCTTGCCATGTCAAAATGACACACCGGGAATTCTGGATGGAGGGACCTGAGCATTCTGCCAGGTCTCTCAGGTACACTGTGGGTTACATGGGGGCTCGGAGGGGAGGGTGGGGGTGCCATTCTGCTCTTTCAGGCTCCAGGAGTCTAAAGAACTGGGATCACTATGGGGATTGACCCCATAGTGCCCACACCTGGAAAGATCCAGACCTTACATCAAGGTCTGGAGCTTTCCAGGTGTCTAATTTATCTAGAGTAAACAGGGAAATCATTTGGACACCTCAGGTAAACCCAATAAAGGTCCCGGGTTAAAGGCCTGTCTGGAAGTCCCCTCAATCTTATAAGTTCAATTCATGGTATATGAAATCATTTTCAAACTGTGGTTAGATTGTGCTAACAGTAGTTTGCTCAGTTTCTATCCCACAATCAATTGTGGCTAGAGCAATTGCAAAAACAATGGCGGCATGCTGATTAAATGTTCCCATGATATGAAGTTCTATGTCACAGTATGTAAATATAGAAGTTATGTGCGGAACAATTACATAGAATGTGAAGTCAGTAAAATGAAAATATTGGCACTAATGTGAAGAATAGCCAACAAGCACACACAGGGGCGGCTCAACCCATTACACAAAGTAAGCATTTGCAGTATAGTTGATTTTGCCCAGGGGTGCTCTTGAGGCGCTCTTGGGGGAAAATAGACCTTGACATATGCGAGTTGTAGTTACTGGGATGTATAGTTCACCTACAATCAAAGAGCATTCCGAACTCCACCAATGATGGAATTGAACCGAATATGGCACACAAAACTCCCACGATGAACAGAAAATATATATCAGTGATTGGTTGGGGTGGGGGGCACCAAAATACTGTTTGCTTACCATTGAAAATTACCCAGGGCCACCTCTGAGCACACATCTACCATTAGTATTTTTGATAATGCTTCAAATCAATGCTTTTTTTAAATATGCAATTAAAACCATCCCAGAGACCACACAAAGCAGCCTTCACAACCTGTCGGGATATCAGAAACATGGAGTCAAGTTGGCCTTCTCTGGGAAGGGAGCTCCATGGCCCTATTTCATGCACTTACCAGCTGTGCAAGGGCCCTTGTTGAAGATCTCAAATTCTAGGCAAGCTCACATATGAGGAGATAGTTTTCCAAATGTCCTTTAGGTATGGTCATTGGCCATAGATAGAGTGAGTTTCCTTTTGATGCCACTTTTATATTCCTCAAGACACTTTTTGTTTTAGTAAGACCTCAGGCTCCATCGCAAAAGGCTGGTTAGGCCTTGTGATTCGGAGAGGGTCAATCACTTCCCTGATAAACGTTTTGCATCTTGTCTGCTCGCGAGCCAGAATCTGAAGGGGAATTGCAGAGGAAGCGCATCAGGGAAATATTTAGTGCGCCAACAGAGGATGAAGCTTTCCTGGGGTTTGAAAGGAGTTCTGGGTCTGGGAGTGATATGGAAGAGGAGGAATTGTATTGGACCTGTGTTCAACAAATAAGGGACATTTGCACCCAGCCCACCTCTAGTGAGGAATTTGAGGGGTTCACTGAGGATTGGCAGCCAGGGACGTCTTGGCAGGATCTAAGTCTTAGCAGACACTGGCAGCTTCGTGTGTTCCTGAATTCCTGTTCCTCGGTGATTCCTGCGTTCCAGCGTTTGTTTACCAACGGTTTGACCACGGACCGGTTTGACTACATTTTTGGCTTTCTGGACTTTGAACTTTAATAACTTTGTGCTTGAACAATTCCTAGTTTTGGGACCTAGTTTTTCCATCTTCTGTGACTGTGTTTTTGTGCTGTGTCAATTTACAAGCAATTTGCTTAACTTTGAGTTTAATCCGGATTATAAGGCAGCGCTATAATCCGGGTTATATTTTTGTTTCTGGTATCGCTTTGTTTTTGATGCCAAATTACTACAGAGACTCTTTTGCACTGAAGTTAAGTGCTTGAAGGACTATTTTTGTATAATAAAGCTGTGTTTTGAACTCTTATCTTGTGTTTGGCTCTAATTAAGGCTTCTGGGTCCTGACAGGAGGGCTATGAGGGACATTAAAATAGAGCCACACATTTAATATTATGGAACCAGGAGTGAAAATATGGTCATGCCATTCATAATGGCAGTCTTTGGTCTTAAGTATAATATAGTTCCATCTTCAGCTTCTAGAAAACCAAAACAGTTATAAAATATACTCCAATCCCAGTTTTTAGTACCTACCCTATTTTAGTTCTAAAATTGACATGACAGAGGATAATAAACACAAAGAAACACATATGGTTTGTTTTTTTCTCATATGGTTTGTTTTTTTCTCACTCCCCCCATTTTAAACAATGCCTTTGTGACTTTTGAATGGTCTAAATATGTTCATACTTTGTTCTGCTGATCCAGAATGTAAAGGCAGGAAAAATCCCTCCTAAAACCGACTCCTTATGGACAAAAGATACAATTAATACCAGTATGACTTTTTAAAAGAGGTGGCAACAGCAGTCAGGATGGAAGTAATTTATTCATAAATTGTCTAAATACATAAACTGAACTGATGTATGGGCATGATAGCGGGACAGTGGAAAATTTGATAGTTGTTTCCGTTGTGTAAATTACTAAGGCAGGATGCCTTTGTGAAGTATGGGGATTTGTTTAATGTTCTGACAACAAATTTAGATCCTGTTATGGTTATTGCAGTGTAATGCAGTAATAAAAATTGAACATGACACACCAGCAATTTATTATTTGTGTATTTTTTAACCTTGAGTATCGGATTGTTTGCCCAAGCATATCCTTTGATTTGCTATGAAATTTATTGTTGGTAAAAACAA
Organism: Anolis sagrei; assembly: GCF_037176765.1. Classification (NCBI taxonomy): domain Eukaryota; kingdom Metazoa; phylum Chordata; class Lepidosauria; order Squamata; family Anolidae; genus Anolis; species Anolis sagrei. Next base: position 149,764,684 of record NC_090023.1, read on the forward strand.
TCAGATTTCCATTAGTTGTAAAAAAATATTTTTTGGCCACAAGCCATAGATTTAGCAAAAAATTGAAAGTAGGCTGTAGGACTTATGACAGGTAGGCTTATGACATTATATGGTAATTCAGCATGAAAGAATAATTGTGACACTCCACTCGGTGCTGGAATATAATCGTGCTGTGAGGTTCAATTCTCTGAAAGGCCAAATTATCTTCAACTACATTAGTCTGACAACCTATAATGCCTTGCAAAAGCAATTTGTAGATGTTTTACAGAATGCTAGCAAACATGGCTTACCATTATGCTACCCATTAACAAATTTGTGTAGAGTGAGGAAGGGAGAAAAAGTAACTTTTCCATTTTTCTTAACTGTTTTCAAGCTTTGAAAATATAATAAACATGTACAGGGTGATAGTGGTTTATGGTTAGCTATTTACTGCTACTTCAACATCTACCAGAAATATTGAAAGACAGATTAATTTTATGAATGGTACCTTTTCAGCAATATTTATATTGACATGCATTTATACAGTAGCCTCAAGCCAATGATGGAAAGAGGTAATATTAGAAAATGCAATTTAACATGTGGCAGGAGACGGGTGGGTGGAAAACACAGGAGTGTGAGCACAATTTGAGATTTTATGGAAATACTGCATAATGTTCTGGTAGCCTGAGGCTACTAACAAACAGACCTTTAGATATTCCTCTTTATGCATGTTTCAAGTGTGGTTGCGATCACCACCCACTGAAAAGTCTAATGCTGTAATAACTACATGTGCACCTGCATTTGCCCCTTTTCTATTCCTACTAGATTCTTTATTCATTTCAGTCTCCAAAGCAGTGTAAAACAGCTTTAAAAAAATGTTATCCTGATTTTTTTTGTACTGATCCTAGACAAAACCTTTTTTATTACCATGGTTCAAATGGATGTTTATTCGTTGTTCTAGTTAAACAAATCGTCCAGAAAATGACATGGTTGAACAGTGGAAGCTGTGTTGAGACAGAATGAAATGTGTATGCGTAAAAATCCTTATGGAGGGAAGAGGCAGATAAGGTTTCTCTCTTTGTGATATATGCAGATGATCAACTTTACAGAAATTAATGTTTTCAACAATCTATATAAATAAAAATGTAATGCTTGTTTGTGGGATTAGCATAACTCAAAAACCACTGGATGAATTGACACCAAATTTGGACACAATTCGCCTATCAGGCCAACGAGTGACTATCACTCAGAAAAACACTGAACAACACAGCAGAAGAAACTTAAAAGGCCCCAAAAAAAACATTACAACACATGCGCAAAACCACATATATGCACAAACACACAGATATACACATATACACAAATATATACACACATATACACACACAAAACACATATACACAAACTGGGCCATAGCAAAGCGTTGCAGGGGATGGCTAGTGGCAGAATAAATCTCACTTCACTCTGTATACAGAATCTTGATTTAAAATACCTAGAATTTTAGGTAGTGTCTTGTTTTCCGAGTACATTGTTTTAATACGAGTGGCAATTGTATTGAGATTATATGCTCTGTCAGAAATATTGTTTTCTATATAATATACTAAGTGTGAGAATCATGGGGCTGTCCACTTCTTTTTCGACTACAATTTCCAGCATTCTTCACCATTGGCTATGCCGATTAAGGAGTTGTAGTCCATAATCTCTGCCAAAGTGCACAGTTTGGAAATGCCATTCAGATTTCAGTGTCATATCTGTAACCAAACTGACAGCTAGGAATGAGGGCAGTTAAAATAGAAAAGTAGCAAGACAAAGTATTTTTTTCATAATATCAAAGTGTTCACAAAATGTTAGTTATGTTATCTAAACGGTGTAAATGAGATCACATAGTTATACTGCTAAAATGAATATCAAAGAGTGAAATCTGTCTGTTAGTGAAATCTCACTCTGTTATTTGATTAATGTTCCACCCATCCAATGCTGTAACTTTATGCTTCCTCCCCACATCATTTGAAAAATGCATATGAAATCAGGCAACCCTTTGGCTCCCCCCGCCTCAAATGACTTGTTTAGTAAAAATGAATGCAATATTTTTGCATTCTTTTTAAAGAGCTGTTTCTACCTCTCCATATTACTGAAAGTTTTGAAACAATTGTGTTCTTTTTCATGGAATGATAAGTCTTTGCACAGTTGTTGTGGGTAGAATTTCCTTTTATTCTCAATGCTTCAGTGGTATTTCTCCAGATATGGTCCAGTCATTAGGAAGGTTGAAATTAGTTTCCTTACATAGCAGACCTTAGATCAGAGAATCAAAGATGAGGCCACAAGTGTTGTTGAGCCACGCCCCCCTCTCAAATTAATTTAGACATTCAATCATAATGTATGATTTTATTATTTTTTAAAACCTTTTTTACTTTTTGAAGTTTTGCTGTTCTGAAGCTGTTGGAAGCTCCAGGAGGACCCAGCAGCAACTGTACCTAAAACTATTTCATGCCTTAATAAATGTACTAAATGATATTTTTGTGTAACTGGTATTAATTGTATACCGTATTAATTCTTAAATGTATAAAACTATATCAAAAGTATTGTGAAGGCATCCGTTCTTTCAGTGACCCCTATTAACATAAGCTTCTGAGAATGGGGAGCACTAGCTATTAAAAGGGTACCTTCTGGACTTGATAATACAATTTTCTTTGTGCATATATGAAAGACAGATAATTCCTTTATCATCAGTGTTAAGTTTATACTGTTTACTTTATTAAATGTGACTTGAGGTTTATAGTTCCCATGGAAGAGGCTAAGACAAAGATGAATAAATTCACCAAAAGGACAGCTAAGCCTCTGCTTACTCAGCGTTACCACCTTTTGTTTTCCATTCAAGTACCAACTCACCACTCAAAAACAAGCACGTCTTCACAGAATACTTAAGTCAATCCAGAAATCATCTGCACACCCACGTCATCATTCTCTTAAGCTTCAAGCTAAAGATGCCATGGGGGCATCTCTGCAATATACTTGTCCTTTAAACTAACCAAAAATCAGATGTTCTTCTTACCACCACGGGGATGCCCATCTCCAGTCTGTGATGAAAGAGAAACTCCAGCCAATCCCTGCACAGATCCTAGCCATCTCATTTCTCAGCAAATCAGGAGGAGGCACAGGAAGTCTGAATGGCTGTTAAAAATGTATAAAATGTCTTGTATTTTGCTGTGAAGATGTGCTTGTTTTTGAGTGGTAAGTTGGTACTTGAATATCTTTTGGCCAAATTGGAATAAAACTCTGTAGTTCGCCTTTAAACCCAGAGTGCTTTTTTCTATGTTCTGGCTGATCTGGTTTAGCTGAAGTTCACTGGGCATGGACCTTCTTATCTGCAGTCCTAGCTGAAATCACTACACAAGGACGATGCAGTCCAACCCGCATTCATGCAGGAAAATAGAAAGTACTTCAAACAGATGGCCAACCAGGCTCTCGTTAAAAACCTTCAGAAAAACAGGCTCCTTCACACTCTCAGGCAGCATCTTCCACTGTTGAATGGAATATACTGCCTTGAAGTTCTTCCTAATGTTTAGGTGGAATCTGTTTTGATAGATTGTTGATTGAATGGGAGACAAAGACCTTACTCCTGGTGTACAGCCCCTTGGGAAGGTCTCCTGCCCAGTGATATTGTTCACTTATAATTCCAGGTAATTTCAGCTAGTCTTGTGCAAGATAACACTCCATTATCTTGTGCAAGATAACACTCCATTTGGCTCTGCTCTACTTTGATCACTATAAGGAAATTGTCCTTCAATTTTTACCTAAAACTTTATCTTGTGTTAGGCCCAGCCTGCAGTTTGATTTGTTTTCCCTTTTAAATGTTATTCTTGTTATAAAAAGCACTGCGTCTACCAAACAAGTTGCTGAATTCTTTTAAATGCCAAGAACAACAACAACTGCAGTGGCGGATGACTGAGGGAAACTGGGTAACAGATTATTTTTGCAGACTACAAAGTCCCTCTGGTATATTTAAGGGCATGTTGTAGCATTAATGTTTACGCATAATGTTTTCCAAAGTAATTTATGCTGAACTGCCACTGACTTACTTAACATTTATAGGTCAACCACCTGCAGAAAGGACATGTAGGTAGATTATTGTTGACTTTATGGTTATGGAAGGTAGCTAATCAGCAAGCATGCTGGGATATCTCTTGTTATGCTTCAGCAGCTTTAACACCAGGGCTCTAAGATTTCTGTGGGCACAGGGTAACATACCCATTTCTCATGACAAAAGCCCCTACTGAGAGAGGAACTGTCACTGGGAAGGGAAATTGTATTGCGAAAGGTAATAGTTATATAGAGTTCTTTGTATGGGCCAAATCCATCATCTTAATCATCCCTTGGCAAAGATACAGAATGTTGAAAATAAGGTGATCCAGTGGACAAGCTTCTGGAAATGAACAGTCAGAATTCATAAGGATTATACAGATTTCTTTACACCTGAAATTTTATATTTGTTGATGAAAATTAATTGCTCTTATATGATGAACAAGTAAATGCTATGCAAAACAGTAAGTCTGTAAAAAGTGTGACATGACTGATATTGTTTCAAAATGAACAGTTTATTTGCATGTTTACAAACATGGTTTCTCATCCTTTGAACATTTTTGGTAAACATATAATGGTTAGTAGCCAATCTTGTCAGCAAACATGCCCCAGATAAATCCAAGCAATCTGCTATTTCAGCCTGCAGAAGTTGTCTTTACTCTTATCTCACCCAGGGCTCACAACACATATCACACTACAAACATCTATTTTGATACAGTAGTGCTATAGCTGATACAGGAGAAGTGTAGTGGTTTGAGTCTTGCTCTAGGTCAGACTTTGGAGACCAAGGTCTGAATCTCTGCTTAGCCATGAAGGCCCATTGTGTAATCTTGAACAAGTCTCACTCAATCCAGAGGAAGGTTAAGAAAAAACCCCTCTGGACAAACTTTTGTCAAGAAAACCCAATGATATACTGGCCTTAGGATCACAATAAATCAGAAACAACTTGCAGAGTACACGACAGCAACAAATGCTATATTTGCGTTTGTTGGAAAATCATCATGATCTTAAACAAAGGAGTCTTAGCATCTTCACCAAAGTGTGTTTCAATCTAGTGGTTTATTATAATACTTTACAGGCTCCCTGTTTCACCTTTCCATTTTATATTAGTTTTATTCCCTCCTCCCACTAAATCAGGGAGCAATCAGCAAAACACACAAGTGAATAAATCATTTGATTTACTGAATAGTGTAGCACCTTTTAATAAATATTTTAGGGTAGTTCACGCAAAAGCTACAAACAAGAAAACAGCATAACATTTCCCATAAGTTATATAGAAATATATTTGTCTGCCATTAAGAAGACATTAAATATGTAAGTATAAAAAAAGCCATAAGCCAAGTAAACATTTGGGAAGATCCTTCAGATGAAATTATGTTAAACTGATGTGGCAGTAGGTGATACTTCAGGTATGCAAAGTTGTTATAGTTCTTTATCCCTAAGAGTTCGCACTTGGGCTTGTGTTCAGTCCAGTTCCTTTAAGCATCAACAAAGGAACTGTTGAAGAAACCATCACTGGACCCCATTCAATTCGGTAACTATTGGCCTATTTCCAATCTTCCATTTTTGGACAAAGTCCTGGAACATGTGGTGGCTTCACAACTCCAAGGGTTCTTGGAAGGCACAGATTATCTAGATCCGGTGCAGTCTGGCTTTAGGCCGGGACATGATACTGAGACAGCTTTGGTCGCCTTAGTGGATGATCTTCAACAGAATCACCTACTGAAGAGGCAGGAAAATCCCCAAGAGCCACCAGCAATCCATCTGGATCCATAAGCCTCCTAGGACGGACCTTCCCAGTCGGTTCACCACCCCTGCAGAGATTAGAGTCCCAGCGAGTCTAAACCTGACTAGATAGTGATTGGTTCATGACAAAGGAATTGTGGATATTTCCTCCACAATACTGTCACCATCATCCCACCCCAAACAGAAGACCAGGTCTAGAGGGTGTTCAGTACTATGGGTGGAGCTAGCAACCATTTGGGAAAGACCCATGGTTGTCATGGCAGCCATGAAGTCCCGAGCCACTCCTGACAGGGTGGTCTTGGTATGGATGCTGAAGTCCCTCAGCACAACTAGCCATTGGTACTCCAACACCAGGCCAGTGACCACCCTGGCTAGCTCAGGTAGTGAGACTGTTGAGCAGCGGGTTGGATGGTACACCAACAGAGTCCTTGTTCTGTCCCAGTCACTCACCCTGAGATAAACACTCTGGAATGTGGCCAGCTGTGGGATGGGACACCTGATCAGATGGATGGAATTTTGATAGACCACTGCAACTCCTCCTCTCCTCAACTCCGCCTGCCCTGAACTTTAGGCCTAGGATCATAACAACAAAAATTCTAATGAACTTGATTATCTCATCAGCCAAAAGCAGGCCAACACTTCCTATTGAAATACTGGTAAATTTATATTGGTTATAATTGATCTTCATTTAAATATTATTATTTTTTTGCATTACAAATGAGATATGTACAGTGTGCATAAGAATCTGTCTTTTAAAAGCTATACCCCCCCCCCCCAAAGTCTGGGAGATTGTGAACCAGCCCCCTGCTTAAACAGTTTGAGGACCCCAGCTCTAATGACTAGCAAGCATGAAAATTTTTGGGGTGATTTGCTCTTCCTTAACTTTTTCACAAAGGCTTATGTCCTCTGCAAGTATCAACAAGCCAGGGTTATGAACATTGTGCTTAATGGCTAAAACAACCATGAGGAACACCATGTTGACAATGTGGGCAGTATTTAAATTTTGTGGCAAAGAACAAACAGAAGTATCACTATAAAATGCTCTAAAAAGAATGAAAAACACAATTAGAACATGAAAAATGTTTTCAGGCAAATTTAGCTCTGACTCATTGACCCAATTAGAAATTACATAAGAAAATCAAGAACATACAAAAGACAATTCTCTGACCTGCTCTAACAGTTCCTGGGAATTTGGCTTCCTTTTCTTAGCATATATAAAGAAAGCACAACCAACTGATTACTATCTCCTTTAATCAAGCTTGTTGTGTTTTCAAATAAGATTTAAACCTTCCCTGCACATTTTTTTTAAATTAATAATTGTGATTTCAGTATTTTTTATCTGTTCTTTACAATAATAAACTCTACCCAATGCTGCCCAGCTGATTGCTACTCGTGTGTGTGGTTCAGAGAGGAGTTGATTGGAATGGCCAACTTATGTGCGTGTTTCTTCTACAAATAGTAGTTGGATCACCCTCTTACATGCCTGACTGCCTGTCCACCTACATCCTTATCTCTATGAATGATTTTTGATATGTGTACATTTGTTTTTTCAGAAAAGCAGTTCAAAGGTAATAGTAAAATCTACAAATACTAAAAACTGCAGAACAACATATCCCAAAGTGTTTTTTTAAATAAAGAAAAGTCACATTACATTTCTGAATTACACAGCAGCCATAAATTTAACACACATTTGCTCTCTTTTTGTGTTGTGTCTCAAATGAAAATATGAAGAAGAAAGAGATGTGTGTGTGTGTGAGAGAGAGGGAAGGGTGAAAACAGTCCTTGGCTCATACTAATCTATATTTTTTAAAATGTTATTTCTGAGGGAGTGATTTATTTACAATGACAGCTTGTTACTTATGGTTGCTGCTGCCAGCTTCTGAAGTAATCTGATAACGTCAAATTGTGAAGGGAAGCTATAGGCTTTGCCTTGACTGACTTGCTATAAATCATGTACATGGCTGGTATATGTGTGTATATGAGGATGCTTGGGTTGATACTGATAGAAATACAAATCAAAAACAACATATGGCAGCCCAGTGCAAAATCAGAATTCAAGATTTCAACCTATTGGATTTATATTTCTGAATGAAATGAAATAGCCATACTTGTTTTTATATCAGAATTTCACTTCTAGACACAATCCATTAACTTGAAGAGCAACATATGGAGGAGGAGCAAATAGACAAAAAGCTGGATGCAGAATGACACTGCAGGCTTTGAGCTTCCAGTGGGAAAGAACTCCATAAGCATAATGGATAAAGTTGCTCACCAACTATCAAACATTTCTGAATTTGCTAGAAGCATGTTGAAAGTTACCAATGTTATATCATGTTATCCCCTTTGATGGGAGGAGGTATCCCTGCAGAATCAAAGTTCTACACTGCAACACTCTAAGAAAACCTTTGTTGACCAAGGAACTGTTTTAGTTTAATGTGCTTGCTGGAACCAGTGTTTAGCTACAAATGTAGGCTATTCCTATGTCTAAGTTAACATCTTCCGTGACAACTCCAGCTCATCCCCTGTTTGGGTATCAGCCAGCACGTTAATGACTTAAATCAAGAAATAGTTTTCTAAGATCTACAGAGACACTTCCTGGAACAGCTCAGCAAGCAAGAGTCCAAAAGTGGCATGCTCAAACCCAGAACCTCAATCAGTGGCTGATACCAAATGAGAGACTCCCCCCTGGTCATACAGAAAACTGGGCGACATGGAAGGCACTGAACAGACTGCGCTCTGGTACCACGAGATGCAGAGCCAATCTTAAGAAATGGAGCTACAAAGTGGAATCCACGACATGCGAGTGTGGAGAAGAGTAAACTACAGACCATCTACTGCAATGCAACCTGAGCCCTGCTACATGCACAATGGAGGACCTTTTTATAGTAACACCAGAGGCACTCCAAGTGGTCAAAGGACATTTAATCAACTACCAAGCTTGTAAACTTTGTGTTTTGTTTGTCTGTTTGTTAAAAAATGCAATACAACTGTTTGGTTTGCTCCTAACATGATAAATAAATAAATGTCTCAGTTTGGAGATATTTAGAATAATAATGCCCACAATTGTGCTTTATTTGATGATACATGATAAGTAATGATTAAGGGATGTTCTTTCTATATGGCATAGCAGGAAAGTTAACAGAGTGTACAAAAAACATGTATATTTTGCAGAAAGTGTGGAGAACTTGCTACTGGAAGGAAGGATAACTTTGTCCATATGACATTTAGCAGAGATTAAGGGTGAAATGGAACAATTAGGGCAGGCCTTTCATTATATTCTGTCATGTAGAAGTTTCATTATATTCTGTCATGTAGAAGTTTTACATACATATTCTACATGATGGAATCATGCATCCCTCCTAATGCTATTGCATTGCCAGTAGGCTTGTGCAATTCGGCCAAAAGGCATGCCGTTTCCGGGTAAATTTTCAGCTAACCTCGCATTCTGTTTACCGAGAAGTTACTCAAATTGGGAGGGGTGTTGTAGTTTTCATTTAGCAAAGATTGGGCCCATTGGCTACAATGGGAAAATTTAAAGGTTCAATCCCCTGTCATTTTAAGGCCTATCTCCATGAAACGTACCTCAGTTTTAGACCCCATTTACAATGGCAGGTCTGCCAAGTTTCAGAAAAATTAACAAATCTACTGATTTTTTAGAATTATTTTAAATTTTTACCATAACATTTTTAAAAATAAGACAAACCACAAGAGAGGGTTCTGGGAATTGTAGTCACCAACTGTGACACAATCATGCCTTTTATTGGCTGATAAACACACAGAGAGAAACTTCAACTCTCACCATGTTCTGAAAGGAACTCAGAGATTTTTCAGTGCCCGCCCCATGCAAGCGCTGCTGAAAAAGCAAGTTCACAGCAGGGCCCTTTGTAGAGGAGGAGCCTAGGGAACTTTTAGGGAATCGGCTGTGAGTGTTGTCCGGCCGGCCCTACCATCAGACCTTCCAGCTGGGCCTTCTCCATTCGGCCTGCATAAGGCTAGGTCTCTAACATCCAGGCCCCGCGAGCGAGCTGCTGCATTGCAAGGACTACTGGAACGGGGCCCGGGGCTAACTGACGTCCTGGCGTCCTGTGTGATCTCCCACCCCGTCGGGGGTCCGACGGCGCTCCTCGGTGGCTCGGCCTTCATCAACGTTACTGGCTCACTTCGGCCTTCATCAACGCCGGCTTGAATCGGCCTTGTGCTGACTGAGTTGTGTGTTACCATCTGGCCGGTTTGATTGTGTTGACCGAGTTGTGTTGTACTTCCTGACTAACTTTATGTGCTGACCGAACTTGTGTTGACCGAGTGTTGGCCTTCTCTCGTGTAGACCTTATATTGTGTTGGCCTTCTCTGTGTAGACCTCTGTGCAGACCTTTGTGTAGACCTCTGTGTAGACCTTTATGCCAGCCCTCTCTGTGTTAGTACAGAGTGTGTGATATGGTAACTGACCAACCGTGCTGTCCCATTGCCGAGTTGCCATCTCCGGAAGCCCCCATCCGCTTCATTCCAACCGTCTAGAGACCCCATCTGGGTCACAACAGTATTTAGCTAACTTGTCATCATCTCAGCCCCATAAGAGGGTGATTATATACCATCAGCTTGTACATTCCTGGGCTATTATCTGTTGATAATACGATATAAATACGAACTATAGCACTTTACGTAAGAGAGCACTTTAAGGCGCCTGCCTCTGCCGCCAACTGCACTAGCACTTTCGCCCCTTTCCTGTCCCTCTGTGCCGCACTTTAACTACTTTAGCTACCGTCGAACCAATGTATGGTACTCATTGCACTTTAGACCTAGCACTTTACAAATGCGCCCAACGGCACGTAGTTGCTGACTGAATTATCATTACTGACGGTGTTGCACTTAAGACTTGTGCACTTTCTGAACTGTCCTATTGGTGTGGCCGGAAGATCTTACACCACCTTGTATTGCTGCTATCCATGTGGTCCCCCATCCCCCTTTGTGTACTATCCCTGTTACTACTGTATAGTGTAAGGGACAGGGGAGGAGGTGGGCTGGAGCCTGTAAATAAAAATGAGGTGGGGAGGGGGGAAGAGGAGGAGAAAGGATATTGGCAAGGATCGAAAAATCAAACAACGAACAAAGCAGAAAGTAAGATCTTGTCTTTAGACTGCGGCATGGAGGGGGGGAGGTGTTCCATTAGCCGAGGGGCCCCCATAGAGGTCGTGGTGGGAAGGAGGAGATGCGGGAAAAGGAGACCTCGAATTCGGCCTAATTCGGACCGCTTATCCATATTAACAATTCCCAACCGGTCTCCTAAGGTAAATTGGTGTAACCAGGTGAGCGGGCCCTCTGGTTTGAAGGTGGTGTTGTTGAACGCCAGATCTGTCAACGGAAAAACGACCTGGATTCAGGATTTAATCCTGGAGGAGCGCCAGATCTGGCGTGCATCACGGAGACCTGGCTGGATGAAGCGGGGGGCGTAAACCTCTCCCAGCTTTGTCCTCCAGGCTTCTCCGTGCAACACCAACCAAGAGCCGGAGGACGGGGAGGCGGGGTCGCAGTGGTCTATAGAGATTCCATCCATCTGACCAGGAGCCCCATCCCGCAGACCACAAATTTCGAATGCGTCCACCTGAGGGTGGGTGACCGGGACAGAATAGGGATTCTTGTAGTGTACCGTCCACCTCGCTGCACTACAGTCTCCCTGCCTGAGCTAGCGGGGGTGGTCTCGAGCCTGGTGGTGGAGTCCCAACGGCTTCTTGTGCTGGGGGACTTCAACATCCATGCCAAGGCAACCCTCACAGGAGCGGCTCAGGACTTCATGTCTGCCATGGCAACCATGGGGCTGTCCCAACAAATAACTGGCCCCACCCACTGTGCTGGACACACATTGGACTTGGTTTTCTGCCAGGGATGGGAGCAAGGTGGCGGTGTGGAGGAGTTGTCCATCTCTCCGTTGCCATGGACCGACCACTCCCTGATCAGATTTAGGCTCACTGCGCCCCCTAACCTCCGCAAAGGTGGAGGACCCATTAAGATGGTCCGCCCCAGGAGGCTTATGGATCCGAATGGATTCCTGACGGCTCTTGGGGATTTCCAAGAGTAGGTGACCATGTCGAGGCCTTGGTCGCTCTCTGGAATGGGGAGATGACCAGGGCAATTGACAGGATCGCTCCGGAACGTCCCCTCTCAAGTAGCCGAGCTAAACCAGCTCCTTGGTTCACTGAGGAGCTGGCAGTGATGAAGCGAAGGAAGAGGGAACTAGAGAGCGTGTGGCGCTCGGACCCAAGCGAGCCAAATCGAGCACGGTTTGTGTCCTTTCTAAGGGCATATGCCGCGGCAATAAAAGCCGCAAAGAAAACTTTCTTTGCGGCCACTATTGTGTCTGCAAAAAACCGTCCGGCGGAGTTGTTTCGGATTGTCAGAGGTCTTTTAACTCCCCCTACTTCAGGTGGGAGCCCTGACAATTCGGCCACGCGCTGTGAAGCATTTGCTCGGTTCTTTGCAGACAAAGTCGCTTTGATCCGTTCTGGGCTGGACGCCACATTAAATGCAGTCTCTGTGGATGTGACACAAGCACCTGCTTGTCCTATTTTGATGGATTCTTTTCAGCTTGTGAAGCCCGAGGATGTGGACAAGATACTTGGAGGAATGAGGCCTACCACGTCCATCCTAGACCCCTGCCCATCCTGGCTTCTGAAAGAGGCCAGAGGGGGATTGGCTGAGTGGGTAACGATGGTGGTTAATGCCTCCCTCCGGGAAGGCAAGATTCCAGCGAGCCTAAAACAGGCTATTATAAAGCCGCTGTTGAAGAAACCATCATTGGACCCCACTAAATTTGACAACTTTCGGCCTGTTTCCAATCTTCCCTTCTTGGGCAAAGTCATGGAAAGCGTGGTGGCCTCACAACCCCAGGTATTCTTGAGAGACACGGATTATCTGGATCCGGCACAGTCTGGTTTCAGACCGGGACATGGTACTGAGACGGTCTTGGTCGCCTTAGTGGATGATCTCCGCCGGGAGCTAGACAGGGGGAGTGTGTCCCTGTTGGTGCTCCTGGACCTCTCATCAGCCTTCGATACCGTCGACCACGGTATTCTTCTGGGACGCCTTGCAGAGATGGGCCTTGGGGGCACCGCTTTGCGGTGGCTCCAGTCATTTCTGGAGGGTCGTACCCAGAAGGTGTTATTGGGGGACTCCTGTTCAACACCACAGCCTTTGACCTGTGGTGTTCCTCAGGGCTCCATACTGTCCCCCATGCTGTTTAACATCTACATGAAGCCGCTGGGTGAGATCATCCGGAGTTTCGGGGTGCAGTGTCACCTGTACGCAGATGACGTCCAACTCTGTCACTCCTTCCCACCTGCTACTAAGGAGGCTGTCGAAGTCCTGAACCGGTGCCTGGCCGCTGTAACGGTCTGGATGAGGGCGAACAAACTGAAATTAAATCCAGACAAGACAGAGGTACTCCTGGTCAGTCGCAAGGCCGAGCAGTGTATAGGGTTACAGCCTGTGCTGGACGGGGTCGCACTCCCCTTGAAGGCGCAGGTTCGCAGCTTGGGTGTGACCCTGGACTCATCGTTGAGCCTGGATCCCCAGGTTTCAGCGGTGACCAGGGGAGCATTTGCACAGCTTCGGCTCGTGCGCCAGCTGCGCCCGTATCTTGGGAAGTCTGACTTGGCCACGGTGGTACATGCTTTGGTCACATCCCGCCTCGACTACTGCAACGCTCTCTACGTGGGGCTGCCCTTGAAGACGGCCCGGAAGCTCCAGCTAGTCCAGCGCGCGGCAGCCATGTTGTTAACCGGAGCGGGACGCAGGGAGCACACAACGCCCTTGCTGTCCAAGCTCCACTGGCTGCCGATTTGCTACCGGGCCCAATTTAAGGTGCTGGTGTTATCCTACAAAGCCCTAAACGGTTCCGGCCCAAAATACCTTGCGAACCGCATCTTGGCCTACGAGCCCACGAGGACCTTGAGATCATCTGGGGAGGCCCTTCTCTCGGTCCCGCCTGCCTCACAGGCACGCCTGGCGGGGACGAGAGAGCGGGCCTTCTCGGTGGTGGCCCCCCGGCTGTGGAACTCCCTCCCTGCTGAAATCAGACAGGTGCCTTCCCTCATGGCCTTCCGCAAGGGCCTGAAAACCTGGCTCTTCGAAAAGGCCTTCAACTAAGTGCTATGTTTTTTGGAATGACCACCGGAATGGACTATGACTATGAGATTGATTATGACCCCAAACTAGACGAAGCGGATTTTTAGATGTTGTGTTATGGTCTTGATTTATTGTAAATTGTTGTCTTTTCTATGTTCTGTACACCGCCACGAGTCGCCCTCGGGCTGAGAGTAGCGGTTAACAAGTGCAAATAATAAATAAATAATAAATAAATAAATAAATAATTTTACAAAAGAAGTGGACACTTTGCTGCCAGGGAGGGAGAAAAGATGATGCAGGTAATCCCATTTTCTCCAGGAGACCCCCCCCCCCCCCAGCAGACACCTGCCTAAGGGATATTGCAGACATAACTCCATCCTCTCCAGTAGCGGATAAATCCAGCTCTCTTGATCCATTTTGCCCAGCTTTTCGGCTCCCTATTCCCCGTTCTATTTTTGGGGGATTACACCAAATGGACCACCAAATATTATAAATCACCTTTGGTCAAACTGATCCAGGTCCAAGCCTAATTGCAAGTATTGATAGCATTTGCCAGTATAGCCAACACTGAAACTTACTTGGAGTTGCAGTTCAAAACATGCTGCACATTTGCTTTCCCTAATGCATAGGATGGAAGAAGTCCCTCAGGACCTACCTCTGGTTGCACCTAATCTGTCCTCATCCTAGATTTGATGATGGGATGACCTAAATAGGATTGAGTGGTTCCTAGGTCCAACTGGGAACCATGTAAATAATTTTGCCCTGCCAAGGATCATATCTTAAATGTATTGGTGTCATAATACTACATAGCTAATCAAATTTGATTGTTTGTACTCCCTAGTATTATTACACAATGGCAATATAAATGAACAGGAGAGCTTTCTCTCTCTCTTTCTTTCTTTCTTTCTTTCTTTCTTTCTTTCTGTTGTCAAGAAATAGAAGCTTAGCCCTGTGTAATTTTGCAAGCAGCCCATTAGGGTATTTATTTACCAGTACAGTAAGTTTAGCCTGCAATATAATATTAAAGAAAAGCAAACCCTTATTAAAAACACAACACTGTTGGCCTTTGCACAGCTAGTTAGAAATCTGTGAAAGGTCTAGCCATTTGCAGCTCTAGTGAAATCAGCAGGCAAGACCATAAGCTTTTAATTTATATTGTCCTTTGGACATTTTTTCGAAACTATTTACCCATTACCTCTTAGGTCAGTGGCCTAATAATGCAACAAAGCACTTTTTGAAATTGCAGATAATTTTCAGTGCTCAGATCTTGGTGTAGTATTGATGGGGGAGGGAAGCTGATTAGGATCTTGGGAATTGTGCTTGATGGGAACAATCTGGAAGGAGTGAAAAATTATTAAACACACACAGCAGGAGTTGTAGGATTTACCATTGGCGTGCAGTGCTATTAATTCTCATTGCATCATGCAGCAGCTTGATTGCACACTGTGAATGCTGTTTATTGGAGAAGGGGTACAATTTTGTTTCAGTTTGTTGTAATGTAATACTAAATGCTAATTAGGCCTCTAAAAATAATTAGAACCTCTTGCTACACTTCGAAATAGAAGCAGCCAATTCAGCGAATGGAAACAAAGTCCTTTAAAGCTTCTCCAGACACACTTCTGTAGCAGCAGTGCCAACCACTTGTAAAGTTGGGGACCTCTTTAAAATATTTTAATTACAGGATTATAAACAGATGTATTGTACTTGGGTATATTTATGCAGTGTGGAATAAGAACTAGGATTGATAAGAGAGGGAAGGGACAGTATTGGGCAATATTTCAAGCTTATGAGAGCTGTAATAGGATCTATCCTTTGTATTTCATTAAGTGTACAAAAAGAGCTTTTCTTTATATGAAAGAAAAGTAGGGTCATATCATGAGTTGCTTGATTGGCACTGCTTTGTAACTACCACTATCTGTGTGCTTGCATCTGTACTAGCTCAGTGCAAGTAAACACTGATAAATATGAATCAGGGTACTAATGTAGTTGGTGTGTTGAATTGGAGCTCAGGAGATTCAAGTTTAAGTCATCACAGAGAAAGGAAATGCAGGGACTATTATTGGGCCAGAAACTCTTGGTGAATATAATCTACTTCATCTGAGAGATAAACTGGGGTAGAGGAGAACAACATTGAAAAAATGGTGGGATATTAATGTAACAAATAAATAAAACAAATGAGTCTAGGAAGTTGTTGCTATGCATCTTCAAGTAATGTCTGGCTTATGGTGATCTTATTTCTTCAAGTGATTTATAAAAGATTTGCTATTGCTGCATTCCGAGGCCGAGAGAATGCAACTTGTTTGACGTTACCGTGTGGGTTTCTAAAGGGAAGTCGGAATTTAAACCCTGGTCTCCTAGAAAAGTGTGTGAGATCTTTAATGCTCTTTTCTCTCTCTAATGAATGTTTATCCTGTAGAATAGTGATACTCAAAGTCCCTATCCATGCTTGTTGCAAATCTGTTTTGAAACTCGGAGACATTCCCAAAGCAGATTGCAATATAATCTGAGAGTCTGGCATATATGCGGCCATAATGTAGGGGTGGTATGGTGATGACGATGAGACTGATGGGAAAATTCCTCTCTATCTTCCAGTTTGATTCAGATGTAGATCAAGAAACAAAACAGTTTGCTTCTTTCCACTCCTGCAACAGAATGAGGATGTAGCCTAGTTTACTGCAAGACAATTGGATGGATACTTTCCCCATTTCCAACAGCTTATCCAAGAAGAATGATCCTTTTTAAAAATGTCACTCCCCTCTTCAAATTCAGATAGTTAATTGGACTACTTGAGACAAGTTTTCATAAGCCTTTCCTTCTTGTTTTTATTAGTATGGACCTTCAAGTTGACTCCAGTTTATGGTGACCTTATCATAGAGTCTTCTTGCAAGATGTATTCTGAGGAACAAATTGCTTCCTCTGAGTGTGAGAGAACCAGACTTGCCAAAGGTCGCCCAGTGGGTTTTCATGACTAGGTATAGATTCAAATCATGGTCTCCCAGGGTTCTATTTGAATACTCAAACCACTACAGCACTAGCTTTTGTTAACAGACATTATCTAGTAATCACCTGACAAAATACCATATTTACTCAAATCTAGCCTTTTTTGGCTAAATTACCTTCCCAAAGTTAGGGTGCACATTAGATTCACATAATATGGTAGTCGTAATACTGAGTCAAAGCAAAAGGGGAAGCTACTACAGGAGCTGAACCTTGAGCTCCTATTTGAGGGGCCTCATCCCTAATTTAATTGCCATGGCTCAATGCTATACAATGTTGGGTTTTGTAGTTTGTTGAGGCATCAGCATTCTTTGGCATCTCCCATGATCCGAAACTACAACCCCCATAACCCTATAGGATTGAGCCAGGACAGTTAAAGTAGATTCATTCTATAGCATAGATTGAACCCAAGGTTTTATTTTTCATTGCTAACACTTTTGTTTTGTTTTTTGTTTAATGTGTACTTTTTTGGCCAAATGACCAAGAGTGCACTTTTTGCCGCTGCACATTGCATTCAGCAGCAAATACTTTTTTTTTGGTTCAGTGTTCTGAAAATGGAGGTGTGCATTAAATTTGATGATGCATTAGACTTGAATAAATATAGGTAATACAAAAAAATCTGTTTTTATTTCATTTCAGACATAGTGCCTGTACTTGTGTGTCCCTTCAAATGTTTTTGATATTGTATTTCTTCAATTCTAAGACAACATCAATTGTAAGATGCACTCTAACTTCAGTGCCACCAACAGATGCACCCCATTTTTAGAGAAATTTATGTGGTAGGAAAGTGTGTCCCTGACTTGAAGAAATAAAGTAATATCTACCTCAGAAAACATTGTGATTGTTGCCCAAATATATTAAATTCTACAGCAAACATTTCTGCATGTGATCATAGTCTTAGCGCAAATTGTTGAAATAAGAATGTTATCTTCTAGTTGTAATTGACATCCTTGGAAGTGCCTGGAGGATCTATGAAAAAGAAATCTCAATGAATTTCATTCATTTTGTATATTTGCATATCCTTAGCTGTTGCCTCAAGTGTGGAAATGTCCGCTATTACCAAATCTTGAAGGCACGTTTAGCAGCATATGTGATAAAACTGGAAGGATACAGAGGAAATTACATTCCTGTATAATACCAACACACACATTTGTAAAGTGTCCCATATCAAAAGAGATGTAATTGGCAAACGATTGGAGGACCAGCTATCTGAATGAAGGCAGCTTCATATATTAAATTTTAAATGTTTCTGACAAACATACCCTATTGCTATGTCACACCTGTTTGAATTCCCTGTCACTCTCTAAGCCTCACAAACTGAGGGTTGACTTTAGCGTGCTGACAGGTAAATAACAGACAGTTATATTTTTCTTTGCACAAGTGAATGTGTTGAGAGGATACATTGGAATGGTGGTTGGATGCGTCGCTTGAACTGATTGCCTTCAAACAGTGCCTTTCCTTTGTGTTTTGGGTGTGGGAGTGTCTAGGGGCAACCAGAGGTCAATCCAACATGACTGGCATGCCATATATATAGTTTCTGTGCATCATATGCACTTGAAAGAAACATCGTTGACAAATTGCTGATGTGTGACCCTTGTAGTCTTGGGTCAGAGTGAGAGAAATGGGTGTTGTACTAAGATGTATGTTAATGCATATATTATTTATATAGACATTAGTGAACCCCGTGGATGTCTCAGAACAAACCAAAGCCTTGGTTTGTGGCCTTGGGGCTTTTTGGAGCTCAGTTTATCATACGTTGTAGGTCCCTCCTCCCCCTTTTTTGCTTATGAATAATTAAAAACTTAAATTACTTGCCATGTACAAAATTCATATGCTGGAGAAAATAGCTACATGAAAATTAATTTTCTGTTCTGCGAGACTGACGGGAAATCAATTAATCTTGATGTATTATTTTATGCAGAACAGGGTGCAGGAACCAGCCGAGAGAATGGCTACAGCTGTTCTTGTTGGTTGGGCCATATATTATAGTTGGCGGCTTTGACAGCTTCTGAAGGAAATGGCTGAAGGGTATCAGGCAGGTGAATCAACTGTAAAAATTTATTGGAGAATACAAACTGTTTCTAGGGGACTGATATAAAACTCACACTTGAGAACTGAAGTATTGAATGTTTGTGTGACTGGAGCAGCTTGTTGTCAATATTTATAGCTTTTCTCTTTGTTACATGTCCTATTTGTTTGATTAACTAGTTGGATGTTCCTGTCTTCTTGATAATTTATGTATTGTGCCTTCTGTAGAGATTTTTTATTTATATCAAGATTTACCACTGTGTAAATAAAGAGGATTTCACAGAATGTAACATGCTAAACAATATGACAGAGGTGTTTATGGCACATTTTGAGTTTTATAACTCACTAGGTAGATGGCTAACTTTTGTTTACTGTTACTGCTGTTGAGTTGAAATGTATCTTGGTGTATTAAAGGCTAAGGGTAAGTGATCCTCCTTTAAAATGTGAGCTCACGTTATGATCACTATATGTGTATATGTAATTTATGACAGATTTCTTGAGGTTTTTTAAAAATCTGGCATGCATGAAATTGTATTCATAATATATAGCATAATTTCTAAATAAAATGAAACAAATTTACATTTTTAGATCTGGGATTATATTTCTTTCTGTTCCAGTGGATATATGTAGTGATGTTGGCAAGCATTGTAATGGTTTCAAACAAGATTTAAGGGAGATACAGGACTTCCCTCTCAAGTATGTAACCCTGCCTATTAGGAATGTATCTACATTTTTCTCCACAGCAAAGCCAAACTATAGCAGTGCTTAATATAGGCTGAGCATCCATTATCCTGGATTCTAAAATCCAAAATAGTCCTCAAACCAAAATTGTTCACATGGAGGGCTTACATAGTACCATTGTTTGTTTCTGATGGTTCAGTGTACACAAATTTTGTTTCATGCCCAAAACTTATTGGAACTCTTATTATAAAATTACCTTCAAGCTATGGGTATAAAGTACATATGAAAATAAATGGATTTTGGCTTAGATTTTTTGAAGATACCACTTTATTTACATATCACGTGTGATCATTTGTGGCTGAGTCTTCCAGAGGTAAAGTCTTGATGGTGGATCTGTAAATGTTTGTGAAAACCTATACTGGGTCCACATGGTCTTTCACATTGAGCTGAGAATAAAGTAACTGCTTTGGAAGATAGTAATCAGATTTTTGGACAATGTGACCAACCTAGTAAAGTTGATGGCAGCGAATCATCACTTCAATGTTGGTTGTCTTAGCTTCTTCCAGAATACTGATATTTGTCTACCTGTCTTCCCAAGAGATTTGTAGAATTTTTCAAAGGCAATGCTGATGGAATCTTTCTAGAAATCAGCAGTGACATTTGTAGATGGTCCATGTTTCGCAGGTGTACAACAAAGTTGGAAGGACAATAGCTTTATAAACAAGCATCTTACTATCCCTATGCATGTGTTAAATATCAAACACTCTGTGCTTCATTCAAAAACATGCTGTGCTCACAGAGCTCAGTTTTGCATTTTGCTGTCAATGTCAACTTTTGTGGAGAAGTGGCTACCAAGGTAGTGAAAATAGTCAACATTTCCTAGCATTACACCAGTAAGCTGTGTTGCTAGCATTGTAAAGTGATTGGTAGCACACTTTGGGTTTTCTTTGTTAAGAGAAAGCTCAATATTTTCATTTGCATATATGCAGATAAAGTTATTCCAATATCTGAAGTCCAAAACACTTCTAGTCTCCAACATTTTGGATAAGGAATACCCAACCTGTAGTCATAAACAGAACATATTGTTGGGGAAAAAAACAATGCTGTCATAAGGTCCTTAATGCAGGGATTCTTAAACTGTGTTCTGTGGAGCCCTTGGGGTTTTACCAGTGATAGCAGCTCCCCTGTTCTATGCTGCTTCCCAGCTCCTCCCCTCTCCTCCTCCTCCTGAGAAATTTAGGGAAATTAAAGTTTGGAGCTGCCAAAATAGTAACAGCAGAAGCAGCAGCAGCAGCAGTGTTCTCCCGAGGCACAGACCCTTTCTCCCCTGACTCCCTTGTTGCTCTCTCTCCTTTCCTTGCCACCCAAACCCCCCTCACCTTCCAAAACTCTATTTCCTTCCTACCACTCAGGTAGTACTTTGATTGTGCTTTTCCTACATGGCAGAAGGGAGTTGAACTGGATAACCCCTGGGGTGGTTCCTATGCCTATTCTGATTACAACTATGACTCCTATTATTACTACAGAGGCTGGATTGCCATCTGCCAGGGACACTTTGTGCTTTTCCTGCATGGCATAAGGGGGTTGACAGGATGGTCCCTGGGATTAATCATATTATTATTATTATTATTATTATTATTAGTAGTAGTAGTAGTATTAGTATTACAAAGGCTGTTGGGGGTGCTTTTATTGTGTTTTTCCTTCATGGCATAAGGGGTTGGACTGGATAGCCCCTGGGGTCTTCCTCTGAAATACTGTTTCATTTATGTTGGTTAAAATTGTTCTTAATTTTAAATGTTGTATTGTTCCTTCTTTCTTTCCTTTTATTTTGCACTACAAACGAGATATGTGCAGTGTTCATTTTTTTCAATTAGTTTTCACAAACATTCTCCATCCACCTGCCACTGGCCCAGTCCATCTGTCAAATTTTAAAATGCATTGTAGTCATTGTGTCCAAAAGTTTGCATATAATTAAAATATATAAACATTTCTTGGGGCTCCACAAGAAACTTTTGCTTCAAAAAGAGATCAACAGTTGAAAAAGTTTGAGAACCCCTGCCCTAATGCTTCTTCAAACATCCCTTTTTAGGGTACATTCCTACCCTTGTCTCACACACATGGATACCAAAGTACACAAAATGCCTAGCCTTTCTCCACACATTTCTCTCTTTGTCTTTCTCACACATTCCTCTCTTTTACACATATATAACACAAATATACACAATCCTTGTTATTCTGTATACACAAAAACACACCATTTCTAACCTCTATTCCTCTTTCGGTGTCTTACGATTCCTGTAGTGAAGATATGACTGTGGATTCTGAGCTTCTCCTCATTCCTCCTTCCCATAATAGTTTATTGTTTATCCAGGCAACATGGTTATATGTTTTTCTGATCACTTTTCTGATCATTCCCAGGACAAGGGCCAGGGATCAGCTAAATTTCCTTTTGCAAACCCAGGAAAATTCTAACTTTTGGGAGATTCATGAAGATGTTTGGATAAAATTTTCAAACATAAAGTGAATGTTTGGCCTTCTAAAGAAATACTGTGGAAACATTGCAGATCCTCTTTAAAAATACAAATACCACAAAACTAAGTCTGTGAGTATGTAAAGGTGTGGCTTTAGCATGGCTCTTGATAACTGCTTCTATATATTTTGTTTTCCATTGAAAGTCATGTTTATTAAAATTATTTTAAAGAAAATTGTATGTAATTCCATGCATTTCTTCTCTGATTTTATAGCATGGAAATGATTAAATTTAGCATTACAGTGTGGAATGAATGAAATAACTGTGGTTAGATTGAACTCTAAGTGTCCTTCCTCTGTAAGAAAATGAGGAAAAATCTGATGAAGTTAAAAAAAATAATGAAAGCTGGCCAGCACAACATTCAATAGATTAGCATTACTGGTCCAACTTTCACAGATGTTAAGCATTTCACAATATTATTTGGAGCTATTTGAACCACATTAAAGTCTTGCCACTAGAGCATTGAAATAGTTGTATCATAAAACACATATAAAAAGAGTTTGAGAGATTAGATGCTGTTTGTGTGATGTCAGTGAGGAAAACACTGATTTTTCCTATAAGTTGGTTGCATATCTATCTATCTATCTATCTATCTATCTATCTATCTATCTATCTTCTTTAGGCACTATAAATTAAAACATGCCATTGTACAAAACTTTATAATTGCCATGGGAGTTTGGCAACTATATGCAATTTAGGAATATGTCAAATACAACAAATTGTTGTTGAACTAAATTATAGTCTTACTAAGAGCACATTTGTTCAATGAACCAGATGCCCAAATTTAAGGTGTGTGTTTACTGGTATTGCATTGTCATTTCAAAATATTTAGCAGTTCTTTGTTCAGACTTAATTTCTATTTTGCACTAATACATTTCCTTTTTGCCTTTAATCCATTCTGTTGGGGGAAATGAATATTATTTTAAGTTGTGCTATCTTTTTATGTATATAGATGCAAATTGCACAAGTGGAAGGTTAGTGTTATGCCATTTGAAGTCTGTCATTCGAAGCCAGTCACTTCAAGGCATGGGGGTTCTGTGTGGGAAGTTTGGCCCAACTCTATCATTGGTGGGGTTCAGAATGCTCTTTGATTGTAGGTGAATTATAAATCCCAGCAACTACAAGGTCTATTTTCTCCAAACTCCACCAGTGTTCACATTTGGGCATATTAAGGATTCATGCCAAGTTTGGTCCAAATCTATAATTGTTTGTGTCCACAACGTTCTCTGGATGTAAGTGAACTACAGCTCCAAAACTCAAGGTCCATGCCCACCAAACTCTTACAGCATTTTCTGCTTGTCATGGAAGTTCTGTGTGCCAAGTTTGCTTTCAATTCCATCATTGGTGAAGTTAAGAATCCTCTTTGATTGTAGGTGAACTATAAATCCCAGCAACAACAACTACCAACCCCCGTCAACCCCACCAGTATTCAAATTTGGACCTATCAGGTATTTGTGCCAAATTTGGTCCAGCGAATAAGAATTCATCCTGCATATCAGATATTTACGTCATAATTCATAACAATAAAGTAGTTATGAAGTAGCAAAAAAAATGTTATGGTTGGAGGTCACCACAACATGAGGAAGTGTAGTAAGGGGTAATGAATGACATTAGGAAGGTTGAGAAACACTGCTCTAGGTGCTAGAGCTCCCTTCTGAAAGAGGCCAGAATAGTCCTCCATTTGCTGTTCTGTTGACAGGCAAGCATTTTAAAACAGAAAATACCTTAAAATGGTATAAGAGTGCTGTGTTATTGTACACTATAATATTTTAATAACTGTTTATATTTTACATTTTATTTTATCATTTTGTGTGTAGATTTACATTGTTTTAATATTATGATTAGTTAAATTTCATTTTAATGCTCACTTTTTATATGATTTTAACTGCATCGGTCTTTTTGCAATTGCGAGCCACCTTATGGAGAATTCATAATTATTTGGAGCCATTTTTTTGTTGGGATGTGTGCATGTGCATGAGGGTGCAATGTGCAGGGGTAATTGCACTTTTCCAAATTGAATTTTGCAATTGGATCTCATCAGATTGTTTTTTTAAAATCTAGCATTGTGTTTATAACTCTTTGGTCCATTGCAAAGGCTTGTCCCAAAGACCTGTCTCCCTACCACCCCCAAAAATCATTTATAACAAGAAATCTGTTGCAAGATCAAATGTAACAAATAATTTGTTATATGCAAATTTCTTAAGAATTTGGGTGAACATTTGTTACAAACTCTTGGATGAACACCAGCAAGTAGATGTTTTCAATATGTCAATAAAGTCTAGATTATATCTGCTTTCTAGCTCTTTCTTTGATCTACTAGACTTAATGTAGGTCAGCTCTTCGTAATATATATTTCTCAGTCTAGGATCTCATTAGAACCATTTCCCTTAAATATAAATTCTCCAATTTATGGATTTCTACATATTTACACACTAATTGTGATTCAAGCATAGTATGGTACTATTCTGATTTATTTTCAGCTTGGCCACACCATAAACCTAGCATGGAAATCCAGTGGAAATGAAATTGCAATCTGCATAGATACTTTAAAAATCAGTGTGTGCTTGCTTCTTATTTATTTTTCTGAAGAGCACCTTTATTGCTTTTCAAAACGAGTAGTGTGTTCACTTTCCATTTCTATACTTTTAAAATAAAAGTTCATCCTCCTCATTTACAAAAAATAACACTAAAACTATTGACCCCAAAATTATGCCATTCCCATCCACTGGAAAGCAACATCTCTGAAATTACAAGTAAGTGGGGCTCATTATGTAAAAATGTACAAGTTTAATATCATTGTCATTATAGCATTTCAAGTAACATTGTTGGGCCTCATTACTTAAAAGAAGGAAAATTAACAAGTAATGATGATGCTTTCAATGTCTTATTCCAAGGTCCAGCAGAAAGTACAGTATATTGTCCACTGTCTTGCTATACTTGATTCTACAGATATACCATGTCTACCTTGCATTTTTGCACAGAGCAGGTCACACTTTGGAAAGGGTAAATAATAAATAAACACAGACCCTGTACAAATAAGGCTTTAAATGCATGCATGCCAAGGGGGCATCCATCTGTGTGAATATATCCACCTCACAAACATTGTAATAAAAAAATGAACATTTTTACTGGACTGGAGTAATTCCTGCACCATAGGGCATCTTGCTTGTAACAATAGAATATCATTTCACAAAATATTAAGTTAGCAGGTTGTATTTAAAAATCTTAATTTCATCTAAATTTGATTTCCGTAAACTGAGAATGAAAAAAACCCATTGTAGTTAACTATAAAGAGTTGAGAGTAGTTCCATTACATTCCATATGGTTTAAATAAATGCTTAGATTATTTCAAATCACACTTTTTTAAATCAGTAAACAGCAGATATTATTTCTTAATATTTATCAATAATAACATTGAAATATAATGATAAGGTAAAGGTAAATATTTCCCCTTGAAATTAAGTCTAGTTGTTTCCCACTCTGGGGGGTGGTGCTCATCTCCATTTCTAGCCGAAGAGCTGGCGTTGTCCATAGCTACTAGGCCTGGGTAACAACGGAAAAATTTGTTTCTAAAATCGATTTGTATTTGGGGGTTTTTTTTGTTTCGATATTTAAAATAATTACAAAATTTTCCTTTTAAAAAGTTCGATATTTACGAAATTTCGTAAATGGTAAAAAATTAACGAATCGATTTCCGAAACAATAACGAATCGATTCGTTAATGGCGGACGCGACCGCGAAATACGCTAAAAAACCTCCAAAACCTTCTGAAGCTTCCCTCTCCCTCTGTTGTTGACTGTTGGTGTGATATTATAATTTTTTTTCACTAATTAAACCATAAAACTGGCCCAGACATGCGGAAATAATAACGAAACGACCTCAAAACAATAACGAAACGAATACAATATCGAAATACGAAGCATTTACAAAACGTTTTTGAAAATTCATTTTTTTTAATAATTGCTCCAGAATGGTTCGTTATCGTTTTGTAATTGAAAAAAATAACGAATTATTAACGAATTACGAATTAACGAAACGAAACCACCCAGCCCTAATAGCTACCTATGGCCAGCATGACTGCATGGAGTGCCGTTACCTTCCCACCAGAGGGGTACCTATGGATCTACTCACATTTGAGTGTTTTTGAACTGCTAGGTTGGCAGAAGCTGGGGCTAACAGCGAGAGCTCACTCTGTTCCCTGGATTCAAACTGCCAACCTTTTGGTCAGCAAGTTCAGCAGCTCAACTGTTTAACCTACTGCACCTCAACAAAATATAAATTGAAAGTTTATATTTATGTTTATTTTTATTTTAAAACCCCATGGAATCCCATTGTCTTTAGAATCAGTTCAGATAGGTCTCAACCACCTGCTTAAGCTTAGAATTAGTCCAGAGCTCTATGGAGATTGCCCAACCCTTATTTAGGGTATGAAATGTGACTTAGGATCCCATCACATTGATGAGGTCCGACATGGTGATTCTCTGTGGTAAATTGGCAGGGTAGTGGGGCAATCTCATCATCCCATGCCCCACTTCGCCCACAGCAATGCTTCCCTATCACACATGGGGAGGTGTCACTGCATAGGTTCCCCCTTCACTGGCTCCATTTTCCTTTGTGGAACATGGGAAGCCTCCCTGTGTTCTGAGGTTGAAGTTGCCATATATCATGTGTTGGCATCTGGAGGGTTCTGAGGAGGAAGCATCCTCTCAGCATGCTAAGACGCTGATTTCATTTCGTTTGATGAGGTGTATGAGCAATTGGTAAAGAAGATACAAATTTTCCCATGCTTACCTTTATAAGTTGCTATGTGTGAAATAGAATAGCTTTATTTGTCATTGTGCTATTGCACAACAAAATTACATGCCTTCCTACTCACACACCACAAAACAACACATCCGTCCCTCCATACACCCACCACCACCACCACACAGCCCCGACTGCCACATCAATGCATAACCACAGAGTTCAAAATAGCCACAGCTCTAGGATAAAAATTACCCTTCAGTCTGTTTGTCTTTGTGTTTGTCACCTTGAACCATCTGGCAATAATTACAAAAAAAATATGCCGGTGAGATCTATTTCCAAGAATACCCCAAGCTTTCTTAAGGCAGCAGGAACTATAAAGTTCTTCCAAAGAGGGGACAGGGCAGTCAATGATTCACTGTGCAAAAGTGGCGACCCTTTGGAGCGCCTTCCTATTTGCCACTGTGAGTGACCAAACCATGCGCAGTTGCAGTAGGTTAGGACACTCTATAGCACATGGGTAGAAAGTCACCACAATTGTTTTTCATTCATTTGGTGGTTCCATAGGAGTCTCAGGTAGGGCAGTCTCTTCTGGGCCCTTTTAACCAACGCTGCCATATAGGTGTCCCAGGTCAGCTCCTTCTTCACAGTGACACCCAGGAATTGAAAACTGGCCACCCGCTTCACTTAGTTTCCATTTGTGCTAGTAAAACCATGCTTCATACAATATTGACAACATTAGGAAATTTACATTGTCTGAGTGATGGTTTTATTTAGATGAACACTCATACATAGGAAGAAAGCTATATGTTGTTTTGGTCCACCTCTGTGAATCCCCCCTATAAGGTACACATTCCTATAGGGTGCAGCATGCTAAAATTGTTGCATTATAGGCATGCTCTATTAATAATACACCTGATTTGGTTTGTGTGTGTTTTGTCAGAACTGGACATCACCTGCTAGAAAGTTTGGTGCACAGCATTTCAATACCTCTAGGAATGGAATGGATTATTGGACATTATTTTACATTCACCTCAGCATAAGGCAGAATATACATTTCTCAGGGGCACTGTATCTTGTAACTATATGCCCTTCCTGCTTTATTATGCAATTTAATTTTTCATGTCTTTCATTTATTAGCAGTAAAATGGTCTCTGAAAAAAAATAATTAGATTAAGAGACTAAAATAAGTGCAAAGTGTAAAAATGACAGTAAAATAAAATAGTCTCCTATTTGCAAAAGTAAAATACAATCAGATATTTAACTATGGCAATATTCAAGTAAATGGTCCTTATTGAAAATTGTGGCAGAACCACAATTTTGAATAATGTATACACACCAACTCTGCTCTGTAACAACATAGGGCAGGTCTATGCTGACTACTTATTCTGGGACTGATCTAGAATGGCCAACCCAATTTGGCCTTGGGTTGATTTAGACCACCACCACCAGGCCCGTAGCCAAGATTTCGATTCGGGGGGGGAGGGGGGCTGAGTTTTTTTCAGGGGGGGGGGTTCGGGAGGGGGCTGAGTTTTGGGGGGGGGGGCTGAGTCTGAGTGAAAGAGGGTCTACCCTAGCAAACTTTTTGTATCATTACCCCAATACCCCCATGCATATGAGATATATTGAGTATGGTGATCAGATCATGATATGAATAAACATAACAGTTTAAATAATGCACCAGTAAGGCCTTTTCGCGAACAACCATAAGAATTTCGGCTGAAATTCTGAAGCCCCTCAAGCCCCCCCCCCCCCCCCCCGCTACATGCCTGACCACCACCCCAGCTGGTGAGTGTCCTGATAGTCCAGTGGTGCCAAATCTGGTTTGGCATCAATGGACAACCTTACCATCCCCTTGCATTCTTGTCATTACCATGACCAGCAGGTGGGACGTGGGTCATGCCAGCCACTTGTCACCTGAAGTGTTTTCAGGGTGCTAGAGCAACAAGGGAGGGAGAAAGGAAGAATCACCCAGAAACTCCTTTCTCCAATTGTCTTATCCAGTGTCACTCCAGGCAAATATTAAGCAGCATGACCCATGTCACACACACTGAGTGCTGCAATGCTAAAAATGGGCGGGGAACATGGGATGGCCATGTAAACAGTTACAACCTGTTCCATCTTGGAACTGGTCTGTTTATGTAGTCTCAAGTGACAGTTTGCTACAGATTCTGGGAGGAGAATTCAGAGCAGCCCTTGAATCTGGTTAACACAATTGAAGGCTGTATTAAGCAAGTTTAGCCTGTGTTGACTCGCATTAGCTCTGTGCATTGTTTCCTACCATGGAGTTGATTTGACAGCTCTTTGCACTAAGTGGTCAGTTTAGCTGTGCCCATGTTTTGAGCATTATTGGTTAATTAATGGCAAAATAACTTTGTAGTTTCTTACTTTATGGTTTTCACTGAGTAAAAAGTAGAAATTTCCCTGAAAACTGTTTAGTGATTAGTAATAGGTATACTATAATTCCTGTGATATTTAATGCCTGGAACTCTTAATTCCACATGTGAAAAACCTGGAATGGACTGAATAATACAGGGAATTTCAAAGATATGGTGCGGCAATTTCTTTTGTTCATCTCTCGCGTATAGCTTTTGTTATTCTTCTAAATGTAAGTTTGTCACTGTGAGAATCTGAAATAGTCATCAGTAAAATTTTAAAGGTAGTCCCATCTTTCCTGTTTTCAACCAAGTGACCTTCAGTTCCATCATAGCAATACACCAGGCAAAATAGTTATTTAACTTTATAAAAGAAAGTCTGTTTTCAATGGCACTTTAGCTTTTAGCCTTTAGACTACAGTTACAGCTTTGTGTTTTACAGTGATCTAATGGCTCATTAAAAACTTGAAAGACTGTACTTCATTATTTTGAAGCTATTAATGAGCGAATCAGTTTTTATAAAATTAGTTTCCCCTGAAACTTAATTTAAACCAGGTCTAGCCCCAAATATGCAAAGCATACCTAATGCATTTTAGTTCACGCATCTTCAAAAAGGAACAACTTTGTTTCACCATCCTGTTGAGGTGTATGCCAAGTGATAGTATGAAAGAATACAAAGCATACAAAACCAACTGCAACAGTTCACAACATTGGGTCTTCCTTGGGAGGAAAGCATTGTCTCATTACATCTATAAATTAGACTATGACCACAGTTTTAAAATTAGAAATATTGATGAAGTTTAAGTAGCACCAAGGGTGTGTGATAATATTTTGTTTTAGATGTAAATGCTGGGATATAGAATGTATATTTCCAATAATTATAAATTATGTAAGAAATAAAAGCCTTCGGCAATGCAATTATGTAAGAGTTTAAAAAATAATGTTCCTTTAAATTTTTTATATTACCACTGTGTTCCAACTCAGATAAATTATTATTGTTGTTGTTTTTGTTGTTATGCTTATTTATATCTCACTTTTTCTCTCCACAATGGAGACTCCAAGTGGCTAGATGCCTTCATAGTCAGACGTAGGGACAACCCACAGATGGCAGTTAATGTATAGATTGTTCCTATGTTTGACTATGATTGTGCAAAAGTTGTTGTTGACATCCTGTTCCCCCCCTCCCCCCTTAAGCTGATGTTGGCAAGAATCACAGTCTAAGCAAAAGGAGCAGCCTAATTTGTTCTAGGATAGTTTAAAGGAGATGGTAGGTGCCACTGCAAGGCTTACTTAGGTGTGGAGGTAATGATGTGCCCTGGCTGCACGTAGAGAGGCTTGCATGAGGAATGCTGCCTACCACAAGGATGGAAAGAAAGAAGTTTCTCCTTAAACTGGGTTTCTTTTATAGAAAAATGTCAGTCCTGTTCAGCATTCTTTCTTGTGTAACCAAGTACAGCTTGCTTTGCCAAGCCTTCACTTTGTGGAATCAATTGTCCAGTCACTCGTGCTAATGCCTTCGGGTGCTGCAACCTGAAATCTTTTTAATTGAAGATGCTAAGCCCTGATTTTGAGAACTTTGACAATTCCAGGACTTTCTGTGCAGAGACTGGCACTTTAACAATTCCATAATGTCAGCTTTGGAAATTGGAAATTCACTACAATTAAAAAGCGGGCAATTGAAGTTACTGATATTTAACATGCTGACCAAAATGTTAGTGTGGAGCTAGATCATGGTAATTTACAGAGAATGGCATAGAAATTGTCATTCTTGACCTTAGAAGGAGGCATTTTGTTATTGGCTATGTCAATAACAGGGAACTATTCTTAAAGGTCAATAAGGCGTGATTTATTTCAGTTAGAGCACACTGATCCACTACAAGTACAGTGATAGGTAGATGGAGACAAATATTGGTAAGTGAATGAAGAACAAATATTGGTCAATGAATCAAGAACTTTAGGAAGAACTTCCTAAGTGCGTGAGCTGCTCAACAGTGGAACTCTCTGCCTTGGAGGGTAGTGGAAGCTACTTCTTTGGAGGCTTCTAAACAGAGGCTGAATGGCCATTTTTAAGGAATGTTTTGATTGTACTTTTTCTGCAGGGCAGGGGGTTGGACTGAATGGTCTCTTCCAACTCTATTATTTTATGAAAATGAATCACCCCTTCTTAGAATGAGAAGACCTACAGATGGTAGTACATATGCTGGTAATCTCATGATTAAACGTTTGCATTGTACATTGGGCTACCTCTTCACCAAATTTAGAAACTTCAATTAGTTCAAAATATGGCAGCCAGATTCGTTATAGGTGTATCTAGGAATGAGCATATTACAACTATACTAAAATCACTCCACTAGTGATCAATTTGTTTCCAAAGTACAAAGTGTCGCTTTTTACTTTTAAAGCTCTACACATGTTGGGACCAAGTTACCCACAGGATTATCTTCTCCCATATAATCCACCCCTTAGGACCCTGAGATCCTCTGAGGGACACTCACTTCAACCAACCAGAATCTGACTGGTCCGTCACCCAGAGGATCTTTTCATCAGCCACCCCTAGATTGTGGAATGACCTGCTGTAAGAGGTTCAGCAGTTAAATGAACAGTCAAAATTTAGGACAAAATTAATGACCTATCTCTTCTGGCAGACTTATCCACTCAATTTTGAACTATGAGTTTTAAATGCACATTTTATTAATACTGGTATTTCAATATTTGTTTTTTTTAACATATGTGCTGTTATGGTGTCCCTCCCCCCTTTCTCCTCCTCCTCCTCCTTTTTCCGGGTGGCCAAAGCAAGCAATTACAGCAGCAGTAATTTGGACAATAGAACCAATTTCAACATTATAAATACTTGACAAATTCTACTTTTCCACAGTATTTGGAGGTTTATGCTGTGTTTTTAATAAAGAGAATACATAATAACCATAATAATAATAATAAACTAATAAGAAACAAAACTAATGATTACAAAGAACTTGCCAAATACCAAAGAGCAATCAAAACAGAGAAAGTTTTAGTTCCATGAAAACATTTGAAAGTGCTTAATTTTGGCTGAACAATCCAATTAATTTATGTACACTTTTATTACTACACTCTATGTAAGTATCCTAATTTAGGGATTAATACTATAATTAGATAATATTTGCATGAGTGTAAATGTATTTCAAACAATATTACTTATCTGGTATTTTTTGTGTGTTGTGTATACTTGGTAAAAACCCACGCTTCTGGATTATAACTCCCAATACTGTCTGTGGTAATCAGGGAATTGTAGACCACCCCAAAATAACTTTCAAATTTTTCTGCATGTCATGTGTATGTGTCATATTTTTTTGCTTTGTTTTTTATGAATAGTAATTGTTCTCGTATGACAGTATCATCTTGTATTAACTCAAATTTAAAGGAGTAAAAACGCTAATGTAACGAGTTCTAGCATCTTCGGTTTCCCTCATATTTTGTGCTCTGTTTTCAAACATTATAAATGAAGATTAGTTTCTTAACTTCACTCCAGCTATACATGCCATCAAATCTCATCACCAGTCACTTAGATCTCTAATTAACTTATACTCTATAGGCCCATTTCTACGGCTCACATTTCTTTCAAGTCTCTCTAATGTGCTGAGTTACACTGGAAAGAAACAATAAGATTTAAGGGAAGAATTAATTTAAAAGTCAAGAACAGATAAGAGAAAATGAGAAAAAGCAGCTTAGTATTTTGTCTTGTAAATGGCCTTGCTCCGTTAGACCAAAGAATCCATTTATTCAAGAAGGGGAGGGGTTGTTAATGAAATAGATGATGAACACAGCTATTACAGTAATGAATTTTAGCACTCACTTTATGTGATATTTTATTTATGAGCTGCTTGATTATTCAGATAAAGACAAGAAGTTTATGGCAGTAGATTATGTCTTGTTTTCATAAACAATATTCAGTAGTTTAATAAACATAATTTATTTTTCCCTTTTAAAAATGAGGAAAAATTTATGAGAGATTATCTTAGGGTTAATGAAGTCTAACATTAAGGAAATATTACCCTATAATATTGGAGCCTTCAATGTAAGAGATGTAATTGCTGGATGCTCCCCCTCTTTTCCTAAGGATATTTTTATATATTACACGTTTTGTACCATTAATTCTATTTTTACAAGTTTCTCTTTGGCCAATTCTGCAAAAATTATATGCGGAAGTTTATAGTTCTGTCATTTGGTTTTACTAAAATGTTTAATAAATACTTAATCACAGAAAGAATAGCTATGTTTTCTGTAGGAAGATGCAGCCCATAAATTAACAGTTGTAACACAGTGGAGATGATGACAACAGTGCTATTGATTTTGCAAAAGAACTCTTCAAGTCCATCTGAATTAAACAGGGATTTTAAGCTGGCTGATTATGCAGACCAAAGTACATTTAGGCAAATGCAATCCCAAAGAGGGAGATGTGTGTTTGCTGGGGAGAGCTGGATGTGATAATTAGCAGCGTTCCAGTTATCTAATTGACATCCTGAAATTGTAAGATTGAAAGCTACCGCACAGGGAGTGTAGCACCCTACAGATGCATTTTACTGTGTCAGATAAAAGGAAGGGAAGCAAAAGAAATGAAGAAAACAGGCAGTGTAACAGATTTAATTTGCAGGGAGAATTTGTTCTAATGTATAATGCAATCTTTACACAGAGGTGCAGTGCTTTCAGATCGCGCCGATAGGGTATCAGTGTGGAAAAGAGACAGCCAACAAATACAACCTTCCCTTCATTGATCAACACTGCAAAACAATTTTGCTCAGTGGCAATATTACAGCAAACAATATAAGATCACAGGAATACGGAACAAATAATGTGGAGACTAACAGCCCTGGTTCTTAAATCACTGGCAATTCATTCTGTTAATGAGTATCCTTTTTAAATGCTTTTAAAGCAATCTGGGAATTTAAAAAGGTAATTGACAATTTGCTTCATAATACGATAAACTGCCAATATTAGGCTTCTGTCTGGCAGGGTGTGTGTGTGTGTGTGTGTGTGTGTGAGCAGGACACAAAGGGATTGTGGGAAGTTAGGAAGAAACTGGCAGGTAGGTTTGCATTTTCCAGCTTAATTCACTTGATGAAAAGCTGCTGCTTGTGATGTGTCATATATCAAAGGTAGGGCATCAGTAATCTTTGCTCAAGGGCACGGGTAACAGACAGATAGACATGTGAATGAGATGGAAAAAAAGCGACTCATCCTTTTCTGCTAACACCACAGCGGAGATAAAGGAAGATTTATGAGTCATTTTGGACCACATACCAGCAAGCAGCACACAGTATTTTTCACATGTTTCCAAAATTGGTGGTAGAAGGCAATCAGGTTGTCACAATGTCCATCAGGTGCTTTTATGGAGAAATTGGGTCCTTTGGGCTTCAGGCTGCGAACTCAGCTTTTTCCTCCATCTGCTGTAGAGAATATGCGCTTCATGCTATATATTTAATCTCAAAAACAACGAAGCACTGCTGCAATGAAGTGAGCTATGGATCGTGGCAGGGTACAGATCTAGACACAAGGGGTTGGATATGTAGAACCGTGAGTGAATGGATGTTAATGCTCTTCCTCTAAGATGTCACATGCACAAGGCCAAGCAGAAAGAATTTATACCATTTTGTTATTTCTATGGACTATATCACATTGGGATATACTCTGTTTATATCAATATGCATCCTGTATTTTTTTTTAGGACTGGATGCATACTGTATTCAGATTGACCCCCATCACACTTGATTTTTACGTTTTGAAAATACTGCACTTTGACTCATCACACCATGAAACACCAGTTCCTCCCAATCCATTCAAATTCCTCCCTAAGTCATCTTACAATTTATTTTTCTACTATTATGCAGTGATATAGCCCGAAAGTCTTGAACTGCCATGCTCACAAGATTTTAGCTGACTGAATGCATACTGATTTTACGAATGCACGTAAAAACAGCACCTCAGAACAGTATTAATTTTTTGAAAAAAACATGATTAGTATCCCGTGTGTAATTACCCTGTTTCTGCAACATTTTCCAGATGGAGTCCAATGGATTACTGATGGAATGGAGCAAAGATCATGTGATAGGACCTGTGCAGATTCTCAAAAACGGAATCTATTCCAATGTGATATAACTGTTCTTATGCATGTGCAAGGATTATTCAAGCAAAAGAACATTCTGGCTTTGCATTCTGATTTACAGAACTCACTTGAAGGAACTCAAGGTAGCTTACAGATCCAGCAAGAATCCAATGCCAGTAAAAAACAACAATAAACAGTAATAA
This sequence comes from Anolis sagrei, assembly GCF_037176765.1. Classification (NCBI taxonomy): domain Eukaryota; kingdom Metazoa; phylum Chordata; class Lepidosauria; order Squamata; family Anolidae; genus Anolis; species Anolis sagrei. Next base: position 149,800,246 of record NC_090023.1, read on the forward strand.
TATATCCCACAGTTAAAACAATAAACAGTTAATCAATAAAACACACAAAGCAGTATACAAATTAAAAACATATAAGGTGCATAGTTCCATTCATCTGATAATCTTACTCAAATTCTTAATTCAGACCATGTAGAAACCTGTAGTAACTTGTTCTTTTAATGTTTGTGTGCAAAGCTAAGTCTTTAGCTTTTTTCCCCCTGAAAGCCAGAAGGGATGGAACCTGCCTGATGTCACTGGGCTGGAAATTCCACAGTTGAGGAGCCACCACTGAGAAGGCCCTGTCTCTCATCCCCACCAATCACTCTGGCGAAGAAGGTGGGACCTTGAGCAGAGCCTCCCTAGATGATCTTAAAGTTCTAGTAGGCTCATAGGAGGAGATGTGTTCGAACAGATAGGTTGAACCAGAACTGTTTAGGGCTTTATAGGCCAAGACCAGCACTTTAAATTGGGCTCCGTAGCATATTGGCAGCCAATGGAGCTGACACAACAGAGGAGTTGTGTGCTCCTTGTACACCAATCCAGTTAGAAGTCTGGCTGCCACCCATTGGACCAGTTGAAGTTTTCAGGACATTTTAAAAAGCAACCCTATGTAGAGTGCATTGCAGTAGTCTATACAAGATGTAACAAGAGCATGGACTACCGTGGCCAAGTCTGACTTCCCAAGGTATGGGTACAACTGGCACACAAGCTTTAGTTGTGTGAACACCCCTGGCCACCACCAAAATCAACCAATTAAAAGTATTTTTTCTCTTTAGTTTCATTTTTCTTTTGCAGTAGTTTAGCTTAGTGGTGCAGTAGTTTAGCTTATATCTTGTACAGCAATATTCAAAATGACAAATAATACCATTTTGATGATTTCCTCTTTAGACAGTGGTCTGTTCATCAACCTGTTGAATATACAGGAGACTCATTTATGCTGATTGTGTCAAATTTTCTGGTACCTTTGCTATAATATTATGGTTTGGTTGTGTTCGAGAGAAAGTCCTTGGGGATGACACCATGAGCTACACTGACTCCAACCTTAGTGGCATTACTAGAAGAATACCTACTTCTTCCTCATATGTCCAAAGTACAATAGCCTCCATTTAGTCATTGTGGCTTCTAATGAGAGTTTGGCCTTAATTTGCTTTCAGACATGTTCATTTATCTGTTTGGTGGTCCATGGTCTCCAAACAACCCACACTTAGCACCACATTTCACATGAATTAACTCTTTGTCTGCCAGCTTTCTTCACTGCCCAGCTTTCACCTTCATACATAGAAATCACTCAGTGCCATGGATGTTCCTGACTTTACTGATCATTGATACATCTTTACACATGAGGATTTTGTTCTTTCATGGCAGCTGTTTAAATACTAGTTGGACAGTGTAACATATTGAAGATATTATTCTTGATGAATTGATCATAAAACTGTCTAAAAACTATATGCATTTAACTTAAACCTTGTATTTTCTTGGATGAAGAATCTTTTTGATCTGTGCTTCCATTCTTTATTATATCAGCAAGCCCCGTTTTTAAAGGAATGTCATTCTGAACCCCTGTCTTTCTTTCTTACCAGTCATCATAACACAATTGGCATTGCTGCAGTGTATTTTTTTGATTTATGCTGGTTTCTGAAGCATTAGTCCCTTGTGCGATATTTCTTTATTAGAAAGACTGCCTATGTTAGTTCCATGCTGGCAACAAACTCATTGATTACTGGACAAATGCAAATATAGCACCCCATAGGGCTATTTCCAGTTGTTAATCCCAACTAGTGTTAGACCTATGAACTAAATGGGAATTGGATAAATCAGTAGTTTTGAAAATTCAGTTGATTCAATTGGGTTAGTTGAGTTGGGCTAACAATTAGATTTAGATCGTAGTTTTTACTTTCCCTTTAATCTTAACTAGTAAGGGAAAGAACCTCATCTTTGTTGTATGGTTTGATGCTGTTGTAGTTTAATTCTAATTCTAGGGGTTGTGTGTGTGTGTGTGTGTGTGTGTGTGTGTGTAAGCTTGCCTTTCTCTTATTGTGAGCATCTCCTCCTATTGTGTTGAACCTTCCACTGGTACATAATCACTTTGTGCCATTTTCAATATGAAGCAAAGTTGGTTTTAGCTTTTGTTTCATCCATTTCTCCAGAATAAATCACTCAATCTTTCACATATTTCCATGGGATTATCTTTTTTGTCATATCAGACTAAAGAAAGTTGTCATTTCTAAGTAATTATTAATATTCTTCTCTATATTTGCATAGATCACATTTTACTTTCAAGTGAGCCACATATTTGCAGAGATTTATCCACTTTGTAGCAATTTGACAGCCATTGTGCTTTCCAAAATAAGATATTTATAGTTTCTGAGAAATAGTCTCTTATAGATTAAAAAAACTCTATTTAGGTATGTGCTTTTAATTCAATAGAGAAACAATGATTGATATCCCACAGTAGGGGCACCTGTCTACAGTTCCTTTCAGGTAACAATTAATGTGACGGGGACCAATATGAGGGTCGGACAAAAGAATGGATTGTGTGTGTGTGTGTGTGTGTGTAAAAAACTGTATAGGAAACCACTTTGGAAAATAAGCTGCTATGCTAAACTATTCGTGGAAACAGACTTTTTGTTCAATTGTTTTATTTTGCTTTGCCTAATTTAAATTTAAAATCAATAAATATTTTGTGATCAAGCTGGTGTTAAGTTTTTCAAAAATGGGCCCCACAAGTAAACTTGTACATTCATGAATAACAGTTTGAAGCCAGATAAAATCCAGTGCAATTTACCTCTTGAGTTCTTTCAGAAATCAGAATCAGAGAATCCTGCTCTTGAAAAAATAATCAAAGATATGTTAATGTGATGTCGTTTATTTGAATTTTGGTGTATCTTTGTTCTGTTTGCTAAACAGGTTACTTTGTTTCATATTTTATTTGGTATACCTACATCATGTTATCTGCCTGTAGGTGACCAAGAATTCATTTATTTATTTATTTGCTTTCTTATTGCTGTTGCACGTAAGGCGGTTTACAATTACAAACAGCGTAGCAAAGTAAAAAACATAGCAACAACAAAAAGCAAAGAAACCCAAAAGAGGCACAAGGCATAATAAATAACAATTAATTTACTTTGGGTTTTGGTAATGTCCCCCTGCACTTTCAAAAAAAGATAAACTACTTTCCCTCTTGTATAGGGCAGGCTTTTTGGAAGCAATAGTGTACCAGTTTTTCAGGGTCTTAGAATTATATTCTAATATATCTAGAGGAACTCAGATTTGAAAAGGCTGGGTTGTGTATCTGATATGGGCACTCCCCGAGTTATGAACAAAATTGGTTCTGTAGGTTTGTTTTTAGTTCAGTTTATTTGTAAGTCAGAACAGATACATCTTTTATGTATAACTCGAGATTATGTGCATGCATGCATGCATCTATCTATCTATCTATCTATCTATGCATGCACATGCATTCTTTGGATAGCATAGGGAAGGGTTAGCACCCCTTTGGTGTTAGTTTCTTTTGCTGACTGTGCTCCTATTCAGAAGATTTCACCTCACTTTCTGTTCCTGTGACAATTGGATTAAGACAAAATTAGCTTATTGGTGGAAACAAGGATTGGCAATAAAGCTTCAGTGGAGACCCATTTTCTCCATGACAACTCTTCCAGGGGGTAGATTCCTCCCACTTTCTAGTGTGTGTGTACACACACATATGCACACACACAAGCTTTGGTGTGTGTGTGTATGTGATTCACCGTCTTGGTAGATGGTTCTAACAGCCGATTCTCTTTTTTAGGCCAAGATTTTAAAATAGCTTTTGAACTTTCTGCATCTATACTATCTTTCCCACTAGTGTTTCCAGCAGCAAAGACTGTATTGTTATTGTTTTTATAAAACAACATTTTACATAGTAGAAAAATTATTTTCTCACCTTTTGACCACTTTGGACCTTTTTACACCTGGAAAGGGCTTTTTTTTTTAAAAAAAGCAGATTTTTTTTTTAGGCATGGGTACCGGATAAGGCAACAAAAATGGTCCCATGTTCCCTAGAGGGCTTATGGGGACATTTAAGAATAAAAATGTTAGGTTATTTCAGTTAAATGTTACTTAAACTAGATTAACCTGTTTCAGACAAGTTAAGATTTTGGACAAGGGGAATTTGTATCTCACTGGTTGAAACCATCTTGAGTCCCCTTGGGGAGATACCTGTGGGATATAAATAAAGTTTTATTATTTTTATTATAATACTACTGCGGTTCCAATTTTTCAGTTATTAAAAAAGAAACCTTCTAGGAGGGTTCTAGAACATCACAGTTTTTAAATCTTCAGAAGATTTATTGAGTTGTGTGACTCTTCCAGCAGAGCAGTTGAAATGTCCAGGTTACACAAGCACGGCCTGCCTGCCTGGGCCCAACCTTTCCCTTTTCATTTTCATTCTGTGTTCACCTCTGCCAAGGAAAGATGCTGTTGTGTCTGGTTTTAGTCTTTCTCTTGTCCATATCCATCTTCTCCCACAACATTAATGTGTCCATGATGTTGCTTAAAAAATAACACAACTAAGCAGGCTAACTATTATACAAAAGGTGCTCCCTTGACAATTTTGTTTTCTGATTATTTTTAGCTTCAAATAGTAACATTTTGGTCTTGCCATAGAGTTTCTGATGTATTTTTAGTTTTCAAAAGTTTAGTGCATATTTTTATTTTTATTGCAATACATGTTCAAGTTTAAGGGTGTAAGTATTTTGGGGGGTAAAATTGCAGGTTCCAATGTGTGCTGCCTGCTGTAAAATTGAATAAGAGGAGCTGACTGTGATGCACCAATTGGGCACAACTTAAAAGAAAGTGTTCTAAATCGTGGCATTATGAAAGGGGATAATCCCTTAATTGCAGCAAGTTCCCAAACACAAAAAAGGGAATATCTGCCTGAGAAAATTGCCACAATTCCAGTGATCTACTGTAACAGCTGGAAGATTTCTATTTAAGCGACTTTTACAGTGATAAACTTAATAATTTGCCTACACACTGCTGTGTTTGTCACAATTCTGTTATTTTGTTTTCCATGTTTGCATATAGTGGTATACATAGGGTTTGTTACAGTTATGAACTTGGTATTTTAACTTCATCAGTATCAATATTAATGATGTATGTTTTATTGCTATTGTTATGATTTTATGTATGTTAATATTTTTAAATTGTACTTGTGCTTTGTGGCATTGAATTTTGCCATGTAAACTGCCTCAAGTTGCCTGAGGGCTGAAAGGGGAGTGTCTTGAGAAACTGCAAGTTGCTTCTGGTGTAAGAGAATTGGCCATCTGCAAGGACATTGCCCAGGGGATGCCTGGATGTTTTAATGTTTTACCATCCTTGTGGGAGGCTTCTCTCAAGTCCCCACATGGGGAGCTGGAGCTGACAGAGGGGGCTTATCCATGCTGTCCCCGGATTCAAACCTCCGACCTGTTGGTCTTCAGTCTTGCTGGCACAAGGGTTTAACCAATTGTACCATGGGGGGGGGGGCAGCTCCTAGCAATTAAGGTGAACAATGGGAATAAGAATCAATCAGGGAAGGGATGATAGGAATAAACAGGGAAAACTCACTCTGCTTAAGAAAAGAAAAGAGGATGCGATCCACAAGGTAATTGATATAGCTCATAAAGCTGAGTCCTCCTTCATCCCATCCCCCTGAGATATTTGGGTTTTTACTACTTTTATCAGGGAGCTGCACCTCTAACCCGAGCAAAAATGAAGGGATGGTTTTATAACATAATAATTCACACTAATTCCCTGTGAGATGCTGGGATTTGCATTTAGAGAGGCATTTAGAATTATTAGCCAGAGAACTCTAGTGTCTCCCCAAGCTATGAACCACAGGATTCCCTAGGATCAGTCATGGCTGCTTAAGTGGAAACATTGTGCTATTTCCTGGTATGAAAGAGGATCAGGGAGTAGCTAACTACTGGTTATGGAACCCTGGCTCTCTTCTAGACTGGCTCTCTTCAAGTTATCTTTTACTAGTTGGCCAAACTCCTTCGAGCCCAGATTTGAAGGGTAAAATCCTAGAGTTGTCAATGTTCAGTAATGCAGCAGGTAGCTTAATATATGAAATGTTCCTTTTTGGGATTGCTTGTACCATTCTGTAGAAAAGGAATTAGAGAAGTGGGAAGGTTAAAACACTAGTCACAACAGCAAAAACAACAACAAAAGCCAACCTTACATCTTGTAAGGTAGAAGTAGTTCCCTGCAGTCAGAATTTCCTTGTGTTTCAGGATCGTTCCAGGACTCATCAAAAACTCTTCCAAAAACTCTTGCATTCTCACCAGAAACTGTGATTCCAGCTTGTAGCCATAAAGAGGACATAATTCTTCCATTAGTAATGAATGCTACACCCCTTAATATTTTCATTGTGTGCCACCAAAACTTTCTGCATGGTGACCAGAAAGATTTTAAAACTTGTTCCTTCACTTTGTTGTCCTGAGTTTGGAAGGTATAATTTTAAAGCATCAAATGGATACTTTTGGCATTTTTCTTCTTCACTGTGTCAGGAACTATTGATCATTAAATGCCACTTTATTTTTCCCTTGCCAGTGCAATTCAATAACATGCAAGAAGCAAATGATAACTTTCGATATCCTAGAAACAGCTGTCATGAAGCTAATAGGTATGATAGTTGAGTTGATCTATTTAAAAGTAACTCCCATCTTTTTAAATGGCACTTGCTCTGAGAAAACTGGATATAAGATTGTAGGTTTTAAAATACTGTTATTTTAAAATAGAAAACATATAGAATAATTTCATCAACCTAAAATATTTGGCTAAGGGGTTTCCATACTGTAAGACTATATACTTGCATTATGTTTAAAATGTCTAAAATTGTAATTGCATGGCCAGAGATATTTTGTTATTTGAAGGAGGTTATCCACAAACAATATAATTGAGTTTGAAGCCATCTGAATTGGTAACATGCACAAATTTACATATCAGGTCTGGTTTATTTCTTACCGGATGGTTTCCCCACAACAGTGGTAGCTTATGCCTCACATATCATTAGGGTGACTGTTATGCTTTAGACATATCATGAAACAATGTGGCTCATTGGAAAAGATGAGTGATGACCAGCCATACAATATAAAGACTAGACACAGAAAGGTGAGTTAAATAAGGAAAAAATACTTACCTAGCACCGAGGTGACAAATCAAAGCTTACACTGCACAGACAAAGGGAGGGTGATCATGAAGCGATGATGCAAAGAGACTGCATGGAAGGGTAACCAGGACTTAAATAGCTTCTCACTCCTCCCTTATCACATGCAGCACCCTGGTGTACAACATGTGCAACAATCTCTGGCCTCTATACTTGGAGGTCATCAAACTTGTACCTTCCTTCACATTGCCAATCACTGCATGGGTACAGGTACATATTTATGACCAACCATGGAATAAGGAGAACATATACAAAAAGTTGGGTTAAATAAAGGCCACATTATTTGACCAATAACACATTTAATTTTCACTGAATTTGGAAGGAAACAAGAAGGAGGAGCAATCCGATGCAGGTCTAGTTGAGATCAGGTGTCAACCCTTGACAACCTCCTCAGTCTTTCCTCGAGCAAAACTCCTAAGCCCTGGGCACTATCCAACAATTATATTTCTTCTTGGCTGTCCATTTAATGGAAGATATACTCAAGGCATTGCCTTAGATTAACTCAGGGCACTGTGGTTTTCTCTCTTTCCCAAGCCACACTACTCACTCAACCCTAGTTGATTCTCAAAATGTAAAATTTATTTATTGTCAAAGGCTTTCATGGCCGGAATCACTGGGTTGTTGTAGGTTTTTTCGGGTTATACGGCCATGTTCTAGTGGCATTCTCTCCTGACGTTTCGTCTGCGTCTATGGCAAGCATGCTCACTACTTCTGAGGATGCTTGCCATAGATGCAAGTAAAATGTCAGGAGAGAATGCCTCTAGAACATGGCCATATAACCTGAAAAAAACCTACAACAATCCTGTAAAATTTATGATCTGGTGTGACATGCAGTAACCCATATTTTGGTTTTCCTGGGTGCTTCTGGCTGCTTATGTGTGGTTCCTTTACTTAAATCTGCCATATTGCAACATTCACATAGCCATATCACTGATTGCAGATCAAAAACTCTTTGAGTAATGAGGGGGCAGAATATATTGCTTGAATCATTGTGGAAGTTCATAGCTCTGCTTTTAAAATCCTTTATTTGAACAAGCTAGGCTGCACCTGTTCACACCTTTTAAAGTTCAATAGTTTGAATGTAAACAGTTGATTCTGCAGTGCATTATATGACAGTTATTGTTCAACATGGCACCTCACTGATGGTAGTCTTTAATTATGCCCATGCTGTCAACCTCTGCAGTCCTTTCTCTTTGTTGTAAATCAGCTATAAAGTCTGAGGTTTTCAAAGCTATAAAGATGAAAGAGTAAACATATTCAAACAATTCATTCAAGTATGCTTAAGAAAAAAAAATGGTATCAGCGGAGTATAGGAGGAAGCCAATGATAACCTGAAAGCACTTTCTTCTTTTGATTACAATGACAACCCTTCAGTTCTATCAGAGACTGTTCTTTATTTAAAATGGAAAAGTGCCAGTATAGAAGGATGATCAAGTAGTCTAATAGATAATGATAAACAAGTAGACAGATCTCTAGGATTGCTTCTCCCCATTCCTTTGTTTAATACTTGCAGACAAATGCAAAACTTTTCATCGACAACTGTGTTTTTAATAGACTTTATTTTGAAATGCTACTACAGACAGAGAAAAATCTTGCAGCATCTTAACACGGCAGCACTTATTCAGGGTTAATATTATAGGCTTAAATTATCTGTTGTCCTTTGGGACAGGGCGGTTATCTACACAGCATCTCTCTCACAGAAAGAAAGGACTTTATTCCATGAAGGAAGCAAAATGTCATTGAAGAAGGAGTGTCCCTTTTGGTGATGGTTCCTATCACTCAAAGTTGTGCATATCCCATTGCTGTTCTGCCTCCTCCCCGTGATAAACCTGTCCTACACTATTGATGGAAAAACCCACCAAGAGCTGCAAATGACGTTCCTGTCACCTACCTGGTGTGATGGGTCTGTTCAGCTTTTGTACCAGTGCTGAAGTTCTATTGGGAGGTGGCATTTCCTTTTTATCCCACTCTCCCTTCCTCCCGCTTGTCATTTTTAATGCAAATTCTTATATAATTTCTTAAATGAAATACAGCTGTCATTTTAAAAATTGCTTTTAAAATACTATTAAAATTATGTAGCAGCAAAAGTGTGAAAGGATAGGGCCATGAGGCTATGTGGAAGGGGTGTGGGATCACATATCAGCAACTTAGCACAGTTGCAGGAATGCAGGAATGTACAATAGTGAGGGCATTTATCCCAGTATGTTGCTACTATCCATAATCATGGTGTAATAGATATGTGCAATTAGGTCCAGAGAGACTGAGAGAAGATTGGCTTGAAGGTAGTTGGTTTAAAGTCAAAATGTATGCAAGGGTTTACTGAAGAAGCAACATGCATTATGATATAGTGGTTTGAGAGTTGGGCTACAGCTTTGGATACCAGGGTTCAATTCTTTGCTCAGTCATGGAAACTTACTGGGTGACTTAAGCTTATTTGAATGTACATTTGTTTACATTTTTTTGTGTATAGGTAACTTTATCTATCATTCACTAACCATCTTCTCCTATTTCAGTCACACAAAATATTGGCAGATATAGTTTATTAGATTAATACTTTGGTGTATGACCTGCTGAAACAAATTATTGTGTTTTCCATATTGCATGACCCCAACATTAACTGTGCTTGTTCAGAATATGTAATGATATACAAGAGTCATCCATAATTGAGTAGAGCATTGTCCTATCACTGTGCATTAGTTAATTGTAAAAAGACAACAATTATATTTTGGCTTATTCTTTTTGCAGTACTCAAGTAGTAGTTGTGAATACACTTCACTTGTTTCATTAGAACAAATAAACATCAGACCATTATAAACCTTTTTATTGTTTTTATTTACTTATTTATTCCCAAATTTTAATTAGTGCCTCATTTAAAAGCAATGGTTTATAGCAAAAATGTACTTGATTCTCTAAACCAAGCCAAGGTAGCTCTACATAGAGTGCTCTACAATTAAGTTGCTAAAGTGTGGTTCATTTTTACCAGATTATCTCTTGGGTGACTTTTAATCGAATCTGGATAGTGCCAACAAATGATAAGCTGCCAATGAAGGTCAGAGCAGATACCGGCAATGCTATACACACAAAGTGAGAGGAGGAAAAACTGGTGGTGACTCAGAGAGCAATGGAAAGAAGGGTGTGTGGTGTGACAATAAGAGATAAAGTCAGCAATAAAGAGCTGCATCAAAGAACCAGGGTACATGATGTGACCAATGAAATCTATTGACTAATGAACTGAATACCAAGAGACCACAAGTGGCCCTTGGGCAGACCTTGTGTTCAATGGAACAAACCAATGGTTAAGCTATTTGGCCAGAGATGGAAAAGAAAAGCACAGGATTGTGTATTTTGGCAAATGGTAAATTTGCATGAAGCCCAAAGGAGTGGATCGAAGACAAATTGGATAGGACAGAATAGGATCCCTGTTCAAAATTGGTTGCAGCTGCCTTATTGGATGAAGCTCTTATTGTATTGGTAAAACCCTTTCGATAATGAAGCTGCGATGACCTCACTATCCAAAGGGTTTCATAAATATAATAAAAAGATGTCTCAGTGTTGCATATATTTCTTATCTTGGTTATGTTTATTTTTTCTTCTTTTGGAAATTCCAGATGTTTTTGTCAATAATATCCATTGCAATTTCTACTGATTGAAGCAACAAGCAGCTCAAACCGACTACTGATGCATCATGTTTACTCCTTTCACTATACTATAACTGATATTCTTTTTCATACATGTAGTTGCTTAAGTGTGGCTCAATTGCATTAATTAAGAAGTAAATATACACTTTTAGAATGTGCTTTCTTTGTATCTTTCTAGTGTTCTTTACGTTGAAGAACTATAGGATTTAGAGGGTAACTGAGCCATGTGGAAAAAAGATATATTACAGTTGCAAGCAATGTATCAATCCAGATAACCATTTGGGACTGATCAACTAGTAGTCTGAAGGGAAGCCCCCTAAGCTTTGGCCTGTCAGACTTTTGTCACCTGTTAATATGGGGTGGAGAGAGAGATACAAAGATGCCAAAGAAATTCCTACTGTGGCCCCCAACTTTGGTCTTCCAGGTGTTTTTGACTTCAGCTCCCACAATTCCTAACAACTGGTAAGATAGCTGGGATTTCTGGGAGTTGAAGCCAAAAACATCTGAGTACCAATGGTTGGGAACCACTACAAAAAGAGAGGAAATAACAATAGGATACTCGGTTTCCTCTCCTTTTTTGCTGGTCCTTCATGTTGGCATGTTGATACTATTTTGTGTTGTTTATTCATCCAGTTGCTTCTGACTCTTCGTGACCTCATGGACCAGCCCACACCATAGTTCCTTGTCAGCCATTGCCACCCCCAGCTCCTGCAAGGTCAAACCAGTCACTTCAAGGATGCCATCCATCCATCTTGCCCTTGGTCTGCCCCTCTTCCTTTTTCCTTCCATTTCCCCCAGCATCATTATCTTCTCCAAGCTTTCCTGTCTTCTCATTATGTGGCCAAAGTACTTCATCTTTGCCTCTAATATTCCTCCCTCCAGTGAGCATCCGGGCATTATTTCCTGGAGTATGGACTGGTTTGAGCTTCTTGCAGTCCAAGGAATTCTCAGAACTTTCCTCCAACACCACAGTTCAAAAGCATCTCTCTTCCTTACTCAGCCTTCCTTATGGTCCAGCTCTCACATCCATAGGTTACTATGGGGAATACCATTGCTATAACTATGTGGATCTTCATTGCCAGTGTGATGTCTCTACTCTTCACTACTTTTTTAGGCATCAGTAATTAAAATCATGAACAGTGTTCATGAAATTCTTTCCTTTTTAACATAAATGAACCCTAAATGGCTGTGACTATGTATACAATACTTGAAGTCATGAATAATTTTAAATAATTAAACTTTCTTCTTAGTTAGATCACTTATAGACTAGATAGGATCGGTAAACTTTGAGGAAACCCCAAACAGATATTTGTCTTAAGGACATTACAGATCCCTTCTGGTCAACTTGTCTTCCTTTTCCCTATTCCCTGTTTATTCCCTTTTTGTGTTTGGAATTTTATACAACAGGCACAACTTTCACTGGACATTGCTGTCAGCCTGAATTACATTAGTAAAGAGATTGGCAGCAACACTTGGTTTAGGGAATTCCCTGTTTTCTAGCATTCAGGGAGTCTGTGCGGAAGGCAGGATGCCTTGGAAAGGGTCACTTTGCTGCTAAGTTGTCTTTATTTTTAGTAATAGCATCTGATATGACTGAAAAGTGGGGTGAAGGTGAGGGTAGGACACTTCTCAAGGAGACAGCCAGGGAGAAACAAGCAGATGTTCTCTGATGATAGCTATTGAAGAGCGAGGATTTGGCTGGGAGATCAGTAGGCAGCACTTGTTGCAGGTCTTTGGTCCCAGCCAGTTTTTGCCCCCCAGAGTAGCGGCATACCTGCTGTTGTGATCAAACCACTTGCCAAAGATGGCATCTGTTCAGTGTAGACATCAAGAATTTGAATGTCAATATCTTTGCCTTGAAATGAATGGAAAAAGTATTTGTCACTCAGCAGCAATCATTCTTCAAATAAAAGGTTAGCCAGACAGAGCCCTTAATCAAAGAGTCTGTCTTTGCTGTCAGCCATGCCTTTTAAATAGCAATGATGAAGGCTGGCTGTCAGCGCATGACTTGATGAGTTAGGTGATTGATCTGCATAAATCATTTTCTTTTAACATTGTCAGTGAAGAGTAAATTAGTGGGATTCTTGTCAGGGAGGTTATTAACCATATTGAAATTAATATACAATATTTTAGGTGTATCCCGAATTCACATAGTTACCATTAACAACGTGAAAATTACATAGGATCTTAGCATATATTGTTCTGCTAATGAAGTCTTTTTATTATTGTTACCATTACCATTGTGCATGTGAAATTCAAATGATAAACATATAACATATTTTTATGAGCTGCAGAAGAAATGAAGTTTAGAGGAATTAGAAGCTGGTGATATAATTTAACTTAATCAGCAGAAGCTTATGACAAATGTCAGGCATATGTTTTAATAATGTGATTTCATGCTGATATAATAGATGCATATTTTTAGGTTTAAAAGCAAACCGCATGCACCCCAAATCATTAAATCTTACATGTTGAAAGCCCTGTTAATCTGTAGTACGGTTTTGTCACTTGCAAAGCCATTGTCTTCCTTTTGTTTAGATTGCATTCTTGCTTCTAATGACATTCAGATTGTCTTTATCATAGCCGACCTCGTTTAAAAGTAGTTTATCGGTTCTTTAAAGTATAGTAGACCTTATTAACAACACTTTGGATGTTTGAAATTTTTGGAAACAACTGAGTTAAGGGCAGCAGTATGCACAGTATAAAGCACATATAGGAGTCCAAAACCCTTTTAAAATTGTATTGTATTTTTTAAAAAACCACACACACACAAAAAGTTTGAAAACTTGGCATTCTATTAAATGTCCTTTGACCAGAAGATCCACCATTGTGCATGTGGCAGGGCTCAGGCTGCATTAGAGTAAGTGGTCAGCGGTTTGCTCTTCTCCACACTTGCATGTTGTGGATTGTACTTTGTAGCCCCATTTCTTAAGGTTGGCATCTCGTGGTGTTAGAGCTCAGTCTGTTCAGCGCCTTCCAAGTTGCCCAGTTTTCACTGTGCCCAGGAGGGAGTCTCTCATTTGGGATAAGCCATTGATTGAGGTTCTAGGTTTTAGCCTGCCGCTTTTGGACTCTCGCTTGCTGAGGTGTTCCAGTGACTGTCTCTGTAGATCTTAGAAAACTATTTCTTGGTTTAAGTCATTGGTGTGCTGGCTGATATCCAAACAGGATGGGCCGGAAATGTCACTGCCTTGGTCCTTTCACTATTAGTTGCTACTTCCCAGCAGATGTTAGGTGGTGCAATACCAGCTAAACAGTGTAATTTCTCCAGTGGTGTAGGGTGCAGACATCCCGTGACAATGCGGCATGTCTCATTAAGAGTCACATCCACTGTTTTAGCGTGGTGAGATGTGTTCCACACTGAGCATGCATACTCAGCAGCAGAGTAGCAAAGTGCAAGGGTAGATGTCTGGTTTGATCCCCAGGTTGTGCCTGTTAGCTTTCATATGATATTGTTTGTAGAGGTCACTTTTTGCTTGATATTCAGGCAGTGCTTCTTGTAGGTCAGAGCACGGTCCAGGGTAACTCCCAGGTATTTGGGTGTGCTGCAATGCTCCAGTGGGATTCCTTCCCAGGTAATCCTCAGAGCTCGAGATACTTGTCTGTTCTTAAGATGAAAAGCTCATGTCTGTGTTTTGATGTTATTATGAGATGAGGCCTCTAGAGAGGAGAATCTGTGGCTTAAAGAGGGGTTACTCTGGGAAATGGAGGTCTGAGAACATATTTTGTGAAGGTGAAATGCAGCCTCTTTCCCAATAGAGCCAACAAAGAGCTTGATTTTAAAAACTAACAGGAAAATAAGTGTCGGTGGGATGAAAGGTATTTATATTTAGCACGCTGTAATACCAGAAAATGTGACACCATGCACAGCCATAATGTGTATTCTACATATGTGAATATTGTTTTAAATGTGATACTTGAGCTGAACTATCAGTAGATATAAAACTAAGCAAAATATGAGTGGTGTCTCGATGTATATATAACCATTAGAGGAATATTGCAAAGTAGCAATTCAATCAATAGATGATTTACCTTTACTTATTAAATTTATATACCTCCCAGCTGAGGCAAGCCAAGGAGACAGGTGCATGGATGAGTCTCATCCTTTAGTTACTCACCTGGTGTCGATGAGTGAATGAAGAGTGTGATAAGTATGCAAAGAACAGCAACAATACCAATGGTGCCACCTTAAAAAATTGGATGCAACTTATTCGCAGTTTCTTCCCTCATTTTAACGTACTGCAAATACAAAAAGTTAAAAAAATGAAACACATGTACATTTGCTGTACCAAAACCGATGTGCTTCTAAGCCAGTTTTCCTAAACTATTATAGTGTCTTAGGATTTTTTTCTCCTCCCCCCTTAAGGATTTAATGATGATAGGCAGGGTAATAAAAATAGGTAGGTAATAAAAATAGTTAGGATATTAATGTATGCAACTATAATGTATAAAAAAACTTTAACAACAATTTAGATTATTTGTAACGAAGACTTGCACTCACAAATTATTTGAATGAGTGAATGAAAACCCCCAAAACAATTGTGTTTTACAATTTCAATATGTTTCATGAATGTAAGTAAAAATATACATTTAGTTTCTGTTGATAAATAACAAATGTTGGGGTTTGTTTGTTTTTTAAAAAAACTATAGTTATAATGGTACTAAATAGGTACCCTGGGTGCCCAAGAACTATACATTTAAGTAATTATTTTCAAAAAAGCAGTTGTGATTTCAATAATGTTGCAGTAACATGCTACTAAGTGAAATGTACTTTTGAATAAACACACATTTCATATCTTCACAGCTGTGTATTATTTATCTTGTTCAGTTGTACAAAAGACTGTCTGCTTACTTTCATTGGGGAAACACACCAATCTTTGTGTAATCTTCAATGCCACTGTTCCCTGGAAACTAGAGATACTGGAAGCCAACTTGAGGGCTCCTTTGATGGCACAAAGTGGAATGAATGAGAACTACTTTGCTAGGATTCAGTGCTAGAAACCCCAAGAAATATTTAAGAGCTCAACATTTTTTTATTTAATCTAGATTCCAATTAAAGTAGCTGCATAAGGGTTTTTAAAAACAAACACATAAGTAATACAATTTAAACTTAGACTGTTAAAATCAGCTTTAAAGGAAAAATGCAGTTAAAATCTGTTATATATTTAAAATAAAATGGATTTTTCCATCTTGCTTAAGCTACTAAGTGCGTTAATGAAGAAGTCTGTGGGATTTTGCCCCACAAAATCTGGGGCTTGTTAATAAGGTAACTCACAAGATCAAGGCTTTCAGATATAAAGGGAAGTGTACAGATGTGAAGTTAAGTGTTTATTAAGAGAATGCAAATAATGTAGCCCCCAAAGGAAAATGTGGTTTCTTTTTGTTGTTTTTCAAACCGAGGCTTGTTTATATGGTAACTTTGGTAATTATATAACCTCGTACTTGTTGGTGTAAGACGTTTCTCGAATCGGCTCATTTTTAAACAGAACAGTTAATATTGGCCCTGGTGATGAAAAGCACTCCCTTTTACAGTCCTGCACCATTTTCTTGGTGAAGGCATGTAGACATCTTACCTTTTCTTGGTTTTCTTACTTTAGATGTTGTTGAATCACAGCTCCCAGTGTTCCAGTGGGATATTTTGGTAAGGCAAGCATCTGGAGTGCCACCCAAGCTCTGAACAAGAGCCATTACTGCTATTTCCTTCTGGAAATCTCCCTTCAGAGTTATTGTATGGCAAGATATGTTTCTTACAATAAAATTGAATCAAAGGTGTTGCTTTTTGCAGCAGCCATGGGATGGGATAGTTAGTTCCGTTCATTTCAACTGCTTAATGTTGCTTTGTGTGTTGCAATATTCTGTTTGGTACTTCCACCTTGCCCCTACTAGTTTGCCCTTCTGTGTGTATATTGTAGGCATGCTAGGATCTTGGCTTACATATATATACTGTGATAGCATGCTAACCATACCCATGTATCAGCTAACTATTAGCTGCTTGTGTGCAATGTGAGATGGGTTTTTTGCCGTTACGATTCATGTTTGATTTGGGCTGGAGTGTTTCTGTTGGGAAAGGGTGGGGAAGGAACAGTATTTAGTGTGTCAAGATTATTTGAGAACTGTGTTTGCATCTTGTGTGGGAACTTTGAAATGCTGCCTTAAAATGTTCGGCTTCGCTGTGAATGTTCCGTGTACAGGAGAATCAGGATTCCATCTCTGTGACATGCACAAATAGATACTTGATCAGGACATAACAGTCATATTTTCTTCTGCATAGATCAATCATGATCTTTCAGTTCCTGTCTTGTCTGGCATCTGCTGATCCGTGCTTTAATTCTGTCAGGTCAGAGATATACAGGCCTTTGTGGCATGCTTGTACCTCATGTCATGTCCCAGTGTTGTTGTACATCTTGTTTCAGAGATATTTTGCTGTAATGTTCTGTGACCTTTTTCATTGAGTGCGGCAGTTGGAGAGCCACTCAGTGAAGGAAAATTGAGCTGTTTTATTCCTCCCCAAGGAGTCTTGTGTTTCCTTCCACCATTCATTTGAAAGCTATCATTTTCTCGATTTTATAGCTGAAAACCACCATTGATTCGCTGGATGTTAGATCTAAGAGTCCTTCTATTGACATGCCTATTGACAGTTTTCAGTATATTCTGCGTCTAATTATCACTCTTGGCTAAATGATACACCTTGTGGACTTGAGAGATGGAGTCGATAGCTCTTGCAGTATTGTTCTAGCAGCCTCTATTGAGCTTGGTGTCAGAGCAAGGTGATTTATGTGATCAGAAAGAAAATTTTCTGTTGGGCTGCTGCATAATTAAGCCAAGTACAGAGTGACTGGTGACAAAACCAGGTTTGCCAAAGCCATCAGCAAATGAGAAAAGATCTCTCCAGTAAGTAGCTGAGACATTGAAGAATCTCTTCTGGCATCTTCCACTTTTCAATTTTCAAGGGTTCGATTTTCATCCTGCTGTTCAGAAGGGTTTTATATCTGCTTTCTGTTTTTTCTGTTACTCAGTGTTAAAAGCTGTGTGTGAAGGTGTGCATGTATGCATTTTATTTCTACCCTGCTTACTACTACTGCCCTCTGAATGGTTGCACATATAGCTATATATATACATATTTGATTGTTTGCTTCATGTAGTAACTAACCCTACCAAACTCTTTGTCTTGAATGACACTTCTTTCAAGTATGTGAGTTAAATTATACCCCAAATTTGAAATCCAATATAAATATGCAGTATATGTTATAAGGATGTATGGGTGGGTGCATAGCATTTTCTTCAGACTCAGGATAGTTTATTAGATTGTCCATAGTGCTTACAGCCCACTTTTACTCTCAAGGAGAAGCACAGCAAGGATTGCATATTCTTATAAAATAAATATGAATAAGAACTGCAGTGAACTCATGTCATTACAATAAAACAGGTAAAACGTGACAGTAATGATCTAACAAAGCAGTGCAAGAAGAAACAAATTGGGAGCTTGAAAGCATTTCTGTTAGGGCCTAGTTGAATTTCAAAAATGAGGTTGTGGCACTGAATTGATATAGATGGATGACAATATGAAGGGAGTGGTCTCTTAGGAACATGGGCCCATAGCCACTAAAGAGCACAAACTGGGCTCAGTAGATCAGTGGCAGCTATATGCACAATATGATCTCTTCACATTTTTTTTACCAGTAGCCAGTCTGCCACTTTTTGCATGATAAGTCTCCATTATCTGAAATGCCAGGACTAGCAGAGTCCTCCATGCCCTGCCTCTCTGTTCCCTCTTCAGAGCTCCTAGAGAAAAATTCAATGGGTGCTGGAAGTGGGACTAGCCTCCTTTTCCAAAAGTGGACAGGTGGTTGCAAAAATAATTTTGGGTTTTTTTGTTTTGAAAGTATTATTATTATTATTATTATTATTATTATTATTATTATTATTATTATTATGGATTTCTGGATAAGGGAGACCCAATCTGTAAGTGCATGTTTCAGAAATCTGTACCACTAGCAATCTGTTATCACATGTATAACTAGATCTAGATCAGTAGTTCTCAACCTGTGGGTCCCCAGATGTTTTGGCCTTCAACTCCCAGAAATCCTAACAGCTGGTAAACTGGCTGGGATTTCTGGGAATTGTAGGCCAAAACACCTGGAGACCCACAGGTTGAGAACCACTGATCTAGATTATTTTAAGATAGCAAGAGCTAGGCAAAAGTATCCTTGTCATTCTACTATTTGAGTTTATGGCAACAATGAAATCCAGGTACATACTGAGGGTTCAAACCTGTGCTTTAGGGAGAATGGTGCTTCTCTTAGAATAGTCAAATTCACAGACCCAAAAAACCATGGTCTACAGTGCCTTGTAACATTTCAGCTTTATTTTTTTGCCCCTCTTTCCATTATTGTCCAATTATTGCTTTTATATAATTTAGCTTCTTGGCTGAAAAGAGTAATAAATTATGTCAGAATAGTGTGTTGTTGTTATTAGGAGTAACATTAGTCCATCTAGTGCAGCTCCTATTCCTTTTAGAAGACTGGTGGCCTATTGGTTTGACTGACATATAATATAACATGAACATAGGGAGAGATCTTATTAAAAATAAGCAGTCAACCATAGATTGTAAAGTTAAGGTAGATAAGCAGCCTAAGCTGTGTTTTCTTTTCTTTTTCTTTTTAAAAATGTTTATTCTCAACAGCCTTTCCATTCACCTAATCTTAAAAGTTGCACTTTACTGCAATGGTTCTCAGCATTCTCTTCATGATGGATCCAATTTTAAATACTTTTGTGACTGTGAATGCCTAAGATTTAACTCAAAAATTAAGCCACATTAAACAATTATTTCAGTTTTTTCATGAACGTTCTTTTAAATTTAGAGAGAAGGGAATATTAGTCTGTTAATGCACATATACCTCTTGTAGTATTTTATTATAATGATTCCATATGAATTTAAAATAATGGTATCAACACTAATAATTAAGTAATTTGATCCTCTGTGGACCCTTGTGGCAACATCAGAGACCCCAGGTTGAGAAGCACTGCTTTGTTGTTTCCATTGGTATATAAAAATTATAGGGTGTCTTCACATGACCCTTTCAGAGTGTGTCGTGGCGCTGGCAAAAGTAAAGGAGTGTGGGGCAGCTCATGCATTAGCCTCCCTCCTCCCCTCATCACACAGGGACTGGACAGGGTGCGTTGGTACCCTTTCCCTCTCCCCATTAGATGGCAGAAAGGGCAACAACACGTGGCGATGTGTGTTGCCCTGCCATCTTTTTTATATTGTTGCCATCTTTTTGCCATAACATGGCAAAAGGGGAGGAGAGTGTGGGTAGCTCAATTGGAGCTACCCAAACTACACTTTTCTCCCCATAGTGGTAGAGAAAGTGCCCTTCACTTTGGGAGGAATGTGGTGGGGCCTGCCATGAGTCATGTGATGGTACATGGCAGGCCCCATCCTTGCTGTGCATAAAAGCAGCAAAATGGGGCAAAAATGCCCTGTGTGAAGAGGTCCTTAGAAAAAGGCTCTGCAGGAGTTATCAGAATGAAGACTGTACAGGGAATCTTAAAAAGTTGACACTCACCTTCTTTTGGTTTGTGTTTAGATTATTATCAGTTATTCCTGTAAAATTTATTTTTCATCAAGTTAATATTTGGCATAAGCAGTACCAGTTTTATTTCCTGTATCTTCCATTCTGCTTAGCTTTTTCTTTTCAAGATATTAATGGTGTTATGTGCATGCATGCTTTTTGAATGGTAAACTGTTATGAGATTTTTGCATGATCAATCAATATGGCATGGGCAGTTTCTAGTGCTGGCAGAGCAAAAATGCCAAGTCTTTTGTCTTCTTGTCTAAGAGACAGTTTAAAACCCTTTCCTTAAAGTGGCAACTCAGGGAAAGGGTGTGGGAAATGGTGTATGATCAAAGCAAACAGAAAACTCATTTGAGTAAACAGTGTCAATCTAATATAATCTGCTCATGTTACATTTCTTTGTAGTCTTTGGCAAATAAATTCTATCAACAAATATCTGGAAGCATTGCTTTCCAGTTTAAGGTTTGCTCTTCTAAGGAGAATAAAGCATTGTCAATTGCCAATTAATGAGAGTAGCATTAATGACACAGGACAAAGGAATCTTGATTTTAACACAATGACATGCCACACTATAGTTAATAAGGTCTAAATCTTAATTTTAATTCCCCTATGCCTTTTGATTTATTGAGGCTAATGCAACTTTCAAGAAAATAATACACACAACAAAGGGTTTAGAATGAATGAATACTGAAACTGAAGTTAAATTGGACATGAGATCCTATAGTGAGTATATCTAGTACATGAAGTGTTAGAGATAAGTGACAATTAAGGAACCTTTTAAATCATGGGTGATTGACTGCTTAGGATACATTAACTGAAGGAAAATCTAGACACTTTTGGCAAGGTGATATCTTTTTGCAAAGGATCATGTGTCAGAAACTATTCTATTCTGGAGATTTCTGTCAAAAGTGGACAGGTCAGTAATGGCACCTAGACTCATAATGAAATTTAGGAATTCAGCTCCCCTCAAGTCTATTATGACACAGCCAAACGCAAATACATAACAGAGGAGAGAGACCCTGCTTGTATTGGGACCAACCTAGACCTTTCAGTGGAAGAAAGGAATTTGGACATTCCCATAACAATTCAGCCTCAAGACTGTCGGTTGGAAACTGGAAGTGGTTGTTGTGGATAATTCTAAAGCAGACCTACACAAACTATTGTACTTCAAGCATTTGAAATGGCAACTACCAGAAGCCTTGGCCAGCTTGTCCAGCTGAAGTCCAAAATACACAGGGGACCACAAGTTGTAAAGGCCTGTTCTAAAGTATTAAGTCTTTACAATATGACAAAAATATGCAAATATATATTAGATTCTGAAATAGTACACTACATGCATTTGATTACTTTTCTGTTTAAGTTTGTCTGTTTGACAAAGCCCATCTGCTTTCCAATTCAAATGTTTTCTGTTTTGTAATCTATAGTGTTTTGTTTGCTTATATTTTGCTTTTCAATCTTATTCTCATACTTACTCCATCCTGCCATTCAGAGATTTTGAGACAAATGTGGGATCATGTATCTTTGAATTGCAGCTCCCAGCACTCAGTACATCTTTGTGTTAGTGATATGAAGAATTAGGTCCAAAACCCTGAAACCTGTACAGAAAAGGAAATTCATGCTTATGATTTGTTCCATAATGGAGGAGATCACAACCAGACATCCATCAGAAGTCAGAAAGGTCCAGATCTGTGCAGAAAAAGATGTGGATTTTGTGTATAATACATTCCAACTTGGTAATTGCACGGAAACTATTGTTTTCTGAGAGTAAAAAACTCATATGCAAATTTTATTCAAAGTGAGTTCCAAATTGGAATCAGTTTTTGAAAAACTGAGCAATTTTCTAAGACTTTCAAGCAACAGGAACAAACTTACTTGTTACTTATTTTGAGAATGAAATTAGCAATGAAATTACATACATAATCCATCTGAAAATAAACCAGTGGTTATAATGATGCCGATTACAGCATCACACCAACACACACAGTGAGCATAAACAGGATCTGAAAGCTTGCTTAAAACTGTGGTGAATCATTTTAGTTGGGATGGGAACTATTGATTTGTCATTTTATTCAAATCTGAGCTGTGACAATTCAAGCAAAATGCCAAACTATGTTTCAACTTCTTTAAGAACTACTTTTTCCGTTGAATCAAGATATATAAAAAGTAACCTTTTTGAATGTTAAGAGTGAAGTGTGCCCTACAGTTTAGAACTGCAAACACGCATGTGGTTTACTATCACTGTTTTTGGAAATAGTAGTAGACCACTATAACCCTCTTGTGCATTATTTTCTTGCCCTATAATTTGCTTAGTTTTCCTTCCCCCTATTTTAGTTGTAAATCCTGAGGCTGTTGTCATTAGACACACAAGCTTGTGGAATAATGGTGCAAGGTTGAGCTAACAGCAAGCATATGGAGCATTCATTGTGCAGCAGTAGATGGGGAAAGAATGTGCAGCCGTGTTTTTCCCCTCTGGGATTGTCAAGAAAGGTAGAGCCCTTTGAGAGAAAAATCCAATAGCACAGGAGATCAAAGTGTGTTTGTGAATGGAATGCCCCAGGGTGAGTGTGGTGTGTGAGGTGTAGCTTGGCAAATCACCATGCTTGCAAACAAAAGGGTACAGCACATTCACATCTTCCTCCAAGCAATTCAGGATGACAAATTATTTTATTTCTTGATTTCTGCATTTGCTTATGCATTTCAAATGATCTGAAAAGCAAATCATGCCCCCTTGACAAAAGTTCCCCCTCCTTTTTATATTAAGTTGGCTAGAATCAGCTATTCCATCACATTAAAATACTTCTGTTTTACTGTTCATTCAGGGAGACATAGTAGCTTCATGAAACAAACAAAAAATCCTGATGATAAATGATAGAATGATAAGGTTTTCTAAAATATGCTATAGGCGGGAAGAGAAATAACTCAGAACATGGGTACTAATTCAATCTATTATCCCTAATAATCTTGCACTTTCATTCCACTTAGTCTTCTTAACTATATAAACGTGTTTTATAAAAATGGAATACTAGCTATAGCCAAATTGTTTCCTATAATGCTTAAGCAGTGGGGTTTTTTTGGTAATTTATACACTATGAAATAAGATTAAACTTAATGCGCATTAAAAAGTTGTTTATTTTATTTAATGTTCTTTTCAACAAAACAAATATTTATCCTGTTTGGTGCATAGATAGCAAAAGTATTTTCATCTAACTGTTGTAGAATTCCACCAAAGCTAGGGAGACTCTGGTTTTGTTGATATACAAATCTCAGAACCTGAAGCTTTTATCCACCTCTAAGATCTAAGACCTGGTCCCGTAAGGGGGAGGGGGAAAATCATCTTCTTATTTCTATTCACTTTAAAGACAGAGTCTCACAGAGCCCATCAAATGATGCAGGACTGCTTCCAGTGGTTCCCCATGGGATTTTGCCTTTAAAATGTATAGAAGTTGGAAGATTGTGAAGTTGAGAAGGAACCGACTTCACTGCTCTCCTTGCACATAGAACCAGCTAAAATTGGGTATTTTTAGGTGGGATGGGAGCTATTGCATTTTAAAGGGGAATGGGAACTATTGTTAATTTTTTCTATTTCCTTTGGAAACGGAAGATCACTGAATGCCACACTAAGAAGATGATTCTCTTTACTCTCCCACCACCCCACTTTGTGGAATGAGGTCCTCAGAGGGATCTTGAGCTAAATGGTTTGTTTTTAACCCATTTTTTCAATTGGCATCTTTTATCCCTTATGTAGAGAGAGAAGAAACTACTAAAAAAGACAATTAACTTGAGAAACTGCTAGACTTTTTGTGAAGATGAAATACTGTAGTCCAGTGTGTTTTGACTAGAAATCTTCCACAAGGTCACCTCAGGTTGTTACAAACTGCTACAAGATTCATATCTGAATATGATGTGTGTACATATAACAGCTAATATAATTCAAACTTCATAGATTGAATATTCATGTCAGTTAACATAACGTCACTGCAGTATTTGTCATCATAAAGTCCTCACATGGTCTTGGCATAATAATCTATAATGTAGTGTAACAAGCTGGTTTGTGCACATTGATGTCTCATATCGACTTTATATGATCCACAGCAATGAACAAAGCAGCTTTTTTCTAAGACAGTACATTCAGTGCCATTCAACATCATTGACTGTCCAGTTCTCCATTTTGTAAAAAAAAATGGTGAGGTAATGCAGATCTGTGTACTCTTGCAACCCAACTTTTGTGCAATAGGTTGCAAGAGTACGAGTTCTGTATTGATGTGAAAGAATCTGGTATAGCTTCGTCTGGTATAGTTTCTCTTGAGAGTGTAAGCATTCCATTCTCATGTAATGAAACATACATCTGTTGACTCAATCTTTGGATTCCTTAGGAGTACTACACCAACTGTACAAATTTACTGGTTAACCACAGTAGAATCAGTAGACTTATTCCATATTATAAGAGTTTATTCCCATATATTCGTTTTGTATGTATGTACTCACTAAAATAGATATTAAGAATAAATCATGGTTTTCCAGTGCTCTTGTGAAGGAAGTGATAGGCAGACCTGGCATGAAGGTACCCAAACTTGTCACAAGGAAGCTAAGAAGGGCTGCTGCAGAAGAATATATGTATCAAAAGGAAGAGACTGACAAAGTTTGAAGTTGACATAGACTTTGAGCTGATAGATATAGATTGGAGCTGAAATAGAAAGGGATTTGGATTTGAGAAAGAAGCGAGAACTACATATTGTTTGGGGGAGTTTAAGGTAAGTGATTAGAAGGTATTATATGTTGTACAACATTTATAAAGCTAATCATGTTGTTATTTTGAAGCTGTCTTGGGCTCACAATCAAGCCTGAATTGGAGTTAAGCCATGTACCAAAACCGAAGAACCCACACAGTAACCCCAGTAAGGGAATAATTAGTGGAGCTAGGACAGAATGGGTACAGGATCCCTGGGTATTGGAGTTCCAGTTCCAGTCTGGGTATCGGGATCTGGAAAGTTGTCTTCTAGGTGTTATAGCTATTATGGTTCTCACTTTTGATTAGACACAGTTGTTACAATGCATTTTGTTCAAGTATTTTGAGTATTAAAATTAAACTTTATCTGTTTATAATGCTAATCTATTGAAATCACCTTCAAGCTGGGTTTTTGAACTGAAGCCATCTTTGTGTCTCTGCAATTACAGATAGAGAACAGCTTTCACTTTTTATTGCACCACCCCATAAATTACAGCTTGGCCTCTTACTTCATGTCATATATTGTACAATGAACAGGATAAGATTATTTAAATAATATATTGATAGCATTCCAAATTTGTGGTTATAAAACGATAATTACACCAGGTAGGCATATGCCTGAGGGTAAAGAGTCAGGGTTCTAGGAGAACACAGCCAGATGGACAAAAAGACAGAATTTATCAAGTGCCAACAAATAAATGAAGGGCACATAAAGAGAAATCTATAGCTGATTGTAAATTGACTCATTCCTGGACAGGTCACATAATGATAGAAGGAAAATAATAGTACTCTCGAGTGGATGCTAATGTATGGTTAAGCTGAAATACTTCACTGTTTAATGAAACTTTTCAGTAGTGCCAAAATAAGACAAAACACTTCTGTTCTGGTGATTTTCCAGCAGTACTTGGGAAAAGTTTTCCTTCTGCTCTTGTTTGCCCTCTTTCTCATCATTTCCCATATTTTGTCCTTCATGAAATCATCACATTGCTAAAACTTACCTGGCTATATATTATTGTGATGTCACCAAGGTCATTCATCTACCTAAAACTGGAAAATTAACTGGCAGAGAAAGCAACACTGAAGCAGCTGTGGAGGATATTTCCAAGTGCAAAAATATACAATAGTAAACATTTTGGGTATTAAAATTTATACTTTCTTAGGTTTTCTCAAAAACTATAAACATGTTTAAACAGCCCTATTAATGTCTGATCTCAATAATAATGTTAAAATCCTATGATTTTTATTTCACTCATTTTATCATGTGCAGACTATAGATGTGCATTCTGAAACATACCCAATGAATTAATTTTAACTATGATTTATTGGAACTTGGTGGCTTCATCAACCACAAGTACAAAGTTGACATGTTTCAGTAAACCATAGTTTGTTGGAATATGAGCATGATTCTCAACCTTTTTGGAGAAGAGCTGTGAAGCATGTGAACCATAAGGCTTGTTCAATCTTAAGCATTTGTCTCACAGGAATGTGTGCAAAGTTTTACTAGTTTATATTTATTTAAAATTCTAATTTTCACACACTTTTAGGTGTATTTGCCGCACACAGTTGTATTAGTTTTGCACCACTTTAATTGTAATGGCTCCATTCCTAGGGATGGTAGAATTGTCAGTTTGATCAGATACTTACAATTTTCTACTCCACTCCCTTGAACCATTTTCAGTTCCTTCCTAAATGTTCCATACAATTAAACTAATTTAGTTGTCAGCCCCCCTCCTTGTGGTGTACCTTGAGACTCCCAAGTTCCTCAATAAACTGTCAGTCTTCAGATTCCAGATACATCATGCATTCTCTTTATCTAGAATCATCTCCAGAGCCAGGCCTTGCCCTTCTGGTGATGGAGACAATAACATCCAACTCTACCAGCCTTTGATCATCCAATGTTCAGTATTATACAATCACTTGTATTGTACTAAATTTACATGGTGCAATTCAACTCCCTATGGCTTTCTTCCCCAGAATATGATCCTGCATTTAAAAATTACTCTTTAGAAATAGCAGAAAATCAGTTTCTTTTCCATTTCAGTTGGCGGTGTTTTATATTATCTGAAGAAATTTACCTCTATGTTGCTCCCTTGATAACAGTGAAGCAGAAATGCTTTAGCTAAAATACACTTCCTTGTGCTGTTAAAAATAATAAAACTATCCTATAACAGATGGACATGGGTGTGGCCCTGTTGGAGTTAGCATAGTTTATGGTGCAATTTAGTAGCTTTTCTATTACTTGTATAATTTATATTTTTCCTCACTTTTATGAGTTTCATAAAATATGCCTCATGTTTTAAGCTACCCATTAGGGATCAGTTTAGGATGAAAAGTAGTGCAGTTTTGTCATTATCCTGCTTTGTCTAAACGTGTTCTCATGAAATTGGACAATTTTATTTTTAGTGGGAGGAGTGAACTCGCAGCTACTATACACCTGCAGGATTTAAGGAAAATAGTAGAACTCTATTTCTATTCTTTAAATTACATATTCAATATTCTGTATCCAACAAAAGTTTTTCTAGTATCTAACAATTTTTCATTTCTTTCTAAACTTCAGTAGAAGCACTTCACAACAAAATCAAGTAGTTACATTACTCAAGCTGTGTAGTGAAAAAGTCTAATAACTCTAGTTGGCTTGTGATTTAACTTTAGTTTATGTAAAATAATTATTTCAGGACAATTAAATATCTGTCTCACATAACATATGGTATTAGCTATTGAAGACCACTGAGAAAATGCTACTAGCCACAAAAGCCAATAAAACCATAGCTATCAGCCCAAGCTGCCTTAAGACGAATAAGAAAAAAATGGATCCTTGGTCCACAGTTTGACAACATTATTTTGATTACCTGGACTACAGCGTAGAGAATCACCCAGCCCATTAAAACTGTTCAAGAGAAAGATGTTATAGATTGCTGGTTCCCAATGTGGGGCACATGTCCCATGGGGGGCAATTTGATTTTTAAGGGGGCAACTTGAGAATGAGTTACAGTGTTTTTTTTGCATTCCAGAAGCCTCAAATATATATACATTAAAATTAATGTATAAGTGGTCAGCTGGTGGCAATGGAGAAGAGGGAAGCCTGCTAATAGAGAAGAGAAGTGAGAGCATAGAGTGCACTAAAGAGTGAACGGAGCACAGGAAAGGGAGGGCACTTTCATGCCAAATACCTCACTCACTCCTCTCAGTCTTTTTACATGACAATCTGTATAAAATATATATTAAAAATGTATTTTTGTTCTGCATAGTAGCAAGAAATCTGTGAAAAATAATCCAAAGCATAAATTTTACTTTCCTGGGTAAATCAATATTTTTGTATAAAAAAATAATAAAAGAAATGTTCAGCCACACGAAAATTAATTTCAGGTAACAAGATAGTCTCACATGTTCTCAATAAATAGAAGCCATGAAATCAGACACCTATTACCCTGAATTTATGCAGATTACGCAAATCAATTCATTATTTTCTTTTTCTTTTTCACGGATGCCACATTCTTTGGAGCTTGTTTAGACCAAGTTAATGGTCTTTTAGGCTTCCTCCACGTGAATAGGAGCTCACTTTTTGAATAATAAGAATTATATGTCATGGGGGGAGGGAGCATTGGGATGTTTGAGACTTATGTGGGGCATAGCCAAAAAAAGGTCGGGAACCACTACTATAGATGAAATCCTCAGCTTTTATGCCCCACACTTACAATGAAGACAGAAAACCACTTCACAAATGACATGCTTGAAGACAATTCTTGCCTACAAAGGTGCAGACCACTGGTCCTGAGCATAGTGTAATCCAGACATAAAGCACTGCTTTTCTTCCAGTTATTAGTAGCTAGGGAGGCCATTGCCAGCAGTTGGAAAAATGCTGCAACACCTAGTTTGGACCTACAGTATAAAAAGGTTTGGAATTTGACACCATGAGAAAAAATTGATAATGGCAGTTAAGACCAACAAAATAACAGAAGGATAATAACACCCTTGAGGTCTCGCATTTATTTCTTATGTGAATCAACCTTACAAGGAAACGAATAGTGCTCCACTGACTCATGGTTCCATCTGAAAAGGAGTAATCCAATAAAACAAAAGGGATTCACCCTGCATTTCAATATCATGAAAACATGTTTTATATTGTATTATGTGTGGTTGTTTTTATATTGCTTGAAATTGTTTTTATGAATTTTGTTGTGTTATATTTTAACTATGTTGAACTCGGGCTTGTCCTCATGTAAGCCGCCCCGAGTCCCTTTGAGGAGATGGAAACAGGGTACAAAAATACTATTATTATTATTATTATTATTATTGTTATCATTATTTGAAACACAACAAGATGAGTCCACAGCAGACACTCTGCTGGCTGTTGTATTGGATCACACATCAGATACTTCCCAGGTGTCTAGGACTGTGTGATGTATTGGCGAATAATGTGTGCAGATCCCAGTAAGGTGGCCTTTTGCAGCTGGCAGATAGTAATTTTGTCAGTGCTGATTGTGTTCAAGTGCAGGCCAAGGTCTTTAGGCACTGCACCCAGTGTGCCAATCACCACTGGGACCACCTTGACTGGCTTGTGCCACAGTCTTTGCAGTTCGATCTTTAAATCCTCATATCGTGTCATCTTTTCCAGTTGTTTCCCTTCAATCCTGCTGTCACCTGGGATTGCAACATCGGCAATCCATACTTTGTTGTTGTTATTGTTGTTGTTGTTGTTATTTATTATGTCCTATGTAACCATTGTCAACATCTTTATTGTGTCTTCACCTTTATTCATGTCAATCTATGTTTTCAAAAAACAACTTTAACCTATATTTTACAAATTGCATTACCTGCTATACATTAAAATGTAGTAGCTTGCCTTTTGCCTGTTGCACTGGACACTATTAATTTTCCCTGATAATACAGACATAAGCCTTGATAGTCCTGGTATAGCTTGCAAGGCTGTTTGTTCACAGAGTTCTTGGTATCGTTTTTAACATTCTAATTACATAGTTTGTTTACTGTCCTGCCCTGTTACTCTTTCCAGTCAAGGTTAAGGGTCTCATCACAAAAGAGAGGGGCAGTGGGCTGAATCTGTCACCCTGCATGCAGCTCCTTCTTGGTGACACTTTCCCCTATCACACAGAGGAAGTGTAGCCTTTCCACAGGGGACCCTTCCAGTGGATAACATGAAAAGTGTCTTGTGTTGTGGGAAAAGCCTCTGGGGATGCTTTCACCCCTGTTGGGAGTGGGGCCTCATCCAGAAGTCTCACAGGAAGATTATAATGTCATTGTTGAGGCCATTCTACTACTTGATACATCTTCATGCCATTTACTAATACTACACAGGGAGGAGGGAGCAAGATTGTTTTCTGCTTCCTTGGGGACTAGGACGCGGAACAATGGCTTCAAACTACAAGAGAGGAGATTCCATCTGAACATTAGGAAGAACTTCCTGACTGTGAGAGCCGTTCAGCAGTGGAACTCTCTGCCCCGGAGTGTGGTGGAGGCTCCTTCTTTGGAAGCTTTTAAGCAGAGGCTGGATGGCCATTTGTCAGGGGTGATTTGAATGCAATATTCCTGCTTCTTGGCAGGGGGTTGGACTGGATGGCCCACGAGGTCTCTTCCAACTCTTTGATTCTATGATTCTATGATTCTATACTAATTACAACAACTGCTACTACTACTAAATGTCTTCACATACATCCTTGTGTAATTAATCGCAATTATCTAACATACTGTCCATGCAGAGCTTATATTAATTTTATTCCATCTTGTAGAAACAAACCTCTTAATAGATTGATTATGTCCCATATGTTACTTGATGAGAAAGGGATGTAAGCAAATATACCAAAATATCCAGGGCTACTCTTGCAACAAAAAAGGATCATATGATAAAAGTAGGGTCTGAAAATGTGTTAAGAGTAGAAATGTTAATGTGTAGCTGTCTTGAGAGAAGTATATCCAGGGACAAAGTAGGTATTTAGCATGAAACAATTTCTTAAACTATAGGTTTTGATATTATTGTGATTTTAAAATTAGAAAAAAGGTACTTAAGATATTTTATTGCTGAAAATTGCTAATACTTTATAATAAGGCTGCTCTCCAAATATACTAATTTCTTTGGCTGTGTGTGTTTTTATGTGATTTGAGGCCATATTTGAAAAAACATTTCTTGTAAATGCAATTCACAATTCCAGCAGAAAATTGCATTTTGTGTTTCAGTAATGATCCCATGAGTTTATTTTTGCATAAATCCTTTCTTCTACTTTAAGATACAAATCTGTTTTACTGAAGACAAAATGCCTTTTCAGCTAAAAATGTAAATTAATTTTCTTAGGAAATTCCTCTGTGGGCCCTAAGTTTTGAAATATGTGTATTACTGGCATTCTTTAAGAAAATGGTAATTTGAATTTTTATTACTATTAACATTTTATTGGTAATTTGAATATTTTCCTATAATTACAAATTTCCTTTTTTATCAAGAATATAGGTTGCGTTTATCAGCCCTGCTGCATTGTTCATTGCTGGCGTCTGAAAAAGTAGCAGTTTGTATGTGGCTTGTAAATTTGTCATGAACAATCTTGTTAAGTATCAGAATCGATTCCTTAAGTACTTCTGCATTTTAGAATCCTGAATAGATAATAAAATGTAGTATCTCAATTTTTATGGATTTCATCTTACCTTTATAAAAATCATAGTCTTTTCAGATAAGTTTTTGTGTCGTTCTATGTTGAAAAAAAGCATTTCAGTTGGCAGAAGTTCCTTTCCAAATCTGAGCCCTCCTCTGTGCACAGCATTTTAAGTGGAATGAAATGCTCCACTGTTCTACGTATTGTTTGTGCCAAAGAAGCCTTGAGTTTGAGCACATTTACATCTGTTTTGGGTAATTCCCTGCATATGTTCCAAAATGTAAGTTATCCATCTTACCCAAGAAACAGCATTTGTTGGAAACAGTTTGCCAATTGGAAACTCAATTGAATTTGTTCTATCATGCTGAGGCTTCATTTGAGGTCTGAAATATGTTCATCTTTGTTCTTCCAGCTGTTTTAACATTTTAAACCGAAAGCCTTTCAGGTGGCTTATGTTGCAAAGCTTGCAATGCCAGTGAATTTCCACAAGCCACCAACTTATTTTAAATTCAAAATTGTGCTACTTTGTATCAAAACAAGTATGATTTATCCTGGACTCTATAAAGCACTTCCATTTGCTTCTTGACTGGGGGCCCTTTTACCTTGATGAGGAATGTAGATCTGACCTGACATCAAGGCTGCACATGGCATTCTGTCAGGGTCTCTCTCAACCACCTTTGAAGCTGGAGGGAGTCCCTACTGAAAACAGTTCAGCACCACTGGTAGCCACACTAAGTGTCCACAAGCATAACACACCATCAGTCTGGTGCAATGTGGGTGAACGATGACAGGGGGCTGATCTCATGTGTCTCTGGGCTACCTGGGCGCAAGAAATGTGGGAAAAGCAATGAAGATACTCGTGGCTAGTTCTGTTTAGCAACTATCCTAACTGTCTTCTTCCCCTAAGTCAGGGGAAAGCCTTAATCTTGGCTAGGATTCAAGCTTTCCCCTGACTTATCTTAACCTTGGGCAAGACTACATTAAGGTGACCTTCCACTGGATTAAGCAGGATCATCCCCATATGGCAGTGGTTCTCAACCTGCGGGTCCCCAGATATTTTGGTCCTCAACTCTCAGAAATCTGAATAGCTGGTATACTGGCTGAGATTTCTGGGAGTTGTAAGCCAAAACACCTGGGACCCACAGGTTGAGAACCACTGCCATATAGTATTTAGTTACTGTGGGCTGATGAGCTAACACACTCTCTAAGTGGTCAGTGTAGATGAATTCTCAGCTTACATTGGTTTGGCTGGAGATATTTAAGACCATGGTAGGCTCCAATGGTGATCATTTGGCCTGGATTTCCTGGTTTTTGAGACTGAAAAGCTATAGCCTTGGACAATGCAACTTCACAAATTAAGGGGTTATTGATAATGTATGGAGGCAGAAGTACTATCTAACCAAGTCAAGTCATAAAAAACTGGCTACACTGAATGGTTCACAGCAGTACCAGATAAATACTAAGAGTTGGTGGACTCTTAGCCTATCATAGACAATGCTGCAACTAGGGGCGAGGCAGGTGGGGAGTTGGGCTGGAGAAAGAATACAAAATTCAGAGTTTACTCTGAAAGATGCCTTTAGAGGTAAGGGAAAGATAGCCTGAAGATAGGGACAAGATCAAAGGGAGATGGGAAAAGATGAGATGAATCAGGACTTCTTCAACCTTTCTTCTGTTAAAAAAAAAAAACACTGCACAGCAGATTTGCATAATGTCTGAAATAGCCACTAGGTAGCATTCAGAAACCTTTTACTTTTGCCAATTTTTTCAGGACCCCAACATCGGGCTAAGGGGAACCTACATGGGGTCAGGACCTACAGTTAAGAAGCAGTTGTCTATAGCAGGTTTTTCAAAACTCTATGTCCTGACATATTATAGTGTTGGCTGCAATGTGTAGATGTGTTGCATTAACGCAAGAAGAAATGACAAAACTCTTAAAATGTATGTTATTATCTTGCTAATCATATATTTCAAATATGATAAATCAAAGGTTTTCATGAGATATGTTATGTCTCCATACATTCATTATTACAGTGTATGAATGTGTCCATATCTCTTATAAGGCGTTGGTAGTAAAATTGAATTACTGTGTTGCAAAATGATGCATGCCTTAAAATGTGTCACCAACATGTAAAGTTTGGAAGGCTCTAGTCTGGAGGTAGGGGCAAGCTGTTATAAAGATAGGACTGTCAGCCAAAGGGAAGAAATGAATAAGGTTTTAAGGAGCCATGAGTGATTTAATAATTCAAGGATTAATGTGTGATCTGAACGTGTCTTAATAAATGTCTACTGCTTTCTCCCCTTTACAACTGTTTAAATTTGATTGGAGGTTTGGTCATGCTTATCTCAATGAACACATAGAACACTACATGCACTGGTCAACATAAGGCCTAGTGCCCAATGAAGGTGAAGATATTGAGGGGCAAAGGGTAAATTGAATGACAAGAGCCCAAGAGTGTGGAACTGTGGGGCCAACCTGGAGGGGGATCATTCACAGCTACCTCTGGGATTGGGAATAGAATTTGGTTTTAGGTTTATCACTCAAGGGAAGTGAGATTGCTGCAAGTGAGTCATGAGAGTGGAGAGGTTTTATTTGAAATAGATGATGCTGACACTCAAGCATGTAGCCGGGGGGGGGGGGGGGGGGGGCTCGGGGGGCTTCAGCCCCCCCAAAATTTTCATGGTGGTTCGCGAAAAGGCCTTATTGGTGCATTATTTAAACTGTTATGTTTATTCATATCATGATCTGATCACCATACTCAATATATCCCATATGCATGGGGGTATTGGGGTAATGATACAAAAGGTTTGCTAGGCTAGACCCTCTTTCACTCAGACTCAGCCCCCCCCCCCCCCGAAACTCAGCCCCCCCCGAAAACCCCCCTGAAAAAAAATTCAGCTCCCCCCGAAACGAAATCCTGGCTACGGGCCTGCTGACACTATAACATTTATGCTTTGTATGTAACTAAGAGAATACATGTTATATTCAGGTGCACTGTGTGAATTAGAGCTATATTTTACACATTGGCATCTTTGATATGATGGTAACAAAAATTCAGATCTAGAAAAAGAACCAAATAATGCTCAACCTAGCCCATATTTGCTTTAGTAGTCAATATGTCGAACTCAGTAGACTTTTCTCTTTATACCATACATACTAATAGTATTGTCGAAGGCTTTTAGGGCCAGAATCATTAGGCCGCTGTGAGTTTTTCGGCCTGTATGGCCGTGTTCCAGCAGCATTCTCTCCTAAAGGTTGGCCTGCAATTGTGGCTGAAATCTTCAGAGGTTCTGTTGGTAGTGAGGCAAGGGAGTGTATACAATTCTTTCTCCCACCCTGGATATCCCACAGGTATTTATACGCTTCACTTGCTTCACTGCCAAAAGAACCTCTAAAGATGCAGCCACAGATGCAAGTGAAACATTAGGAGAGAATGCTAATGGAACATGGCCATACAATCTGAAATACTCACAACAACCTAGGACATATGAATAGTTTAAGCTGGGAAATCCTGCATTCAAATCACATCTTGGCCATGAGTTTATTTTATCCTTAATTCAATATATGTTTTTCTACCAAGGAGGAAGATTGTACTAATCACTGGGATGAAGCTCTACACAGACTTAAAACATGTGAGATAAATGCAAAATAGTCAGTAGTAATAACAGTATTGGTGATAGTAATAGTGCAGTAGTTCAGAAAAGCTTTCTTGAGGAGCATCATGGGACATGTCATTTTATTGCACTGAAAACTGATGGAGGAAAGAAGGGATCTCATTTATTTCCCCGAAATGCTAGACTTTTCAAAATACTTTGTACATACTGTATTATCATTGTTTAAAGCTATCCTTTAAGGCAAGTAGGTATTATTATCTTTTTCTTCTTGATAGCTATGACGGCCTAATACTGTAATTGCACCAGATCCTACCTGACTCTGGCAGCTGAGCAAGTTAATACTTTAGACACAATCACTCCCTAATGCCCCCCTCTTTTCAAAGAGCTAAACCAACTATTTGGTATAGTGAGGGGCTGGCAGCGATGAAGAGAGAGGCAGAGGCTAGAGCATCATTGGTACCAGAATCGTAGCAAGTGACTGAGCACAGCATAGAGCTTATTTAAGAGCCTACTCCACGGAAATGGAAGCAGCAGAAAAAGCTTACATAGCTGCCAACATTGTATCTGCAAAGGAACAGCCTTTCTGAGCTATTCCAGCTGGTCTGGGATCTTCTGCATTTGTCACCAAGTGGGGTAATCTCTGACCTCTCGGTGGCACATTGTGAGGAATTTGCACTTTGCAGATAAAGTCGCTCAAATCCATTCCGATCTGGACACCAGTTTAAATACAGTAATGTTGGATGTGACCCAAGCGCCTGCTTTTCCAGTTTTAATGGATTCTTTTTAATTGGTACAATCCGAGGATGTGGACAGGATCCTTGGGGGAGTGAGGGCCACCACGTGTCTCCTGGACTCTTGCCCTTCATGGCTGATAAAACTTGCCAAAGGGGGGCTGGCTGAGTGGGTCAAAATGGTTGTCAGCATCTCATTGTCCCAAGGCATAATTCCATCTAGCCTTAAAGAGGCCATAGTAAGGCCAATTCTAAAAAAATCCATCCCTTGACCACTCTGTAATGAACAACTTTAGGTCTGGGTCAAATCTTCTCTTTTTGGGCAAAGTTCTGGAGCACGTGGCCTTGCAGCTCCAGGGGTACCTGGATGAAGTGGATTATCTATATCAATCCCAGTCTGGTTTTAGGCCTGGCTATGGGAATGAGAGAATATTGGTTGCCTAGGTGGATGATCTATATCAGGAGCTACATAGGGTGAGTGTGTCTCTTCTAGTTCCCCTAGACCTCTCAGTGGCTTTTGATACCATCGATCATGGTTTCCTTCTGGAATACCTCATGGACATGGGACTTGAAGGCACGGTGTTATAGTGGTTCCAGTTCTTCCTAGAGGTGGTGCTGGGGGACTCCTGCTCAACCCTATAAAGCTCTAAACAGTTTGGGCCCAGACTACCTGAGGGGCCGCATCTCCTCCTAGAAACCCGCACAAGCCCTGAGATCATCAGGAGAGTTCCTTCTCTTGGACCCACCACAGTCACAGGTATGCTTGGTGGGAATGAAAGAGAGGGTTCATTGTAATGATGTTTTAAGGATGTTCATTGTAATTTATTAATCTCTTATTTGTTATTTGTTTCTTGTGATTTATGATATTTTTGTGGAGTTTTTATGCTATGTTATTTTGCAGTTTTAGTCATGTATTTTAGCCATGAGTCCCACCTGTGGGAGAAAAGAGGGATAAAATAAATAAATAAATAAATAAATAAATAAATAAATAGGAAATGCTAAGTAACTAACTATCCGGTGTGGTAGGGAAGGACCTTTTAAAAGTTTCCAGTCAGGATCCCTTGTCCCAAGGCATAATTCCAAGAAATACTTACGTGACTCCAGTTATATAAATATATAAAATGGTATAAAATTAAAATATTTACTGATAACAAATCAACATTTGCAAGGCTTGCTAAATGGGCTGATTTTCCTTTTTTATGAAATATAGCTGCAACATCTTCTGTACAACAGATTTGTATAAATGTCTAAAATAACTACTAGGTGGTGTTCAGAAAGCTTTTATTTTTACTAAATTTGTCAGGACTCCATTTGAGGTCAGGAGCCACAGGATAGAAAGTGGTGTGGTAGCCCATGTTTCAGATAATGGTTTGCAGTGGTGTATTACTGCACAATCGAGTACATTCAGCAAAGGACTTGACGCTACTGTAAAAATATTAATATATTGAGAGTTCTCAACAGCAGCAACAACAACAACAACAACAAAAGTTTATTTATATACCGCTCTATTTCCCTGAGGGGACTCAGAGCGGTTTCCAAGTAACATCATCAATACACACAGAGTAAACAACATAGACATAAAATTAACAAAACAACAAAAGCATAAAATTGTCACAGTAGTACATATATATATTAAAAGTAATCTTGCCTGTTCAAGGCAATTTAAAAGGCTGGGCCGAGGCTAGTGCAAGCTCAAAGTTTCTAGATTAAATTAGGTGCAGTGCTATAACAGGCATCAACAATAATAGGTATGATCTATGGCTGTTCATTTCCAGGGCCTATTAAAGGGAGTGACCTGGTTAGTTGGTAGGCAAAATAAGGCCATATTCAACAATGTCTGAGGCTGAGCTAGAACTAGTCATTCTCAAAGGCTTGTTGAAACTACCAGGTCTTCAATCTCTTACGAAAGGAGGGGAGGGATGGGTCCTGTCTTATTTCCTTAGGAAGGGCATTCCAGAGGCGGGGGGCCACTACTGAGAAGGCTCTCTCATCCCCACCAACCGTGCTTGTGACGGTGGTGGGAGCAAAAGGAGGGCTTCCTTGGAAGATCTTAAAGTTTGTGCCGGTTCGTAGAAGGAGATACAATTGTGAAGATAGGCGGGGCCTGAACCACTTCACTATTCTCAGCAATAATGAAAAGGCCAAATTCTTTTTGTGTGTAATCTGCCCTGCCTTACGTTATATTTTGAAAATGTGCTTTATATGTCCCATATGGCCAAACTAACTATGAAGGGACAGCATCTTACATATAGAGCCTGAGGATGTTTAACTAGAGGGAATTCACAAGTTGTTATAGACACCCCTCTTTAGGCCTGTTTTACTTATGGATTTCATAGATGGTCTTAGAAATGTACGTGTAATGACAGAGGGAAATGAAAAGGTTCAAGTACCTACATTCGTGGAATCATTTTTGATGCAAACATTAAAGTATGGCTTACTTTTATTTTTGGTTTGCAAGGCATTTAAACATTGTCTGTCCTGTAGCATTTTGTCCCCCCTCCAAATTTAGGTTTTATAACACAAATTTCATTCTTATTTTGAATTATCTCTTCTCTTGTGGAAGTGTTCCATTTGGGTATGTGCAAAGTCTGCTATTCTGACTGCATAGGTAGGGATGTGAAACATTTCTGGGTAACATAGACTCCAGACATGTAGTTGCCAGATCTAGAATTGGGTTGTTGTAGGTTTTTCCGGGCTATATGGCCATGTTCTGGAGGCAATTTTTCTCCTGACATTTCGCCTGCATGTATGGCAAGCATCCTCAGAGGTAGTGAGGTCTGTGAGGATGCTTGCCATAGATGCAGGCAAAACGTCAGGAGAAAAATTGCCTCCAGAACATGGCCATATAGCCCAGAAAAACCTACAACAACCCAGTGATCCCGGCCATGAAAGCCTTCGACAATAGATGTAGAATTGTTTTGTGTTTCTGTGTTGAAATTCATATCTCTAAATGCATGCAATGTTAAGTGCTCAGCAGTTAGGTTTTTGCCCCTTCTCCCCCTCCCCCCACTAAAGTTACTACAGAAGTTTTTTTCTTTAATGCTGGGCCTATCCTTCACAAAGCCTTCCTTTTTATTTTTTAACAAAATGAAAAATACGTAGAGCAGTTGTCATTTGTTAAAGTGTAGCAGAAAGAGCGAAACAGGCCAGTGGATGCTTCATCAAGAACACTCATTCAGAATGATGAATGTGGCTAAACACACATTTGTTCGTAAAACTTGCAGAGTGGATGAGCATCATTAAGCATGAGAAATAGGTGCAGCATGCTGGGGAGAGAGTGGAGCAAACAGATGTTGTGAATTTTCGCAGGCATCCTTCATCCACCAGTCCATCATTAATATAGTTGAAGGTGATCCTTTCTTTTATTTAATAAGCACAAACAAAGAGCATGCGCTGTGCTTGGACTGCTGAATAAAAGGTTTTGTAAGGAGAGGAGGTACATAACCCAGATAGACGGACTAGTTTTTTTTATAAAGAGTGGTGGTAGTGGAGAGACTCATCAAAATCTCACAGGGGTTCAAACAAACTACATTTTTATTTCTATGTGTGTTTTTACAATATCTACATAATACCTTTCAGGAAGAGTACTCCTAAAGCATTTCAGGATACAGTATGATATTAGAACTACCAGCTATAATCCAAACAAAAAAGTCACGAAACAAGGTTGCCTGCAAATCAAAAGCCAAATCTGTGTCTTTGAATAGCTGAGTGAAATTTTTGAACCTGGCACGTAGACCTCTTGGAGGAGACAGTTCCACAGTTCTGAGGTCTCCACTGAAAAGTTCTGCTAACTGTTAAATTAAAAGCCAATTTACCATTTATGCTCCCTTGAATTTTTTGCAAAAAAATAGTCTGTTTCTGAAATGTTGAACATATAGTCAATGGGAAAGGTGATTAAATGTACTCTACACAATGAAAAATTCTTCTTAATGTTATGTACCTTCAAGTAGACTTCTGAATTATGGTGCCCCTGTCATGCTGCTTTACTATTTTCTAAATGTGTGTGTGTGTTCAAGTTGGTGGTGTGCTACCCCTTTAAGATATTCCTTTGACTTACATAACGTTTGTTTGACTCCTAATATTAAAAAGTTGGAGTGTTCAGGTTTCTATTTGTAGCTTTCCACTAGCCTATTCGGTACAATGGGAGCAACAGATGTAATTTCCCTAGAACATCACTTGCATTCTTAGGGCTTGTCTACATTGCTACATTGCTAAAAAAACAAAACAAAAAAACAAACAAAAACAAAACCATGCAGACCCAATGGGAAAGGTGATTAAATGTACTCTACACAATGAAAAATTCTTCTTAATGTTATGTACCTTCAAGTAGCCTTCCAAATTATGGTGCCCCTGTCATGCTGCTTTACAATTTTCTATATGTGTGTGCGTGTGCGTGTGTGCACACGCACTTTCAAGTTGGTGGTATGCTACTCCTTTAAGATATTCCTTTGGCTTACATAACGTTTGTTTGACTCCTAATATTAAAAGGTTGGAGCATTCAGGTTTCTACTTGTAACTTTCCACTAACCCAGGGGTCCTCAAACTATGGCCTTGGGGCTGGATACGGCCCTCCAAGGTCATTTACCCGGCCCTCATTCAGGGTCAACCTAAGTCAGAAATTACTTGAAAGCACACAACAACAACAACAACAACAACAACAATCCTATCTGATCAGCCAAAAGCAGGCCCACATTTCCCACTGAAATACTAATAAGTTTATATTTGTTAAAATTGTTCTTCATTTTAATTATTGTATTGTTTTAAGTGTTTTCTTTTTGCACTACAAATAAGATATGTGTATAGGAATTCATTCATGTTTTTTTTTTCAAATTATAACCCAGCCATCCAACAGTTTGAGAGACAGTGACCTGGCCCTCTGTTTATAAAGTTTGAGGACCCCTGCACTAGCCCATTCAGTACAATGGGAGCAACATACGTAATTTCCATAGAACATCACTTGCTTTCTTAGGGCTTGTCTACATTGCTAAAAAAAAAACCAAACCAAACAAACCATGCAGACC
Organism: Anolis sagrei; assembly: GCF_037176765.1. Classification (NCBI taxonomy): domain Eukaryota; kingdom Metazoa; phylum Chordata; class Lepidosauria; order Squamata; family Anolidae; genus Anolis; species Anolis sagrei. The sequence continues at coordinate 149,841,313 of NC_090023.1, forward strand.
CACAGTAATCCACCACTGTCTGACTTCACAATGCACAGTGCTTTTAGTGATTATCCCGGTTTCTCTCGATTTAATCTGACTTTGCCCTACATTAGGTGACCAGGAGATACTCCAGTGTTTATTGGAAATATTTTATGGCTTCTCAGAAGTCTGTACAACTGAATCAAGTGTGATTAAGCACAATCTATTGTCCAGGTGGTAAAGGTAAATTTATTTATTTATTTATTACTTGCACTTATTAACCGCCGCTCTCAGCCCTAGGGCGACTCGTGGCGGTGTACAAAAACATAGAAAAGACAATTTACAATAAGTCAAGACAGCAACAACAACATTCTACTACTACATAACATCTACTTATACTAAAAATCCGCTTCGTCTTATCATGGGGTCATAATCAATCTCATAGTCGTAATCCATTCCGGTCGTCATTTCCAATAACATAGCACTCAGTTGAAGGCCATCTCGAAAAGCCATGTTTTCAGGCCCTTACGAAAGGCCATAAGGGAGGGCGCCTGTCTAACTTCAGCAGGGAGGGAGTTCCATAGCCGGGGGGCCACCACCGAGAAGGCCCGCTCTCTCGTCCCCGCCAGGCGTGCCTGTGAGGCAGGCGGGACCGAGAGAAGGGCCTCCCCAGATGATCTCAAGGTCCTTGTGGGCTCGTAGGCCGAGATGCGGTCCGCAAGGTATTTTGGTAGTAAAGGTAAAGGTAAAGGTAGTCCCCTGACATTAAGTCCAGTCATGTGTGACTCTTGGGTGTGGTGCTCATCTCCATTTCTAAGCCGAAGAGCCAGCGTTGTCCGTAGACACCTCCAAGGTCATGTGGCTGGCATGACTGCATGGAGCGCCGTCACCTTCTCGCCGGAGCGGTACCTATTGATCTACTCACATTTGCATGTTTTCAGACTGCTAGGTTGGCAGAAGCTAGGGCTGACAGCGGAAGCTCACGCCGCTCCCCGGAATCGAACCTGCGACCTTTCGATCAACAAGCTCAGCAGCTCAGTGCTTTAACCCACTGCGCCTCTGGGGGCTCCTATTGTCCAGGTGGACACTGTGCTTAATCAGTGCAAGGAAATGAGATGGCTTGTTCCAGGATGGCTGCTGCTGTGCTTCCTGACCACAGAGCTCTGTACAAGCACCTGGCTATTTGATATCAAATCCAAATGATCAGTAATAGGGATGGGAGATAGATCCCTTCCTTCTTGCTGATTGCACAGATACTGACATCATAATATCTGACTGTGATGGCTAGGTGCTCTCACAAAGCTCTGTAGCCATTGAGGAGTAGAGGCAACCATATGGAGGACAAAGTGACTGCCCTGCAGGGCCAATTCAGTCCTGGGATAGGATACCAATTCTGGTTTAAGCATGTATGGGGTTACTCCAGGCCAGATTAGACATGGTCTTAAATAAAATAGGACCCTGTTGTATGCATTACGGTGCAGAGGGATGTAAGGCTTTAACTATATTGTTCTTACAGGTAGCAGCAAACCATTTATTGTTCTCTGGAAGAAAAAAAGGACTTTCTTCTTCAGTATTTTTGCTATATTCCAGTCTCCAAACTTTTACTCTGCAGGAAAAAAATATTTTCTTCTGCAGAGAAAACAAGATTTTGCCCCCAAAAATCCAGTTTGTTTTTCTCCAAAGAATAATTTCCTGCACAGCAAATGCTGAATACTTGGTGAAAATTCTGCAAAATTCTTCCTTGTCTTTTCAGTGGGGGTTCCTAATCCAGAACAAGTCAGGGTTCATTGTGATATTTGGGACTTAAGTGAAGAGTTCTGTTTCTTGTGCACAGAAAATGTTGTCCTGTACTTTATTCTTCGAAAACCATATAGTTTTTGAAAGGTTTCTCACATTGGAAAGGAAAAGGGGCAAAATAATTTCTTCTTGCTAGTGAAAAGGAAATGTATGAAGATTTATAATTAAATTATTCTTGAATGAGTGAGAGATTGTCATCCAGCAGGCTTACCTTTCTGGGTCTGTGAACTGATTCTTATACATTCTTTTAGGGAATGTAAAGTTTGCTTTTAGGGAATGTAAAGTTTATACATTCTTTTAGGGAATGTAAAGTTTGCTGTTTTCCCCAATGGCAACAGTGTAGAAACAGATTATAGATTATGGAAATATGGAGTGAGATATCTGTTTCTTTCCTTTTTCTTTTTAATCTCACAGTATCTTTTTCAGACATAAATTGGACATAAAATGGTGTTTGGGGGCAGCCTGAGAAGTGGAGAGGAAGATAATTGTTGGTGGAAGTAGAGGACTAAATAGTAGGCCTGGGTAACAACGGAAAAATTTGTTTCTAAAATCGATTTGTATTTGGGGTTTTTTTTGTTTCGATATTTAAAATAATTACAAAATTTTCCTTTTAAAAAGTTCGATATTTACGAAATTTCGTAAATGGTAAAAATTAACGAATCGATTTCCGAAACAATAACGAATCGATTCGTTAATGGCGGACGCGACCGCGAAATACGCTAAAAAACCTCCAAAACCTTCTGAAGCTTCCCTCTCCCTCTGTTGTTGACTGTTGGTGTGATATTATAATTTTTTTCACTAATTAAACCATAAAACTGGCCCAGACATGCGGAAATAATAACGAAACGACCTCAAAACAATAACGAAACGAATACAATATCGAAATACGAAGCATTTACAAAACGTTTTTGAAAATTCATTTTTTTTAATAATTGCTCCAGAATGGTTCGTTATCGTTTTGTAATTGAAAAAAATTAACGAATTATTAACGAATTACGAATTAACGAAACGAAACCGCCCAGCCCTACTAAATAGTATTTTCTGTTTCAAATTAAAATTTAAGATAAAGAAGAATTGGGAGGCAGAGGGGTCACAACATTATATTTGTCCTCGAGACACATCATTTGGTGCCTGAATTCTCAACAGTAATTTGATCTTTGTATAATCTGTTGATGAGAGAAAACAGTAAAGGACTTTTGTGATCTCTGTGTCCCTTTTTAATGTTTCCTTAAACTAACCAGCTTTGGAGTAATTGGCAGTCAAGGTAGAGTGATATAACAGGATTTTTTAAATTTTAATTTGCACCTCTTTTTACAAGGCACATTGCCGTGGTTCTTTTGACACTGGGAATAACCTTGGTGGGTATTGGTGGTACTCAAAGGATGAATTGACATCTATATTGAAGAGAGTGCTTAAACTCTGAGGTGCACATAGTTTGAGCACTGATCTCTGAATCAGTATTTTGTAATGAACATACAGTATAAAACCTGTACCTATGGGATTAGTATCCATAGTTTCGTTTATCCATTCCCAACAAAATATGCCTTCTCTAGGCATTTTCTCAGTCATCTGGTGCAATCTATGATCTTCTTGAACTCATTTCAATAGAGTTTGTTATTATTTGTGATTTCATGTCTTCACGTGAAGTTCAAGAATTATGCTCTGTGGATACAAGTATTGTACTGTACTATGAAATAGCACTAGTGTAGAAATACTGCTCTGAGATACATATATTTCTTGAGTTAATGTCTTCAAAACTGTGCATACACAGGAAAGATGGGGTCTGGATTTGTACATATGTTGTGGGGATTTTTCCCCCTCTTCAACATTTGCTCAGGGTATTTGGAAGACAGGCAAGAACTATTATGTTAAATTGTGCTACCTAGACTATCAGCCTTTGTCTTTGCTAAAGCTGCCAGTTTTTATAAACAACTGAAGACAGAAAGGGTTTACTAAGAATAATGTTGAAGCCCCAAAGAATCCTACAGCCTATAAATCTTAATAGAGGTTCTAAGATTCCAATGGGCTGCGTATGTCTCTTTTACCCAGCCTCACTCCATCTTGGCTCCCCTGTGATGACTACAATTTTCTTGAAACAAGAGGCACAGTGACTTGAATTTACTCTTGGCACTATTTGCCTACAAACAGGAATACATGCATATAACCTATGCAAATCAATAAAAACATGTCAAGACCCCTTAGATCGCAGTACTCTCCTAAAATGCAATTTATCATGCTGCAAATGAGAGTAAGAGACTAGGTAACAAATAGTGTCTGATCGTTTAACTAGCACCTGTTGTCATGCATTTGAGAACCGCATTTTTTATTTGACGTATAGTAAATTGCATTTTCATATATATAGAATAGAAGAGGGACCTGGGGATGTACATATGCTAGCATTTATGAATGTTATGAACAATAGAAGTTTTATAGTACTGCCCCTTTTATGCACCAGAATTAAAAATAAAATATATTTCTGTGTGCATTTGTTGAGTGAAAAAGGTTTATAGTATGTGTTTTAGAGATCAAATGTGTCTGTTTATCTTGTCTTCCTTAAGAGCAGCTGTAATAATTTGGGGTTTTCAAAAATACTGTTTTCAAAAATGATATATTAACCTAAGAGTATTTAAAATGGAAAAAAATCAGTCCTACACTCCTGCTCTTGTAATATGTCTGTGTGGGTACATAGAAACTTCATAAGCATCTTCTAAAAAGTTATGATAACTGAAACTTGTTGGTATTTCCAAACATTGCTTAATAAGATGTGTTGTACTGTCATCTTTAGTAAGTATCCCCATTTTGCTGTGATCATGAAGAAAAGTATCAATGACACACATATTTTATTTCCTGTCTACACTGAATGTGTGGGGAGCAGATAAATACAAACAGGTGGAATTTAGGGTAAGAAGGTAGCTGTTATGTCAAAACATGTATGGTTGACTTACAATTCTTTCACCTTAACAATACAGCCCAATGGTTTCTGATCTTAGGGTGACCCATTTACAAAACTGTTGAGGCCCTCCATAACAAAAGCAAAACAATAAATCATAGTAGGTATGGATAGGTCTCAGAATTCCAACAATATCCAGTACAATGTTTATACATACCCCAGTTACTTAACTTACATTACTTTTACTTGAATGCATGAATGTATTTCACTTAATGAAGTCTTCAGTGATTAGCCAAGAAATTAGTTTGGGTGATGGGGTAATCCTGCCCCCCCCCCCCAAACTGCCGGAATCCAACTGGCGACTGTCACCCAGAGGACCTTTTCATCAGCCACCCCAAGACTGCTGGAAGAGTTTGGACCACTAGATCAGCTAAGTGAGCTGTTGGAATTTAAAACAGATTTGAAGACCTATCTCTTCCGGCAAGCCTTCCCAGCCAGTTTTAATCATGAATTTTAAACTTGCATCTTATGTTTAATCTTTTTTCTGTGCATTTCAATATGTATTTTGTACAAATATATTTTAATATGTGTATTTTATAGAATGTTTTAGATGATTATGTGTTTTTAGCAATGTTGTAACCTGCCTCGAGCCACGAGGAGAGGTGAGTAAGAAATATTATTATTATTATTATTATTATTATTATTATTAAACAGTTCCCCTCAACCAATCAATAGATTTCCCTTAATTCCCCAAAGTGAAACTGTATGTTTGTTATCAGTCAGTGCTTAGCTTCTGATAATTGATGTGGGTCAGTTATTGGAAGGAAGAGAAAGGGAAAGACTATGCTAGTAATTCTGTGCAAGATTAGGTCCATGGGGAACTCTTGATATCCCTTAGACCAACTTGTCTAAATGGTGACAAAAAGTCTGCATTTGACACATCTAAATCTGAGAGAAACCCTCAAATTGGTTTCCATCAACTGAGTTCAAGTGCAACAGATGGAATGGTATATTGGAATGGGTTTGTTGACTACAACTGTTGCTACTATTAGATTATAAAGGTGAAGTGTACTTGAATTTTATTTTAGACTTGGGTGTCAACACAGTCCTGAAGTAAAATGGAAAGTACTTTGAAATGTGCATTAATATTAACCAATAGATTGATGGGAGTTTGAAGGTAAACAGGTTTTCAGAATGTGTTCAAGCTTTGTTTTTACTGGTAATGAAATGTAAATTGGGATATGGTGTAGAAAAAGTATGCCAAGTAGTGGGTTTTATTTCAGCTCATTAGTATGATGAGCATGCTTTGTTTACATGAATAAAACTCTTCTGGATGTTAATCCAAATGGGTACTTAATCAGTTTAATATGTCCATAATTATTCTTTGGCAAGAAAAACGCTAGGTTCGCCCTATAAAACATGTCCTTTTGTTTAGATATTAATGTTTCAAACTCATGAGATAATATCTTATATTGGTATTTTGAGTTCACTATAAAACGTATTGCTTGCATAATAAAACCTCCAGTCAGTTTCTTGTTGGCTGACTACTTTTTCTTATATTGAAGATAAGGACATATTATTATTATTATTGGTTCTATATCATAATCAAATCATGTGATTTGTCTTGATTTGTGGGAGGATGTGACTCCTTGCAGAAGGGGGTGACACGTTGTTTTGAAACAAAAATATGTATCTGTAAAAAGCAGTATTGGTAAATTTATACATGCTTGTTTCCAAAATTATATTTGAGATTCCTTACAAAAAACAAAAGATGTATTTTAGTGCATTTGTCTACTTAAAATGTGAAATCTTGGCGTGTACTGAGATCCGAAGGTCCGTAGACCATTACTCTTTCTTTGAAAATTCACACGCATTTCAGATTATCAGACATTCAAACTGAAAATGGATGCTGTTTCTATGCATCCTGTGTTTGACCTCCTTAACTTTTTAGAGAACATACAGCATCACAAAATAGGCAGGAACCATTACACAGCCAGTTATTCACACAATTTATATGGCTAGTTGTGTTATCTTCCAAGGCTTAATGTGGTGAATATGACAACCCTCAGTTGGTGGTCTAAGGACCTCATCACATGGAGGTCCAGAAACCTGGGGACAGCAAGGAACAGTGTGGAAAACCATGGGGCAGTATCCAGCTTCCATTTACTTACCATGGTTGGTTGTAACACAGGGTGGCATCCATTCCTTTTATAGAGTACAGTTTCATATAGATCTTTTAAAAATTATGACTGAATAAATGCTAGTTTATTTTAAGTAGAGATAAATTAATTTCCACCATCCAAATTGTATTTTTGCATTTTAACACACACATAGGCAACTGATGGGGGGGGGGGCATAGACCATGGACCATAACCCCCAATTTTGACTCCCTGGGAGGGATATTGAGATGTTTTTAGTTTTTAATGATCTCAGAACATAACTGTATCCCTCCTAGAGGCTCAGATTTTAGTTTACTTTCTTATTAAATAACCATCTCCAAAGTCTAAAACCACCAGCATACAATCCCCCCCCCCCCATCTCCTTATGCAGGTTTGAGGTGAGACAGAAATCCTAAAAGCTGGTAAACTGGCTGGGATTTCTGGGAGATGTAGGCCAAAACACCTGGGGGCCCACAGGTTGAGAACCACTGCCTTAGATATAAAGATCATGAGGTGCATTCAAAGGAAGACACATTTGACAGTACTGAAACCACATTTACACTGACCTAAGTGGTAAGCCCCAGGACAGTGAAATGGCATACAGGGCTGATCTGGGATAACGCAAGTGAATTTTGCCAGTTTCTCCAGTCTTTTGGGAAGAATTGCTCTAGTGAATTTGATTGGGGGATGCCGAAAGTTGCAGTTCCAAAATGTGACTTTTCCAAAATTTACCCAAAATTCCACCCAAGCTACAGAAAATAGTACTCAAGCCACTGAAAGTGGGAGTGCATTCAAACCTCCTGAAAAGATCCTGAAATGTAGGTCATACACTGCCTTACTTAATCTACCCAATTTGATACTTTAGCTGTTCTGCAGCCATGCTTTTAAAAAGGTGGATTACTTAAGAAACAATTAGGTGAGTATACAAAACAATTTGCAGGCAAGCTTACTCCTTCAGCTTTGCAAGTGAAGTGCCTTTCAAGGCTGATTTATAACACTGTCGTCTTCAGAAGGCAAAATAATTAATAGGAGCATGGACTTCTAATTTCAGTGACTTCCAGAGAAAGTGGATTTCATTTGATTTATGATGGCTGGCGACTTTGCATTTTATCAGTTCATTCACTCATTATTTATGCTGATGACCAATTTCAATGGGTCGCTATCATCTAACTCGATACTAATCAAAGAGAATTAGGGTTCACTGCATTATTTAGAAGACACTAATTTATCTTCAGAACAAGTAGTAAGAACAGTTTGGGCCTTCAATACTTTAAGGGAAAAGAAAGGAAGCAAAGCTCACTAATTCATAGCATTTTCTCTCCATTACAAATGAAAGCTGCTTTGGATAATTATTTCAAAACAAAATAAACTAAAGGGTAAATATAAAACAATACACCAAGTCAGACAAAAACTCCTTGGTTTTTGTCTGACTTTTGGCTAGACCGAATAGCGTGAGGTTTTCATTTTATATGTTGGCAGTTCAAACTTATTCAAAGGTGGTTTTCAGAGTCTTGCAAGTTGCTAGATCAGCACATCTAATACTTATAACTCATTAGGAAATTGTGCTGATCCTACTGCCAGCTTTAGGCAGACCAGCTAGTGCCAGCTGATTGCTCATATTCTTGCAAACAATACTGGAAGAGGGTGACCTCCGTTTGAGCCAGGAAATGATTTCTTATAAGAGTTGAATCTCAGAATCATATAACAAAGACTTTGTTATGCCTTAACTCTTATGAAAATGTGGATTATTGCCTTATCCGTTAAAACAAACAAAACCCCATTTTGTTTTGGTTAATACGAATTCGAGCAACATGAACATACAGTGGATGAGCAAACACATGTTCATGCTTCCTTTAGTAGACAAGTGCTTCTCAGGCTATCTGATGTGGGGCCTGGCATTTATTGTTTTCCTCTGTGCCAGGGCTCAGGCACTAAATATGTTCCCATTGAGTCCAATTGCTCAAAGATCAGCATCAGCCAAGGGACCACTACCTTGGGAGGCACTGCTTTACGACTTAATCAGATAGGTTTCCCCCTCATCCTAACATGCTGTCAGCACATTGCTGGGACAGAGTCTGCCAGAGTCCATCATATGACACAGGGCTACTTCTGGCAGGGCTCTATTGGGCTGTGTCTCATCAGTGATCCAGCAGCATGCTGGCAGATTGCTAAGAGGGAGCCCTGTGAATATGGGTGACTGTTTGTATCCTCATTGAAGAAGCCGGAGACAGCCAGGAAACAGTAGGGAAACACCTTGGAGAGCTACATTCTACACTGCACCCATTCTTGCAAAAAATCCAAATTTGTCTTGCAAGTACCTCTAGGGGACACAGAGATGTCACCATTTTCCTGGATTTTCCTTGGTGCCTAGGAGACATTTTGGGGCAAAAGAAAATTTGGAGGAAATTTTCAAAAAATTGTTTTGTCAAATTCACTCCACTCTCTTAGAAGTCATTTTGGGTTGTTATAGAGCAAAACAAAAACCCCAACAACCCATGTTTATTTTGTGGGGGGGGGGGGAATGCCCCAGGGAAGAGCATGAAAATGGGCACTTCCATTCTTGAGATTGAAAAGTGGGATATATAATTGACCAAAACTATTAGAGATTCAACTGCTTAAAAAGGTCACAGTTGGTTTTGTGGCATGTGAAAAAGTCCAATGGGGTATGTGTTTGCTTGAGTGCAAACAGACATGGATCGTGTTAGGAATTCCTCTCAAAAAGGCAATTTTTTAAAAAAGGAAAAACAATTATAATTTGTAATCATATTGTAATCTTATATACCATCATAATGTAGAATCATTATGAATCTTACAAATATATCACACTACTTTCTTTTTCAGATCTGTGTATTTATCTGTCACTAATTCAAATATGGTGAAGCCCTGGCTGCTTGCTTTACAATTTCAGTTAATAACATTTCATCACTATGGTGCTCCTAAAGTAGAGGTTTTTTTTTAAAAGGGGGTATCTAATTTTGAATAACACTACTGACCTTACAAATTGTTCTTATTGTAATCATAGAATGGTGGGTTAGAAAGGATAGGGGTGTGAATATTGTGCAATGGAACAACAAAAATGTTATGCCAGTTCCTCCAACTGGTGACAGCAGACTGCAGAAAAGGTTTGTTTATGATTAGAAAGTTTTAAGTGAAGTTATTGAAAAGGGTAAGCCATCAATAAGGTAGTTGCTAACTGAAGAGGCAGTTTCCCCTTTTCACTATGAATTAGGAACAACAGACAACACATTTCAAGGCAGTCTGGAATTTAAGTGCATGTCTGACCTGTCCAAAGGAAGGAAAGGATCACAGAAAGAGTGGTATCTTAACTCTGATGCTTTTAATCCAGATCTTAATGAAGGATATAAGGACAAACAATGCCTAAAATGACGGGAAGAGGAGCCTGGGAAGTCTCCCCCATAATGGGCCAGATAGAAAATGAATCTTTCAACTTCCTGAATTGAAAATGGATTTCTGACCTTCTGAATTTGGAAGGGTCCTGAAAAATGGATCAGGACCCCCCACTGAAATCTCGAACACTGAAACAGATAATGGTTTGCACAAGCCTACTGTTAATCTGTTCAAATTTCTGGTGATATCTAAGTCGTTTGAGATAGCTCATCTTTTGAGCAAAGAGGTATACATTGTACATCTTCTTGTTCTATAATGAATTTTCTCAAGCAGATAAATATTAGCGAGCAGTGTTTCTCTCAAGGTCTTCTTGGCCTCCTTGACAGCTGTTAATTCACTTATATAGAGTCTTCAAATGAGAACTTTCATAGTTTCCCAGTTTTCCTTGTGGATTTGTTTAACAAGAGTGCTCTGTGTCTGGTGTGTTTAATATCAATATTTTGACGTGTTACTAAAAAGGACTGACCAGTTTTTATTCTTGGTAACCCCCTATGCAGTTATATAAACAAATATGCATTAAAAGTAACCCAAGAATACAATTTCTTGCATATCATCTTCTGACAGTGGACAAGGGATATAGGTGTGTTCTCAGGTAATAATGCTGGCACCATTTATAATATTTTAATAAATTATTGTTCAGGTGAACAGAAGGTCTTAGGAGGATGCTAGCTCCCATATGAGAGGCCTCTTTTCCGCCTTTTAACACAATTAATACACAGTGAGTGCAAACATCCTTTTCTCGTGACATTTGAGCCTGGTTTAATATATTTTTATTGAATTTTATTGGAACCTGTGAAAACCACTGAAGACATTTCTGCATCACCAAATACTTTGAGCATGCTTAAAGTGATACCAACATGCCATGCTGACTCTCTTATTCCATTTTACAAAAAGCTAAACTGGTAATCCAAACTTTGACATCTCCCCCTCCTTTTCCACCCCACTTTCATTGATCTGTAGTCATGTCAGCAGTCCATCATACAGAATTGACTCCATTCCTTTTCAATAGATTGAACTACCACTAGAATAGTGGTGAAATAAAATTTGAATCTATGGATCTGCACTATATCTTTAACCAGTGGCCTGTTGTACAAACAACACCACAGCAACTCTGTGTTCCAGAATTTCATCAGCTGACTGTCTACACTGGCACCAATGTTCCCTCAAGGGGGTCCTTGTGAACCACTTAAACATACAGTAAAGTAAAAACAATTCAACGTGTCAATGTTTTTATTCTTCAAAACTTAGGATATGTAGGTTTCATCATGCTGGGAGATAACTCCTGATATTAACTCTTGGTATATAGAAGTTAGACTGCAATTTATATTCAAAATGCATTGTCTAAAAATTTAAATTATTTTATTTTGGAATAGAATTAGGTTCCTAGGATATTAGCCTTTTTTCTGGGAAAGATGAAGACTGGTTTAATTAAGACTAAGCATTCTTTAGCAGAGTTAACAAGTGGAAGTGCTGAGTGTCTTGAGTCTCACTGAGACCAGTTTTAGCAGAGTAAGGCAAACAGGTTTTATGACAGGTTCATAGCGAAACACTTTATTAATTACATTTAAAAGTACATTCACATGTATACACATGCAGTGTCTAAGCCCTGGTTAACTACAGGAAAGTTTCAAGAAGAGGAGCAAATCAGCACAGCTTGCATCTTGAGGTAGGAGGAAGTCTCTGTGTGAGAGAGAATCCTTTATGTGCTTGCAAGGATACCTGGAACATCCTCTGGAAATATGTTGTGGTTGCTTTGATACATCCTAAGAATATTAGACTGAACAAATGGGAGATGTTCTAGAGACATATAGGGTAAAGTCATGCAGGAAATCCTTACTGTCTAAACTTCCTTTGCTCTAATGGCAAATGGTTTCTGTGTGTGTTAGGAGTGACTTGAGAAACTCCAAGTTGCTTCTGGTGTGAGAGAATTGGCAGTCTGCAAGGACGTTGCCCAGGAGACACCCAGATGTTTTACCATCCTTGTGTGAGGCTTCTGTCATGTCCCTGTACGGAGAGCTGGAGCTGACAGAGGGAACTCATCCATGTTCTCCCCAGGTTTGAACCTATGGCCTGTCAGTCTTCAGTCCTGCTCGCCACTGGGTGCTCCAATTCAAATTTTGTGAAGAGAGTTAAAGATTCTGCTTGATTGGGAAGTATTTGAGTATTCAAACAATTTAGCCTGGGCAGTTTGACATCCTTTCAAAGTTTATCTGTGATGTTATGTTCCTCAATAAATGCAATGTGTGTTTTATCATAAATAATTTAATTAACAGTTATCACTTTAGATTTATAATAAATTCATAAATCCTTTATTGTTCTTAGACCCACTTGTAAGGAAGACATGGGAACTGTATCATCAGCATAGATTGCTGAAGTAATTGGTCTCTATTCCACAAGTAACAATTTTAATAAGATACAATTGAAATATTGGGGAAGTGCACCTTGTCAGACCCTTCTAGAGGTGGGAATAGTATTTGATACATCACCAGAATGTAATCCTCAAAACATTACTGATGTTTTTGTATGAAACCTTAGAAATATAAAAAAATATTACATCACTTCTTGTTTGGGACAATTTATCCTATTTCCCCTCTAATAAAATGTACTCTTTGGATCAAAAACGCAAAACACAAAGTACATTTGTTAACATACTTGTGAGCCAATTGAGAAAATACAAAATAGTACTTGAGCACCAAATACTTCCCTCTTGTATCCAGTATATTAACCTTATCAATAGCTGTGATGTATAAAATTTCATTACTACTGATAACAGAAAAAATGATCTGTAATTCATATCCTTATCTCCTTTTTTAAATATTGGGAATAGAGGCAGTTGATACAAACAGGGCAGAGTCAGCCACCTGGGGAGTGGTGGAACTAGCTGTTCCTCCCCAGCCAAGGTGAAGGAGGCTGGTGAAGGAAGCCAGCAACAGGCCTCTTTGCCCCTCATCTCCAGCTGCAGTTGGGGAGCCTTGGCTTCCAGCAAGTCTCCTTTGCACCTCACCCCAGCATTGGGTGCAGAGGAAGGGAGGGAGTTTGATGACAGGCTTCCTGATGTCCCTCCTCAGCCAATGCAGGGGCGAGGGGTGAAGGAGACTGTCACCAACCTCCCTTAGCCCCCCACTAAAGCCTTGGCTGAAAGTAAAATCTTGCTGACAGGCTCCCTGATGTTTCTCCTCAGTTAATACTGGGGCGAAGGAGTCTGTCACCAGCCTCCCTTGCCCCTCACCAGATCCTTGGCTAAGGAAAAGGGGAGGGCGCTTGCTGGCAGGCTCCCTCACATTCTTCCTCAGCCAACATTGGGGCAAGGGCCAAAGGAGCCTGTTGCCAGCCACCCTTGCCCCTCTGCAACATTATGGAAACAGTGCTCTAATTTGAAACTTCTTCCCGCTGCCCTGGTTTGCATGACGTGCATTAAATATTTTGCCAAAATGAGCTTTCCTGTTCTTTTCATCTGGTGCTATCATTTACTCATGTAATTTTATATCATATGTTAATCAGTCAGGACTGTGTGTAATGAAGATTTGGCTTTGATATTATCTTAGATCGAGATTATTCTTTTCTTTAAAAATAGTATTCAACATATCTTGTATCTATTAACCCACAAGTGTCTACTTCTCATTTTAAAATTTAATATTATTCTTTTGACTAAATGATACAATAAGCAGTGCATGGCATTTCAAACAACAGCAGTATTGGAAGCATAAAACCTGTAAGAAAAGTATTATTATTGTTGTTGATGTTGTTATTATTTGAAACACAACAAGATGAGTCCACAGTAGACACTCTGCTGGCTGTTGAATTGGATCACACATCGGACACTTCCCAAGTGTTTAGGACTGTGTGATGTATCGGCAAATAATGCGTGCAGATCCCAGTAAGGTGGCCTTTTTATTATTTATTATTTATTATCTGTTATTATTATTATTGGCCTTCTAGTCAATTTTTAGCTATGGCAACCCTATCAAAAGATTTTCTTCTGAGATTTGCTATTGTAGCTAAAGATCAATGACTATCACGAATATTGAAGCACTTTTAAAAAACACTGAAACACAACTGACTGAAAAGTAAACAAACACTCCCCAAAAGAGGAAACTAAACATAGAAAGATTGAAAATGGGCAGGTGTACCTCAATTTTTCTCTCTCATAAATATTTCTTGGAGTACACACCGTGGGTTGAATTGAATGGTTTTCATTTGCATGTTGCTGTTGTGCTTAAATTTTGTAACTTAGTTATGTTGCTAGTTTGCTCAAATATCAAAATAGAATCCCATTTAACAGAAGTGTATTTGTTAATCCTGGCTTAGGAGCCGAATAAGGAGCAAATTTCCAGCAGCAATGATTCTTCATCAATGGGATAATTTTGTCCTATATTTCTATTAATCTAATTAATAAAGAAGTCAGCAGCATTCAGAAAAAAGAAAGTTAGACAATCCCTGCAGCTGTACTCAGGTTCAAGACTTTAACAGGCTTATAAAACGCAAACCCAACCATAGGACAAAGTAGTTGAAAACAATCACTGGTGCCTGTGTGTATGTGAGAGAGAATGTGAATGAAGGGTTTTGAGCCAGCTGGACTCTTGAGAATCTAAATCCTCCTCTTATTCCACTAATTGAAAAGTTGGAGGAAGAGAATAATCAGCTTCTGTTCCCTGTCAGGTCAATTTGAAACAGATTTTTATAAAAACACTCAAGCAAAGCCAAATGGGTGGAGCACAGAAGACTCAAAATTGCAGAAGGTATGATAAAACAAACTACTCCCATCACATGTTTGGTTTTGTTCTTTGTGGGCTTATGGTTATCCATGCAATTTGGTACTTAGCAAAGAGGTGTGATTGATTTTAGTGTTTCCCAAGTCCACTTTTCACAGCACAGCATGTTCACTGTGGTATTGATTGTGTAATAGATTAGAGAGATATTTTTTTAAAGGGTGGCCTGACAACATGAAGAAAAATAGAATACAGATAGAGGTACTGGGGTGAAACTTTGTAAAAAAGAAAAAAAGAAAAGACATTCTGAGGGTCCACCTTGCAGCTTTCAGTATCTGATTCCAGATTTAGTTTTCCTTTTGGGGGAAGGACATTGATTGTAATAGACACAGTACTTTTGACAGGATGCTGAAAACGACAACAGTGCAATTTAATCAGACTCTACAAAAGTAAAATAAGTCAACTGGTTTATTTACCAAGTTGTAGGGCTTCTAATATCAGCTGGTACATGATTTCTGCTACACCAAGGAGTTATTTTGTATGAGGACTGTATTTAAGTGCAGTAAAATGTTAACACAAGAGAGTTGATGATTTTTTAAAAAACCCAATACAAGACACAAATAACTTCAAAAGAAATAATATATCGATGTCCAGCTAAATCAGAGATATGGTACAGAAAAGATCACTCTAAGTGAAAGAAGATTAAAACTATTTATTTATTTATTTATTTATTTTCATGTCAGGAAAGTCTTGAGAGAGTGCATGTCCTTGCAGATGGCCAATTTTCTCACACCAGAAGTGACTTGCAGTCTATTATTATTATTATTATTATTATTTTATTATTTATACCCCACTTTATCTCTCCTGAAAGAGACTCAAATCTGCTTATATCAAAAGTATGACCACAAAATTTAAAATATGCAAATGTGGAAACATTAAAACAGAATTAAACATAACAGTATTAAAAAATCACAGTTAAAACTGTTAAAACATATTGAAAGCTAAAAACCACAGCACAATCATGTAGAACATCATTGACCAGAACTTGCTACTCTGAGTTATTTATTTTCTAGAATTTGCCAATATGTATAAAATCGGTTTTTAGACAAGTGAATGGATCAGTGATTCTGTGCTTTTAACAACAAGAACAAATGTGTCAGAGCCCTTCTACACTATCCTAAAGCCCAATATGTGTCACTGGTTTACCTGAGGCATTCAAACGATGCCTCAGGTAAACCCAAAGTAATCTGGAGAAATCTGGGATATCCCAGTTTACTCTGGAGTAATTTGACACCTGCAAACATCTGGAACTTAAGCTAAGGTCCAGATCTTTGCAGGTGCCGGGAATGTGGGGATTGACTCCTGCAGTCCTGGGGGTTAATGCTTACAACCATCCTGGTTCTTTGGGCTCCTGGAGGCAGAAGGAGTGGGATAACTCCCTCTCCTCCCCTCCCCAGTTTTCCCCTCAAAAACTTACCCAAGGGGCCTGCCGGCAGCACAGGTACCTCCAGAGAGTTCTCTTTATGTGCAAAAAGAACATGTCAGGAGGTGGGTCATCCTTTGGTTGACCTGAGAAGGCATATAGCCACCCCCCTCCCAGAGAAAGCCCAGGGTTTGAGATGGAAATGGGGACAGGAACTCAGGAGGAACTGGGTCAAAATAACCCAGTTTCTCCTGGGTTTGGGTGCAGTGTAGAAGGGTCCTCTGATTCATCTTGATATCTGAATCTTACAAAAGCATATTTCAGCAGTATAGTGACCATATTTGTAGTTTTGAGACCTTATAACTATTTGTAAGCTCAGTTTGCTTGAGAAAATTTTGGCAAAATGGCAACATGCAATGGGATTTTGTAATGTCTTTGAGAGAAAGAAGTAGGTTGAACATGCTTTCTTTTCACACAGCTGAATAAAATACCACATTTTCTTCTTTGAACAGGAGTATATGACAGTGTGGACTCAGATAACCCAGTTCAAAGCAGATATTGTGGGATTTTCTGCCTTGATATTCTTGGTTATATGGCTATGTGGAAGGGCCCTAAAGACTACTTCATGAAATGTATGTAATGAAGTCTACAAAAGTTTATGCTGCCAACCTCACACTACAAGACCTCTTTGCATACTGATTCAGATTGCCATGGTTGTGTCTTTAAATTGCAGTGTGATGGAAGTAGTTAATAAAAGTCACCAAATTCAAAACAGAAACTTCAGTAAACTGAAATATGTTTTAATTATAAAGACAGAGATCAAAGTATAAACAGTATTCCAGGTCAAATATTCTAAAGCTGTCGAGATGGTTTTCTGTTAAAGGAGACATTCAGTGTTATCTAACTCAAAGCTGTCAACAAGTAATATTTTGCAGTTGCCATTAAAATTTTGTTGCATCTTCAGATTACTTTTCAGATAATTGTGCTTTGTTTTATCTGACATTTGGCATTGTTATTATGTCACAAAATACAAGGAATTTACTTTTATTATTCATAATTAGGTTTGTATATGGGTAAACAGCCTTTCCTTCTGCAGATGAATGGGCTACTCATCCTGGATAAACTTGGAAGTAGTTTCTGTCATAGCTGCTCATTTAAGAAGAATTTGGATCATGTCAAGGTGTTCAGTGCAACCTCTTAGGAAAAACTGCCTCTGAGAAAATTCTGTCTAGCTAAAACATTTCATGCCAATTTTGGAGGGGTCTGGGTGTTTTTCCATCACTTTGCTTTGAATAACTGT
This sequence comes from Anolis sagrei, assembly GCF_037176765.1. Classification (NCBI taxonomy): domain Eukaryota; kingdom Metazoa; phylum Chordata; class Lepidosauria; order Squamata; family Anolidae; genus Anolis; species Anolis sagrei. Next base: position 149,858,960 of record NC_090023.1, read on the forward strand.
GCCAGAAGAAATTGGAAATAGGGACAGGTTCTAGGCTTGATCTACATTAATAAATAATCATAACAAAACTTTATTTATACCCCGCCACCATCTTCCCAAGGGGACTCGGGTGGCTTACATGAGGCCAAGCCCAACAACACATCAGTAAACAACAAAGCAATAAGCAAATAAAACAATATAATTAATATAACTCACATATAGACAATAACACGCAAACATTTAAAAATTTAAAAACTTATGCCTACATTGCCATATAATCCAGTTTCTGAATCCAGATTATCTGTTTTGAACAAGATTATATGCTTCTACACTGCCGTTATTCTACACTGGGTTATAATGACAGTGTAAGTGGGGCCCCAGTTGCAGTTGGGGAAAATTGGGTGAGATGGAAGACTGTGTAGTGGTTTGGGCTTTTAGTCTAAACAACAGGAGAATATGTGAACGTCTAAGGATGTAGCTACACTGTAGAATTAGTGCATATTAATATATTCTAATGATTAAAATGGACTTCATAATACAAGTTACATTTTCAACCACAATAAAATGTCCTTGTTGTATTTTATAAATTGTAAAGGCCTCAACTGTTGTACCCATCAAAAGGTGTATCAACAAATTCAGCTGAATGCAAATGAGCTTTGTGACATACAACCAAACTTATAGAATAATGCTTCTATGGGGATACCATATATATCCCTCACCTGACGAAAAATATCGTAATAGGACTAAAAATGTCAATCGCTAGGAAAGAATGACCTACCATTTTATTATAAGGCTTCACGAACCTTTGAATTTCCAGTTTTCTCCTTTGGCCAATTTTTGCCAATTGTCCTTCTCCAAGAACAACTTCCAGAGGCTGCAAAGACCCTAAGTAGTCAAAGTTTGAAAAAGCATAATTAAACAAGTGAACTCTACTGATAATTCTTTGAACCCAACATAATATGCACACAGAATACTGATAACTATTGCAGAATTCCAGTTACGAATGCAAAAGGAAAGTGTCTTGAAATTTTGTGTACAGAAGTTTATTTTTCCTATAGGAGAAGAATTTTTTAAAAATCTCTGTGTATATGAGTAATACACAAACACATTGCTGTATGTATGCATGCATACGTATGTATTTAAGTGTTCTTGTGTATGTAGTTGCATCTTCCAGTGATCTATGTTCTGCAGAAAATGCAGTGGAAACTGCTAGAGGAGTGTTGCAGAAGCTGATAAAGAAAATGAAGGGTTACATTTTTAATACATTCTTGTTCTTTTTTAAAAAAAAAAAAATCTTGCATGTAAATATATATATTATGTATGCTGAGTATAAAGATAGCTCTGTCCTACCATATTGATTTATTAGATTCTCTGACATTTTAGTTGTGGTCGTTATGTTATATTTATGAGATGAATGTTGGATTCCCTCATTATGTTATCCTCATTTATTTTACATACTTTTATGGCTGGTTGTGCACAGCTTTACATTTAAAGCTTTATTGCGTCTGTTAGTGTTGAGGGGAGGGGGAAGGAAGTGCTTACGGATGGGGAATTTACATGTTTACTGTCGTAATCATGATTTATTTAATCTTTACATATAAATATAAGAAGGGTTTTTTTTCCCAGCAATAAAATATTTGTTGACTTCTAGGCCTGATCTCTCCTTTTTTTCCAGGGGATCTTTTCAAATGTTATAAATGAGGTCTTCAGAAAAGCAGGGTTATTTACAAAAAGAAGTGGGAATGGAGAAACAGACCCAAATAATTGTGGCCCCAGAACATCCACTGCTTTGAATGAAGATGTGTCTTTCTAGCAATCGGCCACCCCCTCCTCTTTTTATGTTAGTTTATTATACTTTGTGAACTTAATTTGAATCTGTACTGAATTGATATAGATCAGTGGGAGAGCAAATGTTTTGTAAGTGAAAGGTCCCAAAAGCAAAACTAAAAAGTTATCTACTGACTCCTCACTTTCTTTCTGGTGTTTTTAAAAATATGACTAGATTACTCCTGCTAAGACATATAGTATAATTACACAGCTACATTTAATGGCATATTACTAGTTCATAAATCCCCCAATTGGTCAATTGTTAACAGAAGTATTTTTCTTAGGAGAAAGGATATATTGTATTTTTCCCCGTGTCTTATTGTTTTGTAATTGTTAACCACAACTTGGAAGAGTTATTGTTTTTGGGCAATCTCCAAAGTACTCAGGAATTGGAACCCTCCAAAATAATGACCCCAAACACTGATATTATTTGTGATCACTCACTAGATCCTCCAGATTCAGCTTTTCAGCATCAATGCCTGGAAAGCATAAACAGTGGTTTTAGAGAATCATGTTTCTAGGTGTAGTTGGGAAAAGAATGACGTCCCTTTGGTCTGACTGAGAAGATCCCATTGCCATGTTTCTAACTGCATCCTTGATACTATGAATGGAAATTGTCCACACCTGAAGTCCCTTAGAAACTATTAAAATAGGCGTGGATTTTCAAGAATGTATTCAGCCAAGGACTGATTTATTATTTTTAATTTTCACTTGCCCCGTGCCTTACAGTTTGTATTAATAACAAAAATCCTGAAAAAATGAAATGAATTCAAAGCCTTATACAAACCATCTGCTTAAATAACATCACTCAGCAAATACCTGTCAAAATAAAAGAAAAGAAAAGAATAAAATAAAATAAAATAAAAGGCTGGAACAGAAAGTTGGCGAGGCTTGTGAGTCCAAATGGTGTAAATGACATATTGGATTTGGACCATGTGTGTGGCATTGTTACTGTGGCTGTTCTTGTGAGCCATGTGTTGTGCCCTGAATTTAACTATTAAGCAATGGTGAAAATTAATCCTGTGTGCAGTTACCAAGGGAGAAAGAAGGCCAGAGATGTCAATAAATCCAGCTGCGGTTTGAAGCAAATGCCACTAAATCTTAGTTGTTTGACTGCTCTCTGGTAGTGTCAAGAGCTGTTCAGCAAGACGAATTTGAGGGAAGGATGAGAAAGGTACGATATTAAACCACAGCACTGATAAGTTTAGTTAAGAGGCAGGAGACGTGTCCTTGCCGTGACATTCAGTGGCTGATATTTGTTTCCCTTTAAATAATATGCTGTACATCTGCGAGAATGATGGCTTGGTGTTTGTGACATTGCATCTTCACCAAGGTTACTGGCTCCAGGACAAGCAGTCTCTCCTCTCTCCCTTTCTCTCACACCCTGTCAATAAATATCCACTTGTCTGAAAAAGTGAGATACAGATTTTACAGCTGACACCAGAGCATCTTCATTTCCAGAAGCAATGAGTTTCAACACATGTGAACGTGAAGTAAAAGTGTGTGTGTGTGTGTGTGTAGGCATGTGTGTTGGGGTGGGGGGGGGGGAGAGTGGGAATTAAAGGAATATATCTTTCAAGTCTGGCTTGTCAAAGAAAGCCGTGATCCATTTCAGACAACAAAGCTCAAGGTCTGGCAACTACCTAAGCAGGCTACCTCTCTCCCAAAAGATTAATGCTGCCATATCTTCACCATTTAATGTCTGCTGATTACTAAACTCTTGTTCCTACTGGCCACTGGGTTTTAGTGCAGTCTTACCTTAGAAATGAACAATAGTATTATTTACAGCTAGTTGTCTTAAAATGCCCAGAACAACGCTTTATCTCCATAATATACCTTTGTCATTTCCAGAACAAAATCTTGAGTGTTTGTATATGTATTCCAAAAAGCATATCCTTCCAAAGCACAACAGTGATTGCTTACAAATCACATCTACTACAGAGATCTGTATAGTTCCACTATACATAACTGTAGTAATAGATTGCACAATGAAAACAGTTATGACTGTATCTAATGAGGAGCTTTGTGATGCACCCTATATACTCATTTGTAAGTCTAGAAATTGTAGTAAAAATTATCAATTCAGAAAACCTGGGTTTATTTATCCATGGGTCAATGTGAGTATCTTAATTCATATATACGTTGACAAACCACCCCCCCCCTTTTCTGAAGTGATAACATGGGGGAAGAGATATTTGAGAGTATAGAACTAGTTTCTTCCTTGCTGAAGAATTTATTTTGAAATGTGTGACTTTTAATATCATCAACAGTAGTGTCTGTTGAGATTGAAGACCAGGACATCCAAGGACAGATGAAACTTTTTAAAGGGATCACTACCTAAATTTAAGCTGTGCTCCAAACTTGTCTCATACTTCTATTGCACTCCATGTTGTCTCCCCACATCTCATCTCTTTGGTCACAGATATCACAGACAACATCTTTCATGTCTTCTCCTTTCACTTAGATTCATCCCTCTCTCAGCCATTTATTCTACTGCATACCATTTTGCTCTCCATCTCTGTCCCAGATAAAGATCTTTACAGATCTGAATTTATTGATTCTAGTACTATAATGAATAAACTACTAGGCTACATCGTTATAGCTATGTAAAATAGTTGCAGAAACATCCCACTGCACATGCTCAGTTTATGTTCAGTCACTTCCTATCTCCTTGTATTTATGCGGGGGGGGGGGGGGGCTCTATGATGAAAGTGTATTCAGCTGTGCAAGCCTACTTTTCCCATGACTCATGAAGAAGCAGTGGTGGAGTATATATCCCTAACCATTTTAAGACAACAACATTTGTTGTGATTATAGACCGTTCCGTAAAACAAACAAGGATTTCAGACATGCAGTCTGTACACAACAGCCTATTAAACAATTCATAATTCAAGCAGTACAATAAATCATCTTAGGATGCACAGGGAACTTTTCATTATTGCAGAATAAAAGATGCTTGAGACTAATTCGGTAACAGAAAATATACTATTGAATATATAAAGAAATTTATTAGATAAAAATACTTTTTCTGCTATGAATAAAAGAAAGAATGGGGTGGTTCTTTCCTGCGCTGGTGGTAGAAAATATCAATGACAGAGAGCATGTGACTGAATTGTTATTCATTCATAGGCATCACTCATTGTCTATTTCCAGTCACAATTAAAAGAGCTAGTTATTAGGGTTGTGCACAGATTTGTTTTCAAAAATGGTCTTCAGCTGGTCCGGCTGGTTTGGACACCTGTAATGGGATATAATAATAATGATTATGATAATAATAATAATAATAATAATAATCCTTTATTTGTACCCCGCTACCATCTCCCGAAGGACTCGGTGTGGCTTACAAGAGGCCGAGCCCAAATACAACAATAAAAACAGCAGCAACAACAACAACACAATAACTCAAAAAACAAAAAACAAAGCAATAACATTAACAACATCTAATGACGCAATTAAAAACAATAGCCAGGCCAAATGTATGGTGGCTTCACCACCATTTTTTTCTAGCCACAAGAGAACAGTGGCGGTCTGAAAAAGCTACTTTCAGTTTCTTTCGGCAACATGTGAAGTGTGGGGAGGGAGTCAGCAGCTCTGAGTCCCCTTTGGTGTGAGAAGGAAGGGGTATAAATATAGTAAATAAATAAATAAAATAAATAGAACGGAAAGGATCCCAGAAAGAGTGTTATCTTAAGCCCTTATGTTAATTCCAGGTGTCCTTGAAAGAGAAAAGGGAAAGGATCCCAGAAAGAGTTGTGTCTTAACTCTGGTGCTTTTAATCCAGTTCTTAATGAAGGAGATAAGGACAAACAATGTCTACAATGAGTGAAGGGGAGCCTGGGAAGTCCCTCCCCCCCCCCCCCATTGCCACCAATGGGCCAGATTGAAAACAAATATTTTGGCTTCCCAGATAGGAAACAGATTTCTGTTCTCCCGTATTCAGGAGACCCTCCAAAAATGGATCAAGGCCTCCACTGAAATCTGGGACATCGAAACAAACCCATATCACACAACCCTACTAGTTATGTCCATGAAATTCCTTTATATCCATGACATGTCTGAATGATTGTATTTTCTCTAAGCCTTCCTGGTTCTGAGAACCTAAGCAAAAGCCCTTCTCTTTGTCCTGTCATCCTCCTATGCATGTGTGGTAGGGATATCAGAGAGAGCTTTCTCAGTTGCTACTCCAGGTAGTAGACTTCTCTCTCATATAAGAAGTTAGGCTGGATTAATCCTTATTATCCTCCTATTTTCAGGCCAAGAACTTTTTTAGGCATATGTTTAAAGTTGACTGTTGTGAAGGGGGATCATAACAGGTTACCCAGGGGGCTATCCTCTCTCTCCTGTTATTTAACATCTATGTCCGGCCACTTGCTGGACTGGTGCAGAGCTTTGGCATAGAGTGCTACCAGTATGCAGATGATACCCAGCTACTCTTGCGTCTCAAACGTGGGACAACCGCGATTCCTGAGAACTTTAAGCTGCGTTTAGAAGCAGTGATGAGTTGGCTGCGAGCGAGCAGACTAAAAGTGAATCTTGCAAAAACTGAGATACTCTGGCCCGGCCAGCCGTCAGAATTAATCCAGTCTCTGCCTGATTTCGATGGGGAAGTTCTGATTCTGTCTGCCACTGTTAAAAGCCTTGGGGTTGTGTTGGACTCATTGCTGATGATGGAGGCCCAGATCACTACCATAAGTAAGCAGGCCTTTTTTCATTTTCACCAGGCAAGGAAATTAGTATCCTACCTTTCGGTAGAAGCATTGGCAACGGTAATCCACGCAACAGTCACCACTAGGTTGGACTATTGCAATGCCTTATATGCCGGCCTTCCGAAGTCAACAACCCAGAAGATTCGGATGGTCCAAAATGCGGTGGCCAGGCTGCTAGCGGGATCATCTATAAGATTCCATATTACACCGATTCTGCAATAACTGCATTGGCTACCAATAGAACATCGGATCTCTTACAAGATGCTGATCCTGACATTTAGAGCTCAAAATGGCCAAGGACCTTTATATCTTAGGGACCGCCTCATTCCTTTTTCCCATCATACCGGTCCCTAGGGAGGTACACCTGGAAGCTACAAGCCGTAGAGCTTTTTCGACCTATGCTCCAATTCTGTGGAACTCATTGCCTCCATATGTTAGAGCAATGTCACTTGCGACCTTTTGTAAAAGCGCTCAAGACTTGGCTGTTTGGTTGTGCGTTTAAGCAATCAGATCTAATTTGCCAAATGGTCACTGTTGAATGTTTTTATGTTGAATGTTTTTATATTGTGAAATGCTATTTTAAATTGTAAGTCGCTCAGAGCACCTTGCTGGAGAGCGACTAATTAAGAAATAAAGTGAAGTGAAGAAGTGAAGGTTGTTGCATATTTGTGTACATGTATGGAAAAAAATGTAGGTTGAAATCCTCCTGGAAGTAACACCAATGCTATGTTTCTGCACTTTGTGGAATAAAAATTGCTGACTTCAAGTTGCTTTTTAGACCCCCTTCTCCACTGCCATATAAAATCCAGATTATCTGCTTTAAACTGGATTATATGGCAGTGTAGACTCAGATAATCCAGTTCAAAGCAGATAATGTGGATTATCTGCTTTGATAATCTGGATTATATGGCAGTGTAGAAGGGGCCTCAGAAGTCAGAATGCTGCCAACCTTTCCCCTTCCCTTGCAATACTATTACCTATTACTTTTTGTTTTCTTTCTTCTTCACCATTTCACTCTCATCACCACCACTGCCTTTGCTTCTATCATCATAAAAACTATGCCATTGCATAAATCATGCTTTATTTTATAGTCATTTAACTGTGGTTTAGTATTAAAGATTGCATGCCTGTTTCTGTCTGTACATATTTTATCTGGTTTGCTTGCACCTTTTCTGATTGAATAATAATAATAATAATAATAATAATAATAATAATAATAACGCCTTGAATCCATTTTTAACCCATCTCTAAATATTTTTTTTTCCTTTTTGAAACCATTAATATTTATTTCTGTTCTAATGTTTGTGTAGTTTTGGGTTTTAAATTGTATTTCATTCGGTTTTACCGTAAGCTGCTTTGAGTCTCTTTTGTAGTGAGAGACAGTGGAGTATAAATAAACGTAATAATAATAATAATAATAATAATAATAATAATCTCTTTGAGTCCCAGTCCTAGGAGAAAAGTGGCATTTAAATAGATATAAGCTCTGCTAAATAATGTCCCGGATTTATTTGTTTGTTTTTTGTTTGTGTAGGGCATTTATACTCTACTCATCAACCAGACATTTGGCTAGGTGTTTCTGCATAAATCATGCCATACCTTATAGCAGTAACTCAAATCTGGTTTTTGAAACAAAACTTTATCCATCTGGGGGAAAAAAGCCCAGGGCCCAAACAGTACAGACATTTGACTTGTTTCCAAGCACATCATCAAGTTAGTTGTGTATTTGGGCATACCCAGGAGTCCAAGATCCCTCTGATCTTCAGTGTTGACACATTTTATCCATGTGGCTGCTCCATATAAACGCTGAGATAATGATTTGCACAAAATACTTGAGTGCTTAAAAAGGCCACCCTTGCTGTAGAAATATTTACATGGAACAGCTGGAATATTATGTGCAGGGAGATGTGCAAAAGCTAGGAAGTTTAGAATGTGGAAGAAACCGATACCTAGATATGCGTCCAACAATGTGTTTATCAAGCTCTCTTCAGCAAATCATCTCAAAATGTGGAGAACATAAACATCTTTATTTTTCAGTACTTGTGAGATGATTGATAGTGGTTACATTAGAAAGCCCAAACTTTGAAATGAGTAACTATAGTCAAAATAAACAATATTGAATGATAGTAAAAAACCAACTTAAAAAATGCTTTATATCTCACAAAATATAAGAAGCAGTAGAGGAATAAACCTTGAGAATGAAACAATACATTTATGCTACTGTGCCAAAACACATATAAACAAATGAATATACTTTCATCACCAATATGAGAATGTTTTGAGGCACTTCTCATAGCTATATCTGTAATGTACAAAACCTTACATGCATGTACTGTATTGTTTTGCAAGAAGCAAAATGGAGATGGTGATGGATTATTTGTAGATCTACATCAGCAACCACAAATAATATCTGACCTGTAGGAGAAAAAAGTACCTATATTTGTTGTTGGAAATGTGGATTCTGTTGTGACTTGCATAACTGCTGGTCTATTGTCAGTTTTTTCATAAACAGAATATTGCAGGTATAGTATTTCTTCCATTCTAAGACACACTTTTTCCTATATAAACATCTCTAAAAGTGGGGTGTATCTTAGGGCCTTTCCAGACAGGCCCTATATCCCAGGATCTGATACCAGGTTTTCTGCTTTAAACTGGATTATACGAGTCCCCATGGTCAGACAATCTGGGATAAACAGAAAATCTGGGATCAGATCATGGGATATAGGACCCTTGAAATACGAAGATATCTTATATATTGTTGTTGATGGTGTTGGTCTTGAAATTAGCATGTGCTTACAAATGATGGTGTCTTACCGTTGAAGAAATAAAGAACAGTAGATCAGTGCATTCAGTCTAATCAGGGAAATAGCAGTATGATTTATCTTGAGTACTAGATTTCAGAAAGAGAGAATGAATCTGAAATCATACAGAATATAATGTGACACTAATAACATTGACAAAATTAGAGTCAAAAGAAGATGTGTGTTATTATGTCATTCTGAAACATTTTTGGGAGAATAAAAATAATTTATGTATGGGATATGTATTTAGACTGCCAGGAAACATCTGTTATTTTCCTTTGTAAAGTAGCGATTTCTTATTTTTCAAGACATAATTGTAGGTGATCATTAGGCTTGGGTGGGTGGGTGGGTGGGTGTAAGGTGGGAAATCTCATTCTACCATTTCAGGATGATTCACCTTTGGATCATTGACCCCTGGCTGAAACTGTATGACTACATTGCGACTGATACGATTATTGTGGTACCTGCAAATTCTAGTCTTTTTCATATGAACAACAAAATGTTATTTTCAGTTGCTATTGGTGAGCTGCTCTCTCTCTCTCTCTCTCTCTCTCTCTCTCTATATATATATATATATAGCAAGCTCGATTTATGTAAGTTTTGTTTATGTGGTTAATATTTATTAATTGTATTGACAATCAAAAGTAGTGCATTATCTCTAATGCAGTAAGTTACCCTCTTCATTCCAAAGCTTACATCTGTTGAATTAGCACATGGAGAAGGGTGTGCAGTAGCTGTGATCCCTTTTTTTTTCACTCTCCATGTGCGGACAGCATGAAGAAATAAGAAATGCTTTTAAAGGTTTCTGGTCATATGGTGAGGGTCCAAATGTAGTGAGACCTTTCCTGTCCAGACTTACTGCTGTGCACATGAGGAGAGGAATAGGGATGAAGGGAGCAAGTCTTATATACTCTGCTTTCACATGTTGATTCAGCATGCTTATAAAACAGGGTAATAGGACCATGTGTTCTGTTTATCAGAGGACCATTAATGTCATATGTGAGATCATCTTGCGGGTGAAAGATAAAGAAGCAATGTAATGGATTACATGTGAAGGTTAGAGAAAAGTTACATAGTGAAATGAATCTAGTTAGACATTGTAAAAGTGGAATCCTCATGCTACATTCTTAACTCAATTAAATCTGGTTATAAAATTTAGCATTTTGTATATTGCTGCCAAGTACACGAATTTAAAACAATGGCACAAGACGCTTAACCTGTTACTAGCTCTTTAAGGAGTATTTTTCAGGGTTGCTTGTGATGATTTAAGAGATAGTGTTCTGCATATTGGCACAGGGCTAACAGGTTCTTTGGCACAAAGTATGGCATAGACAGTTTATGGAGGCTAATAATTAGGTTTCACAGAGAGTAATCACACATATTCGACTGCTGTTTTGAGAAAATAGACTAGTTTGGTACAGATGTTACTCTCCTTTAATTTACTGGTATGTAATTTTCTGTTCATAAGTCAAGGGTAAATGAGAGGAGCTGCTCCCATTGAATATATGGCGTTTTAATTGACTTACTGGAATAAAGTTTGCAAATTGGCACATAGGGAGTTCCTTGCATGATTTCCTTTTGTGGTAAGATTTATTATTGCCTCCCTATGCACCGCTTTGTACTTTCAATCACGCTGTATTCAGAACCATAATGGTTTACCTATGTACTAGTATAAGACCGGATTCATAGATTGCCAAAGAATGTCTGTGCTTGCTAATCCAATATTTCATGGGCAATGTATCAAGGCATTATCTTTGTCTTTAACTATCTTTCCTTTGTTGTAGCTGAGGTTAGTGGGAGAAATAAAACCTTGTCATGGCAGTACAATAAACCTTCTGTTCGTCCTGTAACTAAATTATTCTTGCTAATTACAATAAGCACCCCTTCCTCTTGTTTATATGTACATCTCACATTTTAAATTTATCATTTTTAGCCTCTTAATTCTGATGTTACTGATATACATTTAATCTCAATTTATTTGAGCTTGTCATAGTTACAAAGCTTAATGTATGGAAACAATATTTATTCCAGCAGCTGTTAAAAATCTGTGGATATGGATTAATGTCAGCTTCTAAATGTGCAGTGCTTTAGTTAATTCCATCCAAGGACAGATGATATCATCCTGTAGGAAGGAATATATTAGAAACTGTCAGCCAAAAGGTAGTAAACCTAGGTGATATGTTATAAGGAGGACTAAAAGGTCATTCAAAGAAGAGATATTGCTAATAAGTCAATTAAAACATTTTCACTGACATTTTACAAATTTCTGGGTAGGCTCTAAAACATTTTCTAAGCTAGCTAAATTCATGTCCCAGACTGGAAAAACAGAAATCATATCTATTCCCTGGAAATCCTTTAGGAAATGAGCAAAATGGGAATCAACTATCCTGAGATAATCCACTTGGAGGAAATAAAGACAGAGGAGGAGCTGTTCATGTCACCTGCATGACCAAATCAGCATATTATTTCTGAGCTGTGCTTTGATGTGGGCTCTGCATGTTAAATTTCTCTTCTTTTGTGTCTTCATGACTTCACGGCAAGGATACCATTATGAGATTTATACAGAGCTTATCAGTTTCTGAAATATATTATTGCCCATCTTTCGACTGGGACCAGCCAATGAGATCTAAATTTTGCCAGTGTTTAATTATTTGCTGTATTACCATGGACTGTGTCCAGCAAGATTCATACCAAGCCTAAAATCATTAAATTTAAGATGTCACATGTGAACCTCTGCCCCATTAAGACCAACAGAGAAGGCTTCCTTAATTTTAAATATGCACCCAGTCATAGTCATGAGCGATGAGTTCTCCAAAACTTTTGAAATCACTTTCCACTGAGACTGTGAAAGGCTAGGAGACTATGGCCCCTTCTACACTGCCATATAATCTAGATTATCAAATCAGATAATCCATATTATCTGCTTTGAACTGGACTATATGAGTCTACACTGCCATATAATCCAGTTATCCTTGTGCTTGTTAACATTTTATATGGCAGTGTAAAGGGGGCCTACATTTGTCTTAAGAAACCTTGGCTGCACCCCTTCATTACAACTACATTTGGAAGAAAACAACAGCAATTTTTCTCTCTCTCTAAATGCCCTCTAAGGTGGCCACTGTATATTTTCATATTTTAATACCAAGAGAAAACATGTTTAACAACAGGAAAAGAGCAGAAGCAATGTCCTGTTAGCTTCCTGATTTAAAAAATGCATTGGCCCAAGGGGATGTCAAATGTGGTGGAAAAGTGCTCCAAGATCACTAGAAGAGATACTGAAGCATTTTTTTTTTAAAAAAAATGCAAATAGTGTTTTTGAATCCTGGGTGAGAGACAGGCTGCTAAATATGATGGGAATACCGTCATAGCTACTAGAGTGTACTGGGGAATATTTCTGGAAAGGAAATTGACCTTTGGGGCCTCAAAAATGGTTCCGAGGGTTGCATGCAGTCTGCATCCTGCACTTTGCTTACCCCAGCTCTAATTCTTGGAAGGAAATCCATGGAATACAAGTCATCAAGAAATACCTCCTTTGGAAATAGTGTAATGTGTTTAATCAATGAAGGGCATGCATGTGAGAGAGAATATTGTGACAGGGAGGCGAGTCAGAATTGAAATAATTGTTTATCTTGAGTCCTTGAAAAGGCAGAATATAAACTGATTAAAATAAATACATAAAATATTTATAATATTATAATGTAATGCCATAAAATACTACTAATAATATAATATTATAATTATATTTTATATTATATGTAATATTACTAATAATATTACAATATATTGGTATAGTACGATATAGTAATATCTAATATTGATATTGTACTATGCTAAAATTATAATATATTATATGTATATATATGTTGTAAACCACTTGTGAGTCCCCTTCGGGGTGAGAAAGGCGGCATATAAATGTCATAAATAAATAAATAAAAAACATTTTGTGGCATAATTTTGTATTAGGAGTAGTAGTTGTAGTTAGTCATACTCAATTTTTAGTCTATTCCACATCCTTGTGATTGATAACGATACACACATCTTTCAGTGTTGTAGCTCCCAGGTCCATACCTTCGTTCCTAGGGACAAAGAAGACCTATTAATCTTTATTCCCAGCATGGATAGCATTATTTTATCAGATTGGTTGATAAAACTATGGGGAATTATGGTTATAGAGAGCTACTCCAAGACATTATACCATAAGGACCAGTTTTCAAATCTGACTGCTCATCTTTACTTGGGAGTAAGCCTTGTGAAAGGCTCTGGAACATTCTTCCAAGTAGAATAATGCTTTTGATGACAGAATTAATATCTTGCTGTTCAGCACTTTTATTTTCCTCGGTGTGACTTCGTGTACATGCATTGGTGTTGTACGGCCCAGAGCTATCTCCAAAGCCCTGGGTACTGTATGTGTTCATTTACAGATGTGAGCATATGGTACAGAGATGCAGAAGGAATTATGACTGCAGTGCCTTAGGCTGAGTTCTTGGAACTCTGAATAGTTAAGTGAGCCATTTTTCAGCAGTGAAATATTTTCTTTCATTGGTCAGAAATTCATATTTTCTGATATGTAAAAATTTTGAAGAAAAGAAGGAAAGATGGTTATGACAAGAATTACCAAATAAGTCTTCATTCCTATTTCCTTCAAGAAAATACCAGTACATTGGAATTGGGATCCTAGTACTTGCAGCCTAAAGTTTTTTTTCAACTCAGTTTTTACAAATGTGGGTTGGCTATTTTTTAATTTTTTTGTTCAAACAAGTGGGGAAGGGCTGGCTGCTTTCTTTTATGGCAGTTATCTCCAGACATGTGACTTTCCTTTGCTTTCAGGTTCATTCAAAGCTGAACGAAGCCACTGACACCCCTTAGGACAGAGAGCTCCCGCTGCTTCTGGTACCTTGATGTTATTTCCCAAGCTCTGGGAACCAGTACATATGCACCAATACAACTGTGGTGTGCTTCTTTCTCCCTTCCTCTGATATTGATGTTACAGATATGTAGACAAAGCCAACATGAAAAACTCATAAGGGCTGTGAGAAAGAATCCAGGTCCCCTCCCTCCAGCTGGTCAGCTTAGCTCAGATCTTTAAGGATCTTTAAGGATCTTTAAGGAAGGAAATTTCCAATTGTTCTCATGCCTCCAAGACATTATCACGTGTACCATAAGACTGCTTTTAATAGTTATTTTCCATTATACAGATTCAGCTGAATGTCAGAAGAACAAACCCTGCACATTAATAAAATTATATTGGTAGTCACAAAGAAACATTAGCAATCATAATCCTGTGATAGCATCAAGAAAAGTACTAGGAACTCTGTGATAACCCACATTTTCATGTATCATAGTACGTATTGTTAGAGTCTAGAAAGTTTGTTGTGATTAGAGTGCACTTAATAAGTACAATTTTTGAAGCATGTATTTCATAGGAGGACAGTTATTTTTATGCACTCCACATCCAAGGAAAAAATGAACAAGATATTAAGTGATCCCAGATCACCTCTTCTTTTAGAGATGCCTCTGATTCTACCTTCTCTTTCTACAAGCAGATATTCCACAAGGAAGGAGTCTAGGAAGGTCTTTTGTTAGTATCAGCCATACTTTGCTGGAAAGAAGCCCAAGGTTAATTCTCTAATTTGTCCTGCACATAATTATGGAAGGTTGATGGTGTATGGACATGAGGGATATAATGTCTTCACTTTTGAAAGTTTTTGTGTATTTTGTGAAACCAAATATCATAAAACTAGCAAAGGCTTTATTTGAATCATGCCATTCTATGGAAAATACATTCAATAGGTGAAATTATTGTAAGTTGGAAAAACAAAAGTATTTTACACATTTAAACCGGGGGTGTGCGAAAGCCATATACATCCATTCCGTTTTCAGGTCCCATCCCCCCCCCCCCAATTCTGTTTTTGGAAATATTCTTCCTGAAATGGAAACACAACTTGAGGTTCCGAATTATGAATCCAAATGCCCCCCCCCCCCTTAATCTCATGGAATCTTACCAAGAACAGAACGGGAGGCACCCAACATTCAAAATGAAAAAAAAAACCACACACCTAATTTAAACACACACATACACATATTTGGAGTGTTGAAAACTGATGCTGAATAAGCATTTCAGCTCTGGCAGTCATTCCCAACCTGCTGGTCCACAAGAACTAAAATATGGTCTGCAGCCTCACCATTACTACACCATTGCATCAAGAGCAACTGGTATCACAAAATTCTCTTATAGTGCCAACACTTATTACATATGGTTTTCTGTGGGCAAGCAGATGGCGACTCCTGGATGGCATATGTTCTGCATCAGAAACTACAGCTTATGTGGTCTATCCAATGCAGTTTTCTGAATCAGCACCTCAAATAACCGAACTGCATCTAAAGTTGACCAAAAACTGATTTGTAACCCTTTTGATACTAATGTTGGAGAGTTTCCCTGGTTAAGTGGTCCCCGGTCAAAAAAGGTTGGGAACCACTGAGCTCTGACAATGATTGATTAAGTCTATCATATTGTTTCTTAGTAATTTTAAAAACGTTTCTAATTGATAAACATCACTTTAATTATCCTCCTCCCCTTTAAATATTTATTGTATAGAGATTTATACTGCAATCCTCATATAAGTTCAGACAAAAATCATAATATGCTTATAATAAGGCTTACTCCTAGGTAGATGGGTATGGGATCACAGCTCTTACTATATCCTTCAAAGCTGATGCTGTGTTTGTGATAGAAGTTATCTGTATCAAATGTTTGTCAGTATATTACATTTGTAGAAATCAAAAACTGAAGTGCTATACTGATGGCACTATTTTTTTCAGTTTGGTGACTGGAAAAAGGCTTATTAATCTAAATACCCTTAAAGAAACCTGTATTCAAAAGTTTCACTCTATTAGCAGTGGCATGAACAAGGCATTGGCTTTGTGGCACATTGCTTATATAAATACAAGGATAGTCACTACTGCATATATAATGAAAGGAAACTCAGAGAATTTTGAACCCACTTGTGGTAAGGATCTTTCTTGCTTTCTCATATCAACTGACCATTGTAAAGATCTGAAAGATTTTTATCATCTCATGGTTTTCATCTTTCTGGAACTTTTTACATTCTAGCCCATTCTTACAACTGTATAAATAACTATGCTTTATACTCAAGGCCTAAATACAACTTTGTACTGTATCTGAACAAGTGGGTTTATAACCACAAAAAGCACACACTAAAATAATTTTTAAAATCCCACATTGCTGTTTCTGTCTCGTTTCTTTTTTTTCTCCCCTACCTCTTTTTTTTAACCTAAAGGAGTTTCTGTTTCAGACTTTTGGAGATCGAGATGTGTGCACCTGCCAAGAGCAGAGTGCAGTAATACCGATTTATAAGTTTAATTTTTTCACTCTTTCAGTGCCAGGTGTGGCTGCTACTGGAGATGTAACCAGAGGTCAGTTTAATTAAGATTGGCCCTTTTCTCTTGGATGCTTTGTACTGAATTGTTGTCACTGAGGGCCTCTCATCCTTTTGTCTAACTCCAGCAGCTGGTGACAGCTTGGCAAATTACGAGTTTCTTGGCTTAAAACAGACTAAATTGCAGACAAAACAAGCCATCAGCTGAGTAAATACCGCACCTCTGTTTGGCTTCATGGGAAAGGAGGAGATTAGCATGAGTACTTAGTGTTCATAATTACTAGTAAGAGGCAAATAGTAGGCTCAGGCTGACTGGAGATTGTCCCATTATATCCAATTAACACCCACTTGATTGTTCTTAATTACTTGGGTTTGATGACAGCAGAGCAGAGATGTCATTCTTCCGACATACAAATACCACCTGGGTCACTCACTGATGTACCTACATGATGGTATAAAACATTGGATTCATTGTGAAAGGGCTATTGAATATTGTGGTTGTTTTGTAATCACAACAGAAAACAGAACATCTTCTGATTATTTTGCAGCACTTCTTCATTGACTTGAACAGCTAAAATGGAGGATTTTTCCCCCATTAAAAATTTGAGGTTGGGAAGAAAAACAATAAACATGCTGCTGAAAAAGAGTGCAGGTTTTTATGAGAAATAAATGTAAAAAACTAAATGTGGAGAGTTAAGAAATATAATTGGGGAGGCAGGTGGTCCCCTCTCTAAATTGGATACATGAACTCTCAATACTGCCTTTGATTATCTTGAAAATAAAGATTTGGGACAGAAAAAAATGACCCTTAGACCTCAATAACAGTACATGGACATTGCAGGACTGGCCAGCATAACCTCTTAACAGATTCAAAAATGGTAAAATTATATATATTAACAGGAGCCTAACACCTCATCCTTTTGATAAAGTCTAATCCCTCATGTATGATGCCTGGATGTACAAGCAAACTGTAATGTATCTGTTCCAACTTATGTACACATCAACTTAAGAACAAATCTATAGAACCTATCTTGCATTGTTGTAGGTTTTTTTGGGTTAAATGGCCATGTTCTAGAGGCATTCTCACCTGATGTTTCGCCTGCATCTATAGCAAGCATCCTCGGAGGTTGTGATCCTCACAACCTCATAACCTTTGATGATGCTTGCCATAGATGAAGGCGAAACGTCAGGAGAGAATGCCTCTAGAACATGGTCATATAGCCTGAAAAAACCTACAACAACCCAGTGATTCCAGCAATGAAAGCCTTCAACAATACATATAACCTATCTTGTTTGTAACTCGGGGATGTCCTGTACTTATAGACATGTTTAGTGCCTCTGAACTTGTATCCACTGAAGTTTTATTTGCATTCATCTTGCTACCTCTCTTTTCCGTTACACACAAACTATTTGTTCTGGAGATTCAGGAAAGAACTAAAGTACAATAGACTCTCAGGCTGGATCTACATTGCTGGATCTACATCAGATCCTAGGATCTGATCCCTGATTATTGCTTTGAACTGGATTATATGAGTCTCCATCGCCACATAATTTGAAATAAGAAGATAATCTGGGATTAGATCCTGGGATATAGGGCAGTGTAGAAGGACTCTCAGGCCCCTTCCATGCTGCCCAAAAATATGGAAGTAACTGGGTTGCTATCCCCACCTCCAATCAAAACTCTGGGCTTTTCCTTGGACAGTGGCTAGATGCATCCAACCACCCTCTAGCCCCCCATTGTCCCATCAAACAGCCAGCAGCATTTGGAGAATTCTCCTGATGTATGAAAATGATGCTTCAGGAAGTGGGGGAGGAAGAATTCCTCCCTCCTTCCACACACACACACATCCTGATGCATCATTTTTGTGCTGCCAGCAGGCCTCCTCAGGTAAGTTTTAAGGGGAAAGTGGGGGCTGGGGGCAGGGGTGTGCATCCCGCTCCTTTGAGCCTGAAGAACTGGAATGATAGATGCAGACCCGGCACCTGTAAAGATCTGGACCTTAGCTTAAGGTCTGCATCTTTGCAGGTGCCAAATTAATTTGAAGTAATCTGGGATTTTCTTCAGATAAATTCGGGTTTAATTCGGGTTTAATTTGGGATTAATTTGGTTTTACCTGAAGCATTGTTTGGCTCCAAACTAACAGTTCTAATCATATAAAAATACCTTGAAGTGTGCAGTGCACAGAAACAAGAGGTGTATAGAAAGCAGAATGACAGGGTATATGTAGATGGTAAAAATTGAGAGCAGAAGGCCCCTTCTACACTGTCATCTGAAATCCAGATTATCTGCTTTGAACTAGATTATATGGCAGTGCAGATTCATAATGCAGTTCAAAGTTGGATTATATGGAAGTAGAAGGGGGTGAAGAAATGGTAGGGGACTTTTTGACAGTATTTTTTTTCTTTTAATTAAAGTTCCCAGAACTGTGTGAGCAACAAACACACTAAAGGAGTGCCAAGAGGTTAATTTCAACTAGGAGGACAGATTGTATATGTCATAATACCCTTCGGCCCTAAAGGTTTGGACATTCTGAAAGGGCCATCACAGCAATTCTAGTTATTCCATTTTACTAAGGGCCTTTTCCATTTCTTGCTTCAAAAATTCTTAAGAATATGCCAATTAACACAGCCATGTGATACATTCCTCTCTTCCTAACCTTTATTCTCTTGAAGCCTTCCTATCTCCTTGAATCGGGCAGAAAGAGAGATACTTTACCTCCTGGCATTCCAATAACCTAAAATAACTAATTCTTTAAAGTATAAGATTAATTCAAGCATTGAGTTCAGACAAATTGGAAGTAAAGTTAACAAATTAAGAACTGTGTACATTCATTAATGAATTATTTCAATTTTGTGCAAAATAGACACAGACTGGTAAAATATAATCACTCCATCCACAGCAGATATATGAAGCATGAGTAAATGCTAATATGACCAACTTCTCAGATACAAAATATGCGAGTTTGTTCTCTTTGTGGGAATGGTCTGATTTTATTTTGAAATGTATTGCTTTTATTGTATACTGATTTTTTTTTACCATTGTGGGCCTTTCAGTACACCAATTATACTTGAAACAAGTGAACTTGCCCCTCTTGATTTTTTCTGGCATCCTCATCTATTGTAGATATTCCCAGAGGTGGCATAAACTGCCGCAAAGAATTAGGAATAGGATGTGTGGGTTTTCCTACTCATTTTAATGATATTATTATACATTATCTTTTCTAAAAAAACTTCTTGCATGTTTTTTATCATGCAGCAAAATCTAACCATTTGCATTGAAGTTATATGAACTCTTAACTTCTATGACAAATGTCCTAAGGTTAAAGAGAAAATCTCTATAGTGTCATAGAAGGAGGTGTGTGTGGCTCAGAAACTATGCCGTGCACTTGTGGTTCTTTCCAATTAGGGTAATCATCTTTGTAAGAATGAAACAGTGAGGTTTAATAATTCAAGTTCATTCCTTACAGGTGTCCTTTAAGGGAGTGCTTTACGAAGTTGTACTCAATTTAACTTAAGACATAAGTAATACTTTCAATTCAGAGCAATGGTTCAGAACCTATCTAAATGTCCTTTTTGCTAAGAAATTATCCTAGTTTCGTTACCAAATGTTATTTTATGTATTACTATAATGGCCTCCTTCTCTTAGATATGGTAGAATGGCTATATCACCTCGGCTCATTTTTATGCTGTCCTTTGGTATTTTCAGATCGTCATCCAGGCAATGAGGTTTCTGCTGCACATTTTTCTAGAATATTTCCTTCCCAAAACTCTGTGTCCACTTGTCACACCCAATGCAACAAAACGTTGTTGGTATGTGGGCAAGCAATGCTATCAACTCACATGGAAAGTGATGACTTGACTGCCTTGCTTTTGATTCTGTAATGTAATCCTTCTTGAATACATTCATTTTTGGCACTAGACCTGCAAGTGTATGTCTACCCTTTCCTATGTCATCCATCTGATAGAATTTAGGGCATAATAGATTTACCAAAGAAGACAAAATTACTTTTACAAAATAACTTAACATTATTTCAGAAAATCCTCAATTAATACAAATATGTATTTTATTGATACAGCAGATTTAAAAGTTTTGTAAAAAATTCCTACTTTATCTTTTCCACGTTTAATGTTCAAAAAACTTCAGTAAGTGCAGCTGGTGCAAAAGATAGCAGCCAAACCGCCATGCAGTGTCCCTTGTATAGAGTATTGCTTCTTAAACTGTGGGTCCTGACCTCAAATGGGGCTCCCTTAGCTCAATGTTAGGGTTGTGAAAAATTTGGCAACAGTAAAAGTTTTCAGATTGCCACCTAGTGGCTGTTGTAGACAATACACAAATCTGTAAGCAAACAACATGAAATGTCCACAGTGGACTCTGCAGAAAATGCTTCAGCTGCACTTCATAAAAAGGGAGAATCACCCTGTTTAGCAAGCCTTGCAAATGTTGAATTATTATCAGTAAATATTTGATTTTATACCTATCTTGTATATCTATATCCCCAGAGTCATTTAAGTATTTCTCAGATGGAAAAGGTTCACAAGTGGAAAAGTTTCAACAGGCCCTGGCATAGACCATAGAACTCTAGTATATTTCACTGGCTTTCTAATCCCAAGTGAAGATTTTTTTTATCTTATCTAAAGGTTGTAAACATCTGAAAGATTGCCTCTAACATGAATCAGCACAGATCTATCATTCTTCCATCTGAGGCCCATCATACCTCTTAGGTCCAATTACATTGTCATATAAAATCCAGATTATCTTGAATTGGATTATATGGCAAAATGGATCCATATAATCCAGTTCAAAGCAGATAAACGGATTATCAACTTCCATGATCTAATTTATATGCCAGTGTTAGAGTCAGCCTAAGATAGATGATGTTAGTAGTAGCTTGAGATAGGACCTAATGACTCAGGCATTTAGAGTAGATCAGTTTATCCTAAGGTTGGCTTGATTTACAGTAATTAACAGAATGGGTCTACTCTAGGAGAGACTACCCAGTAGGATTTCAGCCGATATGTGGCAGTACCATAGATGTGCAGGTCTCTTCTTCTCTTGCACAGGTCTCTCCTTCTGTGTATAAAGAAATAGAAATAGAATTAAAAGTATTTCAGATACATGGCCACTGAACTAACATTAAAAGTATAGAAAACAACAGCAAGTAGCATTTTAAAAATGTATTACAATTAAGGATGCATCCATAATGACTGAAAAGTCCCTGATTATGTTGCTATTTTTCTCAGTTTATACTGGGTTAAAATAAATTATCCTAGGGAACTGGTATAAAAAGTATCTGATTGTACTAGGGATTGGCAGAAAATATTCTTGGATAAATGAAGTAGTTATGATTCTTCAAAATAAAATTAGAAACAATGGGAATAAAATCTGGATTATATGGCAGTGTAGACTAAAGGGCCCTGCCAGACAGGTCCAAAACGTGGGGCCTGTTTTGCTTTTATATGGGGCGTCCAAACACCATCCCAGGTAAAAGCAAATTAATGCAGAGAAAACTGGGTTTTCCCAGTTTACTTCACATTAATTAAACATCTGGAAAGATCTGGACCTTAAACTAAGGTTCAGATCTTTCCAGGTGTGGGCCTTGTGGTAAATGACTCCCGGGACTGTTTCTGCAGTCCTGGGGGTCAATCTCCACAGCCATCAAAGTACTTTAGGGTCCTGGAGCCCAAAGGAGCAGGAGGGCACCCACCCCCTCCCCCCAGGATTCCCCCCCCCCCCACCTCCTGACACATCATTTTCAAATGTGAGGAGTACTCTATGGAGGGGCCTGCACTACAGGCAGGCCCCTCAAGTAAATTGGAGGGGGAATGGGGGGGGGCTGGAAGATGGTTGGTTACCAAAGGTTGACCTGGGATGTCATCTAGCCACCACCCGAGGTGTGGGTGGGGGTGGGGACACAAACCCAGGAGAAAGCAGGTTATTTTAACTAACTTCCTCGCAGTTTCTGCCCTGTGTAGAAGGGCCTTAATAAAATCCAGTTCAAAGCAGATAACCTGGATTTTATTTGGCAGTGTAAATGGGGTCTGGGGAAAAAAGGCTACCTGCTTTTCTCAAAATGTCTATAGGAGAGGGACTAGCAGATCTTGTATTTCAGTCAAAAGATCTGGGCTGCTACTAATCTGAGTCCAAAGAGACTAAACACTGGGCAAAAAGGAGCCTCAAGCAAATTATGCACTGCAGATTTGAAAAAAAAAGACCAACATACATTTGTTTTGAATTCCACTGATTGAAATGGTATAAATGTGGTAACTGATAATATAATAAATGTATTATGTAGAGAAAATGTAGAATGAATATGAATGTTTTTATGTTGTTTGAAATTTCAGCCTTTTCTCAGTGTGAAGGTGACATTCTTTGCAACAACATAGTGGGGAAAACTCTTTTTCTCCATGCTTTTAGCAATGTTGCTGGCAGGTGGGTGTTTGGATATAATGTATACATACATTTGTAAACTACATTCTATAGGTGGTTGTACAGCAAAATTGCCTAAAGTGGCATACAAGGATTTGAAACCATATAATAAAAATCCTCCAATCAATAACAGCATAAAAGCAGCAGCATTTCCTCTGGTTCAGCTGTCTGCTTGCAATGCAGTTTTAGTGCCTAGTATTTCTTTGTTCATTAAACCTGCTATCTTTTACATATTTACTTAGGAGTAGGCTCCACTGAACACAGTAGGACTTACTGCTGAGGAGTCATACCTAGAGTCTTGCTGAAAATAAATGCATTATGCATTTATTCATTACACACACACACACAATGTTTTTCTTAGGGCAAACCAAGTGATTTATGTAAAAGACTGAAAAGAGCCTAATATTTATATTCATATTTTTAAAATGTAACCTTTTACAATAAATTTTTCATAAATGCTAAAATCTTAGGAGAAAAGCTAAACCAGTAGGTTGAAGATGTCTTGCATAGATATTTATATTTTAAGTATTTTTCCAAAGAAAAATACTCAGAATTTGCAGGCATTCACTTTGATGGGATGATGTGGACATTAAACTAGCAAAATGTCACATTAACTTATCTGAAAGCTGCTTCTTTATTCAGTCACTTCTCACTAGGAGGGGAGGGTTACCTCATTTATATTAGTAGCCCCCCCCCCCCCCCCCGTCCCAAACTTAAATTACATAGAACCATTTGGGGAGGATGACATGTGTGCATCTTTGTCACATCTTTTATCATCACTACCATTTCTCCATCTAATACAACTTGTGACAAACGCGAACATTAATTACAGTTAACAAAGCAATACGAAATGAAGTGTTCATTTTTTGGGGGGGGAAAGCCAATCCAATCAGTGAGATTTCATCTTACACTGAGCTTCAAGTCAAAGTTCAGAAGTCAGAAATCAAGTACCATCAGTTATCAAATTATGTTAATGATTCTAATGAAAGCTTCTGGTATTTTGCTCAACACTGTGTTACTATTATGGCAACTAATAGGACAAGAAAAGCTGATAGCCATGAATAAATTAAATCTGACTGCTAGGGTTTTTTTCTTTTTTTTCTTTAAACATTTGACAATCTGTTTAGTTACTGTTACTTTTCATGTAAAGCTCATGGAAGAGTACAGAGTGTGTGTTTTAATCTTATTAGTGCATGCACAAAAATTACTTTCACATATCATTACGGCTGTGAGACACAAACCATCAGAAAGGAAGGAAACCAACATGAAAAGCCAACATATTTCTAACAGTTATGCCTGGATTCCGATTGATGGTTGGGCATCCAGTGCTGTAGAGATTGCTGGTTAATTTCCATATAATATGACTGTCTGAGTTCACTCATCCTATGTCAGAATATCCCTAAAATTCTTCATTAGAAGAAACAGACATGGAATGAGGAGGCAAGCAAAAAAGGGAAGTCGAGTGTTTTTCTAAACTTCCAGATAGTTTATAAGCATACAAGAGCTGGAGGAAGTTACTAGAGCAGTATCATAGCTTGTCTCATGCCACACTCATCACATGCATGCACAGAATTGTATGCCTTTTATACAATAATAAATGATTTCATTACCTTTAACCAATAATAAATATAGAGTGCTGTCTTCATTAACTACTTCAGTTGAGCACATTGAGTTTCAAACACGGCTGAACATGCTCAAAATGAAAACCACCTTTCCTGCCAGTTTTGTATCACTCAAAGTGAGAGGAAGTGCTTCCAAATTGTAATACAATTGATATTTACTTAATCATTTTCACTGTTCCTTGCCACTTTTTGTAACAAACTTGGTCAAGTTAATGGACATTATTTGAGGTGTCTTAAAGTAAGCCAAAAGTACAGAGCCATGCATCAGTGCCTTCATTTTTACCTCTGTGAGGCAACCAGGAGTCTAAGGAGTTTATCCCACAAAGTCACCATCCCGCAGTATTTGCATGGTCACAAATTCCAGCAACATACTGGGATGATCACCCCCAGTATATCATGCCTTTGGTGGTTGTGTGACAATGATGCCTCACTGTTCCAAGGCCCCATGGTCAGGCTTTCTATTTGGCATCTCCATAAATGTATTAAAACATTTTTAATAAAATAAAGGTTTCAGCAATAAATCAGTTTAATTTTTATTTTTTTAACCTTTCATTACTTGGAGAGGGGGGAGAGCAGGACAATCCTGCTCCCTGATATCACTTTTATGGACAAGATTTCTTCAAAGAGGGTTTTACTTTATCTTCACCAGAGGCTGAGAGAATAGATTTGCCCAGGATCACCCAATACTTTCCATGGGTGAGTGACTTTATCACACAGAGATGGGGCAGAAGCTGTGTGTAACCAATTGCTAGTCTGCCACCATGACGAACTCATCACCTGCTATGGATGAGCAGAACCTGTTGATATTCAACTTACCTACCTGGTGCAATTACTTCTGTGCAATGAAGTCCTTAGAAAGCGATATTGTTCAAGGGAATGGAATAGGTAGAAAGGTGAAAATGAGAGCCAGCATGATGTAGGGATTTGAGCTTAGACTATGAGACGACACCAGGATTTGGGTCCTCATTCAGCCATGGAACCCACAGGGTAATCTTGGCCAAATCACATTCTCTCAGTCTTAGAGGAAGGCAAGGAAAAAATATCTCTGTAGAAATCTTCTCAAGAAAACCCCATGTTATGTTCTTTTTAGGGTTGCCATAAGTCAGAAATGACTTAGAAACACACAACAAGAAGGTTAAAAACCTTCATAGTGCTGCTGCACAGATCCAGACTGAAAACTCTTTATTGCTCTATGTCTCTGTGCGATCCTCAGATTTGAATGAGAGACTTCAATGAGAGGCTTCAAGAATTGCACTCTTCCCTGCTAAACACAACAAGTTGTGTTAATGCTATTGAACAGCAAGGGTTGACTGCTACTATAATCCAAATAATCGTAAACTGCATGGCCTCTAACACCAGTGCTTCCAGGAAAGTGCTAATTTGTATTTTCCTTCTGTTCATGGTTTTTTGAATCTATTTTTTTAAAAGGAAGTCTAATATATAGCTTGCTCTACATTAATTTTCTTTCCGAACAACTTATGTGGGCAGCTGTTTTTCTGAAAAGAACTGAAAGTCTGAACAGCCTTCATTTT
Source organism: Anolis sagrei (assembly GCF_037176765.1). NCBI lineage: Eukaryota > Metazoa > Chordata > Lepidosauria > Squamata > Anolidae > Anolis > Anolis sagrei. Next base: position 149,885,251 of record NC_090023.1, read on the forward strand.
TGTGCCATTTGTGACAGCTGAAAAAAGTATTGCCACAATATGAGCTGTTTCTAGGAGCAGTAACAAAGAACATGTAATACAGCTAACATTTGAAAACAAAATAAACAATAACAGCAATTTAACATCAGCAATAGTATAAATGTGGCATATTAAAACTATTTGTTACACATCAGAATAAAATATCTTCCGTTTCTAGCAAAATACTCATACAGAGGGTTGCTGTGTGTTTGGCCATTTTCTTCAGTGTTACTGGAATATGGCCGTACAGTCTGAAAAACTCACAGCAACCCAGTGATTCCGGCCATGAAAGCCTTTGACTACACATACAGAAATAGAAGAATTCCAAATGTTTCTCTTTCTCGAGTAAGATACCTCTGTTTTACTTAGTTTACTTTTTTTCCTTTGTATCCCATTAGCTTGTGAATTACTTCAAATACTTGTTTATTATTCCTATCACATTTCTAGTATAAGATGATGGAGCTAAAGTAGAGATTTTCTCGCCATGATGGATAAGAAACTGGTGTTCTACATAATGACATTGCATTCAATTTTCCATCAGTCATAGAAAGCTTTTCAAATAAGGAGGGATGATAGGTATAGTCGCTATTCAAATCTGGGAATGCAGAGATTCCTCACTCCTCATCCACAGCCAACCAACAGATGACTTCAACCAGGGCATGTCTACACTTGCCAAAAAATGAAGAACTCACCTTCAATGGTGGACTGTCTGTCTCCATAACAAACATTGGGGGATACTCCAGAAGAGAAGATGATGGATTGTGGCCTTATCACTGCCACTCCTATCAAGCCATGAAACTCCATGTGAGCACATGGCCTTTGCAGGAAGCTCTGCTGATATCAGAGCAGGGTACCTGCATTACCAATATATCGGGGGGGGGGGGGTTGATCTCCTTCTTCCTAGTTCTGTAGGCACCCCATTCTGTAGTCAACAGAAGCACCTACAGTGGCCAGGAGTTTGCACAGGGCTCCATAGCTGCTTAAGAGTGGCAGGGGCAACATGTTGGAGGGAAGATGCCACCTGCTCCAGTGGAGAAGTACATTCTTGCTATTTGGACAATGGCCTTGGATTTCGCATGAATGTGTCAGATAGGAGGCTGCTCCAGGGCATATTAACACCAGGCTCAAACCGCTTGGTATAGATGAGACCAAGGTTGGAACATATGATACCCCACATGCCAGAAAGCAAGGGATGAAGCAGCAACCTCCCAACAGCCTGTTCTGGCTGATGGTAGTGAAAGTTATCTGAGAACAACACTCCCCACTGGGGTTCACAAAATAGTCTCCTTTCCAAAATGAAGCCTAAAATTAGGCTGGAATGATTTCAATAGAAGTCCAGTGAAACTAAACACCTTACACAGGCAAGGGCCCAACATATACACAGTTGGTGCCATTTCTCCAAAAAGCCTCTCTACTTCCTCAGGGCCAATAATCTGAAGGGTATCCATGACCTGATGACACCATATCACCCTGGATGGCTTAATCTTCGTTAAAAGTCTGAACATTAGAAATATTAATATATTACTGCATATTAGTAAAGTTACTTGCAAAAGTCTTTCTAAATAATAAATTTCTAGAATATAATGAAAATGATGACGAGCCCCATGATACAATAATCAAGAGGCGTGAATTTTCAGACACAACAGCCTTCCTGCCAAACACAGAGCACTGTCTGAAAGTTAGTTGATAGATCAACATGGACTCAATATAGTAATGTAAGGTGGTATTACTACTGTAAATAAAACACATTCTAATTTCTGGGACATAGTATATATATAATTAATAAAATCAACACAGCCCGGTGTTTAGTGTTCAGTAGGAAAATCTCCAGCACTTCTTGGTCCATTTTATTTCTGCCTCACTGGAGGCTTTAAAAAAAGTTTTTAAAAACTGAATGCATCAGTAAGGGATTTGACAGTGTGTTACGACAGTCATCAATCCTTGTGAGCCCTGTAGCCATAAATAAGCTTCATACCGTGCTGCACTAAAGAGGACAGTTTCTCTTCTGCAGGACATTGAAAATGTCGCAGTTAGGGAATTGTTTGTCCCTGTTGCCAGGACAACACCACCAGCACTTATCATTAACTTTCACACCATCTTTAAAAAATAAAAAAACCTGCAGAGCTCTTTGAAGCAATAAAATCGAGTCAACATTGGTCCAAATTTTCAAAGCCGTTATTCTAATTACGATGAGGAGGTATAGATTGATGAGCTGAGTTTTTCACAAAGACTGGTGGCAGTTAATTCCTGTGACCTGTGCAGCTCTAGTAGTCTCTTTTCGAGATGGAGTCTTGGAAGTTCGATTATTAGTGACATCTTGTAAGTGAGAAGAAGCTTATCTCTCCAGAGAGTGTTGATAACTTGAGACAAGGTTTAACTAGCAAGTGGCGAGACAGTGTATGGCAAATAAATAAATATATAAAGCCCGGTATCCCTGATCTTGCTGCAAAAGCACAGTAATGAGAAAATACCAACCATCACAATTTCACAAGCTGCAAACTCACCGGAACCTTTCAGTTGTAAATTCTGGTGGAACGTATTGCCTTTATTTGATAATGTGTGAAGATATTTGTCCCGCTGTTTTTTAGACTGGAAGAGTCAGAATTTAAAGCCAGAAGCACCTGACTATACTTCGACTTCTATCAGACACAGACATTTTATGCCATTTTGTTTGATCTAAGGGATTATCTATGAAGAAAACTTCTTGCTCCATCATATGTATATGTGTGTGTTCGTGTTATAACTACACATTTCAGCTTTTTCCTCAAGAAGTTTTAATTTCTACTTCTTTTTATTGTAGAATCACTCTTTTTAATAAGGAACATGCTATATTTTCCACACATATCCATCCATTACTGCTGTCATTCCTTTATTGACTTTGCATCGTCAGTCTCAAGCTGGCCCTGTTCCTCTAAATCTATTGCATGCATACTGAGTGTTATTCTTTGTCCTTGTAACCTAATTTATTTTTAAAGATTAAGGATGTGGTGTACAGCTGGACTGTGCAGAAATGACTTTACAGTCCTAAGGATTTTAGGTGTGGTTCAAAGGTGGGCGGCCCTTCTGTGATAGCTATACAGAAGTGGACTATAGAGATATACCTACAAATAACAAAGGCTCTGACAAAGGGGTTCATTTTTACAAAGTATTTTTACATCCAGCCAGCCACCCTTTCTATTTCATCTGCTGTATGGCAGGACATTTTTAACAGTATAAGCGCTAAGATTATTGTGAAGGCAGGCTGGAGAAATACTCGCCTTTCAGTGTCAGATTGTAGCAGCATGTTTGCTGCAAATAACGCAGTACTGTAGAACTGGGAAATGATGGAATAATACTCTAGCTGATCCTACTGTAGCTACATATGCCTCCTTACTCCAGTCAAAGTAGACAACAGATGCCTCAAAAATCCCTTAATAGTCTTGTGTGAACAGCAAAACAGAAAAGACATAGATCTGTAAGTAAAAAAATGTATAGATTTGGCCACCAAATGGAAATCATAAAGAAATTGTAGACTTGTAAAAGAAAATATTTCCCCTGGATGTATTTTGGGGAAAAAAGGTTTTGAGTGATTTCTAGAAGATTTAGAATCTTTTTGTTTGCATATGTAAGGCCTGCCTGACATTTGGTATGAGCATATTGTTTATTTTGAATAAAGCAACTGTTGAACCATGTTGAACTGTTGTTGTTGTCCTCCTCCTCCTCCTCCTGTTCTTCTTCTTCTTCTTCTTCTTCTTCCCCTTCCCCTTCCCCTTCCCCTTCCCCTTCCCCTTCCCCTTCCCCTTCCCCTTCCCCTTCCCCTTCCCCTTCCCCTTCCCCTTCCCCTTCCCCTTCCCCTTCCCCTTCCCCTTCCCCTTCCCCTTCCCCTTCCCCTTCCCCTTCCCCTTCCCCTTCCCCTTCCCCTTCCTTCTTCTTCTTCTTCTTCTTCTTCTTCTTCTTCTTCTTCTTCTTCTTCTTCTTCTTCTTCTGTGGTTCAGGAATCTATCTTTTCTATTCTTTCCATATTACTTCTGCCTCTATTACCAAAGTTTCTGTTAAACAAGTAAAGCCCTTGAGCATGTTGGCTCCACCAAGGTGAATCTTACCTGTACACAGATTGGGGTGGGGGGGGGGGGAGTGTTGCTCGACTTCACCTTGGTGGCTTTGGGTCCAGGCTCCATGTTGACAGCAATGATTCATACAGTATATGTATGAGATCCCTATAAGGCCAATGCATGACTGGAACAGTACCTGAAAGTACAAGAGCAACATTGTTAGTCTTAGTTAAGGAGACCTCCTGAAACTAATGGGATTTACAACTCATCCCTTGGCAGTTGAATTAAGGGATTTCTTCTTGCAGCAACCAATGGGATGTAGGTTTTTGGTGGGAGTGAGTTGTAAAAGGGTGAGCATTGCTTCCTGTGCATATAGGGATGTTATCCAAGCAACTCTGAATGACTTGGAAGTCCTTTTTTATGCTGTAGGATTATGGTTTGTAAAATTATATACCTGTATTGCTGAATTCCACTGTAAATAACGTATTAAAATTCAATCAATAGAAATAGAATTTTGTCACCAGTGGAGCTGTTCAAGACATTTTTTTCTGTCTTTTTTTAAAAAAAGCCTTTCCTTGTTAATTAGAAGTGTACATAGTGGGAAATTAACTATGAAATACTAAAAATGATAAATTATTCCATATTTGAAAGTATAAATTAAAGGTTTAGTGTATATAAAATTTGTCATGTTTAATTGCAAGTTCAATTAAAATTCAGGATAATGATGATTTATACAGGTTTCTGTGTAATTTGATATTCATTAGCTTAGCCAGACACATGCTGATATTAGCTCGTTAATTATGTTTCCTTTTGTTGAAAGCAGCCTTGTGAAAGCAATCTGCTCAAAGTTTTCCAAACTCATTCTGCTAAATGAATATTTAGCAGCTGTTCGTGTTATTGAGATGGTCACTGCGGCTTCATTTCACTCATACATGGCATCAATCATACCTACAGTATGACAACAAGGTTTTCTCATTACAAACTCATTTATGAAGGTTATGGGTGACGTTAATGAGCTATTGCATGGCAGTATAACACAACTTTACAGGAACATGAGAGTTTAGCAGCATTTAGTTTCTACAAGTAGCTTATGGTCAAAGTGTTGAGTAATTAAAAGGAAAGACTAGGAACATGACCTCAATACAATTCATGTTTTTGGCAGTCCTTTTTACTCATCTATTTCACTGTGGTATGAACATCAATCCACGGTCACCCAATAGTAGACTTTTCATCACCCCACCCCCATGTCCTTCAAGTATGCTTTGGATTGTGAACCACAGTGTTACCCAACTAGATGCTCTTCATGCATGTTTGAAATATTTTTCCTGCATGTGTTCATAATTTTGAACATCTGTTAAACTCAATACTATTGATCCAGTGCAACTTTATGTGCCACCCACAGAGTGACCCTGTTAGGACATAATTTTGCTTTCTTTTCCTCCACTACGTCCTTGCTTGAACACATGAACAATAACAGGAAAAGAGAACACTATGCTCATATCCCTGTCATCTGTTTGGTCAGGTTATATTCATGGGATAGCCTTTCAACATGGGAGCTGTGCCCATGGAAAGACCGGACTGGGGGCCCTTTCACACATCACTAAAACCCATGCGAAAATTGAGTAAAATAACCTGCTTCAGTGCAGATTCTAGTCCCCACCTCCTCCTACATCCCTGGCATTTTCCTCCCGGGGTGGCTACGTGCTATCCCGATTGACATTGGGTTAGCATGTAGGGGCTAAATAACAGGTTTTGGAGTGGCTTCATGCTATCCCAATTAAAATTGGGATAGCACGAAGCCACTCCAAAACCTCCTATTTAGCCCCTAAACTTACTGAAAAGGTCCCTGGCTGCCATGGAACCTCTCCTCGCATCCTCCTGACATGAGAAAATGACACATGAGAAGATGGGAGGGTGAGGAGGAAAATCTCTCCCCCATCTCCTCACACATCATTTTCTCATGCAAGGAGGACATGGAGAGAGGCTGCATGGTGACCAGGGACCTTTTCAGTAAGTTTTAGGGGCTGAATCAGGGACCCAAAGGTGTGGGATGGCTATGGAGATTGACTCTTGTGATGCCTTCTGGGAGTCAGTCCCCACAGGTCCAGCAACTCATTAGACCTGTATCATTCTTGAAGATCCAGATCTAATGAGGTGCTTAATTAACATGAAATAAACCAGGGAAAATTTGGTTTATTCCACATTAATTTGGTTTTACTGGAGGCATTGTTGGGATCCCTCTGGTAAAACTGAGACAGGTGTGCCCTGAGACAAACTTGCATGTTACAATGGAACTTGGCTTACACTGGTTTTTCTGGTTTGTTTTGGGGTGATATTTGTTATATCAAACAAAGGAATTCAGAACCAGTCTTTCTGGACATTGTCTTCCTGATTATTAAGCTGATAATGTTTAATAAAAAAATTAATACCTCTCCGCTTGCTAATTTAAAATAGAAAAGTATTGGTTTTTGTTCCAGAATGTTAATGTTCCTGCTCTGAGGATGCTGTTTCTCTGGCTTCATTTAGTATGGATTTGTTTAAGAACATTATGATGCATCACATTAACAAATAATGTGTCACAGGAGAGCAGTTAGCAAGTAAAGAATTTGTTCCATGAAGTCACAATATTTCTGCTTACATAACTCAGTAAACCATTCTATAGCAAAATTTAATTGACCATTTCAAAAGTAGTGATCTTCTCCTTTCAGCCAGCAGTGACCTTGTGTGCTCCAGATTGGGAGAACAGAGGGATAAAAATATAAGCCACTCATTAGCCTTTAGAAAGAGGGGACAGTTTCTGGAATCATGTTTTCAGCTTGGCTGGACTGATAGTGATACTGCTAACCTTTAAAATACGTTTCCATTAATTTGGGTTGTCTGAGTGCAAAAAATGCAAAAAATTGCTTGTTTAACAAAATCTTGTAAGCTTTTTAACCACAATACATTGCCTAGAAATAGTATTAAAATAATCTGTAAAACAAAATCCCAGCAGTGTTGAAAATATCATCAATTTATAGCCTGTGATGCTCATTAGCTTTACTACCTATTTACAGAGTGAACAAAAGTTTGGCTATGTTTCGGTAACAGAGTAATATATAAAATTTGTCAGGGGACTTTTTGAGCTTATGTAAATTTTCTTTTTGACAAGTTTTCATGTGACTATCATAGTTACTAAAGTAGTTGGGTAACCTTAGCAAGAGTTTGTTTTAGGGATATGCATCAAATCTGAGCCATCCACAAACTCAGCTAAAACTGCTGCCTTTGGGCCTTCTTGGGTCCAGTAGTTTTCCTTCCAAAGATATCTGAAATGAAACTAGACTAGTTAAAACTTCATTCAGAGTTTGCAACATTGAGGTGAAGGAATTCTTTCAGTTATTATATTTTCTGAAAAGGCCCAGGATGGAGAAGACAAATTAGTAAGGGAGTTGAGTGGTGGACACAGTCTAACCATTTTTTTCAGAGATCTTTGCCTCTGCCTTTCTTCAGTTGTTAAAGTTGTCAGGCAAGAAATATTTCAAATATTTCAAATTATACAGTTCACTTGTGGGATGGAGGTAAGTGAGGTAGCTTTAGGTTCTATTTGTTCGTAATCTGAACAACTGTACTTTCCTTTTTTTGTCATCAAACTCTTTCCCACTTTTCTTGATATTTTTATCCCTTTCAGTTTTTTCCTGCAGTGAAAGTCCCTTATCTTTGGGTGTTCAGCCCCTTATCTTTGTGTGTTGGCTTTACACTATCTATGGTTCTTCATTGTGTGGAATTCAGTCAGTGAAATCATTTGCTATAGTTAAGAAAAAGAAAGTAATCATGTGAATTAAGACAGATCTTTATGTATAATAGATTGAGTGTGTGTGTGCACATGTGAATTTACTTGGGTAGAATTAATTGTGTAGAATCTATCCCTCTCCAGTTACAAAAGGTAAATTATTTATTTAGATTAAGTTCTGTATATATGCTTTATTAGACATCATCATTATACTATTGTCATTTCATTTTTTATCAGTGTGTGTCTTATTTTGGTTCCTTTTCTGTGTAACTTAATATGAGATGGAAAAAAGCTGAGATGTTTAATGCAACTTGCCTTTTACCCACCTTTTCCATTTTGCAAATTTAAAAAAATCCAATGTATTCTAGTTTGATTTTCTTCTAGAAGTTCTCTTTCTTGTTTCAGTCAGGACTATATTTCTGTAGCTTATTTTATTTTATTACATTCAAAGACAAAGTCTGTATCAGCATAAAAGCATACAAACAAATCCTGTAACGCTTTTGAGATTGAGAAAAGGGGGTTAGTATCATAAATTTAATAGATTTCACAGGCCCTATATCCCAGGATCTGATCCAAGGTTTTCTGCTTTAGCCTGGATTATATAAGTCCCCACTGCCTGATAATTTGGGATAAACTGAAAACCTGGGATCAGTCCTGGGATATAGGGCCTGTCTGGAAGGACATAATCTGAGTTTATGAAAGTTTATGCTACCAGCTTCTTTCCCTCAGTCTCAAAGGTACTATGGTATTCTTTTGAATTAGCTCTTTTCATGTGATATTTACAACCTGTTCCCCCTTTGTAATTCAGCTTTAATAAATTGTAATGCCCCATTTCTAACATGGACACTTCAGTCCAGAAATCCATTTCATTCATGAATGGTGGAAAAGGTTTTTTTTTTTTGATACACAATAAGTCTACTATTCTTTCATGTTTTAGCAAATATTATATTTCTATTTCTTCTTTTTCCTCCTCCCCCTTTAGTTGATGTTGGAATTGATTTCTAATTGTTCTCCTGAAATTCCTTCCTTTATAATTCTATTTTAATTCATTCCAATGTATCACTCTTTTTTTCTAATCTCTTGTCTCTTGTCTTGTGCTGTGGTTACATTTCATTTACCCTCTTTCACCTCTTCTCCTGTTCTGTGTGTCCTCCTTCCTTTAGAACAATTTAAACTGATTGTTTGGAATTGTTGTCCTTTTGTTTATTCTCCTTCACTTGTATGTCTCACATTCTTTCCCTTTTTCTAATGCCTTGTGAGTGGTCTGTCTGGTGTAGTACAGTATATTGCCACCTGCTACTTTTCCTAGACCTCTTCAACTTATATACAAACAGAGTCAGCTACTTGATGATGTATTGAGGATCATAAAAGTGCCTGTCATGAAGCAGTGGCATTTATGAACAATATAGTAAGTGCTCACAAGCCTGTGTCCTCCACTGGCATCACACTATCAATCTATAGGGTGCATAACTGCACCAGAATGATGAATCCATGAGATCCCACCAAAGACAATAATGATCCATTGTCAGTATACCACTTGATGGACTTCATGAATCAGGCTGGATCTGGAAACCATCGACTTTAAAATCTCATTTGTTCTGAGATCTGTAGGTCTTAGAAACTGTTATCTGCTGGTTCTATACCAGGAACATGGAAGGCTGCAAGGGCTGAGTTCCAATAAAATGATATGAGACAAAATTTGGGGTATTTATTTATTTGTCTTGTCAGATCAACCAGTCAATTATATTACATTTCTAACAGAACAAAGCAAGCAAACAGACAAAATACAACATTTGTGAGTTTGGTAGTTTTATTTATTTATCGTGTCATCAGCAACCATTGTATTACAATTCTATCAGAGCAAAAACAAACACAGAGATTAGAAAGAAAAAGAAAAAAAGGAAAAAAACCACACAGATTTTGTAAATTTGGTATTTGGTTAAATGTCCTTTGACCAGTATCTGGCCACTTGGAGTGCCCCTGGGGTTGCCGCAAGAAGGTCCTCCATCGTGCATGTGGCAGGGCTCAGGGTGCATTGCAGCAGGTGGTCAGTGGTTTGCTCTTCTCCGCACTCGCATGCCGAGGATTCCACCCTGTAGCCCCATTTCTTAAGGTTGGCTCTGCATCTCGTAGTGCCCGAGCGCAGTCTGTTCAGCGCCTTCCAAGTCGCCCAATCTTCTGTGTGCCCAGGGGGGAGTCTCTCATCTGGTATCACCCATGAATTGAGGTGCTGGGTTTGGGCCTGCCACTTTTGGACTCTCGCTTGCTGGGGTGTTCCAGTGAGTGTCTCTGTAGATCTAAGAAAACTATGTCTTGATTTAAGTCGTTGACGTGCTGGCTGATACCCAAACAGGGGATGACCTGGAGATGTCTCTGCCTTGGTCCTTTCACTATTGGCTGCTACTTCCCGGCGGATGTCAGGTGGTGCAATTTGGGGTAAGCACCTGAAACTTTGGTGTTTACCACTACTGCATTATCCAGACTGTCCCAGACTGTTAGGAACAAAGTATATAAAGGTCATTCATAACTTTTCTCAGCTTTAGCCTATTTAAACACTCAGTTACAGAACCATACACTACCATAAAATGTCGTCTTTTAGTAAGAATGAAAAGACCAGGGGGTTGGGTGTTGTTGTTATCTTTGTGTAAAAATGCCTTTTAAAAAGTTTTACATAATCTAAACTTAATGATTTTTGCACAAAACCATATCATTCTGCACAAAAGAGGATTTTTGCTGAAATTAAGATTTTTGGGGAAAGGGCCAAAATGAGAAAATCACAAAAAGTTCTTGTTATCTCAACAAATAGAGAGATAACTTTTATTCCCTCTCACTGGTAAGACTGAAAATAAACAAATACATGCATTCTGTTGAAAGCATAATTAAAAACCAATGAATGAAAAATAGGAATGGAAGGAATATTTAAAAATATATGAAAAGTAGTCAGATAATGTGTATGAGAGACTTCATAATATGGGATTTACCTATGTGAAATTTGCATATAGTGCTTTTGTGTAGAAAACAGCTATTTTGAGCAGAAATATTATTCAGTGTATAAAAAATGTAAGTTCTGGTGCAAAAAAATCTGTTCTTTATTTAAAAAATCCACATTTAAATATTACAGAATAAGTTCTGTATACTGCATATTATTATTATTATTATTATTATTATTATTATTATTATCCACCTCTCATTGTGGCTCGAGGCAAGTTACATCACTAAAAATACATAATCGTCACAGACATTCTTTAAAATATACATCTTAAAACATATTTCCACAACACACATATTGAAATGCACAGAACCAAGTCTAAGATGCAAGCTTAAAATTTATGATTAAATCCAGCTGGGTAGGCCGGCCAGAAGATGTAGGTCTTCAAATGTGTTTCAAATTCTGACAGCTCAGATCTCTTCTGGATCTCTTCTGGCAGGTCATTCCACAGTCTGGGGGCAGCCAATGAAACGGTTATCTGAGTGATGGTCACCAGTTAGGTTCTGAGCTGGTTGGAGTAGCCACTCCCAGAGGATTGAAGTGTTCGAGATGGATTGTACCTTTCCATTTGGGATGTAAAACTGCACTGTTTTAGATGAACATATAAAAACGTAATGTATGAAGTGGCCATTGAATGCCATCTTAATCCATTTATTCACAATGATTTCTTCGGGACAGAGAAAACACAGTTTCAAAGCAAGACGTTTCCCAGTGTCAAACATTCAGTTGTAGGCTACAAAACTACAGTAGGTGTTAAGATACAGACATATCATTTGAAAAAGTCTGTGTGGTTTAAGAGTGGAAAGCAAAATAATAACATTGATTCTTCTCCATTTTCCTGGGGAGTTGATTCCAGGGATGTTGTGCGATTGTTGCTTTGCCATGGTAGCAGGTTCCAAAGGCTTTTCTTACCTTTCTTTGGATGGGATGGAATTCTTTTCTAGAGACAAAAAAAAAATCCAGGAAGTGTTTGTTCTCATTCATACCAGCTCTCCATGCTCTGGTGAAGAGATCCCTGTACAACGAGTAGCCATGTCATAAGATACCAATATTCTGTCAATTGGGTTTATTGTGTGTGTGTGTGTGTGTGTGTGTGTTTGAAGGCATTACTTTAATTGTGATCAGAGCTATGCAGGGTATAATATAATTAGCTCTGGAATGAGAAAGAAAGTGCTACTTCAGGTGGGAAAGAGGTGAACATACTTGAAAGGAGAACTTAATTGTCTGAATAATGTTTATCCTCATTATATTTACTTGGCCTGCATTTCTTTTCATGTTAACTATTCTGGGTGTGGTTTTAAATATAGAGAAGAGTCTGCACACAAATAATGTATTTGTCTGCCATTCCATTTGTCTGCCTTTTGTCTGCATCTGTACCCGATGCTGTGCAAAGAAAGATATTAATCCTTTCCTTGTTTCAACAATGTATCTGTTTTGAAATATCACTGGCCCAACATGAATGCCATTCCTCAAGAGGGAATTTATTCATGTAAGGAGTTTCTTAGTCCACTGAGAGAGACTCTTTGTGGCATTTGGGACCAAGATGTAGGCCGAGTGGAAATGCACCAAACTGATTTAATAGAAAAAGGTAATTCCTATTCAAACTGTATGGTCCCTTATTCATTTCCTCGGATTATCATCAAATTTATGTCACCAGCAAAAGGAGCTTTATTGAGTTTCACAGATATATTCCTTTTGCTTTCATTGTCATTAGTTGGCACACTGACATTTTCATATGTGTCTCAGCTAATGCCTCAAAATTACTCCATCTACAAATGTAACAATTGAACAGATAATTTTAATAAGATTCAGCTTGACTTCAGACCGCACTCCTTCCTTTTCTTCATAGAATGCAAATTGTAACCTGTTTTTAAAGCCGTGCAATGCAGTGAACTTTAATGGGATTTGACAACATCATATTAAGCACAACAACTACGCATAATGTACCGAAAAATTGGACGTGAAATTGGAAACATAGCTGAGAACAAAGTAAATTTACATGGTTTGGTAGTTTGAATGTCTGATATCATATTCTCTCATGCAAGCTCCATAAAAAGCAAGGGATTTAACAATGGATATCAGCGGAAAGTGCTTTTAAAGTTAAAGCTGATGGATGGCTTGTCAAAAAAAATAATTGCATTGGTTGGAAAGTCGGGATGCGTGCTGAGGGGGAGAGAACAGGATATACAGAGAGGATGATGGGAAGTGACAGTGGTCTGTCAAGAAGCAGTGGCTGCCCAGAGAAGTGTGAAGCCAGAGCTATAAGGTGGCAGAGTAGAACAGGCTGTCAGAGCGGGAAAGTGGCTTTAATACCCTGAAAAGCAAAGGAATCCGCCTGTCAGCCTTGCTCAGCCGTGCTGAAAGAGGAAAGGAACATGGCATAAAGTTAGAGACATTAAATGGGGGGGGGGGGGGATGCAGGGAAAGCATGGAAAGCCAAAGGGAAAGGGGTGGGGGAAGAATGCTGATGATTTTATTTGGATAGACAAATGATACATTTTTGGTTAAGAAGCTCACTTTTGGCCAAACTGGACTGTTTTGCAGTGGTGGGATGCTACTAGTGATGTGGGCACTGAAACAAGAAATGTCTGCAAAAGCTGAAGAGTTCATTAGAGGTCTCTAGAAAAAAGGAGAAGGCCCCCGCCTGGATGGCTGTTTCTGGCACATTTAAGCTTACCATTCTGTCCTGTGACCTTCCGTTTACTTCCATTGTGTGCAGCTGCATTGTGAATTGCAGCTATGGGCATATTACCAGAGCAATTTAGTGGGCTATTATTATTTTTTTACTCTCTGTTCTGTGAGGCTGAGGACGATTTTACATTTTAACCAAAATCCTTAACGTTTTCTAATGTTGTTTTCTGTGGCTATATAAGCATTTAGACTACGGTTCTAATTAAGAAATCTTTAATTAAAGAAAAAAATTGAATGCTGTTGGAGCAAACTACATTTTACTTTTAACCCCCTTTCCCATTATTATACCCCTTTTCCCTCTCATAAACACTTATTTCGTTTATGATGGTTTCATGTTAATTAATTAATAAGAGTCAGGAATCCCCCCCCCCCCCATTTAAGCCTTGGTCCATTCTAAAGTACTAGCAAAAGTCCTGTGTTCATGAAGTATACAAATGATATAGGAAGAGAGAAGGGGAAGATTATAGTTGTTAGTCCTGTCCACCACAGGGCCAACAACTATGATCCTCCCAGGGCCCTCCTACACATGCAATAAAACCTGAAAGTAACTGACATAAAAGGGGTGTGGTGGCTAAACGACATTTGGGGGAAATGCGGGTGGAATCAGGTTAACAGCTGAAAAGCACGTGTTTAAAAGAAGAGCAGAACCAAACAAATGTTGTGAAAACAAACCAAGAAAAGCTATAATCACCTGTAGATATTTCTAAAGATATCATGCTGTATAGATTTTCTGTAACAGGCATTTTTTAAATAGAATCATTGATTTGGAAGAGACCACAAGGGCCACCCAGTTCAACCTCCTGCCATGTAACAATACATAATGAAAGCATTCCGGACAGATGACCATCATCCTTCTGCTTAAAAACCCCCAGAGAAGAAGACCCCACCTGCAATTTGAATCCCTTGCTCCATGCCCTAGTCTCCAGAGCAGCACAAAAGTAGCCTGCTCCATTTAATGTGACAATCCTTTCAAATATTTAAACATGGCTATCATGTCCCCTCTCAGCCTTCTGTTCTCCAAGCCAAACATATCCAGCTACCTAAGCTAGGCTTTCAAACCTTTTTTCCATTTTGGTCGCCCAGCTCTGGACACATTCCAGCTTGTCAATATCCTTCTTGAACTGCGGTGCCAAAACTTTTAATTGTGCCTGTTCTGGTGAACTGGTTTTGAGATAAAGATGGTAAATTCGTGAAATGAATAGTAGTGATACTAAATAGGGAGAACAAATTGAAACAAGATTTTTGTGAAATTATGCATGCTTAAAATTTGGAAGTACAGCTTAAGTTGTTGTTGTTCGTTCAGTCATTTCTGACTCTTCGTGACTTCATGGACCAGTCCACGCCAGAGCTCCCTGTCGGTCGTCACCACCCCCAGCTCCTTCAAGGTCAATCCAGTCACTTCAAGGATGCCATCCATCCATCTTGCCCTTGGTCAGCCCCTCTTCCTTTTTTCTTCCATTTTCCCCAGCATAATTGACTTCTCAAGCTTTCCTTTCTTCTCATGATGTTGCCAAAGTACTTCATCTTGGCCTCTATATCCTTCCCTCCAATGAGCAGTTGGGCTTTATTTCCTGGAGGATGGACTGGTTGGATCTTCTCGCAGTCCAAGGCACTCTCAGAACTTTCCTCCAACACCACAGTTCAAAAGCATCTATCTTCCTTCGCTCAGCCTTCCCTATGGTCCAGCTCTCACATCTGTAGGTGACTACAGAGAATACCATTGCTTTAACTATGCGGATCTTTGTTGCCAATGTGATGTCTCTACTCTTCACTATTTTATCAAGATTGGTCATTGCTCTCCTCCCAAGAAGTAATCATCTCCTGATTTCCTGGCCGCAGTCTGCATCTGCAGTAATCTTTGCACCTAGAAATACAAAGTCTGTCACTGCCTCCACGTTTTCTCCCTCAATTTGCCAGTTCTCAAACATTCTTGTTGCCATAATCTTGTTTTTTTTATGTTTAACTGCAACCCAGCTTAAGTAGAAAAGGAATATTTGTCATTATTTGTCCCCTGTTGTAAAACATGTTTTTGACCAGCCTGAAGTATTGTGGAGGAATTATTCTGTGGAGAAAAACATGTGAGCTTTCCCACCATTAAAAAAACCTGTTTTGTGCAGAATATGGCATTCCTGCACAGAAAATATTGTGGTACTGAAGTGATAAAGGGAATCACAGATTTGATACGTCAAATTGCAGGTTTGAACTTTTAGAGATATTACAATGTTAGGTGCCTACAGGGATGCCTTATCCTTCAGTTGCAGGAGAACCATCCCCTCCCTGTGTAAAGTTTTGGATATACTCATTTCTTTGCTTTCGATGCAGAATGATCTGCATCAATTTACTTGAGACAGTTTAATACTTATACTAATTACAATCACTGGTGAAAAGCTTGTCTGAGTTAAACTGGCAATAGTGTCGACAATGCTTCTGTGGCCAGGTAAGGATGAAGTGGGTTTGGCGCATGAGTAAGAATAATGAAACAGATGGACTTCCAAACTTGTTATTCTAGTTTTACAAATGCATGGAAGATCCTATAGCTGGATGTATCAGGTGTTGTTATGGGCCTACATGAAATAATTAGGTCTCTCAAGCCTGGCATTTCCACTTAGCTTACTTCTTTCTTTTTTCTCTATGTTCTTTTGTAGAATTTTGATGGAAGCCGTTGTTGTTGTTGTTGTTGTTGTTGTTGTTGTATGAATGAGACAGCAACTAAGACTCTTCTGTTAACTACCCTGCTTAGGTCTGGCAAGTGCAGCTTAGTTACACCAGATCTCATGAATTGAGAGCCTTCATTAATTAGAAATTATAATGATTGTATCAGTTTAAACTATGTATTTTAATAATTCTCATGTTTAATTATATTTTAAAATGTATATGCTTTAGATTTTAATTTATACATTGTTTGATTTTTAGTGTTAGCTGCTTTGAGTCTCCTTGAGATTCCCTTGAGAGAGAAAGCAGGATATAAATACTATAAATACATTAATATGAATTAGATTATAAGAAGCTTTTCTTCCTCATCAGACAGGCTCCTTTCCCCATCATTATTTTTTTTTATTTACTTTGCTTATATACCGCTGTATCTCAAGCCCGAAGGCGACTCATATGCTGGTTGCTCTTCTCTGATGAAGACTATTGCACGATGCACGTGTACTTCTCGCTGGGCTCTGTCAACAAAAGGGAGAGGAAGTCATGTATGCTGCCATGTATAAAGGCAACACGGGAGCCTTCCCGTGTTGCCTTCAGGACAATAGGGGGGAGCTGGACAGTGACGCTTTTCCCCATGTGATGGGATTGCCAATAAGTTGTGCAATGCAGGGTATGAAGAGACAGGTTCTCCACACATCCCTCCAGGACCTAATGGATTCACCATTATGTGTTGAATCAATTGACCTTTGTGATTTTTTTCATGTCAGGAGTGATTTGAGAAACTGCAAGTCACTTCTGGTATGAGAGAATTGGCCATCTGCAAGAACATTGCCCAGTGGACACCCAGATGTTTTGATGTTTAACCATCCTTTTGGGAGGCTTCTCTCATGTCCCTGCATGGGGAGCAGGAGCTGACAGAGGGAGCTCATCCATGCTCTCCCCAGATTTGAACCTGTGACCTGTTGGTCTTCAGTCCTGCCGGCACAAGGGTTTCCCATTGCCCCACCAGGGTTTTCACTTTGTGATGAGGTCCTTGGTTGATCATTGTTAACATTGCTTCCCAAAATATGATACCATCAGCTTCTCCACAAATTGGAATTCTGCTGTGCAGTCTAATTTTTAAAATTTTTAATAGTATTTGTATCCCTGTTTCCCTCTCTCAAACAGACCTCAAACAAACAAACAGATAAGGGAATGTATCCTTTTATATTTACTTAAGGTTTGTAGCCAAATTTAGAACATAGGCCCTTATCTCCAAAAATCTATCTTGTTATGTACACATTTTAAACATAGTGTATTAGATGACAATTGTAAAATAGAGTATTAGCTCTTGAGTATGTGCAAGCACTATTTTCGAATGGGAGGAAGAGCGCTCTAGCAACATTTGGACAAAGCCACCTCTATATGCTAATTTTGAGAATACTGATATCTTACATTGAAAGAGAGTTTATTACAATGCAAACTAGGTATCCTATAACCTGTTGAAAAGGTCATATGGTTTGTTATTTCTTTTCCATTGAATGGTGGGTGGGTGCTTTAAGCCTTAAAAGCAATACCCCCTTTTTTTGGTGGATATAAGATAACAAAATCTTAAATGTTAAGAGTCTTTTAGAGGTTATAGTGTATTTTTATATAAAGAGCATATCAGGTTCCTTTGCACTTTCACAGTCTCACTCTCACTCCTGTAAACTCAGTGTTCTTTCATGCAAATAAGACCTAAGGATAGCAGGGCACTGAAAAATGTAAAACTGGTCAAGATGGATGGCAAAAAGCCCCATGCATAAATAAATTACAGAGGGGAAAAAGATGAACAATGATCGTGTGGTTGAAGACCTGGCTGAATACGTGTGTCAGGTGCTGATTGGAAGAATGATAAATGGAGTGACCTAACAAAGGATTGACTTCTCCAAAAGACAGGCCCTTTTAATGGATGGAAAGGGAGGAAGCCTCATTTAGAAGGGAAAGGCTATTTGCTGTGCAGATATGACAAAGGGGAAGTCGACAACCATTGATTTACGTTCGGGAATGACAGTTGAAAAATTCAACAATAATCATGACAAATGAGAAGCGATGCAGTCAGAAGGAAAAAAAATGCCAATACGTTAAGCCTGAGAAGAAATGCCAAGGTCACAGGAAAAGGTTCCCAAACTTCTGCTTTTGACAATCCTAATGGAAATATTGGAAAAGAAGGGGTACAGGTTAAAAGGTATGCCTTGGAGTGAAGGATTGTAAAGGACATTAATTAGTGCTGCTTCTTTCAAAAGCAGCCACTGAACATTTGTTACACCTACATCTGACAGAGGCTTTCTTTGTGGCCTCACCTTTATGTTGCAAAAAACCCCCCCAAAATAATATGCACAATTCAGCTCAATAAAAATGAACCTTCATCATTGGTATTGATTCCAGTTGGGTGTGGATAATGCTGGAGGTATTGTGTATTCATTTCTGAAATGTATTGCCTTTGTGAAATTTGTTTCCTTTGTGTAACAAACAAAAATATGAAGATAACAGGAATGATGAGAAGGTTTTACTGTGGCAGAAGAAAAGGGGGGGGGGGGGGACACAAAAAATGTGTTACTTCTGTCCTAGCTATTATTTGCTAAAGTTGCCTATTTGAAAGTGTTATTCAAGTTTAAGACGATAGAAATGAGGTTGGAGGTTTGTTTGTTTTTTTGTCGGGGGGTGTACTGTGTTAGAAAGTCAGTGTACTAATTTAGAAATTCTCACATACTATAATATAGTACTTGTGCAGTATTTAACCAAGCAGTTATAAATATTTCGAAAAGCATCATATTTCACTGACATTTCTGTGTTTGCAATAAGCATATTCAACTAATGTTTGTAAAGTAACTGTCCTTGATAAAAGAAATGAATGTGGTTTTTTTCCCCTATACTGTAGAGCATATTAAATGGCACAAAAATCTTTATTAAGCAATTTTAAAATAGGATGTGCAAGGGAGAAATATTTCATTTGGCCTTGATTTGTCTTCTGTGGCCATTGGAGTAATGATCTGTGCGAGTTTGCGCTTACATGAGGAATGGCAGAAATAGAAGGAGAAATGGAAGTAGATTTCAAAGACCAGAAAACTAAGGAGAGAAGGAAATGATTAACAGTTTGATAGTTATAGGCTGAGTGCATTTCCTTCCTCCCTCCTCCCCCCATTTAAAAACAATTGAATCATAATACTAAGATGCATCATAAACACATTTTCTGTCATACTGTATCCCCATGATACAGCTATAGTTTGCGATGTTTTAAAAAAAGAAAATAGCAGGGAGCTCGGTTGTCCATAGCCTCTATTTAGGAAACATAATTGTATTTTTCAAAAATCCATCTGTTTTCTATGTTGCCTATCCTCTTGTGAAGTGTAAGAGGCTGTGTCCTTACAATATGGCTGTAAGGACAAACGTCACATGTAATAACACAAGACTAATGTTGTCAGGATTCTATATATCTATTAGTCTTGTGTTATTGCATATAGGGTTCATCTATTCGTTCGTTTGAAGTTGGATCAAAATCACCCAGTGAGTCTTGTATTTAAACAGGATTTGAATTGGATTTCTCTTTTTCATATCCCACAGTCAATCTGTTATACTGATATAAGAATATGCTCCTTACATCTAGTGATATATCAGACAGAAGACTAAGGGCCCTTCTATGCAGATCATATAATATAGTTTGAAGCTGGGTCAGGGGCAGGGTGCCAACAAAACGTACACCCCAATGAGCACTGCAGTGCACAATAAAGCGGAAACAGCCCAGAATAAGCCAGATAATGCACTGCAATTGGTCAGCGCTATATCACACAGGACTTGAAACCAGGAGTGGAAAATATGGAGCACTTATCAGGACACTGCTAGTGCTGGAGTATCTTCAAACCACCCAAACACAGACGTTTAGCAAGTACTCCTCTGAGAGATGAAACAATATAATTTCCAAGGGAACTCTTGCTTTCTCCTCTTTGATATCATTTCCTATGCCCTGCCACAATCTAGTGCTGATCCTGAAAAGATACGTATTGTGTACCAACACATTTCAATATAGTGGTAAAGGAAACAACACATTTATGATAGCTGTCTAGCTTCCAATAGTGCAGTTCCAGGGTTCGATTCCTATCTGCAACTAGTGGATATTGTGGCCACGATCCTAACCTGGGAACACAGCACCGGGACTGTGGAGCAGCTGGCTGGCAGTCAGCTGCATTAAGATCACTACTAACTGAAAGGTCATGAGTTCGAAGCCAGCCCGGGTTGGAGTGAATGTCCGATCAATTTGTGTAGCTTGCTGTCGACCTTGGCATCCCGAAAAACAGTTGCATCTGTCAAGTAGGAAATTTAGGTACCACTCACGCGAGGAGGCTAATTTAACTAATTTATGATGCCCTAAAAATTTCCAGTAAGCCTGCAAAGAATGAGGAAGTACTTCATCAGTGTCACAAATGGACGGTGAAGCAACAGCTCCCCTGGTGGCCAGAATACCCTCATGAAAAGTTGGAATTTTAAATTGCCTCTGTGTCTGTCTATATATGTTGTGTGTCTATGGCATTGAATGTTTGCCATCTATATGTACATTGTAATCTGCCCTGAGTCCCCTGCGGGGTGAGAAGGGTGGAATATAAATACTCTAAATAAATAAATAAATAAATAAATAAATAAACTTAAACCAGTTACTGGGGTATTTATGTAGATTCTGCACAATGAAATCAGTTCATTTTAATCCACTTTTAATCCACTTCCAAACTGGAGTGTAGTGTGCATAAAAATGTCCTGAGTCTTTAGGTTTCTTATTAATATTAACTGATGTTAAAAAAAATATTTGTATGTGGAAGATGAGAGACTAATACAGAGACTGGGAGGGCTTATGGGAAATTCTGAAATTGCCATCCCAGCAATGTTGTTTCAGAGATTTATAACCTGAGTATTACAACATACACTTGGGACCAGCACACATGTATAGGATCTGGCGGTAAATTAAATAAACGGGAAAAGTTGGGGCTTTAAAGATGGGACATTATGCTGAAATTTTAATGTGCTAAAATGAATTAATGACCTCAAAGCAGTGTTGTTATTTTAAATGCTTGACTAGCTTCCTTTTCGAAGGGTTAAATTTTCTTTTGTTGTTCATGATATGATATATACCGTTGGTAATTTCTGTTTAAAGTGCGGCAAAACAAATTAAACCTGAAAAGTAGAATCGGAGCTACAACACTGCCAAATGATATCTAGATTTCATCAGTTGAGACACCTTTTTAACTTTAGAAATTGAGCAAAAAGCAAGGTTATAAATGACTAGGATCAGTTGTTTGAGATAATCTGGATCTATAATAGCTTCTTACAATGCCTCTTACAATTGAGGCTTGCAAAGTCGGCCCATAGGAAACTAGCCTCTTTAGATTAAACATTTTCTAATCAGCTTTATCACTCATATCTGAATTTATCTTATTTGAAGAAAATGCCAATATATTAGCAGGCATATATGATACACAAGGTGACCCTACTAACTTAATGACATAATACATTATCCTTAATGAAGTCAATATCTTGTCTTTTAGATGTCTGTCTATTGGGGCGATTAATTGCAGTGTCATTAAAGTTAGCTCTCTTTTCATTTGAGCTTGACAAGTCGCATAAAACTAATGTTCTTAGTTATCAGCCACTGGAATAGGTTGGAGGATGGAGGAAATTGTAGGACAAACAAGGGGGTACTGCAACAGCTAACCTGAAGGAGTTTTTCCAGTGACTGTTTTCCCAAGCTGCTGCTACTAACAAAGCAGCAAAATGAGAGGCAGCTCCACCGCTAAGAAACATTCAGTTGTAAGGCTCCCCTCCACCCCCTATTTTTGCTTCTGTGTATTAAGCTAGAATTAGGTCATAATGAACCTTGAAGTATCAAAAGCCATTGCATTATTAAGGCTTCAGGACTTGAGAAATTTCCTGGAATGGCCTTGTGGGAAAGTTTAAATGAGATTACCTATCTTAAAGTAGTGCAATAAACAATATAAAACGTGCATCTTGCATTCTGTTGCCGAAGTATCTTGTGCAGGGGGGAAAGAGAGAATGAAGTGAGAAATAATCACCACAACCTTTAAGAGACTAATTTTGTATGAAATACAGTGTTCAAATAATGACAATAAATGCTAGTCGTGGCTAAAGGTAGATCTGCTGAATGGGGTATCCAAGGCTAGCAGTAGAGTAAACAGAGTCACTCCCTGCCTTCCCCCCACCTCTGAAACTATGAGACAGGACAGCTGTAATTTACAGTGTGTTATCTTTGTCTATAGCAGCAAGATGATATGAAGTAAATCAAGGTACGAGTAATGAAAGACTGGAAATTTATTCCTTGGAGCACACTTTAAAGTGTAGTGTCTGTTATAGTGCCACTGCCTGAAGATCCCGAAATGAGAGTTGGATGAAGGGCAATAAAGAAGCATAGCTGCTCATGTTAATGTTGTTTGTCTGAGGTTAGTAATTGGGTTCCACTGATGAGTTGGGTGAAGACAAAGTGAGGGTCCTAGCAAGTATTGTAAATCTTACATTGTTGGAACAAGAAGCAATCCTAACAAATATTGATCCTTCCCTGTGCCTAGAGGTGAAGGAAGAAAGCCGCATGTTGCTGAGCCAGTGTTGTTTTCAGTAGCACCAATTACCTTAGTGAAGCTGGGGACTCTGTGTGAAATCACACAAGGTTTGCAAATTACGCATGATCAATTACTAGATATTTTTGAATCCATGCTCCTGCCCCACAAGAAATCATAGCAAGTTAGTTTCTTGTATATGTCTAATTCTTAACATCATGCTGTATTCCAGTGGTAATTAATTTCTTGCTGGTGTCCCCATCTCAGTCATGTAATTTTAGCCCAATTCAGTCATTACTTCAAGTGCATGTGGTAAACATATAAATATCCTAGCTTACCTCCTCCTTGTCAAGCTCTTCTACCTTCCTATGATGGAGGGTGACGATCTGAAATAGAAGGACTCCATAGATAATGGAGGCATTCCACTTTAGATTGCCACCATGTGAGTTGGAACCACAATGTTTGTTATCCCCCCCTCCCCCTCACTTTCATTGTTATACATTTACTGTGAAAATGGGTCTCAAATTCTCCATTTTCAGGCAGCTTATTAACTCTAATAGTTTATGTGGCATTTATATTCATGGAAACACACATTCCAGAGGAGCTTGCAAAAATGTTCTCTGTTAACCCCACTATGCTTCTAGATCCAACTTGAATACCACTTGAACACTGTTGAGAAAAGACAGCTTCATACATACACATACATGAGCAAGTGAGCAAGAGCTTGTAGTTGCACTAAACCCAGGATTATGTTCCTGATATAAACCTTGTTCATGTTCCACATTTTTGTATATTATCTCATTTGTTGGTTTTGTAGGAGCTTGAGAACATTCCAGGTCCTACTAGATCTTGGAATGCACTGGGTATGTTCAATTAATCCTGCTGTTTAATGAAAACAGACCAGGGGTGCATCTGCACTTTATAATTAATGCAGCTTGACATCACTTTAACTGCCATGGTTCAATGCTATGGAATTATGGGAGTTGCAGCTTTACAAGGTCTTCTCTGTCAAAGGGAGTTTCTACACAGCCAAATAAAGCAAGTCCAATCTGACATTCTAGGTGCCTGATCAGGTCTGTTTTGTGGCCCAACAGGGAGTCTTTCTCCATAATGCTATGCAAAGTCAGCCTAAGCTGTATGAGTTATGTATTGAAATGTTATTTGTCCAAGTGTCTATTCTGGCAAATTAACCCTTTTTGACAACAATGGGAAGGGTTAAGAAGGGTGGGAGAGGCAAGAGGTCATCTTGAAACAGTTTCCCTCAGTATCTGGTCATTTCCGCAAGAATGAGAGGTTTGCTGGAGGACGAGCAGTGAAGCTGAAGCATTAAAAGGGCTATATAAACAAAACCTTGAGGAGGAGATTTTGCAGGGAGGAGATTGTGCAGGGATCTTTTTATTACCACTTGTTTGGGAAGCTTATATAACTCACTGGTGACTTTGCCATTTGTGAGTAATGTGGTCATCCAAAACTCCCGGCAGTAAAAACTTTATAGCACTCATAGTATTGCACATCTAGCCAAAATATAAGTGATAGGCCCACAGGTTGAAAAATTGACTTACTGTTGGCCATAATACCTGAAGCTCCGAGCTAAGGTCATTATTTTTGACAGGAGGAAACCTTTTGGCCAGAGAAAACAATAGTTCTTGCACACTAAAACAAAAACAAAATTCAAGGCATATTGACAAAGTTAAAAATACTTTTCCCCACCACTCCATTTCAAGCATCTAATTCATTTGAAACATGAAAAACTAGCTTATCAAGACCAATCTCCTCCATCTACGCAGTGAATATCAGTGTTCCTCTAAGGTCCTCTTGTCTCAGATACAATACCACTACAGATATTAAGAACTGAATTCTGGATTGTTTGGACACAAAACAGATGATTTCATTCAGCTGTAGGGGATAATTAATGATAGACGTGCTTGACACAAAGGGACCGCATACAAGTATAGCCATATCTGGCTGAATTCACATTCCCTTATATCCCAGGATCTGATCCCAGATTATATTCTTATCTGAGACTTTCTGGCAGTTTAGACATATAATCCAGTTCAAATATGGGATCAGATCCTGGAATATAGGGCACTGTAGATCCATCCTGCATTGTGAAGAAAGATGGATCCACTACTTTATTCCCCAACAAAATTCAGATGTGTATCCCTGCTGGTGTAGCATCAGACGCAACAGGGTGTGACAGCTTTAAAAACAAGATAGTTAAGGAGAGAGTAGTGTCATTTCTTTGATTCTTAATCTAATGAAGTCAGACTTTGTTTATTCCTAGCTGCCTCTTGCTAGGCTTCAATCAAATGCATCAAGGCAACAAAATATTTCTGCACATGTACAGTTTTTTTTTCCACTTCATAGAAGCACACCCTACAACCATACTGAGAATACTCATTCTGTGAGAACACTAGGATGGTTTGGGTAATGCAGTGCCCATTTGATGTAGAGGACAGCAAGCAGCCAATTGAACTTTTGAGAAATAGAACTGGATATATCATGAGAAGACATTACTGAATTGAAAATACTGTTTAGTAATTAGAAAACAGTAGGAAAAAAGAAAGGTCCCATTAAAGGTGGATAGACTCAATCAAAAGCCATGGGCCTGAGTTTGCAAGATCTGAGCAGGATTCTTGATGACAGGACAATTTTAAAATCTCTCATTTGTAGTCAACATAAGTGGAGTTGACTTGATAAGGATTAACATTAACAACAGCTAATACTAGAGAAGACTTTTAAGCAGATGTAGAGCACAGTTTGTTTACAATTTAAAGTAGTTTTGGGTACAGCCTTGTTACATGGCAGCAGGGTAAATTTATTTATTTACTTTATTTGTATACCGCTGTTCTCAGTCCTTAGGCGACTCACAGCGGTTAACAACAGAACAGCAAAAATACGATACTACAGTAAACGGTAAAAAACAGTAACATCATAACACCTTATACAATCCTATATAATTAACAACAATAGCCATTCACTGCCGTCTCATCACTGAAAACATGATCCAGGTCCGTCATCCATTCCGTCATCCATTGTTCCACTCCTATGTTCATTACACTCATTGCACTAACTAACGCCTGCTCGAACAACCAGGTCTTCACTTTTTTGCGGAATACCAATAATGATGGAGCTAGTCTAATATCTGTGGGAAGGGCGTTCCACAGCCAAGGGGCCACCACTGAGAAGGCCCTATCTCTCGTCCCCGCCAGCCGTGCCTGTCAGGCAGGCGGGATCGAGAGCAGGGCCTCCCCGGAAGATCTCAAAGTCCCGGTGGGTTCATAGGCAGAGATGCGGTCTGATAGGTATCTTGGGCCGGAACCGTTTAGGGCTTTAAAGGTCAATGCCAGCACTTTGAATCGAGCCCGGTAGCAAATTGGCAGCCAGTGGAGTTGGCGCAACAGGGGGGTTGTATGCTCCCTGCGTTCCGCTCCTGTTAGAATCATGGCTGCCGAACGCTGGACTAGTTGAAGCTTCCAAGCCGTCTTCAAAGGCAACCCCGCGTAGAGAGCGTTGCAGTAGTCTAAACGGGATGTAACCAGAGCGTGGACTACCGTGGCCACATGTAAAATGTTGCATGTGTCTCCTACTCCTCCAGTTTTGGTAGCTTCTGTAGAGGTTTCAGCCATTCTGTTGCCATTGCTGTGAAACCCGCTTTGGCATTGCTTGTAAAACCCTAAGCCACTCTGAGCAAGAACAGATAGGTCACATATTCCTAATATTAGTGGGAAAGGGAGGATTTGGCATCTAGGCAGGCCTGGCCCCTTCACCACTTTTATCTTAATGAACCATTTTCAAATGGAATGCTGGAAGCTAAACCCAATGTTTAGGTTTCCTGTAAGAAAAAAAAGAAAAGAAAAGAAAGATTGCATACGACAATTGAATCTTTAAAATTCATAATTTTCTTGCAAGCCAGCGAATTCAGAGCACCTACTGAGCTATGAGCAGCTTTGAGGAGAACAGAAAGACTGTTGCCTATAAACTTTGTGTTTATCATACCAGTATGATGGTATTTTTGCATTTTTACGATGCAGCTAAGTGGTGAACATCCATTTATGCCATCTCATCCCAGATGCCTATCATGCAAAAGTAGCTGTTAATCATACACTGATCGCTTTCCCAAAGCCTAAACAAGAAACTAGGGGCCACTAAAAACATGCTGCCTTTCATTAAAGAGGAAATTATTACCATATATTTCTGTAATAACCAATAACATTTCAAATTACTCACATTTATAGCTTGTAATCAAGTCTATGCTTAACCTCTAATCTCTGTGAAGTAAGAACTGGCTGATTTGTTAGTTAGTGACTTGTATGAATTTAAAAGCAGTTAGTAGCTTGCCTAACCAGTCATGAACCACCATAGCGACTGCTTTCCGTGTGTGTTGTATTATGGAGCATACTAAACAGTATATAACCATAATATATTTATGAAAGGAAAATGCACATGCAGCAGAATTTAGCTGCTATATTTTGGTAAAATTGAAGGAAAACAGTATGGGGTTTCAGCAATGAATGACCATGGTGATAAACAAGTGATAGGTCAAATGTGCTTTTTTATCACCAGCTTTTAATTAAATGCAGCCTCACAATTCAAAGAAAAAAAGTACAGTGTGACAAGTCTATTGCAGGAACTGGATTAGAAATGTGGGGTACCTTTAAGTCTGGGTGTCTGCATGAGGCTCCTGCAAATAGACAGATAAGAGTCTCGTGTGGCAATAAGGCTCATAGTCCTGAGGAATATATTAAGGAATGCAGCTCACATGCCCTCTGTCTCCCTCAGTTCCCATACATCAAACTTTCTTGGGCTGGAGTAGGCAAACTCTAGGAGTCCTGTTCATAAGAACTGAATGCATCCTACCACAAATGCTCAAATGCTAAATAAACACAAAATATAAACAAATAATTTTAAAAATCTTCTCTTTATGGGAGATTGTTTAAAATAGTTAAATGGGGTATGTGTAGGGCATGTGATCTTTTTAAAATCGCTACTTCTACATACAGGCTTTTCTGTGACTTTTTTTAGGAGTGTAAGTCTGGGAGAGCCAGACTGGGGCTTCCAAAAGTTTATGAGGCTTATGGTCTGCACTGTGCCTTGCCTCTGCTATGCGGATTCATGTGACCCCTTTGTATGTTGGAAAAAAGCACAAAAGGAGTACAGGATCACATGGGCCAGGCACAGATCCCCACCATCATTAGTCACAGCCACCAGCTGCAAAGTCAGCACATTTCAGAGTGGGATAGAAGGCTGGAAAACCCGTATAGGCCATAAAGTCGTATGACCACTAGGCACACAACAATGGATGCCTTGGAGGCTACACTTTTCCCACCTGTTCTTATGGCTAAATTATATGGCAAGAGTGAGGCAGACACTCCTTAAGAGCAAAGACAGCACTTGATACCCTTTTAACCCTTTTTTCATATTAAACATTTCAGACTAAAGACCTCACCAGACAAAGGTTCTCTGCCCCATTTTCACACATTAAAGATTAAACAGATTAAAGATGGAATTGTACGTAGCCCGTTATACAATGCAAGATTACTTCTGGTTTTTCCCCATGGGACTCTGTCTTTAAACTGTTTTTAAAGTGTACAGAAATTGAGATTTTGGAGTCGGGGAGCAATTGTCTTCAGAACTCCCAATTCATGCAGAAACACTAAAGACTCTTATTTTAACGAGGGATGAGAATTGTCAGATTCCCCCATGTTAGATCGTTGTAGTCACATCAAAGTGTGGGCGTTCCTGTGGGTCATCCTGACATGTGCCTCAATGGTCCTTTTCTTGCCATTAATCTTCTTGCATGAGACATGGTAGTTTTAAAAAATAATTTATTTGTCAGGAATAGCACAATTTTGATATATTATCATTTTGCTGGAGCTTTTCTTCCCTCTTTTTTAGACTTAGACTTCGGATGTCTGCAATTCCGGTTTTCCCTTTTTTAATTAAAAAGAAAAAAGAAAAGTGGTTCAAGCCTTCTGTATACTGGAAACCTCATAGGTGCAGATGGAGAGACCTGAATAATGTTTTGTCTAGCAAATTTAGGTTATAGTTTACTTCAACTACTCTAACTATTGTCATTATTAGGGAATGAAATATGTACAAATCCATCTAATTATCCTTGTTATTCTTATCCAAATTTTGCCAGGTCTTAATGGTATGTCTGTAAAACAATAATATCACAAGGATCAGTAGTCTACAAAGATCAGTAGTCTGTTGTCAAGTAGAAATGTCAGGCTTGTGCACAGGTTCAGATTGGTTAGTTCCCTTTGGCAAATCCAGCTTGTTTGGGTTGGCCAGATGACCATAACAGTGACGACCCAGCCGTCACATTTTTCCGTCCATTACGGGACCACATGGCAGCTGATCACAGCTCCTTTTCCCCATTTGGCATCACACTGTGTGCGAAGACGTTCCCTTGTGCTGCTTGCATGGGGCTTCCCTGTGAGCCCTGCCTGTTGGGCCAATCGGAATAGAAGAACGCTGTGGTGTTTCTTATGCACTGCTTCCTTAATGCTGCTCAAACCCAGACTTACTAGAAAGAAAGAAAGAAAGAAAGAAAGAAAGAAAGGAGTCCCAGGAAGGATGCTTCCTTAACCCCGTTCTTCAAACCCAGACTTCCTTGAAAGGAATACAGGAAAGGGTCACAGGAAGGATGCTTCCTTAACCCCGTTCTTCAAACCCAGACTTCCTTGAAAGGAATATAGGAAAGGATCACAGGAAGGATGCTTCCTTAACCCCATTCTTCAAACCCAGGGTCCCTTGAAAGGAAGAAAGGAAAGGATCCCAGGAACAGAAAGGGGAGCCCCATAAGTTTCCCATTCCCAACAATGGGCCAGATCTTCCCAGATTATTTGGCTGTGGGTTGAAAACGGCTATTCAGGAACCTGCCCTTTTTCGGGAAGTGCAAGAAAACGGATCTGCGGGTCTTCCGGAATTCGGCCATCAGAAACAGATTGACATTCAGCCAAAATGCACAAGCCTAGTATCAGTAACTTCAGTTGACAGTATAACTTGACCTATATAACTTGACAATCAAACTAGTGGTCTAAACTAGAGAGACTAGATATCTCATATCAGTCTCAGTAACTGCCAAGGCTTTTCTACCATATTTGACACATATAAAGAATAGTGTCTGTAGTAAATATGATATTTTGAGGAAATCACACTGGTTACTGGCAAGGCAATAAACTATTTTGATTTGCTGATATTTTAGTAATAATTTTGCAAAATTTCTTATGTTGTTTATATTGAATATTTCATGAGTAAAAATATCTGTATTCAGTTACCTGCTTTGTTGCTGTGGGCTGACCCATTGTGCTGCATTTCTCCCCCTTCTCTCTCTCCCTCTTGAGAAGGATGTAACTTCTAACCACAGATTAACAGGAAATTCCATCCCAACTGTAATTGCAATCTGATAATGCTTTTTTGGTTTTTTGAGCAGGTTGAAACTGATACCTCCATTATGCAGGATACTGTGAACTGGATGTTA
The DNA here is from genome assembly GCF_037176765.1 of Anolis sagrei. Classification (NCBI taxonomy): domain Eukaryota; kingdom Metazoa; phylum Chordata; class Lepidosauria; order Squamata; family Anolidae; genus Anolis; species Anolis sagrei. The sequence continues at coordinate 149,915,459 of NC_090023.1, forward strand.
TTGTCGAGTATAAGGACAGGACACATTAGTAGTATCTTTTATTACGCAATCTTCATTATAAAAGAACAGTGAGTGCTAAAATGATATCCATATGATGAGTAGGGCGACATTGTTCTTCCACTGCTGGCTCTGATTAAGGCTGGATAATGTACAGTTCCTGCCTTTTCTGTCCATCAGGAAACAAGGCAGATCAAGGTAAAATAGATGAGCATGTGCTGGCAACAGATTAAAAAGACCAGTCTAAAGTCCATTAATAATTCTCATATTTAGGATTTTCCTCTGTACTGTACTTACAGAATCTACGACATTTAATCTCTTCTGAGAAAGCTGAGAGAGCCCAGACTCCCCCACCCGCATCCCACCCCACCGCCCGAGTGATAGGCCTAGATTTTCCGAGGCAGCACATTTGTCTGTCAGAGCTGTTGCTGGTGTGGTGATTTAGTTTCCGTCAAATGATGCCGGTGTCCGGTTGATGATATAGCCTTGCTGGATATGGGGAAATTTGTTACCTTTAGCTCTGACAGGAAGATAATTGCTGATGGTTAACAGAACTGTGCAGAATCCATTGGTTTTGTAGCAACACAAGCAATGGTATCTGCTTCAAGAAGTCAGTCTCTTCAAATTAACTTCTGGAAGCAGGTCTTTCATAAGACAAATTTTATTTTACTTTGTGCTGAAGTGTCTGGGGCTTTTTCGTTAGCTCTGGAAGCTTATTGATCCGAGTAACTAGGAAGAGTCTTATTATTAGGAAGATTTGATGTTTGTGTCATCGTTTTATGTCCCGGTGTTCTATTAAGTCTGCTTTCATTATGGTTAAACCGAGCAAGGGAAAGTCTTTTATAGTTAACCTTCATCAGCTAAGATAGAAATGTATAAATAGGAAGAACAATCTGTAGCAAGTAGCTCCTAGCCGTTAGAGTGGCCTTTTGCTCAGATAGTCAGAAATAATATGATTTGTTCCTTTTATTCTATATAAAGCAGTGTGCAGATGGTCAGTAAGTGAAAGAAAGTGTGTGTTTTTCAAAGGAGTTGCTCTGTTAGTCTTTTCCAGCACATCAACAAAGAAGCCTTTTAAAGAGTGACATATTTATTTATGCATGAGCTTCTGTAGATTAAAAAAATCACTTCCTCAATGGACTGCAATTCATAAAAGCTCATGCCAAAATAAATCAGTTAGTCATAAGTCTTTCTTTCTTTCTTTCTTTCTTTCTTTCTTTCTTTCTTTCTTTCTCTGTGCACGTGTGTTTTAGAGAGGAGGACTAGGAAAGGATCTATAACTTCAAAGTCTATCCCAGGGGCATTTGACAAATCCATATTCCCCACTTTTGCAAGGTACTGATTGCACGTAAGAACCGTGCATTGGAGTGTCTGGCTCCTGTGCCAAGATTTTGTTTAATGCATTGATGTTGAGGAACACCTTATGTACAAACCAAATCTATACTTCATTTATACACCCAGTGACTTACTTTATAGGGCTAGTGAGAAAGATGAAAGGATGGGCTCCTTTTGAGGGCCACACGGTGATAGTTTTGTGAAAGTATCTCGTGATGAGATCTTTATGAAAGACTTCAGAATAAATATTACACTCTGTTCAGAACTGAGTAAACTTCATTTCTAATATTGGAACATGAGGTTAAGAATTCTTACACAGACATAATAGTAAATGTATGTGTGCGTGTGTATGTCTGTGCACATGTACACACAGATACTCAGTTCAGCTGTATGGGTTCTCTAATGTAAAATAAGCTTTTTCAAGAGAGTAGAAGGCATTTTCTGGAACAGAAGGCAAAGAAACACATTGTGCAATGGTTGGTAGTATTAATATAGAGCAAGGGTCCTCAAACTAAGGCCCGAGGGCCAGATACAGCCTTCCAAGGTCATTTACCCAGCCCTTACTCAGGGTCAACCTAAGTGTGAAACAACTTAAAAGCATACAACAACAACAACAACAACAACAACAATCCTATCTCATCAGCCAAAAGCAGGCCCACATTTCCCATTGAAATACTAATACATTTATATTTTTTAAATTGTTCTTCATTTTAATTATTGTATTGTTTTTAAGTATTTTTTGCACTACAAATAAAATGTGTGCAGTGTGCATAGGAATTCATTCATTTTATTTTCAATTATAATCCAGCCCTCCAACAGTTTGAGGGACTGTGACCTGGCCCTATGTCTAAGAAGTTTGAGGACCCCTGATATAGAGTGTCACAAAAGTCTCCATACATCGAAAAAGTACATTTAGCTGTGAATTCTCATTTTTCCTATGTAACCCTATGAATGGTGAATTTTGGGACACCCTGTATTCATCAGGTATGTCTAAGCAATGTGTAAAAGAACAAGAAATAGAGTTGGATTAAGAATAGTAAAAAAGAAAGAAGTGATTGGATGAGGGAAGAGGCAAATAAGAACATTCTAATGCATTGTTATTATCACCATAAACTAAGGCCCCATGTACACTGCCCTATAATATCCAAAGTATGTGCTTCAAACTGGATTTCATGGCAGTATAGACTCATATAATCCAGTTCAAAGCAGGTAATCTGAGATACGATACAGGATTATATGGCAGTGTAGATCCAACCTAAGGTGGTGGATTGAAATGGTGGAATATGCTTCTCCCACCACCATCCATAGGCCACCATTCATTGTCACCAAGGTATCTGTGTCCTCCCAGTAGTACTTGCTTGAGCATTGCTTTTTTTGATAGCAGTTGTGCTGCCACAGCAAATACTATTTAAGCAGAGTTTGCAGGCAGAACTTGTTATATTTGTATTTAATTATCCCACAGCCAATTTAGGCAGTAACTGTGCTGACAAGGGGAGTTATGGTAGCCAAAAAACAATGTTTTCAAGCTCTCCTTTTGGGGCTATGGAAAGTGGCAATGATGATACTCTTTCATAGGCTTTCTGGAGCACTCCATGCATCTTTCTCGCATTCCTGAGGGTGAATTATTTTGGGAACACTGTATTCAGAGTGTACTATATATAAGACCAAGGTTGGGATGGTTCCAGTAGACTGAGGTTGGGATAGTTCCAGTATCTGGCCCTTGCACTACGGAGGGATGTTTCAGTTTCAAATCCCACTTGATTATTTGCAAATCCATTGCATTTGGTCTTTATAGAAAAAGATTGTACAATTGTGGGGATATGAAATTGGATGAAAAAAGTTACCTGGTCTACCTGCAATGATAAATAGATTATGTTTAAATATTCTCACTGTCTTGCTTGCTTAAAACCAATGTGTTGCAGAAAACTGGCTAAATGGAACAAAATGGGATATTTATTCACCAAATTTAATCATTTTCAAATGCGTCTAGTTTTTACTGGGAGAGATAAGCATATGCTCCTGCCTTTACCATTGAAATCAACACAGCACCTTTTCTGGATTGTGCTATAATATTAAATAATGTTATCACATTTTCCCTTCCAATTTGATTGACTGATGTACAAATAGACAAATCTATACTCACACTTCACTTGCTCAGCAATATTTTAGAAATCCAATTGTTTTCTACAGTGATGTGTAATCTTTCTCAGTAACCTGTGTTTTGTTTAATGTTTCACATTAAACCGTATTTTTTTCCTGGGTCTGCTCCTTAATGAAAGAGAAGGACTGGGGTTTTTTTTACACATCAGCATTATCATATACATTTAGACGGCAGTGTTTATGTGACAATGAAGCATTAGAAATATTATTGATCTGTTTCTGCCCTGTTGGACAGCACAAGTCAACTAACCTTTGACTTAGCATTGTTTAACTCAGATTTCTCAAAGTGACTGGGTAGGCTCTTAAAGAATTACAGTATAAGTAATGTGTTTTGTCCCATCCTTGTATAGAAGCTAAGAACATGAAGCTTTATAGCGGGAAGTAATGCAATAAAGAAGTTGTTTTTAATGAAATCCTTTGTGGCAGCAGCTCAAGTTTAATGACTTTCAAATTGCTTATAGGAAGGAAGGAAACTATATTGTGGAGTGAGTGAGTGATGCTGCTAGGATCTAAATTTAGTCGTGTTTCTCCTTTACCGGAAACCTCCCAAAGAAAAACAAAGGATCTTTAAATTGCATGTTGCACTTCAAAGTTTTTAAGTTTTCTGTTCCTACAACTGATTGTGCATCTTTTTATTTTCCTTACTTGGATTTACCACAGTGTGACCTCGTGTTGTATTTTTTCTGAATGACAATGAAAGTAATTGAAAATATTGATTGGCAGTATAGTTAAGTTGTCAACACAACCATTTAATTTGTCAGGAGGACTTGTTAAATTGTCAAAAATCATATAAAAAACTCCTTCAGTCACTGATGATATACATTAGAGATGTTCATGAATCAAATGGCCCATTTTTGAGATAAGTGTTGAAGAAAAATTCTGAAATGGTTTTCTGCTTATACTTTCCTTAAAAAATGAATTAAAAATGAAATATCTCAATGTTATAAAGCTGGTAAACATTTTTTCAGTGGATGACAATGGGTATCTCACACTAAAATTTAAGTTTCAACATGGCAGCCCTTCATTTTTAGTATATATAACATTTTTTGTTGAATGTCTTGGAAATCAGAACATTTTTTAAAAATAGGAATCTGCTTTGACTAGTAAGTGGAATGAATGATACTTTACATATGGAAAATGTCCTATTACTTCAGCGTAACTAACCATGTGGATGTGATGTGATAGTCTGAGATTCATCAGTACAAAATATTATTTGCAAATATGAAATGGTTAGGTCCAGTTCTTCTGCTGCTATGTTTCTGTTTACATGTGAAGCATTCTTCTGTAGGTCTCATGACAAAATGGCCTTTGGAATCAAATATCATAGGGTTTTCTTCTTCTACCATTCATACTTGGTAAATGTGTTGGAAATAGCAACCTTCCAAACCTCCACGAACTCTTTGTAAATGTGTATAATTGTTATCCTATATTGTATGTACATTTTGGTTTGCCAGTTTGACTGTCCCTCTTTGGTGTGAGAGGTGCTTCTTATGATACAGGACTCCATTTTTGTTATACAGTGTGCTTTTAGACCTCAATGGAGGTGGATACAGTTTGTCTCCTTTCAGACTTCAGTAAGTACAGTTATATTATATCTATATACTTAAAGACATTGAACTATGGACTAGTATGGTGAATGTATATAAGAAGTTAGTTAGTAAACCTGAGATGTTATTTTTAAAGAAGACTACTTTGTTTTGTCTCTTGAGTGCATGTTTTAAATAAGAGGTTTTTAAGGGACTGTATATCTTTTGGGCAATTACAACTGCAATTCAACTTTAAAGAAACAACTATCCTCTGTTAACCAAATATATTTTTGTAGTGGCATGGTCCTTCTGTTCTTCTGTTTAATAGCTGAGTTACCATTAATAGCTGAGTTACCAATAGCTGAGTGCCATTACAAGAATGCTTGTGAATATCACTTGTTCAAAGAGTCAGCTTCTAACAAAGTCATGCTTTTCTTCACTAGTTGTTTTTAAAAAGGTGGTCTCCACATGTTCATGGAGATTCACATTTGCCAAATGGATATGACATCATTTTTACCTTTTCAATAAGGTTATGACACACTTATTTCCAATTGGTTATGGAATTTCCAATAAATTGCTTAGGAAAATGACTATGGGTTGGGATCTGTGGCATTACAGTCCATGCCCAAGATAGGTGAATCATTTATATGCTTTAAAGTACTCCTTTGTCTGCTTTTTTGAATTATTATAAATATTTTAATTACACATTTCTTCTTAACATTCCCATGATTCCATGGGGCATATCCACAATAACTTCTTAATGTAGCTTGAAGGCAGCTTGAGAATGCAGTGTTTAGATCGGGGGTCCTCAAACTGAGGCCCAGGGGCCAGATATGGCCCTCCAAGGTCATTTACTCGGCCCTCACTCAGGGTCAACTTAAGTCTGAAACAACTTGAAAGCACACAACAACAAAAACAACAATCTTATCTCATCAGCCAAAAGCAGGCCCACACTTCTCATTGAAATACTAATAAGTTTATATTTGTTAAAATTGTTCTTCATTTTAATTATTTTAATGTTTTTAAGTATTTGTTTTTGCACTACAAATAAAATATGTGCAGTGTGCATAGGAATTCATTCTTTTTTTTTTTGTTTCAAATTATAATCCGACCCTCCAACATTTTGAGGGACTGTGACTTGGCTCTCTGTTGAAAAAGTTTGAGCACTCCTGGTTTAGATGATGCACTCCGGCATACATTAAAGATTCTAAACCAGGATAAACAAAGTTGGGAATTGTAAAAATAGAGCCAATAATGTGCATCATCATGTCTAAGTGTAAGCCACATCACATGACAAAATGTATGGGTAATCTGTATATGTGCATTGCAAGTGGGTCCACCACACCCACATGGATACATCAGGTCCTGGAACTGGTTTGAGGCCAGCCCTCTATAGTACATAGAAGCACATGTAATCATCCATATAATGAAATCACTTCTTTCTATTCTGGTTTCACATTGACCTACATGGTCAATGTAGATGTGCCTTAACAACTTTGACATTTAATGTAGATTGTTGTACAGGAGGTTCTTTAATTTATATAATTTTAATTTGGTTTTTAAAATCTGCTTTTAAATTTAAGTTATATACAATGTTTTCATTCGAGTGTCATGTCAACAATATTTTTATAAATGTATACTGTTACATAGCTTTAAAAGAAAAGAAACAGCAAAGTTCACTTCAGTGTGCAAAATTACATCAAGACAAATAATGTTTATACCTTCATATTTATACCTTCATATACCACACAATGTGGAAAGTTTTGTGATGATGACATTGCTGATGGGGTGAGGCAGTTCTCTCAAAGAAGCACACTACACAACCAGTGACCTCATTGTATTGATGAGCTAATTGTCCTATTTCACCAGCAATCACCGGCAAAATGGAAGGCACTTGTGGCACCTTCCACATGGGAGCATTGGGGCAAGGCATGTTGGCATCCTGTCCCTTCCCCCATAGGACAGAGGAAAATGTGGCAAGGTGTGTTGCTGCATTGCCTTTCCCTCCATCAGATGGGGAGAAAGCCTGAAAAACACTGGTAGCTCTTATTGTGGTGGTGTGGAATCTAGAATGCAACACTTCCTTGCCACTTAACCCACAGATGGGGCAGGGCCTGGCCTATATCATCTGATGGGGTGCATCTACAGCTGTTGCTGAAGCCCCAGCATAGTAAGGGGCAATTTACCCACTGTGTGATACAGTCCCAGGACATCAGCTCCAACGGTGATTCCCTTTTTCCAGCAGAATGCAACAGGGATATTGGCAGGATGTTCAAGAAAGTCTTCTCAGGAAACCCCAGCTCAACTGTCTTTCACTTTCCCTCTCCCAACCACATCCATTCAGAGCTTTAAAAGTAATCACAATGTAGTATTCCTTTTGCACATGAAGTAAAAGTGTCAACTCTGCTTCCAAGTGAAAGGGTTGGTGTACATATTTAATAAAAACAGAAGTCAGTTATGGAGTCCTGCATGTTAAATATAGCCATGCAAAATCAGCCATGAATTCATTATGTTGAGGACTTCACATTTTAATTAAGCTGCGTGGTGGCTGAATTATTGGTTAGTTTAACTCTTCACCTCATTGGATTTATGTGAGTAGTATGTTTTCATTTTAGCTGGGTTTTTTTTAGTAATGAATGTTTAATAAAGTAAAGAACAAAAGGACCAGAATTTAAGTTATTGTTTTATTTGACAAACATGGGCTTTCTCCATTTTATTCCCACAGCAGCCTTTTGATATAAGTTATGGTAAAACTGGAGGGAAAAATATAATTTGCCTAAAGGTTCCCAATTTCTTCATGACTGGATGAAGAATCTTCACTCAACTTTGAAGCTTCAAGGACCAATTTTTTTACTAGTTTCCTGTCATAATTTTTCCCAGCATAGAAATAGTGGGTCCTGAGGTCTGAGATACACCTTGAAATAAAGAGTGCTTCTTACTACTACTATTACTAGTAGCAAAAGGTATGACCTTTTAGGTTCTTGTGGGTCTTTTCGGGCTATAGGGCCATGTTCTAGAGGCATTTCTCCTGACGTTTCGCCTGCATCTATGGCAAGCATCCTCAGAGGTAGTGAGGTCTGTTGGAATTAGGACAATGGGTTTATATATCTGTGGAATGGCTGGGGTGGGGCAAAGAGCTCTTCTCTGCTGGAGCTAGGTGTGAATGTTTCAACTGACCACCTTCATTAGCATTTGAAGGCCTGGCTGAACCTGGGAAAATCTTTTGTTGAGAGGTGTTAAGATGTGCCTGGTTGTTTCCTCTCTGCTGTTTTGTTGTTGTAATTTTAGAGTTTTTTAATACAGGTAGCCAGATTTTGTTCATTTTCATGGTTTCCTCCTTTCTGTTGAAATTGTTCACATGCTTGTGGATTTCAATGGCTTCTCTGTGTAGTCTGACATGGTGGTTGTTGGTGTGGTCCAGCATTTCTGTGTTCTCAAATAATATGCTGTGTCCGGGCTGGTTCATCAGGTGCTCTGCTATGGCTGACTTCTCTGGTTGAAGTAGTCTGCAGTGCCTTTCATGTTCCTTGATTCGTGTTTGGGCATTGCTGCGTTTGGTGGTCCCTATGTAGACTTGTCCACAGCTGCATGGTATACGGTAGACTCCTGCAGAGGTGAGAGGATCCCTCCTGTCCTTTGCTGAACGTAGCATTTGTTGGATTTTCTTAGTGGGTTTGTAGATTGTTTGTATGTTGTGTTTCCTCATCAGCTTCCCTATGCGGTCAGTGGTTCCCTTGATGTATGGCAGGAACACTTTTCCTCAGGGTGGATCTTCATCTTTACTCTCGTGGCTTGTTCTTGGTCTTGCAGCTCTTCTTATGTCTGAGGTGGAGTATCCATTGGCCTGGAGAGCCCAGTTGAGGACTCTCAAACACAAATCAAGGAACATGAAAGGCACTGAAGACTACTTACCATGTCATTATATCCATTTTGCCTTAAATATTTCCTAAGCTCTTTCCTTTGAAGCCGTCTCTTTCTTTCCTAAGAGATAAGGAGATCTGGAAAGAAGGCAGGAAAACATCTGTCACATACATAGTGTTCTGAACTTTGAGGATCTAGTTTATGCTGTCCTATCCTATGAGCTAAAATTCTAGTCTTTTTTGAAAAAAAATGTGTATTTCTAGTTTACTGACACAAGTTTTAATGGGTCTTTTGTGACTCTTGATTGTTTAAATTACATAGTTCATCCAATAGATGCTCAATTATATCATGCGTACAAAATGTGGGAGTGTCTTATAGGAAAATTCCTGTTCAGTCAGAAGAGGAATAATGAGTGGGGTCATGTTAGAAGAGGGCAGGAGGAAGCTGTTTTGCTAGGTGTTGAGATAATTTAATATTTCAAATCCCACAGCACACAGGATATGTCCACAAGTGGTGATTTAAACAGTAGTTTCAGTAGGAAATCTCAAACAATTGATTTTGGCTTGCTCTGTGGTTAATGGGAAACCATGGTTTCCCATTACAAGAATGAGTCTGCACCAGCTGAAGGTTCATGCACTCCATCCTCCCCTCTCCTCTTTGCACTCAAGAGGGAGATTGAAAGCCTCTTATTTTACTTCTGAATTAAACAGAGTGCTCTGTTATATCCAGAATTGGGGAAATATGCTTTAGGGCTGGCAGGGCAAACATGTCCAAGGCTTAAGACCTAGATTTTCACAGGGTTCAGCCCTCTTGGGGTCATGTTTATTATTTACAAGTATATTAATGTTCCCTCTTATAATAGTATGCATGACTCTCTTCTTCCTAATTTAGCCTCAGAACAACCCTGTGAGATTTGTCAGGCTAGGAAAGAATCACCCAGTGCATTTTATGACTCAATAGGGGATCTGGATTTCCCATGTCTCAATACCTTGTTCCTCATCAGAGCACACTGCACTTTAAATACATTAAAGTTTTAAAGTTTCCTCCTTTCTTTGTGAAAGGAGGAAAATGCCCCAACATATGTATGCAAGAATTTATGTTTTAAATGCTTTATACAGTACCTTTGGCAAAATTTGTGTGTGGATGACCACCATACCACTATCTTGGGACATTTTGTGCCTCCTTCCTTCTTTTGGGGCTAGTGCCATGCCACCTGCCCTTTCTCCGTTCTCTCTCCCACCCACCCCCTCTCTCCCATATCCTCTTCTTTTATGCTGGCAGCATACAGGACTCAGCAAGTGCTGTGAGCTGCTGCTTCCTTACCTCTTTTTTTATACCACCATGCCTCCCTTTTCTTTCCTCTCCTTCCCCTCCCATCCTTCCTCAAATCCTGGCAAAGCACACCCTTCTAGAGGAACCTATAGAGCAGGGATCCACAAACTTTTTAAACAGAGGCCCAGGTCACAGTCCCTCAAACTGTTGGAGGGCCGGATTATAATTTAAAAAATGAATGAATTTCTATGCACACTGCACATATCTTATTTGTAGTGCAAAAAATACTTAAAAACAATAATTAATTAAAATTAAAATGAAGAACAATCTTAACAAATATAAACTTATTAATATTTCAATGGGAAGTGTGGGTCTGCTTTTGGCTGATGAGATAGGATTGTTGTTGTTGTTGTTGTTGTTGTGTGCTTTCAAGTCATTTCAGACTTAGGTTGACCCTGAGCAAGGGCCGGGTAAATGATCTTGGAGGACTGTATCTGGCCCCGAGGCCATAGTTTGAGGACCCCTGCTATAGAGGATCTTTCACTTGTTGCTTGAGTGTTGCCCAAGTCCTGAGGACTCAGCTAAAGAATTGACAGTGGGGTTCCAAAACCAGAGATTTCAGTTGGACTCCAGAAGCCAGGAAACTATAATGTGGTTTTTAATAACATTTGTAAATAAAATGAGCTAAGATCAATGGTGCTAATAGTTACCAGATCACCTAAAGGCCCCTAAAGTCCCAATAATTACACTCAATTTGAATAAGCAATCCTTTGTTTTTTTTAAAAAAGTAATCTCTACAAAATAAATAATCCTTTAAAAAATTGCCAGATATCCATAATATTGCTATGACCTTATATCAGATCACATTAAGATGTTTACCCCTCATTTGCAAGGAGAGTGCTGGTAATAAAATGCATGCACATTGGTAATAAATGCATGTGCAACCATTGAAAAAAGCTTACAGAAAGTTATTTTTTTTATATAAAAAAGTTTTATATGCTCTGCACATAAGAAATAAAATAATGAATTCTTATTGAACAGTTCTCATTTAAGAAATGAGAATATTTGGGATTCCACATTTTTGGAAGAATCTAGGTGAAGAAAATTTTGGAGGCAGATGCAGCCTCTGGAATTCAATGCTACAATCAAGAAATCTCAAAATTCAAGGGGTTATCCCTCCACAACTAGTCTGAAGTTTTAATTAGAAAAACAACATTGCTATGGGAGGGGTTAACTCTTCATCTTTTCTCTCTCTTCTCTCTCTCTTAAAAGCCTTAATTTAAAGAAGTCTGTGTTATATTAAGTTATATTAAGACAGTTCTCACATTCATGCAGAAATCTGTAGACAGACAGCATAGGCACAAAGTGAAATGGATCAGCTTTAGGGGACAGATTAAGCTGTCCATCACCAAAACCTAGCTGTGGAGTCTATCCTTCTACTAACTCTTCTTCATATAGATGTTGACAAGATGTGGACTGAACTGAGACCTTTGCCAGAACAATGCGAGTCTTATAATTTTGTGTGGCACAACCACCACTCCTGCACGTTTCATGGGAGATAGCAATACAAGCCTGAGTGTTGTCACATCCACATCTTCATCTGTTACTGTGCCACACTTCGCCACCAGCCTGTCTTTCCTGTCCTGCTGTGTTTACACCCCCATTTTATTATGGGGATGTTAACAGTTATTATAAATGGACAGAAAATTTGCTTGGAGACATCTTTGATCTTGTCCATTCTTTTTGAAGAAATTGCTCTTACACCTTCCATCATTCTTATAGTATAAAGTGTTGCCTCAAGCCGTGAGGAGAGGTGGGTAAGAAATAAAATAATAATAGTAATAGTAATAGTAATAATAATAATAGTAGTAGTAGTAGTAGTAAAAGTAAGTTGTAAAAATAAGGAGCAAATGATGACATTTTCAAAATGAGATCAAGGAGTTGGTATCAATGAGATGCAGGATGGTTGAAAATACACTTTTTGCATGGTTCTAAATAATATTTTTATTGTGCCCTCTCTCTACCTTTACATCAGGGGGGTCTGATTCATTTTAATTGAGGACCACATCAGCTTTATGGCTGCTTTCAAAGAGCCATCCATGGATGGAGAATCTGTGAATATAGAGCAGCAATTATAATGTTTTTAGATAGTAGCTGATGCTCTTTACTTTTAATCTAATTTGGTTCCCCAGAAGTTATTGAAAGACAATGGCCATCACTTTTGATAATCCACCTTGCAGACTGGGAACAATGGGGATTGCAACCCAACAGAACTTATGGCTCTGAGGTTGGGGAAAAGTTAAAGGACATCATATCCACAAGCCTGGTATTTCAATTCAAACCTCACTCTCCTGTCTAAACAGAACAAACTACAGCCTTCCAGATGCTACTGTATTACATCTCTAATCATGTTTGATTATGACAAATCTAGAAGTTGTTGTCAAGCATCTGGAGGGCCACATACAATGACATGGTGGACCAGATTTGATCCAAGTGCCTTGAGTTTGACACATGTGATTTACGTCATAACTTTCCATTGTTTTCCCACAATTCCTTTATTACAAACTGTCTGTTCAAAAGGAAAAGCTGGAATAAGTGTATAATGCCTTCTAACTGATAAAGCAAGGAACTGTGCATGGGTATCATGTGTAGACGAACATTCAAACAAACATGCCCACATATGAATACTAAAGGGATAAGAGGGTAGACATGAATAAGAACCCCTTTAACTTTTTTAATTCAGGATTGGGAATCTTCCAGGCCCTTGATCAAATCCAATCCAGATTTCTGTTTTGGCCTGCAAGCTGCTTCTGCAGACCTGGCCCCATTTCCATCCAGCTGTGTAGGGAAACTAAACACAACAGCTGAAATTTCCCCATTCAGCACAAGGAGGGTAAAAAATGTTTGCAGATATTCTCCTCCTCACTGCGAAAGGGTGTCTCAACATAAGGTAAAAATGGTAAACTGCATAAACATTTCTTGAACATGGGCTGTTAACAAAAATGCCACATGCACACACATACTACAAGTTATTTCAAAAAGACGGGCCCAATTTCAAAACAGAGTATTTCATGATGTCAATGTGTTACAATTACACAAAAAGTCAAAAATAGTTTAATAAGTTATCAAGTTTAGCTAACCTTTGTGAGTCATAAACAAATCTTCAAAATAACTCCACAAATGGAGAATATTTCATTATGGCCTTTTGTTTTGGGGCAACCATCTTGGGAATGACTGAGGCTAGGGGCTGTTTGTTCACTGGAAGAAGCATCTAGTAGCAATCATTTGAAATTGTATGCCCCACCCATTCAAGTACTAAGAGTTTCATTCATGGGAGATTTGTGGCTGCAGATATAAGATATTTCAAACTAGGTCCATCTTTTTGAAACACTGTATTTTGCACAAAAGTGTTGTTTTTGTCTTTCCCCAAAAATGTTTATACAAATTATATGTTTACAAAAAAAGTTCTGAAATATGAAAAATCATTGTAAAATGCACAGAAACTCAAATTATTTTGGCCAGATAAGAAAAATGTCTTACCAATCTTTTTTCCCCCACATACAAAAGAGACATAAATCTTTCATATAGCACTTAACTCTAATGAAATTCTTATTTACCCTGTTAATCCTTGCTGCTGTCCTTGATACATTTTAGATATAAGGGGGTATTAAAAGGCATTTGCACTTTAAAGACCTGGATATTTAAATGCCTTTAAAATGTGAAAGTATTTTGAATTTAAGTACTTTCTAATTCATTCAATGTTCTGGTATTCTACTAGATCTCCAAAGGAACAGACTTGTCAGATTTTAGACAGACCCAAATAGGAGTTCTTGTTTTAAAGATCATTAGTAGTGATTTTCTTTATATATAACTCCTATGTTTTCCCTCCAAATGGTGTGAGCATTTTGAACATCTTTTGTCAACCTTCCAATGGAGAAGACTTGACAAATTTCAAATGGATATGATAAAGGCTCTTGTTGTAAGCACATAGACATAGCGTCTTTCCAGACAGGCCCTATATCCCAGGATCTGATCCCAAGTTTTCTGCTTGAAAGCAGATTATATGAGTCTCCACTGTTAGATAAACTAGGATAAACATAAAACCTGGGATCAGATCCAGGGTATAAGTATTAGCTAGGCTAAACAAAACTAATAAATGGTACAACTCACCAGTAATCAGATGGGCAGTGTGTGAAGCCAAGAAAGTGCAGAAGACATGTATCTGCCTGCAAACCTTAAGCAGCTACAATAAGGAGTAGGAAGGATATGCAGGTAGAAAAAACCCCCCCCAAAGCAAGCTATCATCTGGTTTTGTAGATTCCATGTTTCTGCTTACTATTGTCAAGATGGCTGGATGTGTACAGTAATGTGAACAGAAGAGTAGTGGGATTGTTGGAGATTTTTTCTTTTGGGGATGTGGTTAAATTTTGTTTTGATACAGCTTGGATTATATGCTGTATCATTTTCCATTTGGTTGATATTCTGCTCAGCAACATGATCTGTAGATTGTTGTTCCAAGTCTCCAGTTCAAACAAATGAGTTCCAAATAAAACAAAACAGATTATAGCTGAGAAATATATTCACCAATCACACTTTTGAATACCAATTCATTCTTTTAATTAACACAGCTAAAATTATAATTCATTTGGGCTTCAACTTACTTCTGAAACAAATGCATATTGGTTGTCCGCACACAAGTGTATTCTGTAAATGAGAAGCAGATCAGATGATCATATGCGGTGCTCATAATTATTTCCATTAATTCATTGAGGGTTTTTTTTTATAAAGATAAAATCCAATGTTCACTAAATTCCCATTTCAAGTTGACTAAACTGGATACTCATTGTTCTTTTATGATGATATTGTCATGGTAAAACCCAGCTGCCTATTTCATTTTCCTTCTAGTGGTCAAATTCTCATTCGGCTCTACTCCTTATAATGTCTATGATTTTCACAGATGTTGGTTATTCCTGTAAGAGAGGTTGAATGGAAATAGAATATCAGATACCCTCTCCTTCATCAACATATCCAGTACAGTTTATTTGTAATTCTGTATCTAGAAAAGAGACTAATGTATTTGTTATATTATAACAAACACATTACATTATAACATAACAGCCTAGGTATATAAACCTGAATCTGACAGAAATGATAAATTTGTGGTAGTTTGTTGCCCTTGGACTAAAATCCCATTTACCTCAAAATAAGTTTTAAACAAATTATTTAGAGATGTTGGGGCAGAGTGGGGAGATATCAGATGTCATCTTCAGGCAAACTCAGAAAACAGAAGTTCCACTTCAACCCAACCGGTTGCACCCTGGCCATGGTGATGAGGGAGTATTGCATTAATCTTTACACCATTTAGTCTCCTTATCTAATAGCACAGACTTATTCTTTGTAACTAACAACAATGAAGGGCGCCTTTAAGAAATCTCCAGTGAGCACCGAGGCATTACAGATTAGGTCAGTGGAACTGCTGCTAGGTTGAACATGATGGATGAGTAGGAGAATGAGTTTCTGCTGCACCGGTATTGTGAAATCTTTTCATTGTCACCAACGGGCCTATGAGGGGGCTGATGAATGAAAGAGCAAGTGTCAGAAACGCCCTTCTGTGCCCTGGTACACTTTTAATATCCCCCCACAGCTACAGGATGAGTATTGATAAAAGTAAAGTTTAAATATAGCCATGGAATGATAGGTGATGATGATTTAAGGAGAACACAGCGATGGGGTTAGAGAGGGTTCATTTTCCGAAAGTGCATGGAGGGGAAGGAAGTTGAACCATGTGGATCAGAGGGAAGAGCAGGAGGCTTTTTATAAGAAGCTAATTCAACGAGGACACTGAGCTCTTTGATGGATGAGTTACTTCCATCTGGTTGCAGTATATGTAATAAATAGCTGGGCTCATGTTTGACCTCTTCTCACTTACTGGGCCTTTCTTTTTCTTCTGGGATATCCAAGAGGGACTCTCCATTAGAGAGGTGGGAAACATCTGTGGAAAGTGCATGCACGCATGCTGGAGGAGGATGTTATCTGGATAACAGAGCTTTGAGAAGTTTATCATCTTGAATGGAAGAAAAATCTTTTCAAAGCTATAAAGCAAGAGATCCATTTGTTGTCTCCTGTGCTGTTCCGCTTCCTAATTAAAGCGGCTCCTTTTGGATAAAATATACACGGAGACTTTCCACAAAACATCTTGTAGCAAAATAGAAACAGGTTCTTATATTAACAGAAGCATTATTTTAAAAAGAAGGAAATGGGGATCTTACCTGTAGCTAGGTCATCAGGAGGGATAGCACTGAGAGCATTGTACATCTTTTGCAACTGGTCTCTGAATAATAAATGACACCGGGAGCCCTCAGGACATCACAGTTGACTGCACCTGGCCTCCACATGTTCCAAGGGCCAATTATACAGAAGGTGGGAAAGTGGAGTCTATAGCTTGTATGTGGCTCTCCAAGTCCTCTAGTGCATCTCTGGAATCCCACAGCCTCTTCCAATTCACGTAAGACCCAAATTGTCCATAAATTTAGCATCCCAAATGGAAAATGTCTCTTTCCTGTGAAACTTCTAGGAGTGCAATATATCTTCTGAATATAATCTCTCTCCAGGTCCTCTGCGTGTGAGTGAGTTAAATAGAAAATTGATTGGAATTGACTGTATAATCACTTTGTGTTTCTTGTCACTTTGTGCATGTGCCACCCCCTCCCCCCACTGGACTTTGCAGAAAATCCAGTGAGAAATTATATCAAAATGTAAATTGCAGTCTGGTGTTTTCTGGAATGTGAATTGCCAGTTGGGAGTAGATGAGGATCAGAGATAGGTATGGCCCATGAAGATATATAGAAGGACAAAAATGACCTTCAGTCCCAAAGAATTCGATCATTTATTGGTTATGTAGGGGTTTGAATGCAGGTAGGCAACAACATAAAGTGTAGCCTGTTGTTGGTCCCCCAACAGATCTGGCATAATGGTTGGAGTGCATCAAAATTCATTTTATGACATCTTTACCTCTGGCCCAGACTACCTGTCTGAACGTATCTCCTGTTACGAACCATCACAAAATTTAAGATCATCTGGATATGCCCTGCTCTCGATCCCACTGCCATCGCAAACGTGACTGGTGGGGATGAGGGACATGGCCTTCTCAGCCGTGGCCCCCCGGTCTGTGCAACTTAAGACTTGGCTATGGGACCAAGCGTTGGGCCAGTGAATGGCAGCAAATGAAAGAAGACTTAAGCAACTCATGACAATGAATTCACCCGGACTTGGATTTTGGATTCTGATTTTTTAAAGGCGTGTTTTAATCTATTGTTTAATTATTGTTTTAATATTTTAATGTATTGTTGAATGTTTTATGATGTTGGTATTGTATGGTGCTTCTGTGAGGGCGCCCTGTCCCCCCTTCCCCGGGGGTGAGAAGGGCAGGGTATAAATATAGAAAATAAATAAATACCTCCACATGTCTATCTTTTTAGAATCTCTGCACTCCGCTGAGGAAATGCATTTTAATTTTCACTACTTGCTGAGCTGTGATCAGCCGTTAAATCTCATTGATCAATAAAATCAGTGAGATTTAAATGTTATCCTATCACAGTGGTTCCCAACCTTTTTTTGATCAGGGACCACTTTGACCAGGGATCACTCTCCAGCATTAGTATCAAAAGGGCTAGAATTAGTTTTTGGTCAACTTTAGATTCAGTTTGGTTATTTAGGATGCTGATTCAGAAAATTGCATTGGATAGACCACATCAGCTGTAGTATCTAATATAGAGCATATGCCATCCAGTAGTTACCATCTGCTCGCCCACAGAAAACCATATTTAATAATCTAGAGCTGATGTGACAATTTTCTGAATCAGCACCCCAAATAACCCCAGGAACAGGCCTGAAAAGGAAGACACCAGGGCGCCACTGCTTCCGGGTACCACATGGAACGTCTTTGCTCAGGGGGAGGGAGGAGGAGATGAACACCTCAGAGGGTTTTGCAAGCCTAGTCACTCTTGTTGCAATGGTCTAGTAATGTTGAGGTCGCGGTCCAAATTTTAGTTCTTGCGGACCACTGATGGTCCAGGGACCACAGGTTTGGAACAGGTTTGGAACCACTGTCCTGTCAAGTGAGATGTTAGTTTTCCTGAGTTATATTTTTTTGTAGAATTCACAGACATAACTTTACAAAATGATATGTTTTTGCATAAAAAGCTAAAAACAGTGTACCTGAGTTTGAAACAAGTGCCTTGTACTTTTGTTTAATAGATAAAGCAACTGGTATGCAAATTGTCCCAACAATCTCTTGAGTGTTACCATTGGGATATGTTTTAATCCCACCATGTGTAATGTTTGTAGCACAGATATTATATGTGTTTTTGTGAGAGAAACATGGTACAGAGAACACAGATGTAAAACAACCTTTTCCTCTGCTTATAGCTGGAAGGGGAGCAAGTCTACATTTGCTTGATCCTGTTCAGAAAGGACCATATGGGGATACTAATATCATCAGAGGCAGAGATGGCAGGAACTGTTGCCAACATTAACAAGCTCTCTACTACAGAGCAGCCAGAAGCATTATTTGGAAACACTCAAGGCCAAATAAAGATGCAAATAAGTAATACAGTACCAGAATTTTTTGAATTGCTACTTACCAAAAACATTCCCTTTTTTGCATATAAGAAAAAAATAGAAACAAATAGAAAGGCGAACATCAAGTGTATTCTGGGCATGAAAAGAGAGAAATACTACCAAATTCATGGCCTAGATCCCTTTTTCTGATCCTCAAGTCAATGGGGAGGAATTTCTGGGCAAGAGTAATGCATTAAATTGTGTGTTAGTGTATGTGTGTATTCCTTATTTGTTGGGCTTGGTGTTGTTTTACTTGAATAACACATTCTGTACAAATGTGTTTGATGCTTAAAGTATCATGCTAGCTGTCAGCACCAGGAGCTGCTCCTTGTAATATCACTAGGGCTGATCCCGCTGTCTCAGGTTTGGATTTTCCTGATGCAATAACCCTAGTTTTAGCAGCACAGTTGACATCTTTTATTCTCCCAAAAGTCCAGGTTTAATCTTTACATCCTACTTGGACTGAAGTGTGTGTGTGTGTTTTACACAATATATATTCAACAGTGAAAAGTCTTCAAAGTCTGCAGTTTTTGAAGGCTTTCTTGCAGCAGGAAGAAAATTGCTAAAATTGCTCTGCTAATTTAGAACTAATTTAGCTAAGGATTACATCCTTAGGTATGAATAGTACTGGAGTGACTTTCTGAAGGCCATTTATAGAGTTAATAGCAGCATTGAAATTCAAATATGAGTTTTCCATTCACATCCAAGTCTTAGCTTGTAGCTCCAAATTTAGTTGCTCAGAAAAGTTTTTATTATTTTTTAAAAATTGTTGTATGTGTGGGACTTTGCTCTGCATGACTTTGGAGATTGACTTATCGTCTGTCCGCTTCAACACGAGCCTGTTATCCAATTACTATTCTCTAGGATAGTGTTCCTCAATCTGGGGGTCGGGACCCTTGGGGGGGTTGCAAGGGGGTTTCAAGGGGTCACCAAAGACCATCTGAAAACATATTTCTGATGGTCTTGGGAGCCCCTTTGGCAGAGAAGGATGAAGATCTCTCTGCCTCTCCTTCTCTTCCTTTTTGGAAACAGACGACGAACCCTCCCACCAAAAACCCTCATCCGCTGTGATTGGCCAGTCTCTCAGCCAAGGGGAGGGCCGTTTCTGAGACTCCAAGCGAGGAGAGAAGAGCAGGCGTGCTCAGTGCATGGCAGTGTGGTGCACATGTGTGGGCGAGGGAGAGTGTATGAGGCAGTAGGGAGGCTCTCACCAGCGAGTCCCTTCAAGGCATGGCAGTTTTGTTCAAGAAGTTCGGGCCAATTCTATTGTTGGTGGAGTTCAGAATGCTCTTTGATTGTAAGTGAACTAGAAATTCCAGCAACTACAACTCCCAAATGTCAAGGTCTATTTCTCCCAAACTCCATCCGTTTTCATATTTGGGCTTGTTGTGTATTCATGCCAAATTTGGTCCAGTTCTATCATTGTTTAAGTCCAAAGTGCTCTCTGAATGTAGGTGAATTTCAATTCCCAAATTCAAGGTCAATGCTCACCAAAACCTTCCAGTATTTTCTGTTGGTCATGGGCATTGTGAGTGCCAAGATTGGTTCAGTTCCATCATTGGTGGAGTTCAGAATGCTTTTTGATTGTAGGTGAATTATAAACCCAACAACTGCAACTCCCGAATGACAAAATCAAAACCAGTATTCAAAGTTGGATGTATCGGACATTTGTGCCAAATTTTGTCCAGTGAATGAAAATACATCCTGCATATCAGATATTTACATGATGATTCAGAACAGTAGCAAAATTATAGTTGTGAAGTAGCAATGAAAGTAATGGTATGGTTGGGAGTCACCACAACATGAAGAACTGCATTAAGGGATCGCAGCATTAGGAAGGTTGAGAAACACTGCTCTAGGATCTCTTCTCTGTGTCAGAGTCTGGATTGTGACTATGAGATCCCTCTTCTTGGGCTTTGAAACTCTTCCCATGCACTATAAAACTCTGTTTATTCTGTTAGACATTTGCTTTCAATTTGTTCTCCAAGTTTTTACTCAATCTTATGTCATTTTATCATTAAATGACACCTGTAATTTGTATTTGATTGCATTTTGGGTCTTATTGTATGACCCACCTGGAACATTTTTGTAGAAAAGATGGGACAGAAATATTTAAAACAAATTCTCAGGCACCAAGGTATTGATTTTTGCTCTCAACATTAAATGCCTGGGGCTTTTTTTTTTGAATAGTGTATAGAATTATTGTCACTGTAAAACAGTGTGTTTATTGTGTCAAATGATGATGGGTTCCATATGTGAGAAGATAATAAAATAAGTCAATCATTGAAAGTTTGCTTGGCACATCAAGACATTATCTTTTTTTTATTTAAACAAGTTTAGCTCAAAACAGTGACATGTATGTTGCAGCCTTAATGCCTAAGAGTGGTGTCTATTGAATTCACTTGAATTTACCCTTCAGTAGACATAGGACTTCATCATAGTAGAGCCTCTGTCCACTTTAAATCCAGTTGCTGCGTCCTGCAGAATTCTGAGGTTTGTAGTTTAGTGAGGTCAATGGCTGAGCAGTTTAAACTACAAACCCCAGAATTCTGCAGGAGGTAGCAACTGGATTTAAAGTTGATAGATGCTGTACTCTGAGGAAGTCCCTATATAGGATTGTGCTGTCAGTTTCAAATATTATCCTTCTCACCGGATGAGATTAGTGTAGGAGACATTTCAGGTGGATTGCGCCCATGTTAAAAAATCTTTTGCTAAAAGAAAATCCCCCAAAGTCGGAGTCCCAGGAGTCATTCATTTTCAAAGGCAATTTAATACACTGAGAAATCAAACAGTGTTCTTTTCACTTAATCCTAATATGAAGTTAGGAGCACATGCTGTAATAGCTCCCTTGCAGGTATTCCAAGACCTGCTGTGAATAGATTTTAAGAGGACATGTATATGCATATTATATGACAAATCCATAAAACTGATGAACACATTAAAGGAGAAAAATCCTCACATAAGAAAACCTCAATGAACTTTCCTTCTTCCAATTACAGAATTACAAAATAATAATAAAGGCCACACTGTTACACACAGTAGTAATGAAAGGATTTTTTTTTTGATCACTAAGATTAAAAGAGGCAACAGTAACCATTATTTGGAGATCTAAACTGAGCTAGTCTCTTAGGGTTTATCTATCTGTACAAAGAGTTTAAATTGATCCATCTGTCAATTGCTCTCTGTAGGGAATGATCATTTTCTGAAGTGGGCTTAGTGGTCTAACAGGACATTTTGGAAATTCTTCCATGGTAGTGGCTCTCCTAAACAAGACTGAAGATCATATATTCCGTGGTAGAAATTATTGCAATAAAGTTTATCTTCCCAAAAACAAATATTTCAGACATCAGCAAATGAAGAATAGTCGCTGAAATAATCTGTCTTCACAATATCAGGACACGAGGAGCAAGCTTTTTTTTTTATCATCACTTGAGCCCATCAGCCTTCCTCCCCCTATGTCCCCCAACCCTGCACCACCAATGGGAGGTGCAAGATCTATAGGTGAGTCCAGTTATCCAGGGAGCAGACGCTTTGCCTTCTCTCCCTTGAATTCAGACTGCCAGGAGCACAGTGGAAAAGGCTATTTGTATACTATGGACATGAAGAAAGCTTCAGAGAGGTACAATTGTTAAGAAGACTTAGTAGATGCAACATACAAGATCTAAAGGAGCAGCCCCTTTTCTCACATAACAGTCAGTGAATGAACCCAATGGAATATAGCTATTCTCTTTCTAGCTAATACAAATGCATAATACCACCTTATCACACAAGGTGGAAGAATGCTTTTGCCCCAGTTCACCCATGGAGCCCCACGTCGCCCATCATACAATGTAGGGTGACTTCCAGGTGACTTCTGGTGGGACTCCATAGTTGAGTCCCACAGTGGGGCAACACTGCCATCACCAACACGGAAACTACCCCATTAGGAACAACATGGTTCAGTGGAGTGGAGACCCTTTCCCACATGGGATAGGAAAGCATCAGCTGGTGGTCGGGGTGCCTGTATTGCCCCGATACTGCCCTGATGCTATCCAGATTCATCACTGAGGCTGACAAACCATGATGCTGTACCTTATTAATGTGATGAGGTCCATAATAAGTTTATTTATTTATTTACGCTATTTCTACCCTGCCCATATCAGCCCATAGGAAACTCAGGGTGGTCCATGGAACCTTATTGTATTGCAGCTTTGAGCCTTTGTCGTTGTCTCAGCACTCCGCCCCCTTACTTTAGTTGCTTCATTGTATTCTAGGTAACAGAAAATTGGGATTGAGAGAGAGGCAGGTCACAAACCACAACCATAAGTGTATGATTTCTTTTACTGGCTAAACACACTCAAAGTGATTTATTTCTTGCAAACAATGACAGAAACAGGTTGCACGGTTCGCTTTGTAACTCTACCTACCAGGAAGCAGAACTTGAATGTTTTTTCAGAACAAAATGAAAACTTGGAATCCCGGTCAAAATGTACTCTAAATGATATGTCTAGGAACAATGTGCTTTAGCATTCCTACGTTCACCATTGCTTGTATGTTGACTGTGAAATATTTGTGTCATACGTGTTTGTTTGTTTGTTTGTTTTATTCATTCATACATTCAACCAAAAGGGTTCCCAAGGTGGTTTACAAATGATTAATTCCATAATTCTCTTACTTCAGGCTTATAATCTAAATAAAACAGGATCCCCATTGGTAAAAGTCCTGCAGGTACTGGCTGTCTTCCCTCCCTCGGAGGCCACAGCAATGGCAGTTGGGAAAGGAAAGAGGGTCTCCTATCAATTACTTTGGCCAAGGTAAAGGGGAGCTCTGCCTGTCTGCTCTACCCCACCCTCCAAGCCAGAGAAACTGGAGTCAAATATAGAAGTTCAGTTTGAGGTATCAGATGGCAATAGGCTTTATTGCACATCATTAAAAAATATCTTCAACAGTTTGCCTTAAATATCTTTATCCCAAAGATTATATGTGGGGCTATATGATAGCTCACACATCTACATTAATGGTGATAGCAACACTTTAATACAGGTGATAGCAACACTTTTTCCACAAGTTTTCTTAGAATGTGGCAGTGTACCTGGTAAAAAATAAACAATAAACATCCTTATTTTGGCCTGAAATATAATTATCCTTGGATATAGGCCTACACAATGAGTGACCCTCCTTCTCATGAACCAAAAGTCATGTATCCTGATCCAAATAAAGTCTCAGTAATTCTTGGCTTTTCCTGGGGGTACAAAAGGAAGAATACTGGGGCTGTGAAGGGTGGATGGGGAGTTGACAGGGCCCACGTGAGTGGTGAATTATGGCTGGGGGATTGCATGTTTCTTGGTGGGCTATCCATTATTTATGTCTCTCTACAGTCACATAGGTAGTGGAACCCATGTTTTCTCAGGATAACTCTTGAGGCCCCATTAACTCTAGTTACTTGAACCTTCTCACTCAGTTCTAGTTCAGCCATTTCATTGAGAAAGTTCTCTTGGACCCCATTTACACTGACCAGTTAATGCAGTTTCAAATTGGTACTGAATAAAGTGGTGCAGATGATTGTACATAGAAAACCCTGAAACCAATTTGAAGCCCGGATGATTACACAATCCACAGTGCCCTAATGCTTAACAT
Source organism: Anolis sagrei (assembly GCF_037176765.1). Taxonomy (NCBI): domain Eukaryota; kingdom Metazoa; phylum Chordata; class Lepidosauria; order Squamata; family Anolidae; genus Anolis; species Anolis sagrei. Next base: position 149,939,845 of record NC_090023.1, read on the forward strand.
AGAACTTTAGCTTCTTCCTCACTCTCTTCTCACCCTTTCCCTCTCTTTCTGTTTTAATTATTTTTTTCAATTCACTCAGAACTTTAAATTCCACCACAACTTTGCTTGGTGTTCACTATTTGTAATTGACTGAATATTATCCAAGTGTTTATAAGTCACTCTGGAGACATGAGAAAAAGAAACAAGGTACTGCTAGGAAGTTACTAAAATGTTTTAATCACTACTATTCTCCCATGAAGTAGGTAACACTTTCTCTTTATACAAAATGAGAGTCTGTTGTGTTTTCCCTCAGAATTTTTAAGATGCATAGATATGTTTATGATGTCTGTTCAGAAGTCATTCTCCCATTAACAGGTAAACAACTGCACCAAGCTTTGTCCAAGCAGGTGTTCTATGGATGGGCACATTTGGCCAGCTCACCAATCTGTGGACATCCCTACTTGTATATGGATGGCCTCACATGTGAACCAGGAATAAGGATTTGAAGGGCTTCAATTATTTGTTTGGGTGGCTAAATGTGATTTTTGTTTCTCACTCCCTCTTTCTTTCCTTGTCTGGGCTTTTATAGATCAGTGAGAATTTGGCTGGATTACATTAGTGTTTGCAAGGTTGCCATTGGTAGTCAAGATGAAATAGCTGTTCATTTTCAGTTTCACAGTATCAACATGTAGAAAAAACAACAACGTAAGGGGCTTGGCTTGCCTAGCAGCTGCTCTAAGCCAGTAAAAATATCAAAACTGGTGTTTAGGGAGATGTTAGATTTTACTCTGTCTTATCACGCAGTAATATGATCTGTTCACAGACTCTTCCAGATGTGTATGTATGTCAAGAGTTGGCAATATTTGGTCCTTATTTCTCATGGTTTTAAAAAAAGATTCAACCAACACTTTCCAGAAACTTGGGCAGACAGCAAGGAGATCAACTATTTTGGATTTGTTTGTAACTAACAGAAGAATACTGGTTAATTGGGTAGAGATAATGGCATCCATGGGTGGGAGTGTTCATAAGTGGGAAGGTCCTGCTCTCGGTCCCACTACTTTCACAGGTGTGACTGGTGGGGACAAGAAACAGGACTTTCTCAGTGATGGCCCTTCAACTCTGGAACTTCCTGCCTAGTGGGATTAGATTGGCCCCTTCCCTCTTGTCATTTCGCAAACAAGTGAAAACTTGGCTCTAGGTGCAAGCATTTGGCCCAGCATAATTATCTGTGTAATACAGTTGGAATTGGCTTTGGATTGATGAATACGATTATCTGATTATCTGGCTTTGGACATTTGTACAATAGCTGTCTCTACATGTATTGTTTTAACATTGTTTTAAGTGTTGTTTAATTGCTTTTAATTGTTGTTGTTTGTGCATGGAATAATGCCACTCATGTAAGCCATCCTGAGTCCCCTTCAGGGTGAGAAGGGCGGGATATAAATGTTATAAATAAATAAATAAATAAATAAATAAATAAATAAATTTTAGTTAGAGTAGCCATGATTCCCAGATATTAGATCATGTGACTATAAGACAGAGTTCTAATGGTACCAATATGGATAGAGGTTATATTTATTGTGTCAAAAGCTATTGCTGCATATTGTCACAAAGAGGGATGTTGCAGATATTGTAGGCGACTTAAAAGCAAGCTATCTTACCAAATCAGATTTCTTTCTGACCCCTCACTTCAAGATTATATTCCCTGAGACAGTGTAAAACTTTCAATTTTCAAGTCAGACTCTGAGATTTATAAACACTGGTTCTAGCTTGACCTCTTTCCAGCTTCTTCCCCATTTTTCCTGTTGACACCTGGTTTTTCAGCAAGGTTCAAATGCC